>NC_140987.1:255820511-256530511 GCF_052327205.1 Somniosus microcephalus | reverse complement strand
ACTCTCTCACATACACTCGCACACTCTCTCTCAACACATACTCTCACACACACACAGTCACACACTCTCTCACACACATTCTCTCACACACACTCGCACACACACTCGCACACACTCTCTCTCACACACATACTCTCACACACACACACAGTCACACACTCACACACATTCTCTCACACACACACACTCACACACTTTCTCACACACATACTCACACACACTCACACACACTCTCTCACACACACACACTCACACACACACACTCACACACACACTCACACACACTCTCTCACACACACACACTCACACACACACTCACACACACACACACTCTCACACATACTCACACACACTCTCACACACTTTGTAATGATAGCAGTGGGGGTTGCTCATTTTTAGGTGTTTCCAAAATTTGATGGCTCTTTTTTGGATATTAATTAGTAGTGGATATCGGCCTAGTTCTGCCCCGCATGCATTGTTTGTGGTTTTCCTCTGAGTCCGGAGGATACTTTTACAGAATTCTGCATGCAGGATCTCAATTGGGTGTTTGTCCCATTTTGCGAATTCTTGTTGTGTTAGCGGACCCCACACCTCACTGCCATAGATTGCAATTGGTTCAATTACTGATTAAAAAATTTTGAGCCAAATGCCAATTGGAATTTCTATTTGGATTGACTTTTTAATGGCATAGAAAGCCCTTCTTGCTTTCTCTTTCAGTTCATTCACAGCCAAATGAAAATTTCCCGTAGAACTGATTTTTAAGCCTAAGTATGTGTAATTTGTAGTTTGCTCAATTTTAGTTGCTCCTAGTGTGAAGTTTATTCTGGGTCCCTGATGTCTGGATCATTGCTGGAACACAAGAACTTTGTTTTTTTGGGGTTTATTGTCAGGGCCCAGGTCTGACAGAATGACTCTAGCAGATCCAGGTTCTGCTGTAGACCCTCCTCAGTTGGTGAGAGCAGAACCAGGTCATCTGCATAGAGGAGGAATTTAACCTTGGAGTCATATAGGGTGAGGCCAGGTGCTGTAGATTGTTCAAGTAGTTTTGCCAATTCATTTATGTAAATATTAAAGAGTGTCGGTGAGATAGGCGAGCCCTGCGCCACGCCACGCCCCTGTGAGAAATATTTTGTTTGTCTCCAATTTTAACTGCACATTTATTGTTTGTATACATTGATTTAATTACATCATATGTTTTTTCCCCTACACCACTTTCAATAAGTTTTAAGAATAGATCGTCATGCCAAATAGAATCGAAAGCCTTCTGGAAATCTATAAAGCAGGCAAAAATTTTGCTTTTGTTTTGGTGAACATGTTTGTCAACTAGGGTGTGTAGGGTGAAAATATGGTCCGATGTTCTATAATTTGGTAAGAATCCAATTTGGCTTTTATTCAAGACATTGTGCTCCTCAAGGAAGTTTATAAGTCTTTGGTTTATGATACTACAGAATACCTTCCCCAGGTTACTGTTCACACAGATGCCTCGATAGTTATTTGGGTCAACTTTGTCTCCACTTTTGTGTATGGGCGTTATGAGTCCTTTGTTCCAGATATCAGGGAAGTAACCGACACTCAGAACCAAGTTGAAGAGTTTTAGGATAGCCAATTTCATTTTATCGTCAGTGTGTTTAATCATCTCATTTAGGATGCCATCTGCACCGCAAGCTTTTCTTGGTCGCAGGCCCTTGAGTTTTTCAAATAGCTCTTTTTCAGTTATTGGGGGGTCTAACAGGTTTTGGTAATCTTTTATGGCCAGTTCGAGCTTTTCCAATTCTTTGCATATTAGATCTTTGTTGTATCCGTGTGTTAATAGAGACACTGAAGACAGGAGTAGGTTTCACAGGTGTTTACTGAACAAAGTCTGGAGGGGAACTAACTGATACAACACAATATACAGGCTTATATAGCCCGAGTGGCCATTACCAGCATTACAGTACACAGGGGGCTCTTAAAGGCACATACACTACAATTCCTCCCCTTTTAGCCAACCAGTACATAATATTTTAAGTAATCATTAATTACATGTTACAAGAAAAATAATCTACACATTGCTGCAGTTAATTAATTATAAGTCAGTCTCTCTGGAGGCTTCCTGACTCGGTCCAGATAACGCCTCGGGGGTGTAGTAGTTTCTGGTGGTGTAGTAAGTTCTTTTGGCAAGGCTGATTCGGCTTGAATGCCAGTGTCGGGCTCATCGGGTTCCAGTATCACCGGATCGGAGGTAGATATGGGTATCTCTACTTCATCATTAGGCGTATAGAGTTGTGGTGTAGGTTGTCCCTTTTCGGATGACTCTATGATTTGGTCAGCATGGCGCCTTATTATGCTTTCTCCGATGTCCACGGTATACATCAGCGGTCCTAGTCGTGTGCAGATAGTTCCAGGCTGCCATTTCTTGGTGCAGTAGTCCCGGGCCAAAACTTGTTGACCTATCTGGAAGGTTCTAGTTGGCCTTTCATTCATGCCTTGAAATTGCCGGTTCTCCACATCCCTTCTGATGTTTGGCTTGATCAAATCCAGCCGGCATCTTAGGCTTCTATTGAAGAACATCATGGCGGCAGTTTGGTTTGTAACCACATGTGTGGCATTCCTGTATGCAAACAAGAAGTTATCCACCTTGTGCTGAAGTTTTATGTCTTCATTACCCATGGCCTTTATGGCCTTCTTGAAGGTCTGGACAAACCTTTCAGCCAATCCATTGGTGGCGGGATGGTATGGGGCGGACGTGTAGTGCTTAACCCAATTGTTTTTTAAGAACTTCCTGAATTCTTCGGACACAAATTGCGGTCCATTATCAGAACAGATCTGTTCAGGCAGCCCATTCCTGGCAAATATGGTCCTTAATACTGTGATGGTTTTTCCGTGGTGGTGGAGGACATCTTTATTACCTCCGGCCACTTGGAATGTGCATCAACCGCGATTAAGAACATTGAGTCCATAAATGGACCAGCAAAGTCGATGTGTACCCTTTGCCAGGGAGATGAGGGCCACTCCCATGGATGTAGAGGGGCTTGTGGTGGAGCGTTTTGGACCTTCTGGCATCCTAGGCAGCTCTTGGTCATTTCTTCGATGTCTCCATCGATACCTGGCCACCATACAAACGCCCTGGCTAGGTTCTTCATTTTCACTCCACCCAGATGCCCCTCATGAAGCTCCTTTAGAACTTTATCCTGGAGTTTGGGTGGAATCACCACTCTGGATCCACACATCAAGGTTCCTCGGCACACTGACAGCTGTTCTCTTCTTTGCGAGAATGCTGGCAACAGTGGTTCGCCATGTGCTGGCCATCCCTTCACTGTTAAATCATAGGCTCGTGAGAGAGTCGGGTCATTTCTAGTTTCCCTTTCAATGGCAGAATTTGTTACTGGTAGACATTCGACTATGGTAGAGTGGAAAATCTCCACTGGGTCTACGGTAGGTGCTTCTTCTACCATTGGCAACGGTAGGCGCGATAAACCGTCAGCATTCCCATGCTGTTTTGATCCTTTGTATTCTATGTTATATTGGTGTGCCCCTAGAAAAAGGGACCACCTCTGTAGCCTTTGCGCTGTCATAATGGGAACACCCTTTTTAGGGTTGAATATGGAGATGAGGGGTTGATGGTCAGTCAACAAGGTATATTTTTGTCCGTGTAGGTAATGGTTGAATTTCTTCACTCCCCATACCAGGCTGAGTGCTTCCCTGTCGATTTGGGCATAGTTACGCTCAGCTGAGTTCAATGAGCGCGACGCAAAAGCTATCGGCCGTTCCGAGCCATCAGGGAATTTATGCGATAATACTGCTCCTACGCCGTAAGGGGATGCATCGCACGCCAGTCTGATTGGCAGTGATGGGTTGTAATGAGCCAAAACTTCTTTGGACGTGATTAAGTCTTTGCATTTATGGAAGGCACGTTTACAGTCTTCGCTCCATTTCCAAATTACTCTTGTTTGTAACAGTTCATAAAGAGGGTGCAGAAGAGTTGATAAGTTCGGTAAAAATTTATGATAGTAATTTATTAATCCCAGGAACGACCTTAATTGTGAAACATTTTCAGGTGCTGGGGCTTTTATGACCGCTTCAATTTTTTCAGGTGACTTATGCAACCCTTCCTTATTAATTATGTGGCCACAATATGATATTTGATTCTGGAAAAATTCGCACTTGGGGCGATTTGCTCGTAGGCCCCGTTCTCTCAGCCTAGTGAGCACCTGCTCCAAATTGGCAAGGTGCTCGTTGTCATTTTCTCCTGTTACAAGGATGTCGTCTAGGTAGCATTGAGTCCCCGGAATCCCTTGGAGGACTTGCTCCATAGCTCTTTGCCAAATAGCTGGAGCGGATGCTACTCCGAAAACCAGTCGATTGTACTGGTACAGACCTTTGTGTGTATTTATCGTGAGATACTTTTTAGAGGCCTCTTCAACCTCCATCTGTAGATATGCCTGTGCCAAGTCAATTTTGGTGAAACGTTTCCCTCCGGATAGTGAGGCGAAAATATCTTCTATCCTCGGAAGAGGATACTGTACCATGTGAAGGACCGGGTTTACAGTCACCTTGAAGTCTCCACAGATGCGAATTTTTCTCTGTTCTTCAGATTTATCATTATTCAACGCTTTCTTCATGACTGGGACGATGGGTGTTGCCCACTCGCTCCAATCTATTTTGGATAATACGCTGTAGTGTATGTAACTGTTCTACCTTTAAGAGAACTATTGTATGTAACCGTCCACCTTTAAGAGAACTATTTTAGGTGTGGCACTACTTTATCCTGGCTGCTGTATACTGTAATACCGACGGTGACCACACCGGTATATAAGTGCTGTGGCAGAATTTATTGGGCAGATTCGCCCTGACCTTCGAATAGTAAAGTCCTGTTTAAGTTACTCTTGTAGTCTGTGTATTACTTCGCTATACAACCCACAGACATTACAGTGGCGACGAGTTGATCTTACCCTGCGACAACAATACTTCTGAAGAAGTAAACGAGCGTCGAGAAGAGGCACCCGCCCTTGTCGTTTTGCTGAGAGAAAACTCGAGTCTGCAGACCAAGAAAGGAGGAAGATTTCAAACACGAAGTCTTCCATCAGCAACAGGCACGGATTGTCCCTTCTGCCATGGTGGTGAGTGAGCCGATCAACACGAGAAGCAAGTCGGCCACGGTGACTGTGAGTAAAGGGAAAATAGAAACAAATAAATGGAGGATAAGGGCGGTGCACTTGACCACGGTCGAGGGGGAAAGGAGCCGGACAGAAGTCGGGCCCAGAGGCGCTGAGACTGGGGCAGCGTGGAGCAGAAGCCGTGGTACAAGCGGGCTGGGGAGCGTCGTGAGACGACTAGACCGTGACGGCGAAAAAGGCCGGACAAATACCGCGACCACGAGGCGCTGCGACCGGGATCGTAAGGCGCGGGAAGATATAAACATAAATAAGCCACGGAGAACTCAGCCACAGCCGGGGAGGAAAGCACCGGACTGCGAGAAGCTGGGAGGCGCGATTGGGGTGAAAAAGGCCAGACAGTGACTGAGGCCACGAAGCGCTGCGACCGGATCGTAAGGCGCGGGAAGAGATAAAAATAAATAAACCACGGAGAACGCAGCCGCAGCCGGGGAGGAAGCACCGGACTGCGAGAGGCTGGGAGGAGCGATTGGGTGAAAAAGGTCGGACAGTGACCGAGGCCACGAAGCGCTGCAACCGGGATCGTAAGGCGCGGGGAGAGATAAAATAAATAAATCGTGGAGAACTCAGCCGCAGCCGGGGAGGGAAGCACCGGACTGCGAGAGGGCTGGGAGGCGCGATTGAGAGCCGCGCGAGCGGGAGATACAGAGCCCGAGCGAGAGCCGCGCGAACGGGAGAGACAGAGCCCGAGAGAGAGCGAACGAGAGCCGCGCGAGCGGGAGAGACAGAGCCCGAGGAAGACTGAGCGAGATCCAGCCCAGCGGCTGAAACTGTTCGCCGTCAACGGGTTGTACCCAGCACCGGAGAGACAGAGCCCGAGCGAGGGAGACTGAGCGAGATCCAGCCAGCGGCTGAGACCGTTCGCCGTCAACGGGTTGTACCCAGAGCCGGTTGCCCGGCCGAGAGAAGGGAATGCGCTGAAGCCGAAGAGCAGGCTGCGAACCCCGAAAGCCAGCGGCCGTCATCCGAGGGAAAAGCTTACCCCTCCCGCCAGGGGAAGAAAAGCGGGAACCGCCATCTTGAAAGTGGGCGGGGAAAGAAGATAAGCGCGGGAAACCGCGGGAAGCCGCCAGTAGGCGGAGAAAAAGACAGAAGCGGGAACCGCCATTTTGAAAGGGGCGGGGAAAGAAGATAAGCGCGGGGAAACCACCATCTTGGAAAAAAAAAGTTAAAGAAATATTTCGTTGTTGTTTATCAGGGAGGTGAAGATGCCTAAGCGTGGTAACATCAACGATTTCGATTCCGAGGTAGAAGATTGGGCCACGTATGTAGAACGCGTTGAGATATATTGTGAGGCCAATAAAATAGAGGATGATGATAAAGCTATAACCTTGCTAAACTCAATGGGGGTGAAGACATACGGGCTATTGAAGCATCTTCTAGCACCAGTTAAACCGGCGGATCAAACCTTCGATAATATTGTTGCTGTTCTGAAGGATCACTTGAACCCCACACCGCTGATGTTGGCGGAACGATTCAAATTTTATGCGAGAACGCAACGGAAAGAGGAAAGCAACGCGGAATACTTGGTCGAACTGCATAGGCTAGCGAAATACTGCCAGTTTGGAGGAAATCTGACAGAGGCATTGCGAGACAAGTTTGTGTGCGGGTTGTCGAAGGAAGGAACGCAAAAGCGACTGCTCGAAGAGAATGACCTTACACTGGATAGGGCTGTCCTTATTGCAGCATCACACGAAGCCGCAGCGAAAGGAACTGCGGAAATGCAGCTGAAGGCAGCGGTCCTCAGTGTGGATCAAATTACTTCGGGTGCAACGAAATGTTATCGTTGTGGGAAGACAACACACGACCAGAACCAATGCTGGTTTAAAAGCCAGGACTGTAGGAAATGTGGCAAACTGGGTCACATAGCCAAAGTGTGCCGGTCAGGGAAGAAGACCAACAACCAAAAAAAAAAGCCATCACAGGAAAAGTACAACAAAGTACACAAGGTGGTTGAGAAGAGTTCAGATGAACAGAATTCGGATTCAGACCCAAGCGTCCAGGGATGGATGGGCGGCGCAGACACGATGGGCTGAAGGGCCTCTTTCTGTGCTGTAAAACCCTATGAAATCTATGAAACTGGGTAGTCTGAGAATTCATAATGTGAGTAAGGAAGCTGACCTACAAACTATCTGGGTCATGCTAAAAATAGCCGGAGTCCAAGTGAGAATGGAATTGGACACTGGATTAGCCCTATCAGTCATAAATCGAAGGGATTACAACCGGCTATTCTCACATATACCCTTGAGAGATACCAAGTTCGTATTGCAGACATACACGGGGCATAAAGTATACCCCATGGGAAAGATAAGAGTCAAGGTGAGAGACAGGGGCAAAGAACACCCCGGAATGGACTTATACGTACTACCTGAGGGAGGACCACCACTTCTAGGACGGGAGTGGATCAAGAAAATAGACATGGAATGGCACTACCTCAAAGCAATAATGAGTGAGGACTCGGGGCAGACAATCAGCTCAGACTCTGAAACGGATGACGATAAGACCAGCCCAAGCATGAAAGACAAGTCTAAAATGAACTTGCTGACTAAGGTTGGTAGAACAAATGTGGGCATAAAGGCTTATGCTCCAGAGGAGAACAAAGTTTCAGAACAGAATTCCTCTGAACAACAACAACATAGCTTGACAGAGAATTCTGAGTCTGTTCAAGTTACAGACATATATATTACTGAGGAACATTGAGCTCGAACGCAAACTTATTTCAGATTACGACAGCAATTAGAACAATTGAATTGCCGCCTCGAGCAAGAGATGAAAGCAATGAAAAAGTTCTATGATACCGAATGGGAGAATCTGGAAAGACAACAGAAGCAGCTGGGGAAGAAAAGGGAGCAGGAGCACACAAACCGTCTGCACGAGGAGGCCAAACGAATCAAAGCTGATTCGGCTTCTGAAGGGGCGTGCTCCAATCCGGTGGAACAAGATGTGCCACAACTGAAGGCGCTGGTTAGCAGGTTGCAGGCAGAAAAAGCTGAGTTGGTCGACATGACTTCCGAGCTCCTACTGAAGTTGGGTGCAGCATCACCGGACGATTCATTTGTGGAAATTCGAATGATGGGGGCTGCGGATGATGGCGAAGTAGAAGCAGCAAAGGAGCCCCAGGACAAGGTTCTAAACAGCCCTGCAGCTAATGGAAAAGGGATGAGGACAGAAGAGTTAACAGTCAGCCAACTCCTCCAGGGCAAGGTTATAAACAGCCCTGTAGTTAATGGAAAAGGGATGATGGCAGAAGAGTTAACAGTCAGCCAACTCATTCATATGCTGAGGGATAAAACTCTAAAATGGGAAAAACTTAAATACGAGCCTCAATCTTCAAAGGGAAGGGAGCTCTCAAAAGTCATTGGAAGAGCTGAGGTGGCAACCCAGACTGAGAAGTCTGCAGCAGAACAGCCCTTGGATGCCAAAAGTACGCTGACGCACGGCAATGTAGAACAACAGAATACTGAAACAGCTACTTCAGTAGAGGGATTGAATAGTCCAATCAATCAATCTCCGAATGAAGTTGAAGTATTGAAATCACAAATGAGGTCATTAGTAAAAGACTTGCAGGAAGCCCAGAAAAAGCGGGATGAATCTGAACGTATGATGAAGTCTCTTCAGGACAGATGTCGGGATTTGGAACAAAAGTCGGCTAACGTCCAGCTGGGTAAGGAGGAAATAGAAGACCCTCTCGCTGGCCTAGCTCAGGACGACACCGAATATTACCATGATCTGTTGAGTGACACTGAATATTACGAGGACCTGGTCTGCCCAGCTTGTGCCGAGAACTCCCAAAGTGCCGAAATCAGGATGAATCACTTAAAGTCTAAGGAACATAGGGAGATGGTGGCGTTACAGCTGGCAGCTGACAATGGAGCCCCGAGAGTCTCCAAGAAGCAAAAAAAGGAAAAGACGAAGCAGAAGATGATAACCATCTGAACCATTATTACCTCTACCCGATCACACACGTGGTCCCCCGAACGGAGCCAAATCAGTTGGAAGGTAGGGAAATTTCCCAAGGCAATCCAACTGTTTTTTGTTTGTTTTAAAAAGTCAGCAATGCTGGTTCAGAAGTGATGGAAGTAAAGCTGTTAAGTCTAGGGAAGGACTATGGGATGAGTCCCTCTAGCAAGGTGACCCGACTACACCACGGAGGCGTGGTCCGGACCGAGTCAAGAAGATCAGAGACTGAATCTGTGAACTGTTTCCCGCAGAGACTGAATCTGTGAACTGTTTCCACAGAGACTACCTCTGTGAACTGTTGTAACATGAAGTTGGATATGTTATGATGTTATGTTAATGGGGAATAAGTATGTTGTAAGCTAAAAAGGGAGGATTGTAGTGTATGTAACTGTTCTACCTTTAAGAGAACTATTGTATGTAACCGTCCACCTTTAAGAGAACTATTTTAGGTGTGGCACTACTTTATCCTGGCTGCTGTATACTGTAATACCGACGGTGACCACACCGGTATATAAGTGCTGTGGCAGAATTTATTGGGCAGATTCGCCCTGACCTTCGAATAGTAAAGTCCTGTTTAAGTTACTCTTGTAGTCTGTGTATTACTTCGCTATACAACCCACAGACTTTACATACGCCTGCCTTTTCCAAATTCTCCAGCTCTGCCTCAACTGCTGGACGAATTGCGTATGGCACCGGTCTTGCCTTAAAAAACTTGGGAATTGCCGCATCTTCCACTTTTATTGAGGCGGTGATGCCTTTCAAGGTTCCTAGTTTCTCTTGAAACACTACTTTGGCGTTGGCCAAGATGTCTTTTAATCGTTCAGGTATGACATCATCATCATTTTTTTCCTTACTGGTCACCGTCAGTGCCTGAATGGAGTGCCAGTCTAAACGTATTTTCCTGATCCAGTCACGTCCCAACAGCGGTGGACCACCATCTTGTAGAACGTATAAATACAACTTTTGTATTTCCTTGCCGTTGTATACAACAGGCACCCTTATTTTTCCTTTGGGGTATACTTTCTGCCCCGTATATGTTTTCAAGATAATGGATGTGTCTTTTAAAGGTATATGCGGAAATAGCCGCTCGTAATCCCGTCGATTTATGATGGTCAGAGCTGATCCTGTATCTAGCTCCATTTTAACTGGGGACCCTGCTATCGTGAGGGTAACCCAAATGGTCTGGTAATCTTCTTTGGCAATTACATTTTGTAATTTGAGACAGCTTAGTCTCTTGTTTTCGGAGTCGCTATCGCTCTTTTGGTCTTCGGAGCTACTGTCCGTCATCATTTGTACCTTTCTGTACTTTTCTTTATTGATTTTTTTTTTCCTGTCCGTGGATTTTTTTTGTCCAGATCGGCATACCCGTACAATGTGTCCAATCTTTCCGCATTGCCTGCATGCTTTGTCCTTGAACCAGCAGTCCCTCTGGTCATGGGTGGATCTGCCGCAGCGATAACATCTCTCGAAACCCTGTGTCATTTCATGGGTGCCGAAGTCCTGTGTCTTTTGTTGTATCTCTGCAGCTCCTCTTGCGGCTGCTTCGTATGATACAGCCATACTGAAAGCCTTGTCCAGTGTTAAATCTTTTTCAGAAAGCAGCCTTTTCTGTGCTCCTTCACTTAGGAGACCGCAGACGAATTTGTCTCGAAGATAATCTGCTAGTCCTGCCTTGAATTGGCAGTGCTTTGATAGCTTTCTTAATTCGGTGAGGTAATCAGCGTTACTTTCATTCTTGTGTTGATTCCTCTTGAAGAATTTGAATCGTTCCGCTATCAGCAGCGGTGTTGGGTTTAAGTGCTCCTGTAGGGTATCAACAATTTCTTTAAAATTCTTGTCCTTTGGTTTGGCTGGAGTGATTAAGTTTCGTAACAGCCCGTATGTCTTTGCGCCCATTAGATTTAGAAGTACTGACGCTTTTTTTTCATTTTCTATTCCATTTGCGGTGCAATATACCTCCACTCTTTCCACATATGCGGTCCAATCCTCTATCTCGTTATCAAAAGCATCAATATTGCCAGACTTAGGCATCCTAGAAAAAAAATGGCGTTTCCCACGCTTTTCTTTCTTTCTTCAGAAAAGATATGGCGCTTCCCCGCCGCTGCTGCCGATGACAATGCTGTTTCCCGCGGGTTTCCCTTTTTATTTATTTATTTACAGGTGGAGACTCGTTCCCGCCGGACTCTCTCTCTAGGTCTGAACGCCGACCTGCTTGCAGCGCCGGCCGTCTCCCGAGTGCTCCCTCCCCGTCTGTTACTGCTTGCCTCCGCCTTCGCTGCTTGGCCTAGCTGCAGAGCCAGCCGCTGGAGCCCCAGCCCGACGCCCAGGAAGGATTATTGCAGTACCTGCCACCAGCTTGGCTAGCTGGTGAAACCACAGCTTTTTCTTGATTTTCTTCGACTTTGGACGCCAGAGGAATCGATGTCCTTGAGGTGCTGCCGAATTGCAGGTAAGTCCGTTTCCGATTCGTCGCCACTGTTGTACCCGTGTGTTAATAGAGACACTGAAGACAGGAGTTGGTTTCACAGGTGTTTACTGAACAAAGTCTGGAGGGGAACTAACTGATACAACACAATATACAGGCTTATATAGAATAGGTGAAGAATAGGTCGATCTTCCTAAGGAGTCTCCTATGAACCTACCATTGACAATGTACAGACCCAGGCTTCGACGGAGCTGTAGGAGCTGCTTTCCGTTTGCATTTATCTGTTTGTCGTAGTTCTTCCTGTGTGAATGTAAAGGGAGATCAAACTGGTTATTTCCAAATATGTAATTATTCCCCTGAGTACTGATAAAGTCTGGTTCTTCACCAGTTCTTGAGTTGAGGTCACCACAGATCAACACATTCCCATGGGCCTGGTAATGGTTAATCTCCCTCTCAATGTTGGAGAAGGTGTCCTCTTTGAAGTACGGGGATTCTATAGGGGGGATGTAGATTGCGCAAATGAAAACATTTTGCATGCTAGAAATGATGTCTTTCTTAATCTTGAGCCATAAGTGATTTTCACCCTTTTTTATAAATTCAATGTAATTCCTAAGCTCTGCTTTAAACCAAATCAGTATGCCTCCAGAGTCTCTGCCCTGGGTTACTCCTGGCAGTTTATTGGAGGGGACCACCAGCTCTGTGTACCCAGGGGGACAACCAGTGGGCCCTTCTCCTCTACACCAGGTCCAGATCTTTGATTTCACCTAGGAACTCTGGGGACCTGCTCTTTAGGCCAAGCACAGAAGAGCGTAGGCCTTGGATATTCCAGGTTGAGATGCACAAGGATTTCATGTTTAGATTGGTCTTTTACTGTGATAGGTGTGTGTGTCTTTGTCGTATTAAATGGGGGAAAAAAGAACATTTCAAGTGTCTATAAATACTGACAGTATATAGCTGC
This sequence comes from Somniosus microcephalus, assembly GCF_052327205.1. Lineage (NCBI taxonomy): Eukaryota > Metazoa > Chordata > Chondrichthyes > Squaliformes > Somniosidae > Somniosus > Somniosus microcephalus. Next base: position 256,518,015 of record NC_140987.1, on the reverse strand, counting down.
AACTCTTTCTAACAGTCATACCCCTTTGTTTTCAGGTGTGACAAAGTGAAAAGGGCTGTCATTATGCTTCCTGATCCATAAGGCAGGAGCAGATGATGCTGAGCATCTGCTTTATGTCTCTCAATGGATTGTCTCTGCCTGTATTATTGCTTACGTCCTGTGCCCATCTCACTCTGCCGGGCTGGGGTTCTTGCTGCTGTGGTGGTCCTGCTCTCCTGAGGGGCAGGAGTGGTGCAGGTCGGACATTGGTGCTGTGCTCATATGGCGTGTACGTGGGGATCCTCTCTGGTCCTGGTTGGTGTGGTGGTGGTCTCTGTATTGGTCCTGGGTTGTATCTCGCTGGTCTCTGATGGCCGGGGGGGTGTCCTTTTCCTCTTGGAGTCCGGGTGTGGACCCGGTTAAGAGCGACGTCCTTCAGGGCCTTAGCAAAGACCGGCACTAGCTCCTTGTAGAGATGGACGTGGTCTTCAAGACATTTCACATCGAGGGTGGGGTGTTGGGCCAGGTGCACGTTTTGTTTTAATTCACAGTATCGTGCCATGCTGGCATTTATCTTGTGGATTGTTCTGTGGTGAAAGTCTTTTCTCGGCAACAGTGTGGAAATAGTGGCCCAGAAATTCGGGTCGGGGGCTTCCCGCGGGTGCAAGCCCCCGACCTACACTTACCTAGCGCGCCGGCAGTTGACCTCTTGGCCTGCATGGAATTCCTCTCCGAGGCCTGTCCCAGAGGCCAGCGCGCTATGCTGGCGTGTCCCAGGGGCGTAGTTAGTGCGAAGCGTCCCCTGGGATCACGTGAGCAACAGGCAGCCAATCGGAGCAGGGAATGCTCCATTCATAAGTCTTGACAGATAGACCTGTCAAAACGTATAAATGCTGAGGCTGTAAAACTGTACTTTACCTTCAAATAAATTTTTTAAAAAATCACACTTTGTAAATAAACTATAAATGACATTAAATAACTATTTTAAACAAAAATTTAAATTTTTGAAAAGAACAATTTTATAAAAAAACGGGGCTAAAAATAAACTTACCTTGCTTTAAAGTATTTAAAAGTAAAAAACCTGTGGAAAAAATGTATTAATTTTAAATAATTGACCACTTATCTTTGAAAATGAAGCCCTTACGGCTGCTTTTTACATTTCTAAAATGTACAGACTTACCCGCACGTTAAAACCTGGAAAAAAAAAGGAAGTTCAACGCGCACACGCAGACTCCCGCGCGCACGCGTTCGACCTCTGAACCCCTTGGTTCAGAGGATCGGAAGTGCCGGTTTCCCGCACATGCGTAGTGCATGCAAGATTCCGGCACTTCCATCGGGTCCACGCGTGAGTACTCCGTCCGTACTCATGCGTTGGGACCCGAATTTCTGGGCCAGTGATTCTAGTGTTTGGGAAGGCGGTGCTTGCCTTCTCAATCACTGTTCGGAGCGGCGTTTCCACCCTCTCCTGCTGGGTCCTTAGGTCATTTGTGCTGGTGTGTATTATGATGTGTTGAGAGGAGCCTAATTGGGTTGTGGTCAACAATTCCAGGGCTTTGTCTGAAGTTGGGCACCAGTGCTTGGCTACTTTATGTTTAGGGAATAGCTTTTTCTCCAGGAGGTATTTCCCATTTGAGTCTATGAGTATTGCAGTGTCAGCCTTGTTGGTGTTTACTGGCTGGTGGCTCTAGCCTGGACTCACAGGTTGTGTGTTGGACTGGGGGGGTCGTGTCTGGTGTGCGCGCTCCTCTTGTGAGCGGCTCGGCTGTGGTTCCAAAGTGGGGGGGGCAGACTGGGCTTCAGTGTGCTGGTTGGTCTGTGTGGCACTCCCTGTATTGTGGGTCTGCTGCTGTTGCTCTGTGGAAAAGTGCTGCTGCCCAGTAGGGCTCTGCACTGTCTTGTCTCTGGCCTCTGGCTGCTGGGCCAATGCCGCTATCTCTCCCCTGTAACTCTCCCTGTCTTTCTGCAGCTCTTCCACCTGCTTCCCAAGTAAATTCAGCTCTCTCCTGTATCTCTCCCTCTCTTGCTTTTGTTCTTGATTCACTGCTGAAATGCTGCTTTCTTGATCGCTTTTCAGTTGAAGGACATCCTCTATAAGTTTAACCAGCTCTGTCTCCAGCTGGGTGAACTTCTCCTTTAGTTGTACCGGGCTGTAGGGCCCCAGGGTGTGTGCCTGGTCAGAACTGGAGGGCTCACTCACTTCCTGGCTAGGCTGCTTTACTCCTGGTGAGCTGGAAGTGGTAGGGGGAGTGTGTGTGGCTTTCTCCCTGGTAGTTACTCTGGGGCTGGTCAATTGTACCATGGGGCTGTGGGGCCCCAGGGTGTGTGCCTGGTCAGAACTGTGGGGCTCGCTCACCTCCTGGCTAGGCTGCTTTACTCCTGGTGAGCTGGAAGTGGTAGGGGGAGTGTGTGTGGCTTTCTCCCTGGTAGTTACTCTGGGGCTGGTCAATTGTACCATGGGGCTGTGGGGCCCCAGGGTGTGTGCCTGGTCAGAACTGTGGGGCTCGCTCACCTCCTGGCTAGGCTGATTTACTCCTGGTGAGCTGCAAGTGGTAGGGGGAGTGTGTGTGGCTTTTTCCCTGGTAGCTACCCTGGGGCTGGTCCTTCCCCTCTCTACTAATCCTCTCAGTGTCTAGAAGGCCATTTCCAAGTCTTTGAGGTTGCCTTGCACCATTATTGTCCCGTTTCTGTACATGTTGACAGTTGTCGTTTCACTATCAGGGTCCTCTGATTCCCTTATTTTCAGTTTGGACCCATTAGTGGTTTTTTCATGCTGAACACGGCGATAGTGTGTGGTGATTGCTTTTTCCCAAGCCGCTGACTGACCTGAGTAAAAAATAAGATTACTCATAATCCCATTTTTGTACCAGTCGGCAAAAAGAGTTTCTGGCTTCGCTCTCAACTGCTGTTGCTTGAACGATTTTCTTGCATTTTTTCTCTCACACACACTCTCACCCTCACACTCTCACACACTCACACACTCTCTCACACACACTCTCACACACATACACTCTCACACTCACACTCACACACACTCTCACACACACTCTCACACACACTCACACTCTCACACTCTCACACTCTCACACTCTCACACACATACACTCTCACACTCACACTCACACACACTCTCACACACACTCTCACACACACTCACACTCTCACACTCTCACACTCTCACACTCACACTCACACACACTCTCACACTCACACTCACACACACTCACACTCTCACACTCTCACACACTCACACACTCTCTCACACACACTCTCACACACATACACTCTCACACTCACACACACTCACACTCTCACACTCTCACACTCTCACACACATACACTCTCACACTCACACTCACACACTGACACACACTCTCACACTCACACACACTCACACTCTCACACTCTCACACTCTCACACACATACACTCTCACACTCACACTCACACACTGACACACACTCTCACACTCACACACTCTCACACTCTCACACACTCACACACTCTCTCACACACACTCTCACACACATACACTCTCACACTCACACTCACACACTCACACACACTCTCACACTCACACACACTCACACTCTCACACTCTCACACTCTCACACTCTCACACTCTCACACACTCTCTCACTCTCACACTCTCACACACTCACACACTCACACACTCTCACACTCTCACACTCTCACACACTCACACTCACACACACACTCTCACACACTCACACTTTCTTACACACACTCTCACACTCACACTCTCAGACACTCACACTCTCACACACTCACACACTCTCTCACACACACTCTCACACTCACACTCTCACACACTCTCACACTCTCACACACACTCTCTCACACTCACTCTCACACACTCTCTCACACACACACACTCTCTCACACTCACTCTCACACACACACACTTTCACACACTCCCTCACACACACTCTCACACACTCACAGACTCTCTCGCACACACTCTCTCACACACTCTCTCACACACTCTCTCTCACACACTCTCTCACACACACTCTCACACACACTCTCACACACACTCTCACACACTCTCGCACACTCTCTCACACACACACTCTCTCACACACTCTCACACACACTCTCTCACACACACTCTCTCACACTCTCACACACACTCTCACACACTCTCACACACACTCTCACACACACTCTCACACACACTCTCTCACACTCACACACACTCTCACACACACTCTGACACACACTCTCTCACACACACTCTCACACACACTCTCACACACACTCTCTCACACACACTCTCTCACACACACTCTCTCACACACTCTCTCGCACACACTCTCTCACACACACACTCTCTCACACACTCTCACACACACTCTCACACACACTCTCACACACACTCTCTCACACATTCTCACACACACTCTCATACACACTCTCTCACACACACTCTCTCACACTCACACACACTCTCACACACACTCTCACACACACTCTCTCACACTCACACACACCCTCTCACACACTCTCTCACACACCCTCACACACACTCTCACACACACTCTCACACACTCTCTCACACACTTTCACACACACTCACACACACTCACACACACTCTCTCACACACTCTCTCACACACACTCTCTCACACTCACACACAATCTCACACACACACTCTCACACACACTCTCACACACTCACACACACTCTCTCACACACTCTCACACACACTCTCACACACTCTCTCACACACTTTCACACACACTCTCACACACTCTCTCACACGCACTCTCACACACACTCTCTCACACACTCTCACACACACTCTCTCACACACACTCTCACACACTCTCTCTCACACACACTCTCTCACACACTCTCTCACACACACTCTCACACACACTCTTTCACACACTCTCACACACTCTCACACACACTCTCTCACACACACTCTCTCACACACTCTCACACACACTCTCTCACACACTCACACACACTCTCACACACACTCTCTCACACACTCTCTCACACACTCTCATACACACTCTCTCACACACACTCTCTCACACACTCTCTCACACACACTCTCATGCACTCTCTCACGCACTCTCTCACACACTCTCACACACACTCACACTCACACACTCTCTCACACACTCTCACACACACTCTCACACAATCTCTCTCACACACTCTCACACACACTCTCTCACACACGCTCACACACACGCTCATGCACTCTCTCACACACTCTCACACACACTCACACTCACACACTCTCTCACACACTCACACACACTCTCACACAATCTCTCTCACACACTCTCACACACACTCTCACACACACTCTAACACTCTCACGCACACTTTCACACACACTCTCACACACACACTCTCACACACACACACTCTCACACACACTCTCACACACTCTCTCACACACTCTCTCACACACTCTCTCACACACTCTCACACACACTCTCACACACACTCACACACACTCACACACACTCTCTCACACACTCTCACACACACCCTCATACACACTCTCTCACACACACTCTCTCACACTCACACACACTCTCTCACACACACACTCTCACACACGCTCTCTCACACACTCTCACACACACTCTCACACACTCACACACTTTCACACACACTCTCACACACTCTCTCACACGCACTCTCACACACACTCTCTCACACACACTCTCACACACACTCTCACACACACTCTCACACACACTCACACACACTCTCTCACACACTCTCACACACACCCTCATACACACTCTCTCACACACACTCTCTCACACTCACACACACTCTCTCACACACACACTCTCACACACACTCTCTCACACTCTCACACACACTCTCACACACTCTCTCACACACTCTCACACACTCTCTCACACGCACTCTCACACACACTCTCTCACACACACTCTCTCACACACACTCTCTCACACACACTCTCTCACACACTCTCTCACACACACTCTTTCACACACTCTCACACACACTCTCACACACACTGTCTCACACACACTCTCTCACACACACTCTCACACACACTCTCTCACACACTCTCTCACACACTCACACACACTCTCACACACACTCTCTCACACACTCTCACACGCACTCTCTCACACACTCTCTCACACACTCTCATACACACTCTCTCACACACACTCTCACACACACTCTCTCACACACTCTCTCACACACACTCTCACACACACTTTCACACACACTTTCACACACACTCTCACACACACTCTCACACACACTCTCTCACACACTCTCAGACACACTCTCTCACAAACTCTCACACACACTCTCACACACACTCTGACACACACTCTCTCACACTCACATAATCTCTCACACACACTCTCTCACACACTCTCTCACACACTCTCACACACACTCTCTCACACACTCTCTCACACACTCTCACACGCACTCTCACACACACTCACACTCACACAATCTCTCACACACACTCTCACACACACTCTCACACACTCACTCACACAATCTCTCTCACACACTCTCACACACACTCTCACACACACTCTCACACACTCACTCACACAATCTCTCTCACACACTCTCACGCACACTCTCACGCACTCTCTCACACACACTCACACTCACACACTCTCTCACACACTCTCACACACACTCGCACACAATCTCTCTCACACACTCACACACACTCTCTCATGCACTCTCTCACACACTCTCACACACACTCACACACAATCTCACACACTCTCACACACTCACACTCTCACACACACACTCTCACACACACACTCTCACACACACACTCTCACACACACACACTCTCTCACATACTCTCACACACACTCTCACACACTCTCTCACACACTCTCTCACGCACTCTCACACGCACTCTCTCACGCACTCTCACACACACTCTCTCACACACACTCTCTCACACACTCTCACACACACTCTCTCACACACAATCTCTCTCACACACTCTCTCACACACTCTCACACGCACTCTCTCACGCACTCTCACACACACTCTCTCACACACACTCTCTCACACACGCACACACTCTCTCACACTCACTCTCACACTCACACACACTTTCACACACTCTCTCACACACACTCTCACACTCTCTCACACACACTCTCACACTCTCTCACACACACTTTCTCACACACACTCTCTCACACACACTCTCACACACTCTCTCACACACTCTCTCACAGACTCTCACACACACGCTCTCACACTCTCTCACACTCTCTCACACACTCTCACACACTCTCACACACTCACACACTCTCTCACACTCACTCTCACACTCACACACACTTTCACACACTCTCTCACACACACTCTCACACACTCACACACTCTCTCACACACACTCTCTCACACAGACTCTCACACACTCTCTCACACACACTCTCTCACACACTCTCACACACTCTCTCACACTCTCTCTCACACACACTCTCACACACTCACACACTCTCTCACACACACTCTCACACACTCACACACTCTCTCACACACACTCTCTCACACAGACTCTCACACACTCTCTCACACACACTCTCTCACACACTCTCACACACTCTCTCACACACTCTCTCACACACACTCTCACACACTCACACACTCTCTCACACACACTCTCACACACACTCTCTCACACACTCTCTCACGCACACTCTCACACACACTCTCACACACACTCTCACACACACTCTCACACACACTCGCACACTCTCACACACTCTCACACACACTCTCTCACACACACTCCCACACACACTCTCTCACACACACTCTCTCACACACTCTCTCACACACTCTCACACACACTCTCATACACACTCTCTCACACTCACACACACTCTCACACACACTCTCACACACACTCTCACACACACTCTCTCACACTCACACACACTCTCACACACACTCTCACACACACTCTCACACACTCTCACGGCACTGTCTGAGGGTCAGTACTGAGGGAGGGCTGCACTGTCGGAGGGGCAGTACTGAGGGAGCGCTGCACTGTCGGTGGGCCAGTACTGAGGGAGCGCTGCACTGTCTGAGGGTCAGTACTGAGGGAGCACGGCACTGTCGGAGTGTCAGTACTGAGGGAGGGCTGCACTGTCGGAGGGACAGTACTGAGGGAGCACGGCACTGTCGGAGGGTCAGTACTGAGGGAGGGCTGCACTGTCGGAGGGGCAGTACTGAGGGAGGGTTGCACTGTCGGATGGTCAGTACTGAGGGAGCGCAGCACTGTCGGAGCGGCAGTACTGAGGGAGCACGGCACTGTCGGAGGGTCAGTACTGAGGGAGCACGGCACTGTCTGAGGGTCAGTACTGAGGGAGGGCTGCACTGTCGGAGGGGCAGTACTGAGGGAGCGCTGCACTGTCGGTGGGCCAGCACTGAGGGAGCGCTGCACTGTCTGAGGGTCAGTACTGAGGGAGCACGGCACTGTCGGAGGGTCAGTACTGAGGGAGGGCTGCACTGTCGGAGGGGCAGTACTGAGGGAGGGTTGCACTGTCGGATGGTCAGTACTGAGGGAGCGCAGCACTGTCGGAGCGGCAGTACTGAGGGAGCACGGCACTGTCGGCGGGTCAGTACTGAGGGAGCACGGCACTGTCTGAGGGTCAGTACTGAGGGAGGGCTGCACTGTCGGAGGGGCAGTACTGAGGGAGCGCTGCACTGTCGGTGGGCCAGTACTGAGGGAGCGCTGCACTGTCTGAGGGTCAGTACTGAGGGAGCACGGCACTGTCTGAAGGTCTGTGCTGAGGGAGCACGGCACTGTCTGCGGGTCAGTACTGAGGGAGCGCTTCACTGTCGGTGGGGTAGTCCTAAGGGAGCGCGGCACTGTGAGATGGGCAGTACTGAGGGAGCACGGCATTGTCGGAGGGCCAGTACTGAAGGAGTGCTGCACTGACGGAGAGTCCGTACTGAGGGAGCATGGCACAGTCAGCGGGTCCGTAATGGGGGAGCGCTGCACTGTCGGAGGGTCAGCACTGAGGGAGGGCTGCACTGTCGGAGGGGCAGTGCTGAGTGAGCACAGCGCTGTCAGAGGGGCAGTACTGAGGGAGCGCGGTACTGTCAGAGGGGCAGTACTGAGGGAGCGCGGCACTGTCGGAGGGGCAGTACTGACGGAGCATGGCAGTGTCTGCGGGTAAGTACTGAGGGAGCGCTGTACTGTCGGAGGTGTAGAACTAAGGGAGCGCGGCACTGTCAGAGGGGCAGTACTGAGGGAGCGCTGCACTGTCGGAGGGTCAATACTGAGGGAGCGAGGCACTGTCAGAGGGGCAGTACTGAGGGAGCATGGCACTGTTAGAGGGGAAGTACTGAGGGAGCGCTGCACTGTCGGAGGGTCAGTACTGGGGGAGTGCAGCACCTTTAGAGGGGCAGTACTGAGGGAGCGCGGCACTGTCAGAGGGGCAGTACTGAGGGAGCACAGCACTGTCAGAGGGGCCATACTGAGGGAGCGCGGCACTGTCAGAGGGGCAGTACTGAGGGAGCGCGGCACTGTCGGAGGGGCAGTACTGAGGGAGCATGGCATTGTCAGAGCGTCAGTACTGGGGTAGCACGGTATTGTCGGAGGGTCAGTACTGAGGGAGCGCTGCACTGTCGGAGGGTCAGTACTGAGGGAGGGCTGCACTGTCGGAGGGGCAGTACTGAGGGAGCACGGCACTGTCAGAGGAGCAGCACTGAGGGAGTAGGGCACTGTCGGACGGTCAGTACTGAGGGAGCACTGCACCGTCTCAGGGGCAGTACTGAGGGAGCGCTGCACTGTCGCAGGGGCAGTACTGAGGGAGCACTGCACTGTCAGAGGGTCAGTCCTGAGGGAGGGCTGCACTGTCGGAGGGTCAGTACTGAGGGAGCACTGCACTGTCGAAGGGTCAGTACTGAGGGAGCACGGCACTGTCGGAGGGGTAGTACTGAGGGAGCACGGCACTGTCTGAGGGTCAGTACTGAGGGAGGGCTGCACTGTCGGAGGGGCAGTACTGAGGGAGCACAGCACTGTCGGAGGGGCAGTACTGAGGGAGCGCTGCATTTTCGGAGGGGCAGTACTGAGGGAGCACGGCACTGTCTGAGGGTCAGTACTGAGGGAGCACGGCACTGTCTGCGGGTCAGTACTGAGGGAGTGCGGCACTGTCTGTGGGGCAGTACTGAGGGAGCATGGCAGTGTCGGAGGGTCAGTACAGAGGGAGCACGGCACTGTCAGAGGGTCAGTACTGAGGGAGCGCTGCACTGTCGGAGGGTCAGTACTGAGGGAGGGCTGCACTGTCGGAGGGGCAGTACTGAGGGAGCACGGCACTGTCAGAGGGGCAGTACTGAGGGAGTGCTGCACTGTCGGAGGGGCAGTACTGAGGGAGGGCTGCACTGTCGGAGGGGCAGTACTGAGGGAGCTCGGCACTGTCAGAGGGGCAGTACTGAGGGAGCACGGCACTGTCGGACGGTCAGTACTGAGGGAGGGCTGCACTGTTGGAGGGGCAGTACTGAGGGAGCGCTGCACTGTCAGAGGGTCAGTACTGAGGGAGGGCTGCACTGTCGGAGGGTCAGTACTGAGGGAGCGCTGCACTGTCGGAGGGTCAGTACTGAGGGAGGGCTGCACTGTCGGAGGGGCAGTACTGAGGGAGCATGGCACTGTCGGAGGGGCAGTACTGAGGGAGCACGGCACTGTCGGAGGGGCAGTACTGAGGGAGCGCTGCACTGTCGGAGGGGCAGTACTGAGGGAGCGCGGCACTGTCCGAGGGGCAGTATTGAGGGAGCGCTGCACTGTCGGAGGGGCAGTACTGAGGGAGCACGGCACTGTCTGAGGGTCAGTACTGAGGAAGGGCTGCACTGTCGGAGGGGCAGTACTGAGGGAGCACGGCACTGTCGGAGGGGCAGTACTGAGGGAGCACGGCAGTGTCTGCGGGTCAGTACTGAGGGAGCGCTGCATTGTTGGAGGGGTAGTACTGAGGGAGCGCGGCACTGTCAGAGGGGCAGGACTGAGGGAGCACGGCACTGTCAGAGGGGCAGTACTGAGGGAGCGCTGCACTGTTGGAGGGTCAGTACTGAGGGAGCGCAGCACTTTCAGAGGGGCAGTACTGAGGGAGCGCAGCGCTGTCAGTGTGGCAGTCCTGAGGGAGCACGACACTGTCAGAGGGCCAGTACTGAGGGAGCACGGCATTATCGGAGGGTCAGTACAGAGGGAGCACGGCACTGTCAGAGGGTCAGTACTGAGGGAGCGCTGCACAGTCGGAGGGTCAGTACTGAGGGAGGGCTGCACTGTCGGAGGGGCAGTACTGAGGGAGCACGTCACTGTCAGAGGGTCAGTAATGAGGGAGCGCTGCACTGTCAGATGGTCAGTACTGAGGGAGCACGGCACTGTCGGAGGGGCAGTACTGAGGGAGCACGGCAATGTTGGAGGGGCAGTACTGAGGGAGCACGGCACTGTCGGATGGGCAGTACTGAGGGAGGGCTGCACTTTCGGAGGGGCAGTACTGAGGGAGCACGGCACTGTTGGAGGGGCAGTGCTGAGGGAGCACGGCACTGTCGGAGGGGCAGTACTGAGGGAGGGCTGCACTTTCGGAGGGGCAGTACTGAGGGAGCACGGCACTGTCGGAGGGGCACGACTGAGGGAGCACGGCACTGTCGGAGGGGCAGTGCTGAGGGAGCACGGCACTGTCGGAGGGGCTGTACTGAGGGAGCGCTGCACTGTCGGAGGGGCAGTACTGAGGGAGCACGGCACTGTCTGAGGGTCAGGGCTGAGGGAGCACGGCACTGTCTGCGGGTCAGTACTGAGGGAGCGCTGTACTGTCGGAGGGGTAGTCCTAAGGGAGCGCGGCACTGTGAGAGGGGCAGTACTGAGGGAGCATGGCACTGTCAGAGGGGCAGTACTGAGGGAGCACGGCACTGTCGGAGGGGCAGTACTGAGGGAGCACGGCACAGTCTGAGGGTCAGTACTGAGGGTGCACGGCACTGTCTGCGGGTCAGTACTGAGGGAGCGCTGTACTGTCGGAGGGGCAGTACTGAGGGAGCACGGCAGTGTCTGCGGGTCAGTACTGAGGGAGCGCTGCATTGTTGGAGGGGTAGTACTGAGGGAGCGCGGCACTGTCAGAGGGGCAGTACTGAGGGAGCACGGCACTGTCAGAGGGGCAGTACTGAGAGAGCGCTGCACTGTCGGAGGGTCAGTACTGAGGGAGCGCAGCACTGTCAGAGGGTCAGTACTGAGGGAGCGCTGCACTGTCGGAGGGTCAGTGCTGAGGGAGGGCTGCACCATCGGAGGGGCAGTACTGAGGGAGCACGGCACTGTCAGAGGGTCAGTAATGAGGGAGCGCTGCACTGTCAGATGGTCAGTACTGAGGGAGCACGGCACTGTCGGGGGGGCAGTACTGAGGGAGCACGGCAATGTTGGAGGGGCAGTACTGAGGGAGCACGGCACTGTCGGAGGGGCAGTACTGAGGGAGCGCGGCACTGTCGGAGGGCAGTACTGAGGGAGGGCTGCACTTTCGCAGGGGCAGTACTGAGGGAGCACGGCACTGTCGGAGGGGCAGTACTGAGGGAGCACGGCACTGTCGGAGGGGAAGTACTGAAGGAGCACGGCACTGTCTGAGTGTTAGTGCTGAGGGAGCACGGCACTGCCTGCGGGTCAGTACTGAGGGAGCGCTGCACTGTCGGAGGGGTGGTCCTAAGGGAGCGCGGCACTGTGAGAGGGGCAGTATTGAGGGAGCACGGCACTGTCAGAGGGTCAGTACTGAGGGAGCACGGCACTGTCGGAGGGGCAGTACTGAGGCAGCACGGCACAGTCTGAGGGTCAGCACTGAGGGTGCACGGCACTGTCTGCGGGTCAGTACTGAGGGAGCGCTGTACTGTCGGGGGGTAGTACTAAGGGAGCGCGGCACTGCCAGAGGGGCAGTACTGAGGGAGCACGGCACTGTCAGAGGGGCAGTACTGAGGGAGCGCTGCGCTGTCGGAGGGTCAGTACTGAGGGAGGGCTACACTGTCGGAGGGGCAGTACTGAGGGAGCACGGCACTGTCAGAGGGGCAGTACTGAGGGAGCGCGGCACTGTCGGAGGGGCTGTACTGAGGGAGCGCTGCACTGTCGGAGGGTCAGTACTGAGGGAGTACGGAAATGTCAGAGGGTCAGTACTGAGGGAGAGCTGCACTGTCGGAGGGGCAGTACTGAATGAGCGCTGCACTGTCAGAGGATCAGTCCTGAGGGATGGCTGCACTGTCGGAGGGTCAGTACTGAGTGAGCGCAGCAGTGTCGGAGGGTCAATACTGAGGGAGCACAGCACTGTCTGAGGGTCAGTACTGAGGGAGCGCTGCACTGTCTGAGGGTCAGTACTGAGGGAGCACGGCACTGTCGGAGTGTCAGTACTGAGGGAGGGCTGCACTGTCGGAGGGACAGTACTGAGGGAGCACGGCACTGTCGGAGGGTCAGTACTGAGGGAGGGCTGCACTGTCGGAGGGGCAGTACTGAGGGAGGGTTGCACTGTCGGATGGTCAGTACTGAGGGAGCGCAGCACTGTCGGAGCGGCAGTACTGAGGGAGCACGGCACTGTCGGAGGGTCAGTACTGAGGGAGCACGGCACTGTCTGAGGGTCAGTACTGAGGGAGGGCTGCACTGTCGGAGGGGCAGTACTGAGGGAGCGCTGCACTGTCGGTGGGCCAGCACTGAGGGAGCGCTGCACTGTCTGAGGGTCAGTACTGAGGGAGCACGACACTGTCGGAGGGTCAGTACTGAGGGAGGGCTGCACTGTCGGAGGGGCAGTACTGAGGGAGGGTTGCACTGTCGGATGGTCAGTACTGAGGGAGCGCAGCACTGTCGGAGCGGCAGTACTGAGGGAGCACGGCACTGTCGGCGGGTCAGTACTGAGGGAGCACGGCACTGTCTGAGGGTCAGTACTGAGGGAGGGCTGCACTGTCGGAGGGGCAGTACTGAGGGAGCGCTGCACTGTCGGTGGGCCAGTACTGAGGGAGCGCTGCACTGTCTGAGGGTCAGTACTGAGGGAGCACGGCACTGTCTGAAGGTCTGTGCTGAGGGAGCACGGCACTGTCTGCGGGTCAGTACTGAGGGAGCGCTTCACTGTCGGTGGGGTAGTCCTAAGGGAGCGCGGCACTGTGAGATGGGCAGTACTGAGGGAGCACGGCATTGTCGGAGGGCCAGTACTGAAGGAGTGCTGCACTGACGGAGAGTCCGTACTGAGGGAGCATGGCACAGTCAGCGGGTCCGTAATGGGGGAGCGCTGCACTGTCGGAGGGTCAGCACTGAGGGAGGGCTGCACTGTCGGAGGGGCAGTGCTGAGTGAGCACAGCGCTGTCAGAGGGGCAGTACTGAGGGAGCGCGGTACTGTCAGAGGGGCAGTACTGAGGGAGCGCGGCACTGTCGGAGGGGCAGTACTGACGGAGCATGGCAGTGTCTGCGGGTAAGTACTGAGGGAGCGCTGTACTGTCGGAGGTGTAGAACTAAGGGAGCGCGGCACTGTCAGAGGGGCAGTACTGAGGGAGCGCTGCACTGTCGGAGGGTCAATACTGAGGGAGCGAGGCACTGTCAGAGGGGCAGTACTGAGGGAGCACGGCACTGTTAGAGGGGAAGTACTGAGGGAGCGCTGCACTGTCGGAGGGTCAGTACTGGGGGAGTGCAGCACCTTTAGAGGGGCAGTACTGAGGGAGCGCGGCACTGTCAGAGGGGCAGTACTGAGGGAGCACAGCACTGTCAGAGGGGCCATACTGAGGGAGCGCGGCACTGTCAGAGGGGCAGTACTGAGGGAGCGCGGCACTGTCGGAGGGGCAGTACTGAGGGAGCATGGCATTGTCAGAGCGTCAGTACTGGGGTAGCACGGTATTGTCGGAGGGTCAGTACTGAGGGAGCGCTGCACTGTCGGAGGGTCAGTACTGAGGGAGGGCTGCACTGTCGGAGGGGCAGTACTGAGGGAGCACGGCACTGTCAGAGGAGCAGCACTGAGGGAGTAGGGCACTGTCGGACGGTCAGTACTGAGGGAGCACTGCACCGTCTCAGGGGCAGTACTGAGGGAGCGCTGCACTGTCGCAGGGGCAGTACTGAGGGAGCACTGCACTGTCAGAGGGTCAGTCCTGAGGGAGGGCTGCACTGTCGGAGGGTCAGTACTGAGGGAGCACTGCACTGTCGAAGGGTCAGTACTGAGGGAGCACGGCACTGTCGGAGGGGTAGTACTGAGGGAGCACGGCACTGTCTGAGGGTCAGTACTGAGGGAGGGCTGCACTGTCGGAGGGGCAGTACTGAGGGAGCACAGCACTGTCGGAGGGGCAGTACTGAGGGAGCGCTGCATTTTCGGAGGGGCAGTACTGAGGGAGCACGGCACTGTCTGAGGGTCAGTACTGAGGGAGCACGGCACTGTCTGCGGGTCAGTACTGAGGGAGTGCGGCACTGTCTGTGGGGCAGTACTGAGGGAGCATGGCAGTGTCGGAGGGTCAGTACAGAGGGAGCACGGCACTGTCAGAGGGTCAGTACTGAGGGAGCGCTGCACTGTCGGAGGGTCAGTACTGAGGGAGGGCTGCACTGTCGGAGGGGCAGTACTGAGGGAGCACGGCACTGTCAGAGGGGCAGTACTGAGGGAGTGCTGCACTGTCGGAGGGGCAGTACTGAGGGAGGGCTGCACTGTCGGAGGGGCAGTACTGAGGGAGCTCGGCACTGTCAGAGGGGCAGTACTGAGGGAGCACGGCACTGTCGGACGGTCAGTACTGAGGGAGGGCTGCACTGTTGGAGGGGCAGTACTGAGGGAGCGCTGCACTGTCAGAGGGTCAGTACTGAGGGAGGGCTGCACTGTCGGAGGGTCAGTACTGAGGGAGCGCTGCACTGTCGGAGGGTCAGTACTGAGGGAGGGCTGCACTGTCGGAGGGGCAGTACTGAGGGAGCATGGCACTGTCGGAGGGGCAGTACTGAGGGAGCACGGCACTGTCGGAGGGGCAGTACTGAGGGAGCGCTGCACTGTCGGAGGGGCAGTACTGAGGGAGCGCGGCACTGTCCGAGGGGCAGTATTGAGGGAGCGCTGCACTGTCGGAGGGGCAGTACTGAGGGAGCACGGCACTGTCTGAGGGTCAGTACTGAGGAAGGGCTGCACTGTCGGAGGGGCAGTACTGAGGGAGCACGGCACTGTCGGAGGGGCAGTACTGAGGGAGCACGGCAGTGTCTGCGGGTCAGTACTGAGGGAGCGCTGCATTGTTGGAGGGGTAGTACTGAGGGAGCGCGGCACTGTCAGAGGGGCAGGACTGAGGGAGCACGGCACTGTCAGAGGGGCAGTACTGAGGGAGCGCTGCACTGTTGGAGGGTCAGTACTGAGGGAGCGCAGCACTTTCAGAGGGGCAGTACTGAGGGAGCGCAGCGCTGTCAGAGGGTCAGTAATGAGGGAGCGCTGCACTGTCAGATGGTCAGTACTGAGGGAGCACGGCACTGTCGGAGGGGCAGCACTGAGGGAGCACGGCATTATCGGAGGGTCAGTACAGAGGGAGCACGGCACTGTCAGAGGGTCAGTACTGAGGGAGCGCTGCACAGTCGGAGGGTCAGTACTGAGGGAGGGCTGCACTGTCGGAGGGGCAGTACTGAGGGAGCACGTCACTGTCAGAGGGTCAGTAATGAGGGAGCGCTGCACTGTCAGATGGTCAGTACTGAGGGAGCACGGCACTGTCGGAGGGGCAGTACTGAGGGAGCACGGCAATGTTGGAGGGGCAGTACTGAGGGAGCACGGCACTGTCGGATGGGCAGTACTGAGGGAGGGCTGCACTTTCGGAGGGGCAGTACTGAGGGAGCACGGCACTGTTGGAGGGGCAGTGCTGAGGGAGCACGGCACTGTCGGAGGGGCAGTACTGAGGGAGGGCTGCACTTTCGGAGGGGCAGTACTGAGGGAGCACGGCACTGTCGGAGGGGCACGACTGAGGGAGCACGGCACTGTCGGAGGGGCAGTGCTGAGGGAGCACGGCACTGTCGGAGGGGCTGTACTGAGGGAGCGCTGCACTGTCGGAGGGGCAGTACTGAGGGAGCACGGCACTGTCTGAGGGTCAGGGCTGAGGGAGCACGGCACTGTCTGCGGGTCAGTACTGAGGGAGCGCTGTACTGTCGGAGGGGTAGTCCTAAGGGAGCGCGGCACTGTGAGAGGGGCAGTACTGAGGGAGCATGGCACTGTCAGAGGGGCAGTACTGAGGGAGCACGGCACTGTCGGAGGGGCAGTACTGAGGGAGCACGGCACAGTCTGAGGGTCAGTACTGAGGGTGCACGGCACTGTCTGCGGGTCAGTACTGAGGGAGCGCTGTACTGTCGGAGGGGCAGTACTGAGGGAGCACGGCAGTGTCTGCGGGTCAGTACTGAGGGAGCGCTGCATTGTTGGAGGGGTAGTACTGAGGGAGCGCGGCACTGTCAGAGGGGCAGTACTGAGGGAGCACGGCACTGTCAGAGGGGCAGTACTGAGAGAGCGCTGCACTGTCGGAGGGTCAGTACTGAGGGAGCGCAGCACTGTCAGAGGGTCAGTACTGAGGGAGCGCTGCACTGTCGGAGGGTCAGTGCTGAGGGAGGGCTGCACCATCGGAGGGGCAGTACTGAGGGAGCACGGCACTGTCAGAGGGTCAGTAATGAGGGAGCGCTGCACTGTCAGATGGTCAGTACTGAGGGAGCACGGCACTGTCGGGGGGGCAGTACTGAGGGAGCACGGCAATGTTGGAGGGGCAGTACTGAGGGAGCACGGCACTGTCGGAGGGGCAGTACTGAGGGAGCGCGGCACTGTCGGAGGGCAGTACTGAGGGAGGGCTGCACTTTCGCAGGGGCAGTACTGAGGGAGCACGGCACTGTCGGAGGGGCAGTACTGAGGGAGCACGGCACTGTCGGAGGGGAAGTACTGAAGGAGCACGGCACTGTCTGAGTGTTAGTGCTGAGGGAGCACGGCACTGCCTGCGGGTCAGTACTGAGGGAGCGCTGCACTGTCGGAGGGGTGGTCCTAAGGGAGCGCGGCACTGTGAGAGGGGCAGTATTGAGGGAGCACGGCACTGTCAGAGGGTCAGTACTGAGGGAGCACGGCACTGTCGGAGGGGCAGTACTGAGGCAGCACGGCACAGTCTGAGGGTCAGCACTGAGGGTGCACGGCACTGTCTGCGGGTCAGTACTGAGGGAGCGCTGTACTGTCGGGGGGTAGTACTAAGGGAGCGCGGCACTGCCAGAGGGGCAGTACTGAGGGAGCACGGCACTGTCAGAGGGGCAGTACTGAGGGAGCGCTGCGCTGTCGGAGGGTCAGTACTGAGGGAGGGCTACACTGTCGGAGGGGCAGTACTGAGGGAGCACGGCACTGTCAGAGGGGCAGTACTGAGGGAGCGCGGCACTGTCGGAGGGGCTGTACTGAGGGAGCGCTGCACTGTCGGAGGGTCAGTACTGAGGGAGTACGGAAATGTCAGAGGGTCAGTACTGAGGGAGAGCTGCACTGTCGGAGGGGCAGTACTGAATGAGCGCTGCACTGTCAGAGGATCAGTCCTGAGGGATGGCTGCACTGTCGGAGGGTCAGTACTGAGTGAGCGCAGCAGTGTCGGAGGGTCAATACTGAGGGAGCACAGCACTGTCTGAGGGTCAGTACTGAGGGAGGGCTGCACTGTCGGAGGGCCAGTACTGAGGGAGCGCTGCACTGTCAGAGGGGCAGTACTGAGGGAGCACGGCACTGTCGGAGGGGCAGTACTGAGGGAGCACGGCACTGTCGGAGAGGCAGTACTGAGGGAACGCTGCACTGTCGGAGGGTTAGTACTGAGGGAGCGAGGCACTGTCAGAGGGGCAGTACTGAGGGTGCACGGCACTGTCAGAGGGGAATTACTGAGGGAGCGCTGCACTGTCGGAGGGTCAGCACTCAGGGAGCGCAGCACTTTTAGAGGGGCAGTACTGAGGGAGCGCGGCACTGTCAGAGGGGCAGTACTGAGGGAGCACGGCACTGTCAGAGGGGCTGTACTGAGGGAGCACGGCATTGTCGGGGGGTCAGTACTGAAGGAGTGCTGCACTGTCGGAGGCTCAGTACTGAGGGAGCACGGCACTGTCAGCGGGTCAGTACTGGGGGAGCGCTGCACTGTTTGAGGGTCAGTACTGAGGGAGCGCGGCACTGTCGGAGGGGCAGTACTGAGGGAGCACAGCACTGTCGGAGGGGCAGTACTGAGGGAGCACAGCACTGTCGGAGGGGCAGTACTGAGGGAGGGCTGCACTGTTGGAGGGGCAGTACTGAGGGAGCACAGCACTGTCGGAGGGGCAGTACTGAGGGAGCACGGCACTGTCGGAGGGGCAGTATTGAGGGAGCACGGCACTGTCTGATGGTCAGTGCTGAGGGAGCACGGCACTGTCTGCGGGTCAGTACTGAGGGAGCGCTCCACTGTCGGAGGGGTAGTCCTAAGGGAGCGCGGCACTGTGAGAGGGGCAGTACTGAGGAAGCACGGCACTGTCAGAGGGGCAGTACTGAGGGTGCACGGCAATGTCTGCGGGTCAGTACTGAGGGAGCGCTGTACTGTCGGAGGGGTAGTACTACGGGAGCGCGGCACTGTCAGAGAGGCAGTACTGAGGGAGCACGGCACTGTCAGAGGGGCAGTAATGAGGGAGCGCTGCACTGTCGGAGTGTCAGTACTGAGGGAGCGCAGCACTTTCAGAGGGGCTGTACTGAGGGAGCACGGCACTGTCAGAGGGGCAGTACTGAGGGAGCACGGCACTGTCAGAGGGGCAGTACTTAGGGAGCACGGAATTGTCGGAGGGTATGTACTGAGGGAGTGCTGCACTGTCGGAGGTTCAGTACAGAATGAGCACGGCACTGTCAGAGGGTCAGTACTGAGGGAGCGCTGCACTGTCGGAGGGTCAGTACTGAGGGAGGGCTACACTGTCGGAGGGGCAGTACTGAGGGAGCACGGCACTGTCAGAGGGGCAGTACTGAGGGAGCGCGGCACTGTCGGAGGGGCTGTACTGAGGGAGCGCTGCACTGTCGGAGGGTCAGTACTGAGGGAGTCCGGGAATGTCGGAGGGTCGGTACTGAGGGAGAGCTGCACTGTCGGAGGGGCAGTACTGAATGAGCGCTGCACTGTCAGAGGATCAGTACTGAGGGATGGCTGCACTGTCGGAGGGTCAGTACTGAGTGAGTGCAGCACTGTCGGAGGGTCAATACTGAGGGAGCACGGCACTGTCTGAGGGTCAGTACTGAGGGAGGGCTGCACTGTCGGAGGGCCAGTACTGAGGGAGTGCTGCACTGTCAGAGGGGCAGTACTGAGGGAGCAAGGCACTGTCGGAGGGGCAGTACTGAGGGAACACGGCACTGTCGGAGGGGCAGTACTGAGGGAACGCTGCACTGTCGGAGGGTTAGTACTGAGGGAGCGAGGCCCTGTCAGAGGGGCAGCACTGAGCGAGCACGGCACTGTCAGAGGGGAATTACTGAGGGAGCGCTGCACTGTCGGAGGGTCAGTACTGAGGGAGGGCTGCACTGTCGGAGGGGCAGTACTGAGGGAGCACGGCACTTTCGGAGGGGCAGTACTGAGGGAGGGCTGCACTGTCGGAGGGGCAGTACTGAGGGAGCACGGCACTGTCGGAGGGGCAGTACTGAGGGAGCACGGCACTGTCGGAGGGGCAGTACTGAGGGAGCACGGCACTGTCTGAAGGTCAGTGCTGAGGGAGCACGGCACTGTCTGCGGGTCAGTACTGAGGGAGCGCTCCACTGTCGGTGGGGTAGTCCTAAGGGAGCGCGGCACTGTGAGAGGGGCAGTACTGAGGGAGCACGGCATTGTCGGAGGGTCAGTACTGAAGGAGTGCTGCACTGTTGGAGAGTCCGTACTGAGGGAGCATGGCACTGTCAGCGGGTCCGTAATGGGGGAGCGCTGCACTGTCGGAGGGTCAGCACTGAGGGAGGGCTGCACTGTCGGAGGGGCAGTGCTGAGTGAGCACAGCGCTGTCAGAGGGGCAGTACTGAGGGAGCGCGGCACTGTCAGAGGGGCAGTACTGAGGGAGCGCGGCACTGTCGGAGGGGCAGTACTGACGGAGCATGGCAGTGTCTGCGGGTAAGTACTGAGGGAGCGCTGTACTGTCGGAGGGGTAGAACTAAGGGAGCGCGGCACTGTCAGAGGGGCAGTACTGAGGGAGCGCTGCACTGTCGGAGGGTCAATACTGAGGGAGCGAGGCACTGTCAGAGGGGCAGTACTGAGGGAGCACGGCACTGTTAGAGGGGAAGTACTGAGGGAGCGCTGCACTGTCGGAGGGTCAGTACTGGGGGAGCGCAGCACCTTTAGAGGGGCAGTACTGAGGGAGCGCGGCACTGTCAGAGGGGCAGTACTGAGAGAGCACAGCACTGTCAGAGGGGCCATACTGAGGGAGCGCGGCACTGTCAGAGGGGCAGTACTGAGGGAGCATGGCACTGTCTGAGGGTCAGTACTGAGGGAGCGCGGCACTGTCAGCGGGGCAGTACTGAGGGAGCGCGGCACTGTCGGAGGGGCAGTGCTGAGGGAGCATGGCACTGTCGGAGGGGCAGTACTGAGGGAGCACGGCACTGTCGGAGGGGCAGTACTGAGGGAGCGCTGCACTGTGGGAGGGGCAGTACTGAGGGAGCGTGGCACTGTCAGAGGGGCAGTATTGAGGGAGCGCTGCACTGTCGGAGGGGCAGTACTGAGGGAGCGCGGCACTGTCAGAGGGGCAGTATTGAGGGAGCGCTGCACTGTCAGAGGGGCAGTACTGAGGGAGCATGGCACTGTCGGAGGGGCAGCACTGAGGGAGCATGGCACTGTCGGAGGGGCAGTACTGAGGGAGCGCGGCACTGTCAGAGGGGCAGTACTGAGGGAGCACGGCACTGTCAGAGGGGCTGTACTGAGGGAGCACGGCATTGTCGGAGGGTCAGTAATGAAGGAGTGCTGCACTGTCGGAGGCTCAGTACAGAGGGAGCACGGCACTGTCAGCGGGTCAGTACTGGGGGAGCGCTGCACTGTCGGAGGGTCAGTACTGAGGGAGGGCTGCACTGTCGGAGGGGCAGTGCTGAGGGAGCACGGAATTGTCGGAGGGTATGTACTGAGGGAGTGCTGCACTGTCGGAGGTTCAGTACAGAATGAGCACGGCACTGTCAGAGGGTCAGTACTGAGGGAGCGCTGCACTGTCGGAGGGTCAGTACTGAGGGAGGGCTACACTGTCGGAGGGGCAGTGCTGAGGGAGCACGGCACTGTCAGAGGGGCAGTACTGAGGGAGCGCGGCACTGTCGGAGGGGCAGTACTGAGGGAGCGCTGCACTGTCGGAGGGTCAGTACTGAGGGAGTACGGCAATGTCGGAGGGTCAGTACTGAGGGAGGGCTGCACTGTCGGAGCGGCAGTACTGAGGGAGCGCAGCACTGTCGGAGGGTCAATACTGAGGGAGCACGGCACTGTCTGAGGGTCAGTACTGAGGGAGGGCTGCACTGTCAGCGGGGCAGTACTGAGGGAGCACGGCAGTGTCGGAGGGGCAGTACTGAGGGAGCACGGCACTGTCGGAGGGGCAGTACTGAGGGAGCATGGCACTGTCGGAGGGGCAGTACTGAGGGAACGCTGCACTGTCGGAGGGTTAGTACTGAGGGAGCACGGCACTGTCAGAGGGGAAGTACTGAGGGAGCGCTGCACTGTCGGAGGGTCAGTACTCAGGGAGCACGGCACTGTCAGAGGGGCAGTACTGAGGGAGCACGGCATTGTCTCAGGGGCAGTACTGAGGGAGCACGGCACTGTCAGAGGGGCAGTACTGAGGGAGCACGGCATTGTCGGAGGGTCAGTACTGAGGGAGCACGGCACTGTCAGAGGGGCAGTACTGAGGGAGAACGGCATTCTCGGAGGGGCAGTACTGAGGGAGCACAGCACTGTCAGAGGGGCAGTACTGAGGGTGCGCGGCACTGTCTGAGGGGCAGTACTGAGGGAGCACGGCACTGTCAGAGGGGCAGTACTGAGGGAGCACGGCATTGTCGGAGGGTCAGTACTGAAGGAGTGCTGCACTGTCAGAGGGTCAGTCCTGAGGGAGCACGGCACTGTCAGTGGGTCAGTACTGGGGGAGCGCTGCACTGTCGGAGGGCCAGTAGTGAGGGAGGGCTGCACTGTCGGAGGGGCAGTACTGAGGGAGCACAGCACTGTCAGAGGGGCAGTACTGAGGGAGCGCGGCACTGTCAGAGCGGCAGTACTGAGGGAGTATGGCACTGTCGGAGGGGCAGTACTGAGGGAGCACGGCACTGTCGGAGGGGCAGTACTGAGGGAACGCTGCATTGTTGGAGGGGTAGTACTGAGGGAGCGCGGCACTGTCAGAGGGGCAGTATTGAGGGTGCACGGCACTGTCAGAGGGGCAGTACTGAGGGAGCGCTGCACTGTCGGCGGGTCAGTACTGAGGGAGCGCAGCACTTTCAGAGGGGCAGTACTGAGGGAGCGCAGCGCTGTCAGAGGGGCAGTGCTGCGGGAGCACGGCATTATCGGAGGGTCAGTACAGAGGGAGCACGGCACTGTCAGAGGGTCAGTACTGAGGGAGCACGGCACTGTCAGAGGGGCAGTACTGAGGGAGCGCGGCACTGTCGGAGTGGCAGTACTGAGGGAGCACGGCATTGTCAGAGCGTCAGTACTGGGGTAGCACGGTATTGTCGGAGGGTCAGTACTGAGGGATTGCTGCACTGTCGGAGGGTCAGTACTGAGGGGGCGCTGCACTGTCGGAGGGTCAGTACTGAGGGAGCGCTGCACTGTCTGAGGGTCAGTACTGAGGGAGTACGGCACTGTCGGAGGGTCAGTACTGAGGGAGGGCTGCACTGTCGGAGGGGCAGTACTGAGGGAGCGCTGCACTGTCGGAGGGTCAGTACTGAGGGAGGGCTGCCCTGTCAGAGGGTCAGTACTGAGGGAGGGCTGCACTGTCGGAGGGTCGGTACTGAGGGAGCGCAGCACCGTCGGAGGGTCAGTACTGAGGGAGCACGGCACTGTCGGAGGGTCAGTTCTGAGGGAGCACGGCACTCTCTGAGGGTCAGTACTGAGGGAGGGCTGCACTGTCGGAGGGTCAGTACTGAGGGAGCGCTGCACTGTCGGTGGGCCAGTACTGAGGGAGCGCTGCACTGTCTGAGGGTCAGTACTGAGGGAGCACTGCACTGTCTGAGGGTCAGTACTGAGGGAGCGCTGCACTGTCGGAGGGTCAATACTGAGGGAGCGAGGCACTGTCAGAGGGGCAGTACTGAGGGAGCACGGCACTGTTAGAGGGGAAGTACTGAGGGAGCGCTGCACTGTCGGAGGGTCAGTACTGGGGGAGCGCAGCACCTTTAGAGGGGCAGTACTGAGGGAGCGCGGCACTGTCAGAGGGGCAGTACTGAGGGAGCACAGCACTGTCAGAGGGGCAGTATTGAGGGAGCGCTGCACTGTCGGAGGGGCAGTACTGAGGGAGCGCGGCACTGTCAGAGGGGCAGTACTGAGGGAGCATGGCACTGTCGGAGGGGCAGCACTGAGGGAGCATGGCACTGTCGGAGGGGCAGTACTGAGGGAGCGCGGCACTGTCAGAGGGGCAGTACTGAGGGAGCACGGCACTGTCAGAGGGGCTGTACTGAGGGAGCACGGCATTGTCGGAGGGTCAGTACTGAAGGAGTGCTGCACTGTCGGAGGCTCAGTACAGAGGGAGCACGGCACTGTCAGCGGGTCAGTACTGGGGGAGCGCTGCACTGTCGGAGGGTCAGTACTGAGGGAGGGCTGCACTGTCGGAGGGGCAGTACTGAGGGAGCACGGCACTGTCGGAGGGGCAGTACTGAAGGAGGGCTGCACTGTCGGAGGGGCAGTACTGAGGGAGCACGGCACTGTCGGAGGGGCAGTACTGAGGGAGAGCGGCACTGTCGGAGGGTCAGTACCGAGGGAGCGCTCCACTGTCGGTGGGGTAGTCCTAAGGGAGCGCGGCACTGTGAGAGGGGCAGTACTGAGGGAGCACGGCACTGTCGGAGGGGCAGTACTGAGGCAGCGCTGCACTGTTGGAGGGGCACTACTGAGGTAGCACGGCACTGTCTGAGGGTCAGTACTGAGGGTGCACGACAATGTCTGCGGGTCAGTACTGAGGGAGCGCTGTACTGTCGGAGGGGTAGTACTAAGGGAGCGCGGCACTGTCAGAGGGGCAGTAATGAGGGAGCGCTGCACTGTCGGAGGGTCAGTACTGAGGGAGCGCAGCACTTTCAGAGGGGCTGTACTGAGGGAGCGCGGCACTGTCAGAGGGGCAGTACTGAGGGAGCACGGCACTGTCAGAGGGGCAGTACTTAGGGAGCACGGAATTGTCGGAGGGTATGTACTGAGGGAGTGCTGCACTGTCGGAGGTTCAGTACAGAATGAGCACGGCACTGTCAGAGGGTCAGTACTGAGGGAGCGCTGCACTGTCGGAGGGTCAGTACTGAGGGAGGGCTACACTGTCGGAGGGGCAGTGCTGAGGGAGCACGGCACTGTCAGAGGGGCAGTACTGAGGGAGCGCGGCACTGTCGGAGGGGCAGTACTGAGGGAGCGCTGCACTGTCGGAGGGTCAGTACTGAGGGAGTACGGCAATGTCGGAGGGTCAGTACTGAGGGAGGGCTGCACTGTCGGAGCGGCAGTACTGAGGGAGCGCAGCACTGTCGGAGGGTCAATACTGAGGGAGCACGGCACTGTCTGAGGGTCAGTACTGAGGGAGGGCTGCACTGTCAGCGGGGCAGTACTGAGGGAGCACGGCACTGTCGGAGGGGCAGTACTGAGGGAGCACGGCACTGTTGGAGGGGCAGTACTGAGGGAGCATGGCACTGTCGGAGGGGCAGTACTGAGGGAACGCTGCACTGTCGGAGGGTTAGTACTGAGGGAGCACGGCACTGTCAGAGGGGAAGTACTGAGGGAGCGCTGCACTGTCGGAGGGTCAGTACTCAGGGAGCACGGCACTGTCAGAGGGGCAGTACTGAGGGAGCACGGCATTGTCTGAGGGGCAGTACTGAGGGAGCACGGCACTGTCAGAGGGGCAGTACTGAGGGAGCACGGCATTGTCGGAGGGTCAGTACTGAGGGAGCACGGCACTGTCAGAGGGGCAGTACTGAGGGAGAACGGCATTGTCGGAGGGGCAGTACTGAGGGAGCACAGCACTGTCAGAGGGGCAGTACTGAGGGTGCGCGGCACTGTCTGAGGGGCAGTACTGAGGGAGCACGGCACTGTCAGAGGGGCAGTACTGAGGGAGCACGGCATTGTCGGAGGGTCAGTACTGAAGGAGTGCTGCACTGTCAGAGGGTCAGTCCTGAGGGAGCACGGCACTGTCAGTGGGTCAGTACTGGGGGAGCGCTGCACTGTCGGAGGGGCAGTACTGAGGGAGCACAGCACTGTCAGAGGGGCAGTACTGAGGGAGCGCGGCACTGTCAGAGCGGCAGTACTGAGGGAGTATGGCACTGTCGGAGGGGCAGTACTGAGGGAGCACGGCACTGTCGGAGGGGCAGTACTGAGGGAGCGCTGCACTATCGGAGGGGCAGTACTGAGGGAGCGCGGCACTTTCAGAGGGGCAGTACTGAGGAAGGGCTGCACTGTCGGAGGGGCAGTACTGAGGGAGCATGGCACTGTCGGAGGGGCAGTACTGAGGGAGCACGGCACTGTCTGCGGGGCAGTACTGAGGGAACGCTGCATTGTTGGAGGGGTAGTACTGAGGGAGCGCGGCACTGTCAGAGGGGCAGTATTGAGGGTGCACGGCACTGTCAGAGGGGCAGTACTGAGGGAGCGCTGCACTGTCGGCGGGTCAGTACTGAGGGAGCGCAGCACTTTCAGAGGGGCAGTACTGAGGGAGCGCAGCGCTGTCAGAGGGGCAGTGCTGCGGGAGCACGGCATTATCGGAGGGTCAGTACAGAGGGAGCACGGCACTGTCAGAGGGTCAGTACTGAGGGAGCACGGCACTGTCAGAGGGGCAGTACTGAGGGAGCGCGGCACTGTCGGAGTGGCAGTACTGAGGGAGCACGGCATTGTCAGAGCGTCAGTACTGGGGTAGCACGGTATTGTCGGAGGGTCAGTACTGAGGGATTGCTGCACTGTCGGAGGGTCAATACTGAGGGGGCGCTGCACTGTCGGAGGGTCAGTACTGAGGGAGCGCTGCACTGTCTGAGGGTCAGTACTGAGGGAGTACGGCACTGTCGGAGGGTCAGTACTGAGGGAGGGCTGCACTGTCGGAGGGGCAGTACTGAGGGAGCGCTGCACTGTCGGAGGGTCAGTACTGAGGGAGGGCTGCCCTGTCAGAGGGTCAGTACTGAGGGAGGGCTGCACTGTCGGAGGGTCGGTACTGAGGGAGCGCAGCACCGTCGGAGGGTCAGTACTGAGGGAGCACGGCACTGTCGGAGGGTCAGTTCTGAGGGAGCACGGCACTCTCTGAGGGTCAGTACTGAGGGAGGGCTGCACTGTCGGAGGGTCAGTACTGAGGGAGCGCTGCACTGTCGGTGGGCCAGTACTGAGGGAGCGCTGCACTGTCTGAGGGTCAGTACTGAGGGAGCACTGCACTGTCTGAGGGTCAGTACTGAGGGAGCGCGGCACTGTCGGAGGGGCAGTACTGAGGGAGCACTGCACTGTCGGAGGGGCAGTACTGAGGGAGCACGGCACTGTCTGATGGTCAGTACTGAGGGAGCGCTGCACTGTCGGAGGGGTAGTACTGAGGGAGCGCGGCACTGTCAGAGGTGCAGCACTGAGGGAGCACGGCACTGCCAGAGGGGCAGTACTGAGGGAGCGCTGTACTGTCGGAGGGTCAGCACTGAGGGAGCACGGCACTGTCGGGAGGGGCAGTACTGAGGGAGCGCGGCAGTGTCGGAGGGGCAGTACTGAGGGAGTGCTGCACTGTCGGAGGGGCAGTACTGGGGGAGCGCTGCACTGTCGGAAGGGCAGTACTGAGGGAGCGCGGCACTGTCGGAGGCTCAGTACTGAGGGAGGGCTGCACTGTCGGAGGGGCAGTACTGAGGGAGCACGGCACTGTCAGAGGGGCAGCACTGAGGGAGCACTACACTGTTGGAGGGTCAGTTCTGAGGGAGCGCTGCACCGTCGGAGGGCCAGTACTGAGGGAGGGCTGCACTGTCGGAGGGGCAGTACTGAGGGAGGGTTGCACTGTCGGATGGTCAGTACTGAGGGAGCGCAGCACTGTCGGAGCGGCAGTACTGAGGGAGCACGGCACTGTCGGAGGGTCAGTACTGAGGGAGCACGGCACTGTCTGAGGGTCAGTACTGAGGGAGGGCTGCACTGTCGGAGGGGCAGTACTGAGGGAGCGCTGCACTGTCGGTGGGCCAGTACTGAGGGAGCGCTGCACTGTCTGAGGGTCAGTACTGAGGGAGCACGGCACTGTCTGAAGGTCAGTGCTGAGGGAGCACGGCACTGTCTGCGGGTCAGTACTGAGGGAGCGCTCCACTGTCGGTGGGGTAGTCCTAAGGGAGCGCGGCACTGTGAGAGGGGCAGTACTGAGGGAGCACGGCATTGTCGGAGGGTCAGTACTGAATGAGTGCTGCACTGTCGGAGAGTCCGTACTGAGGGAGAATGGCACTGTCAGCGGGTCCGTAATGGGGGAGCGCTGCACTGTCGGAGGGTCAGCACTGAGGGAGGGCTGCACTGTCGGAGGGGCAGTGCTGAGTGAGCACAGCGCTGTCAGAGGGGCAGCACTGAGGGAGCGCGGCACTGTCAGAGGGGCAGTACTGACGGAGCATGGCAGTGTCTGCGGGTAAGTACTGAGGGAGCGCTGTACTGTCGGAGGGGTAGAACTAAGGGAGCGCGGCATTGTCAGAGGGGCAGTACTGAGGGAGCGCTGCACTGTCGGAGGGTCAATACTGAGGGAGCGAGGCACTGTCAGAGGGGCAGTACTGAGGGAGCACGGCACTGTTAGAGGGGAAGTACTGAGGGAGCGCTGCACTGTCGGAGGGTCAGTACTGGGGGAGCGCAGCACCTTTAGAGGGGCAGTACTGAGGGAGCGCGGCACTGTCAGAGGGGCAGTACTGAGGGAGCACAGCACTGTCAGAGGGGCCATACTGAGGGAGCGCGGCACTGTCAGAGGGGCAGTACTGAGGGAGCATGGCACTGTCGGAGGGGTAGTACTGAGGGAGCACGGCACTGTCGGAGGGGCAGTACTGAGGGAGCGCTGCACTGTGGGAGGGGCAGTACTGAGGGAGCGCGGCACTGTCAGAGGGGCAGTATTGAGGGAGCGCTGCACTGTCGGAGGGGCAGTACTGAGGGAGCGCGGCACTGTCAGAGGGGCAGTACTGAGGGAGCATGGCACTGTCGGAGGGGCAGCACTGAGGGAGCATGGCACTGTCGGAGGGGCAGTACTGAGGGAGCGCGGCACTGTCAGAGGGGCAGTACTGAGGGAGCACGGCACTGTCAGAGGGGCTGTACTGAGGGAGCACGGCATTGTCGGAGGGTCAGTACTGAAGGAGTGCTGCACTGTCGGAGGCTCAGTACAGAGGGAGCACGGCACTGTCAGCGGGTCAGTACTGGGGGAGCGCTGCACTGTCGGAGGGTCAGCACTGAGGGAGGGCTGCACTGTCGGAGGGGCAGTACTGAGGGAGCACGGCACTGTCGGAGGGGCAGTACTGAGGGAGGGCTGCACTGTCGGAGGGGCAGTACTGAGGGAGCACGGCACTGTCGGAGGGGCAGTACTGAGGGAGAGCGGCACTGTCGGAGGGTCAGTACCGAGGGAGCGCTCCACTGTCGGTGGGGTAGTCCTAAGGGAGCGCGGCACTGTGAGAGGGGCAGTACTGAGGGAGCACGGCACTGTCGGAGGGGCAGTACTGAGGCAGCGCTGCACTGTCGGAGGGGCACTACTGAGGTAGCACGGCACTGTCTGAGGGTCAGTACTGAGGGTGCACGGCAATGTCTGCGGGTCAGTACTGAGGGAGCGCTGTACTGTCGGAGGGGTAGTACTAAGGGAGCGCGGCACTGTCAGAGGGGCAGTAATGAGGGAGCGCTGCACTGTCGGAGGGTCAGTACTGAGGGAGCGCAGCACTTTCAGAGGGGCTGTACTGAGGGAGCGCGGCACTGTCAGAGGGGCAGTACTGAGGGAGCACGGCACTGTCAGAGGGGCAGTACTTAGGGAGCACGGAATTGTCGGAGGGTATGTACTGAGGGAGTGCTGCACTGTCGGAGGTTCAGTACAGAATGAGCACGGCACTGTCAGAGGGTCAGTACTGAGGGAGCGCTGCACTGTCGGAGGGTCAGTACTGAGGGAGGGCTACACTGTCGGAGGGGCAGTGCTGAGGGAGCACGGCACTGTCAGAGGGGCAGTACTGAGGGAGCGCGGCACTGTCGGAGGGGCAGTACTGAGGGAGCGCTGCACTGTCGGAGGGTCAGTACTGAGGGAGTACGGCAATGTCGGAGGGTCAGTACTGAGGGAGGGCTGCACTGTCGGAGCGGCAGTACTGAGGGAGCGCAGCACTGTCGGAGGGTCAATACTGAGGGAGCACGGCACTGTCTGAGGGTCAGTACTGAGGGAGGGCTGCACTGTCAGCGGGGCAGTACTGAGGGAGCACGGCACTGTCGGAGGGGCAGTACTGAGGGAGCACGGCACTGTCGGAGGGGCAGTACTGAGGGAGCATGGCACTGTCGGAGGGGCAGTACTGAGGGAACGCTGCACTGTCGGAGGGTTAGTACTGAGGGAGCACGGCACTGTCAGAGGGGAAGTACTGAGGGAGCGCTGCACTGTCGGAGGGTCAGTACTCAGGGAGCACGGCACTGTCAGAGGGGCAGTACTGAGGGAGCACGGCATTGTCTGAGGGGCAGTACTGAGGGAGCACGGCACTGTCAGAGGGGCAGTACTGAGGGAGCACGGCATTGTCGGAGGGTCAGTACTGAGGGAGCACGGCACTGTCAGAGGGGCAGTACTGAGGGAGCACGGCATTGTCGGAGGGGCAGTACTGAGGGAGCACAGCACTGTCAGAGGGGCAGTACTGAGGGAGCGCGGCAATGTCTGCGGGGCAGTACTGAGGGAGCACGGCACTGTCAGAGGGGCAGTACTGAGGGAGCACGGCATTGTCGGAGGGTCAGTACTGAAGGAGTGCTGCACTGTCAGAGGGTCAGTCCTGAGGGAGCACGGCACTGTCAGTGGGTCAGTACTGGGGGAGCGCTGCACTGTCGGAGGGCCAGTAGTGAGGGAGGGCTGCACTGTCGGAGGGGCAGTACTGAGGGAGCACAGCACTGTCAGAGGGGCAGTACTGAGGGAGCGCGGCACTGTCGGAGGGTTAGTACTGAGGGAGCACGGCACTGTCAGAGGGGAAGTACTGAGGGAGCGCTGCACTGTCGGAGGGTCAGTACTCAGGGAGCACTGCACTGTCAGAGGGGCAGTACTGAGGGAGCACGGCATTGTCGGAGGGTCAGTACTGAGGGAGCACGGCACTGTCAGAGGGGCAGTACTGAGGGAGAACGGCATTGTCGGAGGGGCAGTACTGAGGGAGCACAGCACTGTCAGAGGGGCAGTACTGAGGGTGCGCGGCACTGTCTGAGGGGCAGTACTGAGGGAGCACGGCACTGTCAGAGGGGCAGTACTGAGGGAGCACGGCATTGTCGGAGGGTCAGTACTGAAGGAGTGCTGCACTGTCAGAGGGTCAGTCCTGAGGGAGCACGGCACTGTCAGTGGGTCAGTACTGGGGGAGCGCTGCACTGTCGGAGGGCCAGTAGTGAGGGAGGGCTGCACTGTCGGAGGGGCAGTACTGAGGGAGCACAGCACTGTCAGAGGGGCAGTACTGAGGGAGCGCGGCACTGTCAGAGCGGCAGTACTGAGGGAGTATGGCACTGTCGGAGGGGCAGTACTGAGGGAGCACGGCACTGTCGGAGGGGCAGTACTGAGGGAGCGCAGCACTATCGGAGGGGCAGTACTGAGGGAGCGCGGCACTTTCAGAGGGGCAGTACTGAGGAAGGGCTGCACTGTCGGAGGGGCAGTACTGAGGGAGCATGGCACTGTCGGAGGGGCAGTACTGAGGGAGCACGGCACTGTCTGCGGGTCAGTACTGAGGGAACGCTGCATTGTTGGAGGGGTAGTACTGAGGGAGCGCGGCACTGTCAGAGGGGCAGTATTGAGGGTGCACAGCACTGTCAGAGGGGCAGTACTGAGGGAGCGCTGCACTGTCGGCGGGTCAGTACTGAGGGAGCGCAGCACTTTCAGAGGGGCAGTACTGAGGGAGCGCAGCGCTGTCAGAGGGGCAGTGCTGCGGGAGCACGGCATTATCGGAGGGTCAGTACAGAGGGAGCACGGCACTGTCAGAGGGTCAGTACTGAGGGAGCACGGCACTGTCAGAGGGGCAGTACTGAGGGAGCGCGGCACTGTC
The DNA here is from genome assembly GCF_052327205.1 of Somniosus microcephalus. Classification (NCBI taxonomy): domain Eukaryota; kingdom Metazoa; phylum Chordata; class Chondrichthyes; order Squaliformes; family Somniosidae; genus Somniosus; species Somniosus microcephalus. The sequence continues at coordinate 256,485,765 of NC_140987.1, read as the reverse complement.
GGAGTGGCAGTACTGAGGGAGCACGGCATTGTCAGAGCGTCAGTACTGGGGTAGCACGGTATTGTCGGAGGGTCAGTACTGAGGGATTGCTGCACTGTCGGAGGGTCAGTACTGAGGGGGCGCTGCACTGTCGGAGGGTCAGTACTGAGGGAGCGCTGCACTGTCTGAGGGTCAGTACTGAGGGAGTACGGCACTGTCGGAGGGTCAGTACTGAGGGAGGGCTGCACTGTCGGAGGGGCAGTACTGAGGGAGCGCTGCACTGTCGGAGGGTCAGTACTGAGGGAGGGCTGCCCTGTCAGAGGGTCAGTACTGAGGGAGGGCTGCACTGTCGGAGGGTCGGTACTGAGGGAGCGCAGCACCGTCGGAGGGTCAGTACTGAGGGAGCACGGCACTGTCGGAGGGTCAGTTCTGAGGGAGCACGGCACTCTCTGAGGGTCAGTACTGAGGGAGGGCTGCACTGTCGGAGGGTCAGTACTGAGGGAGCGCTGCACTGTCGGTGGGCCAGTACTGAGGGAGCGCTGCACTGTCTGAGGGTCAGTACTGAGGGAGCACTGCACTGTCTGAGGGTCAGTACTGAGGGAGCGCGGCACTGTCGGAGGGGCAGTACTGAGGGAGCACTGCACTGTCGGAGGGGCAGTACTGAGGGAGCACGGCACTGTCTGATGGTCAGTACTGAGGGAGCGCTGCACTGTCGGAGGGGTAGTACTGAGGGAGCGCGGCACTGTCAGAGGTGCAGCACTGAGGGAGCACGGCACTGCCAGAGGGGCAGTACTGAGGGAGCGCTGTACTGTCGGAGGGTCAGCACTGAGGGAGCACGGCACTGTCGGGAGGGGCAGTACTGAGGGAGCGCGGCAGTGTCGGAGGGGCAGTACTGAGGGAGTGCTGCACTGTCGGAGGGGCAGTACTGGGGGAGCGCTGCACTGTCGGAAGGGCAGTACTGAGGGAGCGCGGCACTGTCGGAGGCTCAGTACTGAGGGAGGGCTGCACTGTCGGAGGGGCAGTACTGAGGGAGCACGGCACTGTCAGAGGGGCAGCACTGAGGGAGCACTACACTGTTGGAGGGTCAGTTCTGAGGGAGCGCTGCACCGTCGGAGGGCCAGTACTGAGGGAGCGCTGCACTGTCTGAGGGTCAGTGCTGAGGGAGCACGGCACTGTCGGAGGGTCAGTACTGAGGGAGGGCTGCACTGTAGGAGAGGCAGTACTGAGGGAGTGCTGCACTGTCGGAGGGTCAGTACTGAGGGAGGGCTGCACTCTCAGAGGGTCAGTACTGAGGGAGGGCTGCACTGTCGGAGGGTCAGTACTGAGGGAGCGCAGCACTGTCGGAGCGGCAGCACTGAGGGAGCACGGCACTGTCGGAGGGTCAATACTGAGGGAGCACGGCACTGTCTGAGGGTCAGTACTGAAGGAGTGCTGCACTGTCAGAGGGTCAGTCCTGAGGGAGCACGGCACTGTCAGTGGGTCAGTACTGGGGGAGCGCTGCACTGTCGGAGGGCCAGTAGTGAGGGAGGGCTGCACTGTCGGAGGGGCAGTACTGAGGGAGCACAGCACTGTCAGAGGGGCAGTACTGAGGGAGCGCGGCACTGTCGGAGGGTTAGTACTGAGGGAGCACGGCACTGTCAGAGGGGAAGTACTGAGGGAGCGCTGCACTGTCGGAGGGTCAGTACTCAGGGAGCACGGCACTGTCAGAGGGGCAGTACTGAGGGAGCACGGCATTGTCGGAGGGTCAGTACTGAGGGAGCACGGCACTGTCAGAGGGGCAGTACTGAGGGAGAACGGCATTGTCGGAGGGGCAGTACTGAGGGAGCACAGCACTGTCAGAGGGGCAGTACTGAGGGTGCGCGGCACTGTCTGAGGGGCAGTACTGAGGGAGCACGGCACTGTCAGAGGGGCAGTACTGAGGGAGCACGGCATTGTCGGAGGGTCAGTACTGAAGGAGTGCTGCACTGTCAGAGGGTCAGTCCTGAGGGAGCACGGCACTGTCAGTGGGTCAGTACTGGGGGAGCGCTGCACTGTCGGAGGGCCAGTAGTGAGGGAGGGCTGCACTGTCGGAGGGGCAGTACTGAGGGAGCACAGCACTGTCAGAGGGGCAGTACTGAGGGAGCGCGGCACTGTCAGAGCGGCAGTACTGAGGGAGTATGGCACTGTCGGAGGGGCAGTACAGAGGGAGCACGGCACTGTCGGAGGGGCAGTACTGAGGGAGCGCAGCACTATCGGAGGGGCAGTACTGAGGGAGCGCGGCACTTTCAGAGGGGCAGTACTGAGGAAGGGCTGCACTGTCGGAGGGGCAGTACTGAGGGAGCATGGCACTGTCGGAGGGGCAGTACTGAGGGAGCACGGCACTGTCTGCGGGTCAGTACTGAGGGAACGCTGCATTGTTGGAGGGGTAGTACTGAGGGAGCGCGGCACTGTCAGAGGGGCAGTATTGAGGGTGCACAGCACTGTCAGAGGGGCAGTACTGAGGGAGCGCTGCACTGTCGGCGGGTCAGTACTGAGGGAGCGCAGCACTTTCAGAGGGGCAGTACTGAGGGAGCGCAGCGCTGTCAGAGGGGCAGTGCTGCGGGAGCACGGCATTATCGGAGGGTCAGTACAGAGGGAGCACGGCACTGTCAGAGGGTCAGTACTGAGGGAGCACGGCACTGTCAGAGGGGCAGTACTGAGGGAGCGCGGCACTGTCGGAGTGGCAGTACTGAGGGAGCACGGCATTGTCAGAGCGTCAGTACTGGGGTAGCACGGTATTGTCGGAGGGTCAGTACTGAGGGATTGCTGCACTGTCGGAGGGTCAGTACTGAGGGGGCGCTGCACTGTCGGAGGGTCAGTACTGAGGGAGCGCTGCACTGTCTGAGGGTCAGTACTGAGGGAGTACGGCACTGTCGGAGGGTCAGTACTGAGGGAGGGCTGCACTGTCGGAGGGGCAGTACTGAGGGAGCGCTGCACTGTCGGAGGGTCAGTACTGAGGGAGGGCTGCCCTGTCAGAGGGTCAGTACTGAGGGAGGGCTGCACTGTCGGAGGGTCGGTACTGAGGGAGCGCAGCACCGTCGGAGGGTCAGTACTGAGGGAGCACGGCACTGTCGGAGGGTCAGTTCTGAGGGAGCACGGCACTCTCTGAGGGTCAGTACTGAGGGAGGGCTGCACTGTCGGAGGGTCAGTACTGAGGGAGCGCTGCACTGTCGGTGGGCCAGTACTGAGGGAGCGCTGCACTGTCTGAGGGTCAGTACTGAGGGAGCACTGCACTGTCTGAGGGTCAGTACTGAGGGAGCGCGGCACTGTCGGAGGGGCAGTACTGAGGGAGCACTGCACTGTCGGAGGGGCAGTACTGAGGGAGCACGGCACTGTCTGATGGTCAGTACTGAGGGAGCGCTGCACTGTCGGAGGGGTAGTACTGAGGGAGCGCGGCACTGTCAGAGGTGCAGCACTGAGGGAGCACGGCACTGCCAGAGGGGCAGTACTGAGGGAGCGCTGTACTGTCAGAGGGTCAGCACTGAGGGAGCACGGCACTGTCGGGAGGGGCAGTACTGAGGGAGCGCGGCAGTGTCGGAGGGGCAGTACTGAGGGAGTGCTGCACTGTCGGAGGGGCAGTACTGGGGGAGCGCTGCACTGTCGGAAGGGCAGTACTGAGGGAGCGCGGCACTGTCGGAGGCTCAGTACTGAGGGAGGGCTGCACTGTCGGAGGGGCAGTACTGAGGGAGCACGGCACTGTCAGAGGGGCAGCACTGAGGGAGCACTACACTGTTGGAGGGTCAGTTCTGAGGGAGCGCTGCACCGTCGGAGGGCCAGTACTGAGGGAGCGCTGCACTGTCTGAGGGTCAGTGCTGAGGGAGCACGGCACTGTCGGAGGGTCAGTACTGAGGGAGGGCTGCACTGTAGGAGAGGCAGTACTGAGGGAGTGCTGCACTGTCGGAGGGTCAGTACTGAGGGAGGGCTGCACTCTCAGAGGGTCAGTACTGAGGGAGGGCTGCACTGTCGGAGGGTCAGTACTGAGGGAGCGCAGCACTGTCGGAGCGGCAGCACTGAGGGAGCACGGCACTGTCGGAGGGTCAATACTGAGGGAGCACGGCACTGTCTGAGGGTCAGTACTGAGGGAGGGCTGCACTGTCGGAGGGGCAGTACTGAGGGAGCGCTGCACTGTCGGTGGGCCAGTACTGAGGGAGCGCTGCACTGTCTGAGGGTCAGTACTGAGGGAGCACGGCACTGTCGGAGTGTCAGTACTGAGGGAGGGCTGCACTGTCGGAGGGACAGTACTGAGGGAGCACGGCACTGTCGGAGGGTCAGTACTGAGGGAGGGCTGCACTTTCGGATGGTCAGTACTGAGGGAGCGCAGCACTGTCGGAGCGGCAGTACTGAGGGAGCACGGCACTGTCGGAGGGTCAGTACTGAGGGAGCACGGCACTGTCTGAGGGTCAGTACTGAGGGAGGGCTGCACTGTCGGAGGGGCAGTACTGAGGGAGCGCTGCACTGTCGGTGGGCCAGCACTGAGGGAGCGCTGCACTGTCTGAGGGTCAGTACTGAGGGAGCACGGCACTGTCGGAGGGTCAGTACTGAGGGAGGGCTGCACTGTCGGAGGGGCAGTACTGAGGGAGGGTTGCACTGTCGGATGGTCAGTACTGAGGGAGCGCAGCACTGTCGGAGCGGCAGTACTGAGGGAGCACGGCACTGTCGGAGGGTCAGTACTGAGGGAGCACGGCACTGTCTGAGGGTCAGTACTGAGGGAGGGCTGCACTGTCGGAGGGGCAGTACTGAGGGAGCGCTGCACTGTCGGTGGGCCAGTACTGAGGGAGCGCTGCACTGTCTGAGGGTCAGTACTGAGGGAGCACGGCACTGTCTGAAGGTCAGTGCTGAGGGAGCACGGCACTGTCTGCGGGTCAGTACTGAGGGAGCACTCCACTGTCGGTGGGGTAGTCCTAAGGGAGCGCGGCACTGTGAGAGGGGCAGTACTGAGGGAGCACGGCATTGTCGGAGGGTCAGTACTGAATGAGTGCTGCACTGTCGGAGAGTCCGTACTGAGGGAGCATGGCACTGTCAGCGGGTCCGTAATGGGGGAGCGCTGCACTGTCTGAGGGTCAGCACTGAGGGAGGGCTGCACTGTCGGAGGGGCAGTGCTGAGTGAGCACAGCGCTGTCAGAGGGGCAGCACTGAGGGAGCGCGGCACTGTCAGAGGGGCAGTACTGAGGGAGCGCGGCACTGTCAGAGGGGCAGTACTGACGGAGCATGGCAGTGTCTGCGGGTAAGTACTGAGGGAGCGCTGTACTGTCGGAGGGGTAGAACTAAGGGAGCGCGGCACTGTCAGAGGGGCAGTACTGAGGGAGCGCTGCACTGTCGGAGGGTCAATACTGAGGGAGCGAGGCACTGTCAGAGGGGCAGTACTGAGGGAGCACGGCACTGTTAGAGGGGAAGTACTGAGGGAGCGCTGCACTGTCGGAGGGTCAGTACTGGGGGAGCGCAGCACCTTTAGAGGGGCAGTACTGAGGGAGCGCGGCACTGTCAGAGGGGCAGTACTGAGGGAGCACAGCACTGTCAGAGGGGCCATACTGAGGGAGCGCGGCACTGTCAGGGGGCAGTACTGAGGGAGCATGGCACTGTCGGAGGGGCAGTACTGAGGGAGCACGGCACTGTCGGAGGGGCAGTACTGAGGGAGTGCTGCACTGTGGGAGGGGCAGTACTGAGGGAGCGCGGCACTGTCAGAGGGGCAGTATTGAGGGAGCGCTGCACTGTCGGAGGGGCAGTACTGAGGGAGCGCGGCACTGTCAGAGGGGCAGTACTGAGGGAGCATGGCACTGTCGGAGGGGCAGCACTGAGGGAGCATGGCACTGTCGGAGGGGCAGTACTGAGGGAGCGCGGCACTGTCAGAGGGGCAGTACTGAGGGAGCACGGCACTGTCAGAGGGGCTGTACTGAGGGAGCACGGCATTGTCGGAGGGTCAGTACTGAAGGAGTGCTGCACTGTCGGAGGCTCAGTACAGAGGGAGCACGGCACTGTCAGCGGGTCAGTACTGGGGGAGCGCTGCACTGTCGGAGGGTCAGCACTGAGGGAGGGCTGCACTGTCGGAGGGGCAGTACTGAGGGAGCACGGCACTGTCGGAGGGGCAGTACTGAGGGAGGGCTGCACTGTCGGAGGGGCAGTACTGAGGGAGCACGGCACTGTCGGAGGGGCAGTACTGAGGGAGAGCGGCACTGTCGGAGGGTCAGTACCGAGGGAGCGCTCCACTGTCGGTGGGGTAGTCCTAAGGGAGCGCGGCACTGTGAGAGGGGCAGTACTGAGGGAGCACGGCACTGTCGGAGGGGCAGTACTGAGGCAGCGCTGCACTGTCGGAGGGGCACTACTGAGGTAGCACGGCACTGTCTGAGGGTCAGTACTGAGGGTGCACGGCAATGTCTGCGGGTCAGGACTGAGGGAGCGCTGTACTGTCGGAGGGGTAGTACTAAGGGAGCGCGGCACTGTCAGAGGGGCAGTAATGAGGGAGCGCTGCACTGTCGGAGGGTCAGTACTGAGGGAGCGCAGCACTTTCAGAGGGGCTGTACTGAGGGAGCGCGGCACTGTCAGAGGGGCAGTACTGAGGGAGCACGGCACTGTCAGAGGGGCAGTACTTAGGGAGCACGGAATTGTCGGAGGGTATGTACTGAGGGAGCGCTGCACTGTCGGAGGGTCAGTACTGAGGGAGGGCTACACTGTCGGAGGGGCAGTGCTGAGGGAGCACGGCACTGTCAGAGGGGCAGTACTGAGGGAGCGCGGCACTGTCGGAGGGGCAGTACTGAGGGAGCACTGCACTGTCGGAGGGTCAGTACTGAGGGAGTACGGCAATGTCGGAGGGTCAGTACTGAGGGAGGGCTGCACTGTCGGAGCGGCAGTACTGAGGGAGCGCAGCACTGTCGGAGGGTCAATACTGAGGGAGCACGGCACTGTCTGAGGGTCAGTACTGAGGGAGGGCTGCACTGTCAGCGGGGCAGTACTGAGGGAGCACGGCACTGTCGGAGGGGCAGTACTGAGGGAGCACGGCACTGTCGGAGGGGCAGTACTGAGGGAGCATGGCAGTGTCGGAGGGGCAGTACTGAGGGAACGCTGCACTGTCGGAGGGTTAGTACTGAGGGAGCACGGCACTGTCAGAGGGGAAGTACTGAGGGAGCGCTGCACTGTCGGAGGGTCAGTACTCAGGGAGCACGGCACTGTCAGAGGGGCAGTACTGAGGGAGCACGGCATTGTCTGAGGGGCAGTACTGAGGGAGCACGGCACTGTCAGAGGGGCAGTACTGAGGGAGCACGGCATTGTCGGAGGGTCAGTACTGAGGGAGCACGGCACTGTCAGAGGGGCAGTACTGAGGGAGCACGGCATTGTCGGAGGGGCAGTACTGAGGGAGCACAGCACTGTCAGAGGGGCAGTACTGAGGGAGCGTGGCACTGTCTGAGGGGCAGTACTGAGGGAGCACGGCACTGTCAGAGGGGCAGTACTGAGGGAGCACGGCATTGTCGGAGGGTCAGTACTGAAGGAGTGCTGCACTGTCAGAGGGTCAGTCCTGAGGGAGCACGGCACTGTCAGTGGGTCAGTACTGGGGGAGCGCTGCACTGTCGGAGGGCCAGTAGTGAGGGAGGGCTGCACTGTCGGAGGGGCAGTACTGAGGGAGCACAGCACTGTCAGAGGGGCAGTACTGAGGGAGCGCGGCACTGTCAGAGCGGCAGTACTGAGGGAGTATGGCACTGTCGGAGGGGCAGTACTGAGGGAGCACGGCACTGTCGGAGGGGCAGTACTGAGGGAGCGCTGCACTATCGGAGGGTCAGTACTGAGGGAGCGCGGCACTTTCAGAGGGGCAGTACTGAGGAAGGGCTGCACTGTCGGAGGGGCAGTACTGAGGGAGCATGGCACTGTCGGAGGGGCAGTACTGAGGGAGCACGGCACTGTCTGCGGGTCAGTACTGAGGGAACGCTGCATTGTTGGAGGGGTAGTACTGAGGGAGCGCGGCACTGTCAGAGGGGCAGTACTGAGGGTGCACGGCACTGTCAGAGGGGCAGTACTGAGGGAGCGCTGCACTGTCGGCGGGTCAGTACTGAGGGAGCGCAGCACTTTCAGAGGGGCAGTACTGAGGGAGCGCAGCGCTGTCAGAGGGGCAGTGCTGCGGGAGCACGGCATTATCGGAGGGTCAGTACAGAGGGAGCACGGCACTGTCAGAGGGTCAGTACTGAGGGAGCACGGCACTGTCAGAGGGGCAGTACTGAGGGAGCGCGGCACTGTCGGAGTGGCAGTACTGAGGGAGCACGGCATTGTCAGAGCGTCAGTACTGGGGTAGCACGGTATTGTCGGAGGGTCAGTACTGAGGGATTGCTGCACTGTCGGAGGGTCAGTACTGAGGGGGCGCTGCACTGTCGGAGGGTCAGTACTGAGGGAGCGCTGCACTGTCTGAAGGTCAGTACTGAGGGAGTACGGCACTGTCGGAGGGTCAGTACTGAGGGAGGGCTGCACTGTCGGAGGGGCAGTACTGAGGGAGCGCTGCACTGTCGGAGGGTCAGTACTGAGGGAGGGCTGCACTGTCAGAGGGTCAGTACTGAGGGAGGGCTGCACTGTCGGAGGGTCGGTACTGAGGGAGCGCAGCACCGTCGGAGGGTCAGTTCTGAGGGAGCACGGCACTCTCTGAGGGTCAGTACTGAGGGAGGGCTGCACTGTCGGAGGGTCAGTACTGAGGGAGCGCTGCACTGTCGGTGGGCCAGTACTGAGGGAGCACGGCACTGTCGGAGGGTCAGTACTGAGGGAGCACGGCACTGTCTGAGGGTCAGTACTGAGGGAGGGCTGCACTGTCGGAGGGGCAGTACTGAGGGAGCGCTGCACTGTCGGTGGGCCAGTACTGAGGGAGCGCTGCACTGTCTGAGGGTCAGTACTGAGGGAGCACGGCACTGTCGGAGTGTCAGTACTGAGGGAGGGCTGCACTGTCGGAGGGACAGTACTGAGGGAGCACGGCACTGTCGGAGGGTCAGTACTGAGGGAGGGCTGCACTGTCAGAGGGGCAGTACTGAGGGAGGGTTGCACTGTCGGATGGTCAGTACTGAGGGAGCGCAGCACTGTCGGAGCGGCAGTACTGAGGGAGCACGGCACTGTCGGAGGGTCAGTACTGAGGGAGCACGGCACTGTCTGAGGGTCAGTACTGAGGGAGGGCTGCACTGTCGGAGGGGCAGTACTGAGGGAGCGCTGCACTGTCGGTGGGCCAGCACTGAGGGAGCGCTGCACTGTCTGAGGGTCAGTACTGAGGGAGCACGGCACTGTCGGAGGGTCAGTACTGAGGGAGGGCTGCACTGTCGGAGGGGCAGTACTGAGGGAGGGTTGCACTGTCGGATGGTCAGTACTGAGGGAGCGCAGCACTGTCGGAGCGGCAGTACTGAGGGAGCACGGTACTGTCGGAGGGTCAGTACTGAGGGAGCACGGCACTGTCTGAGGGTCAGTACTGAGGGAGGGCTGCACTGTCGGAGGGGCAGTACTGAGGGAGCGCTGCACTGTCGGTGGGCCAGTACTGAGGGAGCGCTGCACTGTCTGAGGGTCAGTCCTGAGGGAGCACGGCACTGTCGGAGGGTCAGTACTGAGGGAGGGCTGCACTGTCGGAGGGATAGTACTGAGGGAGGGCTGCACTGTCGGAGGGACAGTACTGAGGGAGCGCTGCACTGTCGGAGGGTCAGTACTGAGGGAGGGCTGCACAGTCGGAGGGTCAATACTGAGGGAGCGCTGCACTGTCGGAGTGTCAGTACTGAGGGATCACGGCACTGTCGGAGGGTCAATTCTGAGGCAGCACGGCACTGTCTGACGGTCATTACTGAGGGAGGGCTGCACAGTCGGAGGGGCAGTACTGAGGGAGCACGGCACTGTCGGAGGTGCAGTACTGAGGGAGCACGGCACTATCGGTTGGCAGCACTGAGGGAGCATGGCACTGTCGGAGGGGCAGTACTGATGGAGCGCTGCACTGTCGGAGTGGTAGTACTGAGGGAGCGCGGCACTGTCAGAGGGGCAGTACTGAGGGAGCACGGCACTGTCAGAGGGTCAGTACTGAGGGAGCACGGCACTGTCTGAGGATCAGTACTGAGGGAGGGCTGCACTGTCGGAGGGGCAGTACTGAGGGAGCGCTGCACTGTCGGTGGGCCAGTACTGAGGGAGCGCTGCACTGTCTGAGGGTCAGTACTGAGGGAGCACGGCACTGTCTGAAGGTCAGTGCTGAGGGAGCACGGCACTGTCTGCGGGTCAGTACTGAGGGAGCACTCCACTGTCGGTGGGGTAGTCCTAAGGGAGCGCGGCACTGTGAGAGGGGCAGTACTGAGGGAGCACGGCATTGTCGGAGGGTCAGTACTGAATGAGTGCTGCACTGTCGGAGAGTCCGTACTGAGGGAGCATGGCACTGTCAGCGGGTCCGTAATGGGGGAGCGCTGCACTGTCTGAGGGTCAGCACTGAGGGAGGGCTGCACTGTCGGAGGGGCAGTGCTGAGTGAGCACAGCGCTGTCAGAGGGGCAGCACTGAGGGAGCGCGGCACTGTCAGAGGGGCAGTACTGAGGGAGCGCGGCACTGTCAGAGGGGCAGTACTGACGGAGCATGGCAGTGTCTGCGGGTAAGTACTGAGGGAGCGCTGTACTGTCGGAGGGGTAGAACTAAGGGAGCGCGGCACTGTCAGAGGGGCAGTACTGAGGGAGCGAGGCACTGTCAGAGGGGCAGTACTGAGGGAGCACGGCACTGTTAGAGGGGAAGTACTGAGGGAGCGCTGCACTGTCGGAGGGTCAGTACTGGGGGAGCGCAGCACCTTTAGAGGGGCAGTACTGAGGGAGCGCGGCACTGTCAGAGGGGCAGTACTGAGGGAGCACAGCACTGTCAGAGGGGCCATACTGAGGGAGCGCGGCACTGTCAGGGGGCAGTACTGAGGGAGCATGGCACTGTCGGAGGGGCAGTACTGAGGGAGCACGGCACTGTCGGAGGGGCAGTACTGAGGGAGCGCTGCACTGTGGGAGGGGCAGTACTGAGGGAGCGCGGCACTGTCAGAGGGGCAGTATTGAGGGAGCGCTGCACTGTCGGAGGGGCAGTACTGAGGGAGCGCGGCACTGTCAGAGGGGCAGTACTGAGGGAGCATGGCACTGTCGGAGGGGCAGCACTGAGGGAGCATGGCACTGTCGGAGGGGCAGTACTGAGGGAGCGCGGCACTGTCAGAGGGGCAGTACTGAGGGAGCACGGCACTGTCAGAGGGGCTGTACTGAGGGAGCACGGCATTGTCGGAGGGTCAGTACTGAAGGAGTGCTGCACTGTCGGAGGCTCAGTACAGAGGGAGCACGGCACTGTCAGCGGGTCAGTACTGGGGGAGCGCTGCACTGTCGGAGGGTCAGCACTGAGGGAGGGCTGCACTGTCGGAGGGGCACTACTGAGGTAGCACGGCACTGTCTGAGGGTCAGTACTGAGGGTGCACGGCAATGTCTGCGGGTCAGTACTGAGGGAGCGCTGTACTGTCAGAGGGGTAGTACTAAGGGAGCGCGGCACTGTCAGAGGGGCAGTAATGAGGGAGCGCTGCACTGTCGGAGGGTCAGTACTGAGGGAGCGCAGCACTTTCAGAGGGGCTGTACTGAGGGAGCGCGGCACTGTCAGAGGGGCAGTACTGAGGGAGCACGGCACTGTCAGAGGGGCAGTACTTAGGGAGCACGGAATTGTCGGAGGGTATGTACTGAGGGAGTGCTGCACTGTCGGAGGTTCAGTACAGAATGAGCACGGCACTGTCAGAGGGTCAGTACTGAGGGAGCGCTGCACTGTCGGAGGGTCAGTACTGAGGGAGGGCTACACTGTCGGAGGGGCAGTGCTGAGGGAGCACGGGACTGTCAGAGGGGCAGTACTGAGGGAGCGCGGCACTGTCGTAGGGGCAGTACTGAGGGAGCACTGCACTGTCGGAGGGTCAGTACTGAGGGAGTACGGCAATGTCGGAGGGTCAGTACTGAGGGAGGGCTGCACTGTCGGAGCGGCAGTACTGAGGGAGCGCAGCACTGTCGGAGGGTCAATACTGAGGGAGCACGGCACTGTCTGAGGGTCAGTACTGAGGGAGGGCTGCACTGTCAGCGGGGCAGTACTGAGGGAGCACGGCACTGTCGGAGGGGCAGTACTGAGGGAGCACGGCACTGTCGGAGGGGCAGTACTGAGGGAGCATGGCACTGTCGGAGGGGCAGTACTGAGGGAACGCTGCACTGTCGGAGGGTTAGTACTGAGGGAGCACGGCACTGTCAGAGGGGAAGTACTGAGGGAGCGCTGCACTGTCGGAGGGTCAGTACTCAGGGAGCACGGCACTGTCAGAGGGGCAGTACTGAGGGAGCACGGCATTGTCTGAGGGGCAGTACTGAGGGAGCACGGCACTGTCAGAGGGGCAGTACTGAGGGAGCACGGCATTGTCGGAGGGTCAGTACTGAGGGAGCACGGCACTGTCAGAGGGGCAGTACTGAGGGAGCACGGCATTGTCGGAGGGGCAGTACTGAGGGAGCACAGCACTGTCAGAGGGGCAGTACTGAGGGAGCGTGGCACTGTCTGAGGGGCAGTACTGAGGGAGCACGGCACTGTCAGAGGGGCAGTACTGAGGGAGCACGGCATTGTCGGAGGGTCAGTACTGAAGGAGTGCTGCACTGTCAGAGGGTCAGTCCTGAGGGAGCACGGCACTGTCAGTGGGTCAGTACTGGGGGAGCGCTGCACTGTCGGAGGGCCAGTAGTGAGGGAGGGCTGCACTGTCGGAGGGGCAGTACTGAGGGAGCACAGCACTGTCAGAGGGGCAGTACTGAGGGAGCGCGGCACTGTCAGAGCGGCAGTACTGAGGGAGTATGGCACTGTCGGAGGGGCAGTACTGAGGGAGCACGGCACTGTCGGAGGGGCAGTACTGAGGGAGCGCTGCACTATCGGAGGGGCAGTACTGAGGGAGCGCGGCACTTTCAGAGGGGCAGTACTGAGGAAGGGCTGCACTGTCGGAGGGGCAGTACTGAGGGAGCATGGCACTGTCGGAGGGGCAGTACTGAGGGAGCACGGCACTGTCTGCGGGTCAGTACTGAGGGAACGCTGCATTGTTGGAGGGGTAGTACTGAGGGAGCGCGGCACTGTCAGAGGGGCAGTACTGAGGGTGCACGGCACTGTCAGAGGGGCAGTACTGAGGGAGCGCTGCACTGTCGGCGGGTCAGTACTGAGGGAGCGCAGCACTTTCAGAGGGGCAGTACTGAGGGAGCGCAGCGCTGTCAGAGGGGCAGTGCTGCGGGAGCACGGCATTATCGGAGGGTCAGTACAGAGGGAGCACGGCACTGTCAGAGGGTCAGTACTGAGGGAGCACGGCACTGTCAGAGGGGCAGTACTGAGGGAGCGCGGCACTGTCGGACTGGCAGTACTGAGGGAGCACGGCATTGTCAGAGCGTCAGTACTGGGGTAGCACGGTATTGTCGGAGGGTCAGTACTGAGGGATTGCTGCACTGTCGGAGGGTCAGTACTGAGGGGGCGCTGCACTGTCGGAGGGTCAGTACTGAGGGAGCGCTGCACTGTCTGAAGGTCAGTACTGAGGGAGTACGGCACTGTCGGAGGGTCAGTACTGAGGGAGGGCTGCACTGTCGGAGGGGCAGTACTGAGGGAGCGCTGCACTGTCGGAGGGTCAGTACTGAGGGAGGGCTGCACTGTCAGAGGGTCAGTACTGAGGGAGGGCTGCACTGTCGGAGGGTCGGTACTGAGGGAGCGCAGCACCGTCGGAGGGTCAGTTCTGAGGGAGCACGGCACTCTCTGAGGGTCAGTACTGAGGGAGGGCTGCACTGTCGGAGGGTCAGTACTGAGGGAGCGCTGCACTGTCGGTGGGCCAGTACTGAGGGAGCACGGCACTGTCGGAGGGTCAGTACTGAGGGAGCACGGCACTGTCTGAGGGTCAGTACTGAGGGAGGGCTGCACTGTCGGAGGGGCAGTACTGAGGGAGCGCTGCACTGTCGGTGGGCCAGTACTGAGGGAGCGCTGCACTGTCTGAGGGTCAGTACTGAGGGAGCACGGCACTGTCGGAGTGTCAGTACTGAGGGAGGGCTGCACTGTCGGAGGGACAGTACTGAGGGAGCACGGCACTGTCGGAGGGTCAGTACTGAGGGAGGGCTGCACTGTCAGAGGGGCAGTACTGAGGGAGGGTTGCACTGTCGGATGGTCAGTACTGAGGGAGCGCAGCACTGTCGGAGCGGCAGTACTGAGGGAGCACGGCACTGTCGGAGGGTCAGTACTGAGGGAGCACGGCATTGTCTGAGGGTCAGTACTGAGGGAGGGCTGCACTGTCGGAGGGGCAGTACTGAGGGAGCGCTGCACTGTCGGTGGGCCAGCACTGAGGGAGCGCTGCACTGCCTGAGGGTCAGTACTGAGGGAGCACGGCACTGTCGGAGGGTCAGTACTGAGGGAGGGCTGCACTGTCGGAGGGGCAGTACTGAGGGAGGGTTGCACTGTCGGATGGTCAGTACTGAGGGAGCGCAGCACTGTCGGAGCGGCAGTACTGAGGGAGCACGGTACTGTCGGAGGGTCAGTACTGAGGGAGCACGGCACTGTCTGAGGGTCAGTACTGAGGGAGGGCTGCACTGTCGGAGGGGCAGTACTGAGGGAGCGCTGCACTGTCGGTGGGCCAGTACTGAGGGAGCGCTGCACTGTCTGAGGGTCAGTCCTGAGGGAGCACGGCACTGTCGGAGGGTCAGTACTGAGGGAGGGCTGCACTGTCGGAGGGATAGTACTGAGGGAGGGCTGCACTGTCGGAGGGACAGTACTGAGGGAGCGCTGCACTGTCGGAGGGTCAGTACTGAGGGAGGGCTGCACAGTCGGAGGGTCAATACTGAGGGAGCGCTGCACTGTCGGAGTGTCAGTACTGAGGGATCACGGCACTGTCGGAGGGTCAATTCTGAGGCAGCACGGCACTGTCTGACGGTCATTACTGAGGGAGGGCTGCACAGTCGGAGGGGCAGTACTGAGGGAGCACGGCACTGTCGGAGGTGCAGTACTGAGGGAGCACGGCACTATCGGTTGGCAGCACTGAGGGAGCATGGCACTGTCGGAGGGGCAGTACTGATGGAGCGCTGCACTGTCGGAGTGGTAGTACTGAGGGAGCGCGGCACTGTCAGAGGGGCAGCACTGAGGGAGCACGGCACTGTCAGAGGGGCAGTACTGAGGGAGCGCTGCACTGTCGGAGGGTCAGTACTGGGGAACGCAGCACTTTCAGAGGGGCTGTACTGAGGGAGGGCTGCACTGTCGGAGGGGCAGTACTGAGGGAGCACGGAACTGTCAGAGGGGCAGTACTGAGGGAGCACTACACTGTCGGAGGGTCAGTAGTGAGGGAGCACGGCACTGTCGGAGGGTCAATACTGAGTGAGCACGGCACTCTCTGACGGTCAGTACTGAGGGAGGGCTGCACTGTCGGAGGGCCAGCACTGAGGGAGCGCTGCACTGTCAGAGGGGCAGTACTGAGGGGGCGCAGCACTGTCTGAGGGTCAGTACTGAGGGAGGGCTGCACTGTCGGAGGGGCAGTACTGAGGGTGCACGGCACTGTCGGAGGGGCACTACTGAGGGAGCACGGCACTGTCGGAGTGGCAGCACTGAGGGAGCACGGCATTGTCGGAGGGTCAGTACTGAGGGAGTGCTGCACTGTCGGAGGGTCAGTACAGAGGGAGCATGGCACTGTCAGAGGGTCAGTACTGAGGGAGCGCTGCACTGTCGGAGGGTCAGTACTGAGGGAGGGCTGCACTGTCGGAGGGGCAGTACTGAGAGAGCATGGCACTGTCAGTGGGGCAGTACTGAGGGAGCGCGGCACTGTCGCAGGGGCAGTACTGAGGGAGCGCGGCACTGTCGCAGGGGCAGTACTGAGGGAGCGCTGCACTGTCGGAGCGGCAGTACTGAGGGAGCGCTGCACTTGTCGGAGGGGCAGTTCTGAGGGAGCGCGGCACTGTCGGAGGGTCAGTACTGAGGGAGCACGGCCCTGTCAGAGGGTCAGTACTGAGGGAGGGCTGCACTGTCGGAGGGGCAGTACTGAGGGAGCACGGCACTGTCTGATGGTCAGTACTGAGGGGGCGCTGCACTGTCGGAGGGGTAGTACTGAGGGAGCGCGGCACTGTCAGAGGTGCAGCACTGAGGGAGCACGGCACTGTCAGAGGGGCAGTACTGAGGGAGCGCTGTACTGTCGCAAGGTCAGCACTGAGGGAGCACGGCACTGTCGGGAGGGGCAGTACTGAGGGAGCCCGGCAGTGTCGGAGGGGCAGTACTGAGGGAGCGCTGCACTGTCGGAGGGGCAGTACTAAGGGAGCGCTGCACTGTCGGAAGGGCAGTACTGAGGGAGCGCGGCACTGTCGGAGGCTCAGTACTGAGGGAGGGCTGCACTGTCGGAGGGGCAGTACTGAGGGAGCACGGCACTGTCAGAGGGGCAGCACTGAGGGAGCACTACACTGTTGGAGGGTCAGTTCTGAGGGAGCGCTGCACCGTCGGAGGGCCAGTACTGAGGGAGCGCTGCACTGTAGGAGGGGCAGTACTGAGGGAGCACGGCACTGTCAGAGGGGCAGCACTGAGGGAGCACTACACTGTTGGAGGGTCAGTGCTGAGGGAGCACGGCACTGTCGGAGGGTCAGTACTGAGGGAGGGCTGCACTGTAGGAGGGGCAGTACTGAGGGAGTGCTGCACTGTGGGAGGGTCAGTACTGAGGGAGGGCTGCACTCTCAGAGGGTCAGTACTGAGGGAGGGCTGCACTGTCGGAGGGTCAGTACTGAGGGAGCGCAGCACTGTCGGAGCGGCAGCACTGAGGGAGCACGGCACTGTCGGAGGGTCAGTACTGAGGGAGCACGGCACTGTCGGAGTGTCAGTACTGAGGGAGGGCTGCACTGTCGGAGGGACAGTACTGAGGGAGCACGGCACTGTCGGAGGGTCAGTACTGAGGGAGGGCTGCACTGTCGGAGGGGCAGTACTGAGGGAGGGTTGCACTGTCGGATGGTCAGTGCTGAGGGAGCGCAGCACTGTCGGAGCGGCAGTACTGAGGGAGCACGGTACTGTCGGAGGGTCAGTACTGAGGGAGCACGGCACTGTCTGAGGGTCAGTACTGAGGGAGGGCTGCACTGTCGGAGGGGCAGTACTGAGGGAGCGCTGCACTGTCCGTGGGCCAGTACTGAGGCAGCGCTGCACTGTCTGAGGGTCAGTACTGAGGGAGCACGGCACTGTCGGAGGGTCAGTACTGAGGGAGGGCTGCACTGTCGGAGGGGCAGTACTGAGGGAGGGTTGCACTGTCGGATGGTCAGTACTGAGGGAGCGCAGCACTGTCGGAGCGGCAGTACTGAGGGAGCACGGTACTGTCGGAGGGTCAGTACTGAGGGAGCACGGCACTGTCTGAGGGTCAGTACTGAGGGAGGGCTGCACTGTCGGAGGGGCAGTACTGAGGGAGCGCTGCACTGTCGGTGGGCCAGTACTGAGGGAGCGCTGCACTGTCTGAGGGTCAGTCCTGAGGGAGCACGGCACTGTCGGAGGGTCAGTACTGAGGGAGGGCTGCACTGTCGGAGGGATAGTACTGAGGGAGGGCTGCACTGTCGGAGGGACAGTACTGAGGGAGCGCTGCACTGTCGGAGGGTCAGTACTGAGGGAGGGCTGCACAGTCGGAGGGTCAATACTGAGGGAGCGCTGCACTGTCGGAGTGTCAGTACTGAGGGATCACGGCACTGTCGGAGGGTCAATTCTGAGGCAGCACGGCACTGTCTGACGGTCATTACTGAGGGAGGGCTGCACAGTCGGAGGGGCAGTACTGAGGGAGCACGGCACTGTCGGAGGTGCAGTACTGAGGGAGCACGGCACTATCGGTTGGCAGCACTGAGGGAGCATGGCACTGTCGGAGGGGCAGTACTGATGGAGCGCTGCACTGTCGGAGTGGTAGTACTGAGGGAGCGCGGCACTGTCAGAGGGGCAGCACTGAGGGAGCACGGCACTGTCAGAGGGGCAGTACTGAGGGAGCGCTGCACTGTCGGAGGGTCAGTACTGGGGAACGCAGAACTTTCAGAGGGGCTGTACTGAGGGAGGGCTGCACTGTCGGAGGGGCAGTACTGAGGGAGCACGGAACTGTCAGAGGGGCAGTACTGAGGGAGCACTACACTGTCGGAGGGTCAGTAGTGAGGGAGCACGGCACTGTCGGAGGGTCAATACTGAGTGAGCACGGCACTCTCTGACGGTCAGTACTGAGGGAGGGCTGCACTGTCGGAGGGCCAGCACTGAGGGAGCGCTGCACTGTCAGAGGGGCAGTACTGAGGCGGCGCAGCACTGTCTGAGGGTCAGTACTGAGGGAGGGCTGCACTGTCGGAGGGGCAGTACTGAGGGTGCACGGCACTGTCGGAGGGGCACTACTGAGGGAGCACGGCACTGTCGGAGTGGCAGCACTGAGGGAGCACGGCATTGTCGGAGGGTCAGTACTGAGGGAGTGCTGCACTGTCGGAGGGTCAGTACAGAGGGAGCATGGCACTGTCAGAGGGTCAGTACTGAGGGAGCGCTGCACTGTCGGAGGGTCAGTACTGAGGGAGGGCTGCACTGTCGGAGGGGCAGTACTGAGGGAGCATGGCACTGTCAGTGGGGCAGTACTGAGGGAGCGCGGCACTGTCGCAGGGGCAGTACTGAGGGAGCGCGGCACTGTCGCAGGGGCAGTACTGAGGGAGCGCTGCACTGTCGGAGCGGCAGTACTGAGGGAGCGCTGCACTTGTCGGAGGGGCAGTTCTGAGGGAGCGCGGCACTGTCGGAGGGTCAGTACTGAGGGAGCACGGCCCTGTCAGAGGGTCAGTACTGAGGGAGGGCTGCACTGTCGGAGGGGCAGTACTGAGGGAGCACGGCACTGTCTGATGGTCAGTACTGAGGGGGCGCTGCACTGTCGGAGGGGTAGTACTGAGGGAGCGCGGCACTGTCAGAGGTGCAGCACTGAGGGAGCACGGCACTGTCAGAGGGGCAGTACTGAGGGAGCGCTGTACTGTCGCAAGGTCAGCACTGAGGGAGCACGGCACTGTCGGGAGGGGCAGTACTGAGGGAGCCCGGCAGTGTCGGAGGGGCAGTACTGAGGGAGCGCTGCACTGTCGGAGGGGCAGTACTAAGGGAGCGCTGCACTGTCGGAAGGGCAGTACTGAGGGAGCGCGGCACTGTCGGAGGCTCAGTACAGAGGGAGGGCTGCACTGTCGGAGGGGCAGTACTGAGGGAGCACGGCACTGTCAGAGGGGCAGCACTGAGGGAGCACTACACTGTTGGAGGGTCAGTTCTGAGGGAGCGCTGCACCGTCGGAGGGCCAGTACTGAGGGAGCGCTGCACTGTCTGAGGGTCAGTGCTGAGGGAGCACGGCACTGTCGGAGGGTCAGTACTGAGGGAGGGCTGCACTGTAGGAGGGGCAGTACTGAGGGAGTGCTGCACTGTGGGAGGGTCAGTACTGAGGGAGGGCTGCACTCTCAGAGGGTCAGTACTGAGGGAGGGCTGCACTGTCGGAGGGTCAGTACTGAGGGAGCGCAGCACTGTCGGAGCGGCAGCACTGAGGGAGCACGGCACTGTCGGAGGGTCAGTACTGAGGGAGCACGGCACTGTCGGAGTGTCAGTACTGAGGGAGGGCTGCACTGTCGGAGGGACAGTACTGAGGGAGCACGGCACTGTCGGAGGGTCAGTACTGAGGGAGGGCTGCACTGTCGGAGGGGCAGTACTGAGGGAGGGTTGCACTGTCGGATGGTCAGTGCTGAGGGAGCGCAGCACTGTCGGAGCGGCAGTACTGAGGGAGCACGGTACTGTCGGAGGGTCAGTACTGAGGGAGCACGGCACTGTCTGAGGGTCAGTACTGAGGGAGGGCTGCACTGTCGGAGGGGCAGTACTGAGGGAGCGCTGCACTGTCCGTGGGCCAGTACTGAGGCAGCGCTGCACTGTCTGAGGGTCAGTACTGAGGGAGCACGGCACTGTCGGAGGGTCAGTACTGAGGGAGGGCTGCACTGTCGGAGGGGCAGTACTGAGGGAGGGTTGCACTGTCGGATGGTCAGTACTGAGGGAGCGCAGCACTGTCGGAGCGGCAGTACTGAGGGAGCACGGCACTGTCGGAGGGTCAGTACTGAGGGAGCACGGCACTGTCTGAGGGTCAGTACTGACGGAGGGCTGCACTGTCGGAGGGGCAGTACTGAGGGAGCGCTGCACTGTCGGTGGGCCAGTACTGAGGGAGCGCTGCACTGTCTGAGGGTCAGTACTGAGGGAGCACGGCACTGTCGGAGGGTCAGTACTGAGGGAGGGCTGCACTGTCGGAGGGACAGTACTGAGGGAGCACGGCACTGTCGGAGGGTCAGTACTGAGGGAGGGCTGCACTGTCGGAGGGGCAGTACTGAGGGAGCGCTGCACTGTCGGAGGGTCAGTGCTGAGGGAGCGCTGCACTGTCGGAGGGTCAGTACTGAGGGAGGGCTGCACAGTCGGAGGGTCAATACTGAGGGAGCGCTGCACTGTCGGAGAGTCAGTACTGAGGGATCACGGCACTGTCGGAGGGTCAATTCTGAGGCAGCACGGCACTGTCTGACGGTCATTACTGAGGGAGGGCTGCACAGTCGGAGGGGCAGTACTGAGGGAGCACGGCACTGTCGGAGGTGCAGTACTGAGGGAGCAAGGCACTATCGGAGGGGCAGCACTGAGGGAGCATGGCACTGTCGGAGGTGCAGTACTGAGGGAGCACGGCACTATCGGTTGGCAGCACTGAGGGAGCATGGCACTGTCGGAGGGGCAGTACTGATGGAGCGCTGCACTGTCGGAGTGGTAGTACTGAGGGAGCGCGGCACTGTCACAGGGGCAGCACTGAGGGAGCACGGCACTGTCAGAGGGGCAGTACTGAGGGAGCGCTGCACTGTCGGAGGGTCAGTACTGGGGAACGCAGCACTTTCAGAGGGGCAGTACTGAGGGAGGGCTGCACTGTCGGAGGGGCAGTACTGAGGGAGCACGGAACTGTCAGAGGGGCAGTACTGAGGGAGCACTACACTGTCGGAGGGTCAGTACTGAGGGAGCACGGCACTGTCGGAGGGTCAATACTGAGTGAGCACGGCACTCTCTGACGGTCAGTACTGAGGGAGGGCTGCACTGTCGGAGGGCCAGTACTGAGGGAGCGCTGCACATTCAGAGGGGCAGTACTGAGGGGGCGCAGCACTGTCTGAGGGTCAGTACTGAGGGAGGGCTGCACTGTCGGAGCGGCAGTACTGAGGGTGCACGGCACTTTCGGAGGGGCACTACTGAGGGAGCACGGCACTGTCGGAGGGTCAGTACAGAGGAAGCACGGCACTGTCAGAGGGTCAGTCCTGAGGGAGCACAGCAATGTCAGAGGGGCAGTACTGAGGAAGCACGGCACTGTCAGAGGGTCAGTACTGAGGGAGGGCTGCACTGTCGGAGTGGCAGTACTGAGGGAGCACGGCATTGTCAGAGCGTCAGTACTGGGGTAGCACGGTATTGTCGGAGGGTCAGTACTGAGGGATTGCTGCACTGTCGGAGGGTCAGTACTGAGGGGGCGCTGCACTGTCGGAGGGTCAGTACTGAGGGAGCGCTGCACTGTCTGAGGGTCAGTACTGAGGGAGTACGGCACTGTCGGAGGGTCAGTACTGAGGGAGGGCTGCACTGTCGGAGGGGCAGTACTGAGGGAGCGCTGCACTGTCGGAGGGTCAGTACTGAGGGAGCACGGCACTGTCGGAGGGTCAGTTCTGAGAAAACACTGCACTGTCTGAGGGTCAGTACTGAGGGAGCGCGGCTCTGTCGGAGGGGCAGTACTGAGGGAGCTCGTCACTGTCGGAGGGGCAGTACTGAGGGAGCACTGCACTGTCGGAGGGGCAGTACTGAGGGAGCACTGCACTGTCTGATGGTCAGTACTGAGGGAGCGCTGCACTGTCGGAGGGGTAGTACTGAGGGAGCGCGGCACTGTCAGAGGTGCAGCACTGAGGGAGCACGGCACTGTCAGAGGGGCAGTACTGAGGGAGCGCTGCACTGTCGGAGGGTCAGCACTGAGGGAGCACGGCACTGTCGGGAGGGGCAGTACTGAGGGAGCGCGGCAGTGTCGGAGGGGCAGTACTGAGGGAGCGCTGCAATGTCGGAGGGGCAGTACTGAGGGAGCGCTGCACTGTCGGAAGGGCAGTACTGAGGGAGTGCGGCACTGTCGGAGGCTCAGTACTGAGGGAGGGCTGCACTGTCGGAGGGGCAGTACTGAGGGAGCACGGCACTGTCAGAGGGGCAGCACTGAGGGAGCACTACACTGTTGGAGGGTCAGTTCTGAGGGAGCGCTGCACCGTCGGAGGGCCAGTACTGAGGGAGCGCTGCACTGTCTGAGGGTCAGTGCTGAGGGAGCACGGCACTGTCGGAGGGTCAGTACTGAGGGAGGGCTGCACTGTAGGAGGGGCAGTACTGAGGGAGCGCTGCACTGTCGGAGGGTCAGTACTGAGGGAGGGCTGCACTCTCAGAGGGTCAGTACTGAGGGAGGGCTGCACTGTCGGAGGGTCAGTACTGAGGGAGCGCAGCACTGTCGGAGCGGCAGCACTGAGGGAGCACGGCACTGTCGGAGGGTCAGTACTGAGGGAGCACGGCACTGTCTGAGGGTCAGTGCTGAGGGAGGGCTGCACTGTCGGAGGGGCAGTACTGAGGGAGCGCTGCACTGTCGGTGGGCCAGTACTGAGGGAGCGCTGCACTGTCTGAGGGTCAGTACTGAGGGAGCACGGCACTGTCGGAGTGTCAGTACTGAGGGAGGGCTGCACTGTCGGAGCGGCAGTACTGAGGGAGCACGGCACTGTCGGAGTGTCAGTACTGAGGGAGCACGGCACTGTCTGAGGGTCAGTACTGAGGGAGGGCTGCACTGTCGGAGGGGCAGTACTGAGGGAGCGCTGCACTGTCGGTGGGCCAGTACTGAGGGAGCGCTGCACTGTCTGAGGGTCAGTACTGAGGGAGCACGGCACTGTCGGAGGGTCAGTACTGAGGGAGGGCTGCACTGTCGGAGGGGCTGTACTGAGGGAGGGTTGCACTGTCGGATGGTCAGTACTGAGGGAGCGCAGCACTGTCGGAGCGGCAGTACTGAGGGAGCACGGCACTGTCGGAGGGTCAGTACTGAGGGAGCACGGCACTGTCTGAGGGTCAGTACTGAGGGAGGGCTGCACTGTCGGAGGGGCAGTACTGAGGGAGCGCTGCACTGTCGGTGGGCCAGTACTGAGGGAGCGCTGCACTGTCTGAGTGTCAGTACTGAGGGAGCACGGCACTGTCGGAGGGTCAGTACTGAGGGAGGGCTGCACTGTCGGAGGGACAGTACTGAGGGAGCACGGCACTGTCGGAGGGTCAGTACTGAGGGAGGGCTGCACTGTCGGAGGGGCAGTACTGAGGGAGGGCTGCACTGTCGGAGGGACAGTACTGATGGAGCGCTGCACTGTCGGAGGGTCAGTACTGAGGGAGCGCTGCACTGTCGGAGGGTCAGTACTGAGGGAGGGCTGCACAGTCGGAGGGTCAATACTGAGGGAGCGCTGCACTGTCGGAGTGTCAGTACTGAGGGATCACGGCACTGTCGGTGGGTCAATTCTGAGGCAGCACGGCACTGTCTGACGGTCATTACTGAGGGAGGGCTGCACAGTCGGAGGGGCAGTACTGAGGGAGCACGGCACTGTCGGAGGTGCAGTACTGAGGGAGCACGGCACTATCGGTTGGCAGCACTGAGGGAGCGTGGCACTGTCAGAGGGGCAGCACTGAGGGAGCACGGCACTGTCAGAGGGGCAGTACTGAGGGAGCACTACACTGTCGGAGGGTCAGTACTGAGGGAGCACGGCACTGTCGGAGGGTCAATACTGAGTGAGCACGGCACTCTCTGACGGTCAGTACTGAGGGAGGGCTGCACTGTCGGAGGGCCAGTACTGAGGGAGCGCTGCACTGTCAGAGGGGCAGCACTGAGGGAGCACGGCACTGTCAGAGGGGCAGTACTGAGGGAGCGCTGCACTGTCGGAGGGTCCGTACTGGGGAACGCAGCACTTTCAGAGGGGCAGTACTGAGGGAGGGCTGCACTGTCGGAGGGGCAGTACTGAGGTAGCACGGAACTGTCAGAGGGGCAGTACTGAGGGAGCACTACACTGTCGGAGGGTCAGTACTGAGGGAGCACGGCACTGTCGGAGGGTCAATACTGAGTGAGCACGGCACTCTCTGACGGTCAGTACTGAGGGAGGGCTGCACTGTCGGAGGGCCAGTACTGAGGGCGCGCTGCACTGTCAGAGGGGCAGTACTGAGGGGGCGCAGCACTGTCTGAGGGTCAGTACTGAGGGAGGGCTGCACTGTCGGAGGGGCAGTACTGAGGGTGCACGGCACTGTCGGAGGGGCACTACTGAGGGAGCACGGCACTGTCGGAGGGGCAGCACTGAGGGAGCACGGCATTGTCGGAGGGTCAGTACTGAGTGAGTGCTGCACTGTCGGAGGGTCAGTACAGAGGGAGCATGGCACTGTCAGAGGGTCAGTACTGAGGGAGCGCTGCACTGTCGGTGGGTCAGTACTGAGGGAGGGCTGCACTGTCGGAGGGGCAGTACTGAGGGAGCACGGCACTGTCAGTGGGGCAGTACTGAGGGAGCGCGGCACTGTCGCAGGGGCAGTACTGAGGGAGCGCGGCACTGTCGCAGGGGCAGTACTGAGGGAGCGCTTCACTGTCGGAGCGGCAGTACTGAGGGAGCGCTGCACTGTCGGAGGGGCAGTTCTGAGGGAGCGCGGCACTGTCAGAGGGTCAGTACTGAGGGAGCACGGCCCTGTCAGAGGGTCAGTACTGAGGGAGGGCTGCACTGTCGGAGGGGCAGTACTGAGGGAGCACGGCACTGTCTGATGGTCGGTACTGAGGGGGCGCTGCACTGTCGGAGGGGTAGTACTGAGGGAGCGCGGCACTGTCAGAGGTGCAGCACTGAGGGAGCACGGCACTGTCAGAGGGGCAGTCCTGAGGGAGCGCTGTACTGTCGCAAGGTCAGCACTGAGGGAGCACGGCACTGTCGGGAGTGGCAGTACTGAGGGAGCCCGGCAGTGTCGGAGGGGCAGTACTGAGGGAGCGCTGCACTGTCGGAGGGGCAGTACTGAGGGAGCGCTGCACTGTCGGAAGGGCAGTACTGAGGGAGCGCGGCACTGTCGGAGGCTCAGTACTGAGGGAGGGCTGCACTGTCGGAGGGGCAGTACTGAGGGAGCACGGCACTGTCAGAGGGGCAGCACTGAGGGAGCACTACACTGCTGGAGGGTCAGTGCTGAGGGAGCACGGCACTGTCGGAGGGTCAGTACTGAGGGAGGGCTGCACTGTAGGAGGGGCAGTACTGAGGGAGTGCTGCACTGTCGGAGGGTCAGTACTGAGGGAGGGCTGCACTCTCAGAGGGTCAGTACTGAGGGAGCGCAGCACTGTCGGAGCGGCAGCACTGAGGGAGCACGGCACTGTCGGAGGGTCAGTACTGAGGGAGCACGGCACTGTCGGAGTGTCAGTACTGAGGGAGGGCTGCACTGTCTGAGGGACAGTACTGAGGGAGCACGGCACTGTCGGAGGGTCAGTACTGAGGGAGGGCTGCACTGTCGGAGGGGCAGTACTGAGGGAGGGCTGCACTGTCGGAGGGGCAGTACTGAGGGAGCGCTGCACTGTCCGTGGGCCAGTACTGAGGGAGCGCTGCACTGTCTGAGGGTCAGTACTGAGGGAGCACGGCACTGTCGGAGGGTCAGTACTGAGGGAGGGCTGCACTGTCGGAGGGGCAGTACTGAGGGAGGGTTGCACTGTCGGATGGTCAGTACTGAGGGAGCGCAGCACTGTCGGAGCGGCAATACTGAGGGAGCACGGCACTGTCGGAGGGTCAGTACTGAGGGAGGGCTGCACTGTCGGAGGGGCAGTGCTGAGGGAGGGCTGCACTGTCGGAGGGTCAGTACTGAGGGAGCGCTGCACTGTCGGAGGGTCAGTACTGAGGGAGCGCTGCACTGTCGGAGGGTCAGTACTGAGGGAGGGCTGCACAGTCGGAGGGTCAATACTGAGGGAGCGCTGCACTGTCGGAGTGTCAGTTCTGAGGGATCACGGCACTGTCGGAGGGTCAATTCTGAGGCAGCACGGCACTGTCTGACGGTCATTACTGAGGGAGGGCTGCACAGTCGGAGGGGCAGTACTGAGGGAGCACGGCACTGTCGGAGGTGCAGTACTGAGGGAGCACGGCACTATCGGTTGGCAGCACTGAGGGAGCATGGCACTGTCGGAGGGGCAGTACTGATGGAGCGCTGCACTGTCGGAGTGGTAGTACTGAGGGAGCGCGGCACTGTCAGAGGGGCAGCACTGAGGGAGCACGGCACTGTCAGAGGGGCAGCACTGAGGGAGCGCTGCACTGTCGGAGGGTCAGTACTGGGGAACGCAGCACTTTCAGAGGGGCAGTACTGAGGGAGGGCTGCACTGTCGGAGGGGCAGTACTGAGGGAGCACGGAACTGTCAGAGGGGCAGTACTGAGGGAGCACTACACTGTCGGAGGGTCAGTACTGAGGGAGCACGGCACTGTCGGAGGGTCAATACTGAGTGAGCACGGCACTCTCTGACAGTCAGTACTGAGGGAGGGCTGCACTGTCGGAGGGCCAGTACTGAGGGAGCGCTGCACATTCAGAGGGGCAGTACTGAGGGGGCGCAGCACTGTCTGAGGGTCAGTACTGAGGGTGCACGGCACTGTCGGAGGGGCACTACTGAGGGAGCACGGCACTGTCGGAGGGTCAGTACAGAGGGAGCACGGCAATGTCAGAGGGTCAGTACTGAGGGAGCACGGCAATGTCAGAGGGGCAGTACTGAGGGAGCGCGGCACTGTCGGAGTGGCAGTACTGAGGGAGCACGGCATTGTCAGAGCGTCAGTACTGCGGTAGCACGTTATTGTCGGAGGGTCAGTACTGAGGGATTGCTGCACTGTCGGAGGGTCAGTACTGAGGGGGCGCTGCACTGTCGGAGGGTCAGTACTGAGGGAGGGCTGCACTGTCTGAGGGTCAGTACTGAGGGAGTACGGCACTGTCGGAGGGTCAGTACTGAGGGAGGGCTGCACTGTCGGAGGGGCAGTACTGAGGGAGCGCTGCACTGTCGGAGGGTCAGTACTGAGGGAGGGCTGCACTGTCAGAGGGTCAGTACTGAGGGAGGGCTGCACTGTCGGAGGGTCAGTACTGAGGGAGCGCAGCACCGTCGGAGGGTCAGCACTGAGGGAGCACGGCACTGTCGGGAGGGGCAGTACTGAGGGCGCGCGGCAGTGTCGGAGCGCCAGTACTGAGGGAGCGCTGCACTGTCGGTGGGCCAGTACTGAGGGAGCGCTGCACTGTCTGAGGGTCAGTACTGAGGGAGCACGGCACTGTCGGAGTGTCAGTACTGAGGGAGGGCTGCACTGTCGGAGGGACAGTACTGAGGGAGCACGGCACTGTCGGAGGGTCAGTACTGAGGGAGGGCTGCACTGTCGGAGGGGCAGTACTGAGGGAGGGTTGCACTGTCGGATGGTCAGTACTGAGGGAGCGCAGCACTGTCGGAGCGGCAGTACTGAGGGAGCACGGCACTGTCGGAGGGTCAGTACTGAGGGAGCACGGCACTGTCTGAGGGCCAGTACTGAGGGAAGGCTGCACTGTCGGAGGGGCAGTACTGAGGGAGCGCTGCACTGTCGGTGGGCCAGTACTGAGGGAGCGCTGCACTGTCTGAGGGTCAGTACTGAGGGAGCACGGCACTGTCGGAGGGTCAGTACTGAGGGAGGGCTGCACTGTCGGAGGGGCAGTACTGAGGGAGGGTTGCACTGTCGGATGGTCAGTACTGAGGGAGCGCAGCACTGTCGGAGCGGCAGTACTGAGGGAGCACGGCACTGTCGGAGGGTCAGTACTGAGGGAGCACGGCACTGTCTGAGGGTCAGTACTGAGGGAGGGCTGCACTGTCGGAGGGGCAGTACTGAGGGAGCGCTGCACTGTCGGTGGGCCAGTACTGAGGGAGCGCTGCACTGTCTGAGGGTCAGTACTGAGGGAGCACGGCACTGTCGGAGGGTCAGTACTGAGGGAAGGCTGCACTGTCGGAGGGACAGTACTGAGGGAGCACGGCACTGTCGGAGGGTCAGTACTGAGGGAGGGCTGCACTGTCGGAGGGGCAGTACTGAGGGAGGGCTGCACTGTCGGACGGACAGTACTGATGGAGCGCTGCACTGTCGGAGGGTCAGTACTGAGGGAGCGCTGCACTGTCGGAGGGTCAGTACTGAGGGAGGGCTGCACAGTCGGAGGGTCAATACTGAGGGAGTGCTGCACTGTCGGAGTGTCAGTACTGAGGGATCACGGCACTGTCGGAGGGTCAATTCTGAGGCAGCACGGCACTGTCTGACAGTCATTACTGAGGGAGGGCTGCACAGTCGGAGGGGCAGTACTGAGGGAGCACGGCACTGTCGGAGGTGCAGTACTGAGGGAGCACGGCACTATCGGTTGGCAGCACTGAGGGAGCATGGCACTGTCGGAGGGGCAGTACAGATGGAGCGCTGCACTGTCGGAGTGGTAGTACTGAGGGAGCGTGGCACTGTCAGAGGGGCAGCACTGAGGGAGCACGGCACTGTCAGAGGGGCAGTACTGAGGGAGCGCTGCACTGTCGGAGGGTCAGTACTGGGGAACGCAGCACTTTCAGAGGGGCAGTACTGAGGGAGCACTACACTGTCGGAGGGTCAGTACTGAGGGAGCACGGCACTGTCGGAGGGTCAATCCTGAGTGAGCACGGCACTCTCTGACGGTCAGTACTGAGGGAGGGCTGCACTGTCGGAGGGCCAGTACTGAGGGAGCGCTGCACTGTCAGAGGGGCAGTACTGAGGGGGCGCAGCACTGTCTGAGGGTCAGTACTGAGGGAGGGCTGCACTGTCGGAGGGGCAGTACTGAGGGTGCACGGCACTGTCGGAGGGGCACTACTGAGGCAGCACGGCACTGTCGGAGGGTCAATACTGAGTGAGCACGGCACTCTCTGACGGTCAGTACTGAGGGAGGGCTGCACTGTCGGAGGGCCAGTACTGAGGGGGCGCAGCACTGTCTGAGGGTCAGTACTGAGGGAGGGCTGCACTGTCGGAGGGGCAGTACTGAGGGTGCACGGCACTCTCGGAGGGGCACTACTGAGGGAGCACGGCACTGTCGGAGGGGCAGCACTGAGGGAGCACGGCATTGTCGGAGGGTCAGTACTGAGGGAGTGCTGCACTGTCGGAGGGTCAGTACAGAGGGAGCATGGCACTGTCAGAGGGTCAGTACTGAGGGAGCGCTGCACTGTCGGAGGGTCAGTACTGAGGGAGGGCTGCACTGTCGGAGGGGCAGTACTGAGGGAGCACGGCACTGTCAG
This sequence comes from Somniosus microcephalus, assembly GCF_052327205.1. Taxonomy (NCBI): domain Eukaryota; kingdom Metazoa; phylum Chordata; class Chondrichthyes; order Squaliformes; family Somniosidae; genus Somniosus; species Somniosus microcephalus. The sequence continues at coordinate 256,456,498 of NC_140987.1, read as the reverse complement.
TGGGGCAGTACTGAGGGAGCGAGGCACTGTCGCAGGGGCAGTACTGAGGGAGCGCGGCACTGTCGCAGGGGCAGTACTGAGGGAGCGCTGCACTGTCGGAGCGGCAGTACTGAGGGAGCGCTGCACTGTCGGAGGGGCAGTTCTGAGGGAGCGCGGCACTGTCGGAGGGTCAGTACTGAGGGAGCACGGCCCTGTCAGAGGGTCAGTACTGAGGGAGGGCTGCACTGTCGGAGCGGCAGTACTGAGGGAGCGCTGCACTGTCGGAGGGTCAGTACTGAGGTAGGGCTGCACTGTTGGAGGGGCAGTACTGAGGGAGGGCTGCACTGTCGGAGGGTCAGTGCTGAGGGAGCACTGCACTGTCAGAGGGTCAGTACTGAGGGAGCGCTGCACTGTCTGAGGGTCAGTACTGAGGGATCACGGCACTGTGTGAGGGTCAGTACTGAGGGAGCACGGCACTGTTGAATGGTCGGTACTGAGGGAGCGCGGCACTGTCGGAGGGGCAGTACTGAGGGAGTACGGCACTGTCTGAGGGTCAGTACTGAGGGAGCGCGGCATTGTCGGAGGGGCAGTACTGACGGAGCACGGCACTGTCGGAGGGGCAGTACTGAGGGAGCACGGCACTGCCTGATGGTCAGTACTGAGGGAGCGCGGCACTGTCAGAGGGGCAGCACTGAGGGAGCACGGCACTGTCAGAGGGGCAGTACTGAGGGAGCGCTGCACTGTCGGAGGGTCAGTACTGAGGTAGCGCGGCACTGTCGGAGGGGCAGTACTGAGGGAGAGCGGCAGTGTCGGAGGGGCAGTACTGAGGGAGCGCTGCACTGTCGGAGGGTCAGTACTGAGGGAGCGCTGCACTGTCGGAAGGGCAGTACTGAGGGAGCGCGACACTGTCGGAGGCTCAGTACTGAGGGAGGGCTGCACTGTCGGAGGGGCAGTACTGAGGGAGCACGGCACTGTCAGAGGGGCAGTACTGAGGGAGCACTGCACTGTTGGAGGGTCAGTTCTGAGGGAGTGCTGCACTGTCGGAGGGCCAGTACTGAGGGAGCGCAGCACTGTCTGAGGGTCAGTACTGAGGGAGGGCTGCACTGTCGGAGGGGCAGTACTGAGGGCGCACGGCACTGTCAGAGGGGCAGTACTGAGGGAGCACTGCACTGTCGGAGGGACAGTACTGAGGGAGCACGGCACTGTCTGAGGGTCAGCAATGAGGGAGCACGGCACTGTCTGATGGTCAGTACTGAGGGAGGGCTGCACTGTCGGAGGGCCAGTACTGAGGGGGCGCAGCACTGTCTGAGGGTCAGTACTGAGGGAGGGCTGCACTGTCGGAGGGGCAGTACTGAGGGTGCACGGCACTCTCGGAGGGGCACTACTGAGGGAGCACGGCACTGTCGGAGGGGCAGCACTGAGGGAGCACGGCATTGTCGGAGGGTCAGTACTGAGGGAGTGCTGCACTGTCGGAGGGTCAGTACAGAGGGAGCATGGCACTGTCAGAGGGTCAGTACTGAGGGAGCGCTGCACTGTCGGAGGGTCAGTACTGAGGGAGGGCTGCACTGTCGGAGGGGCAGTACTGAGGGAGCACGGCACTGTCAGTGGGGCAGTACTGAGGGAGCGAGGCACTGTCGCAGGGGCAGTACTGAGGGAGCGCGGCACTGTCGCAGGGGCAGTACTGAGGGAGCGCTGCACTGTCGGAGCGGCAGTACTGAGGGAGCGCTGCACTGTCGGAGGGGCAGTTCTGAGGGAGCGCGGCACTGTCGGAGGGTCAGTACTGAGGGAGCACGGCCCTGTCAGAGGGTCAGTACTGAGGGAGGGCTGCACTGTCGGAGCGGCAGTACTGAGGGAGCGCTGCACTGTCGGAGGGTCAGTACTGAGGTAGGGCTGCACTGTTGGAGGGGCAGTACTGAGGGAGGGCTGCACTGTCGGAGGGTCAGTGCTGAGGGAGCACTGCACTGTCAGAGGGTCAGTACTGAGGGAGCGCTGCACTGTCTGAGGGTCAGTACTGAGGGATCACGGCACTGTGTGAGGGTCAGTACTGAGGGAGCACGGCACTGTTGAATGGTCGGTACTGAGGGAGCGCGGCACTGTCGGAGGGGCAGTACTGAGGGAGTACGGCACTGTCTGAGGGTCAGTACTGAGGGAGCGCGGCATTGTCGGAGGGGCAGTACTGACGGAGCACGGCACTGTCGGAGGGGCAGTACTGAGGGAGCACGGCACTGCCTGATGGTCAGTACTGAGGGAGCGCGGCACTGTCAGAGGGGCAGCACTGAGGGAGCACGGCACTGTCAGAGGGGCAGTACTGAGGGAGCGCTGCACTGTCGGAGGGTCAGTACTGAGGTAGCGCGGCACTGTCGGAGGGGCAGTACTGAGGGAGAGCGGCAGTGTCGGAGGGGCAGTACTGAGGGAGCGCTGCACTGTCGGAGGGTCAGTACTGAGGGAGCGCTGCACTGTCGGAAGGGCAGTACTGAGGGAGCGCGACACTGTCGGAGGCTCAGTACTGAGGGAGGGCTGCACTGTCGGAGGGGCAGTACTGAGGGAGCACGGCACTGTCAGAGGGGCAGTACTGAGGGAGCACTGCACTGTTGGAGGGTCAGTTCTGAGGGAGTGCTGCACTGTCGGAGGGCCAGTACTGAGGGAGCGCAGCACTGTCTGAGGGTCAGTACTGAGGGAGGGCTGCACTGTCGGAGGGGCAGTACTGAGGGCGCACGGCACTGTCAGAGGGGCAGTACTGAGGGAGCACTGCACTGTCGGAGGGACAGTACTGAGGGAGCACGGCACTGTCTGAGGGTCAGCAATGAGGGAGCACGGCACTGTCTGATGGTCAGTACTGAGGGAGCGCTGCACTGTCGGAGGGGTAGTACTGAGGGAGTGCGGCACTGTCAGAGGGGCAGCACTGAGGGAGCACGGCAATGTCAGAGGGGCAGTACTGAGGGAGCACTGCACTGTCGGAGGGTCAGTACTGACGGAGCACGGCACTGTCGGGAGGGACAGTACTGAGGGACCGCGGCAGTGTCGGAGGGGCAGTACTGAGGGAGGGCTGCACTGTCGGAGGGGCAGTACTGAGGGAGCGCTGCACTGTCGGAGGGTCAGTACTGAGGGAGGGCTGCACTGTCAGAGGGTCAGTACTGAGGGAGGGCTGCACTGTCGGAGGGTCAGTACTGAGGGAGCGCAGCACTGTCGGAGGGTCAGTACTTAGGGAGGGCTGCACTGTCGGAGCGTCAGTACTGAGGGAGCACGGCACTGTCTGAGGGTCAGTACTGAGGGAGGGCTGCACTGTCGGAGGGGCAGTACTGAGGGAGCGCTGCACTGTCGGTGGGCCAGTACTGAGGGAGCGCTGCACTGTCGGAGGGTCAGTACTGAGGGAGGGCTGCACACAGTACTGAGGGAGCACTGCACTGTCGGAGGGTCAGTACTGAGGGAGGGCTGCACTGTCTGAGGGTCAGTACTGAGGGAGCACGGCACTGTCGGAGGGTCAGTACTGAGGGAGGGCTGCACACAGTACTGAGGGAGCACTGCACTGTCGGAGGGTCAGTACTGAGGGAGGGCTGCACTGTCAGTACAAGTCAGTACAAAGAAGGTTCACTCGGTTAATCCCAGGGATGAGGGGGTGGTCATATGAGGAGAGGTTGAGTAGATTGGGACTCTACTCATTGGAGTTCAGAAGAATGAGAGGCGATCTTATTGAAACATATAAGATTGTGAAGGGGCTTGATCGGGTGGATGCGGTGAGGATGTTCCCAATGATGGGTGAAACTAGAACTAGGGGGCATAATCTTAAAATAAGGGGCTGCTCATTCAAAACTGAGATGAGGAGAAACTTCTTCACTCAGAGGGTGGTAGGTTTGTGGAATTTGCTGCCCCAGAAAGCTGTGGAAGCTACATCATTAAATAAATTTAAAACAGAAATAGATAGTTTCCTAGAAGTAAAGGGAATTAAGGGTTACGGGGAGCGTGCAGGAAATTGGACATGAGTCTAGGTTCGGATCGGTCATGGCCCTGTGGGTAGTGGAGTGGGCCCAGGGGCCGTGTAGCCTTGTTCCGCTCCGACTGTGTTCTAATTCTGTGTTAGATTTCAGGAGATGGTTTTATTCCTGTTCCTGGCTGGGGTGGAGATCGCATTTACAGAAGGTAAGTACTGTAGAAAATATAGGGACAGAGTGATCTCCTGGAAGAATTTCGATCGCCTAGATGGGTCGGAGAGGAATTTCCCAGATTTTTTTCTCCCAAATTGGCCATTGGGTCTTTATCTGGTTTTTCGCCTCTCCCGGGAGATCACATGGGTTCGGGTGGATGCAGAGTGATAGAAGATTTGAGGTTAGGATCAGATCAGCCATGATCTTATTGAATGGTGGAGCAGGCTCGAGGGGCCGATTGGCCTACTCCTGCTCCTATTTCTTATGTTCTTATGTTCTTATGTTCTGTCGGAGGGGCAGTACTGAGGGAGGGCTGCACTGTCGGAGGGTCAGTACTGAGGGAGCGCTGCACTGTCGGAGGGTCAGTACTGAGGGAGCGCTGCACTGTCAGAGGGTCAGTACAGAGGGAGGGCTGCACTGTCGGAGGGTCAGTACTGAGGGAGCGCTGCACTGTCGGAGGGTCAGTCTTGAGGGAGCACGGCACTGTCGGAAGGTCAATACTGAGGGAGCACGGCACTGTCTGACGGTCAGTACTGAGGGGGGGCTGCACTGTCGGAGGGCCAGTACTGAGGGAGCGCTGCACTGTCAGAGGGGCAGTACTGAGGGGGTGCAGCACTGTCTGAGGGTCAGTACTGAGGGAGGGCTGCACTGTCGGAGGGGCAGTACTGAGGGAGCACGGCACTGTCGGAGGGGAAGTACTGAGGGAGCACGGCACTGTCGGAGGGGCAGTACTGAGGGAGCACGGCAGTGTCGGAGGGGCAGTACTCAGGGAGAGCTGCACTGTCGGAGGGGTAGTACTGAGGGAGCGCGGCACTGTCAGAGGGGCAGCACTGAGGGAGCACGGCACTGTCAGAGGGGCAGCACTGAGGGAGCACGGCATTGTCGGAGGGTCAGGACTGAGGGAGTGCTGCACTGTCGGAGGGTCAGTACTGAGGGAGCACGGCATTGTCTGATGGTCGGTACTGAGGGAGCGCTGCACTGTCGGAGGGTCAGTACTGAGGGAGGGCTGCACTGTCGAAGGGGCAGTACTGAGGGAGTGCTGCACTGTCGGAGGGGCAGTACTGAGGGAGCGCAGCACTGTCGGAGGGTCAGTACTGAGGGAGGGCTGCACTGTCGGAGGGGCAGTACTGAGGGAGCACGGCACTGTCAGAGGGGCACTACTGAGGGAGCACAGCACTGTCGGAGGGTCAGTACTGAGGGAGCACTGCACCGTCTGAGGGGCAGTACTAAGGGAGCGCTGCACTGTCGGAGGGCCAGTACTGAGGGAGCGCTGCACTGCCGGAGGGGCAGTACTGAGGGAGCGCTGCACTGTCAGAGGGTCAGTACTGAGGGAGCACGGCACTGTCGGAGGGTCAGCACTGAGGGAGCACGGCAATGTCTGAGGGTCAGTACTGAGGGAGGGCTGCACTGTCGGAGGGGCAGTACTGAGGGAGTGCTGCACTGTCGGAGGGCCAGTACTGAGGGAGCGCTGCACTGTCAGAGGGGCAGTACTGAGGGAGCGCGGCACTGTCGGAGGGGCAATACTGAGGGAGCACGGCACTGTCGGAGGGGCAGTACTGAGGTAGCACGTCACTGTCGGAGGGGCAGTACTGAGGGAGCGCTGCACTGTCGGAGGGGCAGTACTGAGGGAGCGCGGCACTGTCAGAGGGGCAGTATTGATGGAGCGCTGCACTGTCGGAGTGGCAGTACTGAGGGAGCACGGCACTGTCTGAGGGTCAGTACTGAGGGAGGGCTGCACTTTCGGAGGGGCAGTATTGAGAGAGCACGGCACTGTTGGAGGGGCAGTACTGAGGGAGCACGGCACTGTCGGAGGGGCAGTACTGAGGGAGCGCTGCACTGTCGGAGGGGCAGTACTGAGGGAGCACGGCACTCTCTGCGGGTCAGTACTGAAGGAGCGCTGCACTTTTGGAGGGGTAGTACTGAGGGAGCGCGGCACTGTCAGAGAGGCAGCACTGAGGGAGCACGGCACTGTCAGAGGGGCAGTACTGAGGGAGCGCTGCACTGTCGGAGGGTCAGTACTGAGGGAGCGCAGAACTTTCAGAGGGGCAGTACTGAGGGAGCGCGGCGCTGTCAGAGGTGAAGTACTGAGGGAGCTCGTCACTGTCAGAGAGGCAGTACTGAGGGAGCACGGCATTGTCGGAGGGTCAGTACTGAGGGAGTGCTGCACTGTCGGAGGGTCAGTACAGAGGGAGCACGGCACTGTCAGAGGGACAGTACTGAGGGAGGGCTGCACTGTCGGAGGGTCAGTACTGAGGGAGCGCTGCACTGTCAGAGGGTCAGTACTGAGGGAGCGCTGCACTGTCGGAGAGGCAGTACTGAGGGAGCACGGCACTGTCGGAGGGGCAGTACTGAGGGAGCACGGCACTGTCAGAGGGGCAGGACTGAGGGAGCGCTGCACTGTCGGACAGTCAGTACTGAGGGAGCACGGCACTGTCAGAGGGGCAGTACTCGGAGCGCGGCAGTGTCGGAGGGGCAGTACTGAGGGAGCGCTGCACTGTCTGAGGGTCAGTACTGAGGGAGCACGGCACTGTCGGAGGGTCAGTACTGAGGGAGGGCTGCACTGTCGGAGGGTCAGTACTGAGGGAGCGCTGAACTGTCGGAGGGTCAGTACTGAGGGAGCACGGCACTGTCTGAGGGTCAGTACTGAGGGAGCTCAGCACTGTCTGAGGGTCAGTACTGAGGGAGCTCAGCACTGTCGGAGGGGAAGTACTGAGGGAGCACGGCACTGTCAGAGGGGCAGTACTGAGGGACGCTGCACTGTCGGAGGGTCAGTACTGAGGGAGCACGGCACTGTCGGAGGGTCAGTACTGAGGGAGCACGGCACTGTCTGAGGGTCAGTACTGAGGGAGGGCTGCACTGTCGGATCGGCAGTACTGAGGGAGCACGGCACTGTCAGAGGGGCAGTACTCGGACCGCGGCAGTGTCTGAGGGTCAGTACTGAGGGAGGGCTGCACTGTCGGAGGGGCAGTACTGAGGGATCGCTGTACTGTCGGAGGGCCAGTACTGAGTGAGCGCTGCACTGTCTGAGGGTCTGTACTGAGGGAGCACGGCACTGTCGGAGGGTCTGTACTGAGGGAGGGCTGCACTGTCGGAGGGTCAGTATTGAGGGAGGGCTGCACTGTCGGAGGGCCAGTACTGTGGGAGGGCTGCACTTTCGGAGGGTCAGTACTTAGGGAGCATGGCACTGTCTGAGGGTCAGTACTGAGGGAGCACGGCACTGTCAGAGGGGCAGTACTGATGGAGCACGGCACTGTCTGAGGGTCAGTACTGAGGGAGCACGGCACTGTCAGGGGGCAGTAGTGAGGGAGCACTACACTGTCGGAGGGTCAGTTCTGAGGGAGCGCTGCACTGTCAGGGGGCAGTAGTGAGGGAGCACTACACTGTCGGAGGGTCAGTTCTGAGGGAGCGCTGCACTGTCGGAGGGCCAGTAATGAGGGAGCGCTGCACTGTCTGAGGGTCAGTACTGAGGGAGCACGGCACTGTCGGAGGGTCAGTACTGAGGGAGGGCGGCACTGTAGGAGGGGCAGTACTGAGGGAGCGCTGCACTGTCGGAGGGTCAGTTCTGAGGGAGGGCTGCACTGTCAGAGGGTCAGTACTGAGGGAGGGCTGCACTGTCGGAGGGTCAGTACTAAGGGAGCGCAACACAGTCGGAGCGGCAGTAATGAGGGAGCACAGCACTGTCGGAGGGTCAGTACTGAGGGAGCACGGCACTGTCTGAGGGTCAGTACTGAGGGAGCACGGCACTGTCGGAGGGGCAGTACTGAGGAAGCGCTGCAGTGTCGGTGGGCCATTACTGAGGGAGCGCTGCACTGTCTGAGGGTCAGTACTGAGGGAGCACGGCACTGTCGGAGGGTCAGCACTGAGGGAGGGCTGCACTGTCGGAGGGACAGTACTGAGGGAGCACGGCACTGTCGGAAGGTCAGTACTGAGGGAGGGCTGCACTGTCGGAGGGGCAGGACTGAGGGAGGGCTGCACTGTCGGAGGGTCAGTAGTGAGGGAGCGCTGCACTGTCGGAGGGTAAGTATTGAGGGAGCGCTGCACAGTCGGAGGGTCAGTACTGAGGGAGGGCTGCACAGTCGGAGGGTCAATACTGAGGGAGCGCTGCACTGTCGGAGTGTCCGTACTGAGGGATCACGGCACTGTCGGAGGGTCAATACTGAGGGAGCACGGCACTGTCTGACGGTCATTACTGAGGGAGGGCTGCACTGTCGGAGGGGCAGTACTGAGGGAGCACGGCACTGTCGGAGGGGCAGTACTGAGGGAGCACGGCACTATCGGAGGGGCAGCACTGAGGGAGCAGGGCACTGTCGGAGGGGCAGTACTGAGGGAGCGCTGCACTGTCGGAGTGGTAGTACTGAGGGAGTGCGGCACTGTCAGTGGCGCAGCACTGAGGGAGCACGGCACTGTCAGAGGGGCAGGACTGAGGGAGCGCTGCACTGTCGGAGGGTCAGTAATGGGGAACGCAGCACTTTCAGAGGGGCAGTACTGAGGGAGGGCTGCACTGTCGGAGGGGCAGTACTGAGGGAGCACGGCACTGTCAGAGGGGCAGTACTGAGGGAGCACTACACTGTCGGAGGGTCAGGACTGAGGGAGCACGGCACTGTCGGAGGGTCAATACTGAGTGAGCACGGCAATGTCTGACGGTCAGTACTGAGGGAGGGCTGCACTGTCGGAGGGCCAGTACTGAGGGAGCGCTGCACTGTCAGAGGGGCAGTACTGAGGGGGCGCAGCACTGTCTGAGGTTCAGTACTGAGGGAGGGCTGCACTGTCGGAGGGGCAGTACTGAGGGTGCACGGCACTGTCGGAGGGGCAGTACTGAGGGAGCACGGCACTGTCCGAGGGGCAGCACTGAGGGAGCACGGCATTGTCGGAGGGTCAGTACTGAGGGAGTGCTGCACTGTCGGAAGGTCAGTACAGAGGGAGCATGGCACTGTCAGAGGGTCAGTACTGAGGGAGCGCTGCACTGTCGGAGGGTCATTACTGAGGGAGGGCTGCACTGTCGGAGGGGCAGTACTGAGGGAGCACGGCACTGTCAGTGGGGCAGTACTGAGGGAGCGCGGCACTGTCGCAGGGGCAGTACTGAGGGAGCGCTGCACTGTCGGAGCGGCAGTACTGAGGGAGCGCTGCACTGTCGGAGGGGCAGTTCTGAGGGAGCGCGGCACTGTCGGAGGGTCAGTACTGAGGGAGCACGGCCCTGTCAGAGGGTCAGTACTGAGGGAGGGCTGCACTGTCGGAGGGGCAGTACTGAGGGAGCGCTGCACTGTCGGAGGGTCAGTACTGAGGGAGGGCTGCACTGTCGGAGGGTCAGTACTGAGGGAGGGCTGCACTGTCGGAGGGTCAGTGCTGAGGGAGCACTGCACTGTCAGAGGGTCAGTACTGAGGGATCGCTGCACTGTCTGAGGGTCAGTACTGAGGGATCACAGCACTGTGGGAGGGTCAGTACTGAGGGAGCACGGTACTGTTGGAGGGTCAGTACTGAGGGAGCGCGGCACTGTCGGAGGGGCAGTACTGAGGGAGTACGGCACTGTCTGAGGGTCAGTACTGAGGAAGCGCGGCACTGTCGGAGGGGCAGTACTGAGGGAGCACGGCACTGTCGGAGGGGCAGTACTGAGGGAGCACGGCACTGTCGGAGGGGCAGTACTGAGGGAGCACGGCACTGTCAGAGGGGCAGTACTGAGGGAGCACTGCACTGTTGGAGGGGCAGTACCGAGGGAGCACTGCACTGTCGGAGGGTCAGTACTGAGGGAGCGCAGCACTGTCGGAGGGTCAGTACTGAGGGAGGGCTGCACTGTCGGAGGGGCAGTACTGTGGGTGCACGGCACTGTCGGAGGGGCAGCACTGAGGGAGCACGGCATTGTCGGAGGGTCAGTACTGAGGGAGTGCTGCACTGTCGGAGGGTCAGTACAGAGGGAGCATGGCACTGTCAGAGGGTCAGTACTGAGGGAGCGCTGCACTGTCGGAGGGTCAGTACTGAGGGAGGGCTGCACTGTCGGAGGGGCAGTACTGAGGGAGCACGACACTGTCAGTGGGGCACTACTGAGGAGCGCGGCACTGTCGCGGGGCAGTACTGAGGGAGAGCGGCACTGTCGCAGGGGCAGTACTGAGGGAGCGCTGCACTGTCGGAGCGGCAGTACTGAGGGAGCGCTGCACTGTCGGAGGGTCAGTACTGAGGGAGCACGGCCCTGTCAGAGGGGCAGTACTGAGGGAGGGCTGCACTGTCGAAGGGGCAGTACTGAGGGAGCGCTGCACTGTCGGAAGGGCAGTACTGAATGAGCGGGGCACTGTCGGAGGCTCAGTACTGAGGGAGGGCTGCACTGTCGGAGGGGCAGTACTGAGGGAGCACGGCACTGTCAGAGGGGCAGTACTGAGGGAGAACTGCACTGTCGGAGGGTCAGTTCTGAGGGAGTGCAGCACTGTCGGGGGGCCAGTACTGAGGGAGCGCTGCACTGTCTGAGAGTCAGTACTGAGGGAGCACGGCACTGTCGGACGTTCAGTACTGAGGGAGCGCTGCACTGTCAGAGGGTCAGGACTGAGGGAGGGCTGCACTGTCGGAGGGTCAGTACTGAGAGTGCGCAGCACTGTCGGAGGGACAGTACTGAGGGAGCACGGCACTGTTGGAGGGTCAGTACTGAGGGAGCACGGCACTGTCTGAGGGTCAGTACTGAGGGAGGGCTGCACTGTCGGAGGGGCAATACTGAGTGAGCGCTGCACTGTCGGTGGGCCAGTACTGAGGGAGCGCTGCACTGTCTGAGGGTCAGTACTGAGGGAGCACGGCACTGTCTGAGGGTCAGTACTGAGGGAGCTCAGCACTGTCGGAGGGGCAGTACTGAGGGAGCACGGCACTGTCAGAGGGGCAGTACTGAGGGAGCACTGCACTGTCGGAGGGACAGTACTGAGGGAGCACGGCACTGTCTGAGGGTCAGTAATGAGGGAGCACGGCACTGTCTGATGGTCAGTACTGAGGGAGCGCTGCACTGTCGGAGGGGTAGTACTGAGGGAGTGCGGCACTGTCAGAGGGGCAGCACTGAGGGTCCGCGGCAGTGTCAGAGGGGCAGTACTGAGGGAGCACGGCATTGTCGGAGGGTCAGTACTGAGGGAGTGCTGCACTGTCGGAGGGTCAGTACTGAGGGAGCACGGCATTGTCTGAGGGTCAGTACTGAGGGAGCGCTGCACTGTCGGAGGGTCAGTACTGAGGGAGGGCTGCACTGTCGGAGGGGCAGTACTGAGGGAGCGCGGCACTGTCGGAGGGGCAGTACTGAGGGAGCGCTGCACTGTCGAAGGGGCAGTACTGAGGGAGTGCTGCACTGTCGGAGGGGCAGTACTGAGGGAGCGCAGCACTGTCGGAGGGTCAGTACTGAGGGAGGGCTGCACTGTTGGAGGGGCAGTACTGAGGGAGCACGGCACTGTCAGAGGGGCACTACTGAGGGAGCACAGCACTGTCGGAGGGTCAGTACTGAGGGAGCACGGCACTGTCTGAGGGTCAGTACTGAGGGAGGGCTGCACTGTCGGAGGGGCAGTACTGAGGGAGCGCTGCACTGTTGGAGGGTCAGTACTGAGGGAAGGCTGCACTGTCGGAGGGTCAGTACTGAGGGAGCGCTGAACTGTCGGAGGGTCAGTACTGAGGCAGCTCGGCACTGTCTGAGGGTCAGTACTGAGGGAGGGCTGCACTTTCGGAGGGGCAGTACTGAGGGAGCGCTGCACTGTTGGAGGGTCAGTACTGAGTGAGCGCTGCACTGTCTGAGGGACAGTACTGAGGGAGCACGGCACTGTCGGAAGGTCAGTACTGAGGGAGGGCTGCACTATCGGTGGGGCAGTACTGAGGGAGCGCTGCACTGTCGGAGGGTCAGTACTTAGGGAGGGCTGCAATGTCGGAGGGTCAGTACTGAGGGAGCGCTGCACTGTCAGAGGGTCAGTACTGAGGGAGCGCTGCACTGTCTGAGGGTCAGTACTGAGGGAGCACGGCACTGTTGGAGGGTCAGTACTGAGGGAGCGCGGCACTGTCAGAGGGGCAGTACTGAGGGAGCGCTGCACTGTCGGAGGGGCAGTACTGAGGGAGCACGGCACTGTCGGAGGGTCAGTACTGAGGGAGCACTGCACTGTCGGAGGGGCAATACTGAGGGAGCACTGCACTGTCGGAGGGGCAGTACTGAGGGAGCACGGCTCTGTCTGAGGGTCAGTACTGTGGGAGCACGGCACTGCCTGATGGTCAGTACTGAGGGAGCGCTGCACTGTCGGAGGGTTAGTACTGAGGGAGAGTGGCACTGTCAGAGGGGAAGTACTGAGGGAGCACGGCACTGTCAGAGGGGCAGTACTGAGGGACGCTGCACTGTCGGAGGGTCAGTACTGAGGGAGCACGGCACTGTCGGAGGGTCAGTACTGAGGGAGCACGGCACTGTCTGAGGGTCAGTACAGAGGGAGGGCTGCACTGTCGGATCGGCAGTACTGAGGGAGCACGGCACTGTCAGAGGGGCAGTACTCGGACCGCGGCAGTGTCTGAGGGTCAGTACTGAGGGAGGGCTGCACTGTCGGAGGGGCAGTACTGAGGGATCGCTGTACTGTCGGAGGGCCAGTACTGAGTGAGCGCTGCACTGTCTGAGGGTCTGTACTGAGGGAGCACGGCACTGTCGGAGGGTCTGTACTGAGGGAGGGCTGCACTGTCGGAGGGTCAGTATTGAGGGAGGGCTGCACTGTCGGAGGGCCAGTACTGAGGGAGGGCTGCACTGTCGGAGGGTCAGTACTTAGGGAGCATGGCACTGTCTGAGGGTCAGTACTGAGGGAGCACGGCACTGTCAGAGGGGCAGTACTGATGGAGCACGGCACTGTCTGAGGGTCAGTACTGAGGGAGCACAGCACTGTCAGGGGGCAGTAGTGAGGGAGCACTACACTGTCGGAGGGTCAGTTCTGAGGGAGCGCTGCACTGTCGGAGGGCCAGTAATGAGGGAGCACGGCACTGTCGGAGGGTCAGTACTGAGGGAGGGCTGCACTGTAGGAGGGGCAGTACTGAGGGAGCGCTGCACTGTCGGAGGGTCAGTTCTGAGGGAGGGCTGCACTGTCAGAGGGTCAGTACTGAGGGAGCACGGCACTGTCGGAGGGTCAGTACTGAGGGAGGGCTGCACTGTAGGAGGGGCAGTACTGAGGGAGCGCTGCACTGTCGGAGGGTCAGTTCTGAGGGAGGGCTGCACTGTCAGAGGGTCAGTACTGAGGGAGGGCTGCACTGTCGGAGGGTCAGTACTAAGGGAGCGCAACACAGTCGGAGCGGCAGTACTGAGGGAGCACAGCACTGTCGGAGGGTCAGTACTGAGGGAGCACGGCACTGTCTGAGGGTCAGTACTGAGGGAGCACGGCACTGTCGGAGGGGCAGTACTGAGGAAGCGCTGCAGTGTCGGTGGGCCAGTACTGAGGGAGCGCTGCACTGTCTGAGGGTCAGTACTGAGGGAGCACGGCACTGTCGGAGGGTCAGCACTGAGGGAGGGCTGCACTGTCGGAGGGACAGTACTGAGGGAGCACGGCACTGTCGGAAGGTCAGTACTGAGGGAGGGCTGCACTGTCGGAGGGGCAGGACTGAGGGAGGGCTGCACTGTCGGAGGGTCAGTAGTGAGGGAGCGCTGCACTGTCGGAGGGTAAGTATTGAGGGAGCGCTGCACAGTCGGAGGGTCAGTACTGAGGGAGGGCTGCACAGTCGGAGGGTCAATACTGAGGGAGCGCTGCACTGTCGGAGTGTCCGTACTGAGGGATCACGGCACTGTCGGAGGGTCAATACTGAGGGAGCACGGCACTGTCTGACGGTCATTACTGAGGGAGGGCTGCACTGTCGGAGGGGCAGTACTGAGGGAGCACGGCACTGTCGGAGGGGCAGTACTGAGGGAGCACGGCACTATCGGAGGGGCAGCACTGAGGGAGCAGGGCACTGTCGGAGGGGCAGTACTGATGGAGCGCTGCACTGTCGGAGTGGTAGTACTGAGGGAGTGCGGCACTGTCAGTGGGGCAGCACTGAGGGAGCACGGCACTGTCAGAGGGGCAGGACTGAGGGAGCGCTGCACTGTCGGAGGGTCAGTAATGGGGAACGCAGCACTTTCAGAGGGGCAGTACTGAGGGAGGGCTGCACTGTCGGAGGGGCAGTACTGAGGGAGCACGGCACTGTCAGAGGGGCAGTACTGAGGGAGCACTACACTGTCGGAGGGTCAGGACTGAGGGAGCACGGCACTGTCGGAGGGTCAATACTGAGTGAGCACGGCAATGTCTGACGGTCAGTACTGAGGGAGGGCTGCACTGTCGGAGGGCCAGTACTGAGGGAGCGCTGCACTGTCAGAGGGGCAGTACTGAGGGGGCGCAGCACTGTCTGAGGGTCAGTACTGAGGGAGGGCTGCACTGTCGGAGGGGCAGTACTGAGGGTGCACGGCACTGTCGGAGGGGCAGTACTGAGGGAGCACGGCACTGTCCGAGGGGCAGCACTGAGGGAGCACGGCATTGTCGGAGGGTCAGTACTGAGGGAGTGCTGCACTGTCGGAGGGTCAGTACAGAGGGAGCATGGCACTGTCAGAGGGTCAGTACTGAGGGAGCGCTGCACTGTCGGAAGGTCAGTACAGAGGGAGCATGGCACTGTCAGAGGGTCAGTACTGAGGGAGCGCTGCACTGTCGGAGGGTCATTACTGAGGGAGGGCTGCACTGTCGGAGGGGCAGTACTGAGGGAGCACGGCACTGTCAGTGGGGCAGTACTGAGGGAGCGCGGCACTGTCGCAGGGGCAGTACTGAGGGAGCGCTGCACTGTCGGAGCGGCAGTACTGAGGGAGCGCTTCACTGTCGGAGGGGCAGTTCTGAGGGAGCGCGGCACTGTCGGAGGGTCAGTACTGAGGGAGCACGGCCCTGTCAGAGGGTCAGTACTGAGGGAGGGCTGCACTGTCGGAGGGGCAGTACTGAGGGAGCGCTGCACTGTCGGAGGGTCAGTACTGAGGGAGGGCTGCACTGTCGGAGGGTCAGTGCTGAGGGAGCGCTGCACTGTCGGAGGGTCAGTACTGAGGGAGCGCTGCACTGTCGGAGCGTCAGTACAGAGGGAGGGCTGCACTGTCGGAGGGTCAGTGCTGAGGGAGCACTGCACTGTCAGAGGGTCAGTACTGAGGGAGCGCTGCACTGTCTGAGGGTCAGTACTGAGGGATCACAGCACTGTGGGAGGGTCAGTACTGAGGGAGCACGGCACTGTTGGAGGGTCAGTACTGAGGGAGCGCGGCACTGTCGGAGGGGCAGTACTGAGGGAGTACGGCACTCTCTGAGGGTCAGTACTGAGGAAGCGCGGCACTGTCGGAGGGGCAGTACTGAGGGAGCACGGCACTGTCGGAGGGGCAGTACTGAGGGAGCACGGCACTGTCGGAGGGGCAGTACTGAGGGAGCACGGCACTGTCAGAGGGGCAGTACTGAGGGAGCACTGCACTGTTGGAGGGGCAGTACCGAGGGAGCACTGCACTGTCGGAGGGTCAGTACTGAGGGAGCGCAGCACTGTCGGAGGGTCAGTACTGAGGGAGGGCTGCACTGTCGGAGGGGCAGTACTGAGGGTGCACGGCACTGTCGGAGGGGCAGTACTAAGGGAGCACGGCACTGTCGGAGGGGCAGCACTGAGGGAGCACGGCATTGTCGGAGGGTCAGTACTGAGGGAGTGCTGCACTGTCGGAGGGTCAGTACAGAGGGAGCATGGCACTGTCAGAGGGTCAGTACTGAGGGAGCGCTGCACTGTCGGAGGGTCAGTACTGAGGGAGGGCTGCACTGTCGGAGGGGCAGTACTGAGGGAGCACGACACTGTCAGTGGGGCACTACTGAGGAGCGCGGCACTGTCGCGGGGCAGTACTGAGGGAGAGCGGCACTGTCGCAGGGGCAGTACTGAGGGAGCGCTGCACTGTCGGAGCGGCAGTACTGAGGGAGCGCTGCACTGTCGGAGGGTCAGTACTGAGGGAGCACGGCCCTGTCAGAGGGTCAGTACTGAGGGAGGGCTGCACTGTCGAAGGGGCAGTACTGAGGGAGCGCTGCACTGTCGGAAGGGCAGTACTGAATGAGCGGGGCACTGTCGGAGGCTCAGTACTGAGGGAGGGCTGCACTGTCGGAGGGGCAGTACTGAGGGAGCACGGCACTGTCAGAGGGGCAGTACTGAGGGAGAACTGCACTGTCGGAGGGTCAGTTCTGAGGGAGTGCAGCACTGTCGGGGGGCCAGTACTGAGGGAGCGCTGCACTGTCTGAGAGTCAGTACTGAGGGAGCACGGCACTGTCGGACGTTCAGTACTGAGGGAGCGCTGCACTGTCAGAGGTTCAGGACTGAGGGAGGGCTGCACTGTCGGAGGGTCAGTACTGAGAGTGCGCAGCACTGTCGGAGGGACAGTACTGAGGGAGCACGGCACTGTTGGAGGGTCAGTACTGAGGGAGCACGGCACTGTCTGAGGGTCAGTACTGAGGGAGGGCTGCACTGTCGGAGGGGCAATACTGAGTGAGCGCTGCACTGTCGGTGGGCCAGTACTGAGGGAGCGCTGCACTGTCTGAGGGTCAGTACTGAGGGAGCACGGCACTGTCTGAGGGTCAGTACTGAGGGAGCTCAGCACTGTCGGAGGGTCAGTACTGAGGGAGCGCAGCACTGTCGGAGGGTCAGTACTGAGGGAGGGCTGCACTGTCGGAGGGGCAGTACTGAGGGTGCACGGCACTGTCGGAGGGGCAGTACTAAGGGAGCACGGCACTGTCGGAGGGGCAGCACTGAGGGAGCACGGCATTGTCGGAGGGTCAGTACTGAGGGAGTGCTGCACTGTCGGAGGGTCAGTACAGAGGGAGCATGGCACTGTCAGAGGGTCAGTACTGAGGGAGCGCTGCACTGTCGGAGGGTCAGTACTGAGGGAGGGCTGCACTGTCGGAGGGGCAGTACTGAGGGAGCACGACACTGTCAGTGGGGCTCTACTGAGGAGCGCGGCACTGTCGCGGGGCAGTACTGAGGGAGAGCGGCACTGTCGCAGGGGCAGTACTGAGGGAGCGCTGCACTGTCGGAGCGGCAGTACTGAGGGAGCGCTGCACTGTCGGAGGGTCAGTACTGAGGGAGCACGGCCCTGTCAGAGGGTCAGTACTGAGGGAGGGCTGCACTGTCGAAGGGGCAGTACTGAGGGAGCGCTGCACTGTCGGAAGGGCAGTACTGAATGAGCGGGGCACTGTCGGAGGCTCAGTACTGAGGGAGGGCTGCACTGTCGGAGGGGCAGTACTGAGGGAGCACGGCACTGTCAGAGGGGCAGTACTGAGGGAGAACTGCACTGTCGGAGGGTCAGTTCTGAGGGAGTGCAGCACTGTCGGGGGGCCAGTACTGAGGGAGCGCTGCACTGTCTGAGAGTCAGTACTGAGGGAGCACGGCACTGTCGGACGTTCAGTACTGAGGGAGTGCTGCACTGTCAGAGGTTCAGGACTGAGGGAGGGCTGCACTGTCGGAGGGTCAGTACTGAGAGTGCGCAGCACTGTCGGAGGGACAGTACTGAGGGAGCACGGCACTGTTGGAGGGTCAGTACTGAGGGAGCACGGCACTGTCTGAGGGTCAGTACTGAGGGAGGGCTGCACTGTCGGAGGGGCAATACTGAGTGAGCGCTGCACTGTCGGTGGGCCAGTACTGAGGGAGCGCTGCACTGTCTGAGGGTCAGTACTGAGGGAGCACGGCACTGTCTGAGGGTCAGTACTGAGGGAGCTCAGCACTGTCGGAGGGGCAGTACTGAGGGAGCACGGCACTGTCAGAGGGGCAGTACTGAGGGAGCACTGCACTGTCGGAGGGACAGTACTGAGGGAGCACGGCACTGTCTGAGGGTCAGTAATGAGGGAGCACGGCACTGTCTGATGGTCAGTACTGAGGGAGCGCTGCACTGTCGGAGGGGTAGTACTGAGGGAGTGCGGCACTGTCAGAGGGGCAGCACTGAGGGTCCGCGGCAGTGTCGGAGAGGCAGTACTGAGGGAGCGCGGCACTGTCGGAGGCTCAGTACTGAGGGAGGGCTGCACTGTCGGAGGGGCAGTACTGAGGGAGCGCTGCACTGTCGGAGGGTCAGTACTGAGGGAGGGCTGCACTGTCAGAGGGTCAGTACTGAGGGAGGGCTGCACTGTCGGAGGGTCAGTACTGAGGGAGCGCAGCACTGTCGGAGGGTCAGTACTGAGGGAGCACGGCACTGTCGGAGGGTCAGTACTGAGGGAGCACGGCACTGTCTGAGGGTCAGTACTGAGGGAGGGCTGCACTGTCGGAGGGGCAGTACTGAGGGAGCGCTGCACTGTCGTTGGGCCAGTACTGAGTGAGCCCTGCACTGTCTGAGGGTCAGTACTGAGGGGGCACGGTACTGTCGGAGGTTCAGTACTGAGGGAGGGCTGCACACAGTACTGAGGGAGCACTGCACTGTCGGAGGGTCAGTACTGAGGGAGGGCTGCACTGTCAGTGCAAGTCAGTACAAGGAAGGTTCACTCGGTTAATCCTGGGGATGGGGGGGTGGTCATATGAGGAGAGGTTGAGTAGATTGGGACTCTACTCATTGGAGTTCAGAAGAATGAGAGGCGATCTTATTGAAACATATAAGATTGTGAAGAGGCTTGATCGGGTGGATGCGGTGAGGATGTTCCCAATGATGGGTGAAACTAGAACTAGGGGGCATAATCTTAAAATACGGGGCTGCTCATTCAAAACTGAGATGAGGAGAAACTTCTTCACTCAGAGGGTGGTAGGTTTGTGGAATTTGCTGCCCCAGAAAGCTGTGGAAGCTACATCATTAAATAAATTTAAAACAGAAACAGATAGTTTCCTAGAAGTAAAGGGAATTAAGGGTTACGGGGAGCGGGCAGGAAATTGGACATGAGTCTAGGTTCGGAATGGTCATGGCCCTGTGGGTAGTGGAGTGGGCCCAGGGGCCGTGTAGCCTTGTTCTGCTCCTACTGTGTTCTAATTCTGTTTTAGATTTCAGGAGATGGTTTTATTCCTGTTCCTGGCTGGGGTGGAGATCGCATTTACAGAAGGTAAGTACTGTAGAAAATATAGGGGCAGAGTGATCTCCTGGAAGAATTTCGATCGCCTCGATGGGTCGGAGAGGAATTTCCCAGATTTTTTTCTCCCAAATTGGCCATTGGGTCTTTATCTGGTTTTTCGCCTCTCCCGGGAGATCACATGGGTTCGGGTGGATGCAGAGTGATAGAAGATTTGAGGTTAGGATCAGATCAGCCATGATCTTATTGAATGTTGGAGCAGGCTCGAGGGGCCGATTGGCCTACTTCTGCTCCTATTTCTTATGTTCTTATGTTCTGTCGGAGGGTCAGTACTGAGGGAGGGCTGCACTGTCGGAGGGTCAGTACTGAGGGAGTGCTGCACTGTCGGAGGGCCAGTACTGAGGGAGCGCTGCACTGTCAGAGGGGCAGTACTGAGGGAGCGCGGCACTGTCGGAGGGGCAATACTGAGGGAGCATGGCACTGTCGGAGGGGCAGTACTGAGCTAGCACGTCACTGTCGGAGGGGCAGTACTGAGGGAGCGCTGCACTGTCGGAGGGGCAGTACTGAGGGAGGGCTGCACTGTCGGAGGGTCAGTACTGAGGGAGCGCTGCACTGTCGGAGGGTCAGTACTGAGGGAGCGCTGCACTGTCAGAGGGTCAGTACGGAGGGAGGGCTGCACTGTCGGAGGGTCAGTACTGAGGGAGCGCTGCACTGTCGGAGGGTCAGTCCTGAGGGAGCACGGCACTGTCGGAGGGTCAATACTGAGGGAGCACGGCACTGTCTGACGGTCAGTACTGAGGGGGGGCTGCACTGTCGGAGGGCCAGTACTGAGGGAGCGCTGCACTGTCAGAGGGGCAGTACTGAGGGGGTGCAGCACTGTCTGAGGGTCAGTACTGAGGGAGGGCTGCACTGTCGGAGGGGCAGTACTGAGGGAACACGGCACTGTCCGAGGGGCAGTACTGAGGGAGCGCGGCACTGTCGCAGCGGCAGTACTGAGGGAGAGCGGCACTGTCGCAGGGGCAGTACTGAGGGAGCGCTGCACTGTCGGAGCGGCAGTACTGAGGGAGCGCTGCACTGTCGGAGGGTCAGTACTGAGGGAGCACGGCCCTGTCAGAGGGTCAGTACTGAGGGAGGGCTGCACTGTCGGAGGGGCAGTACTGAGGGAGCGCTGCACTGTCGGAGGGTCAGTACTGAGGGAGGGCTGCACTGTCGGAGGGTCAGGACTGAGGGAGGGCTGCACTGTCGGAGGGTCAGTGCTGTGGGAGCGCTGCACTGTCTGAGGGTCAGTACTGAGGGATCACGGCACTGTGTGAGGGTCAATATTTAGGGAGCACGGCACTGTTGGAGGGTCAGTACTGAGGGAGCGCGGCACTGTCGGAGGGGCAGTACTGAGGGAGTACTGCACTGTCTGAGGGTCAGTACTGAGGGAGCGCGGCACTGTCGGAGGGGCAGTACTAAGGGAGCACGGCACTGTCGGAGGGGCAGTACTGAGGGAGCGCGGCACTGTCGGAGGGGCAGTACTGAGGGAGCGCGGCACTGTCGGAGGGGCAGTACTAAGGGAGCACGGCACTGTCTGAGGGTCAGTACTGAGGGAGCGTGGCACTGTCGGAGGGGCAGTACTAAGGGAGCACGGCACTGTCAGAGTGGCAGTACTGAGGGAGCGCTGCACTGTCGGAGGGTCAGTACTGAGTTAGCGCGGCACTGTCGGAGGGGCAGTACTGAGGGAGAGTGGCAGTGTCGGAGGGGCAGTACTGAGGGAGCGCTGCACTGTCGGAGGGGCACTACTGAGGGAGCGCTGCACTGTCAGAAGGGCAGTACTGAATGAGCGCGGCACTGTCGGAGGCTCAGTACTGAGGGAGGGCTGCACTGTTGGAGGGGCAGAACTGAGGGAGCACGGCACTGTCAGAGGGGCAGTACTGAGGGAGCACTGCACTGTCAGAGGGTCAGTACTGAGGGAGGGCTGCACTGTCGGAGGGACAGTACTGAGGGAGCACGGCACTGTCGGAGGGTCAGTACTGAGGGAGGGCTGCACTGTCTGAGGGGCAGTACTGAGGGAGCGCTGCACTGTCGGAGGGTCAGTACTGAGGGAGCGCTGCACTGTCGGAGGGTCAGTACTGAGGGAGGGCTGCACAGTTGGAGGGTCAATACTGAGGGAGCGCTGCACTGTCGGAGTGTCAGTACTGAGGGATCATGGCACTGTCGGAGGGTCAATACTGAGGGAGCACGGCACTTTCTGACGGTCATTACTGAGTGAGTGCTGCACTGTCGGAGGGGCAGTACTGAGGGAGCACGGCACTGTCGGAGGGGCAGTACTGAGGAAGCACGGCACTATCGGAGGGGCAGCACTGAGGGAGCATGGCACTGTCGGAGGGGCAGTACTGAGGGAGCGCTGCAATGTCGGAGTGGTAGTACTGAGGGAGCGCAGCACTGTCAGAGGGGCAGCACTGAGGGAGCGCTGCACTGTCGGAGGGTCAGTACTGGGGAACGCAGCACTTTCAGAGGGGCAGTACTGAGGGAGGGCTGCACTGTCGGAGGGGCAGTACTGAGGGAGCACGGCACTGTCAGAGGGGCAGTACTGAGGGAGCACTACACTGTCGGAGGGTCAGTACTGAGGGAGCACGGCACTGTCTGACGGTCAGTACTGAGGGAGGGCTGCACTGTCGGAGGGCCAGTACTGAGGGAGCGCTGCACTGTCAGAGGGGCAGTACTGAGGGGGCGCAGCACTGTCTGAGGGTCAGTACTGAGGGAGGGCTGCACTGTCGGAGGGGCAGTACTGAGGGTGCACGGCACTGTCGGAGGGGCAGTACTGAGGGAGCACGGCACTGTCGGAGGGGCAGCACTGAGGGAGCACGGCATTGTCGGAGGGTCAGTACTGAGGGAGTGCTGCACTGTCGGAGGGTCAGTACTGAGGGAGGGCTGCACTGTCGGAGGGGCAGTACTGAGGGAGCACGGCACTGTCAGTGGGGCAGTACTGAGGGAGCGCGGTACTGTCGCAGCGGCAGTACTGAGGGAGAGCGGCACTGTCGCAGGGGCAGTACTGAGGGAGCGCTGCACTGTCGGAGCGGCAGTACTGAGGGAGCGCTGCACTGTCGGAGGGTCAGTACTGAGGGAGCACGGCCCTGTCAGAGGGTCAGTACTGAGGGAGGGCTGCACTGTCGGAGGGGCAGTACTGAGGGAGCGCTGCACTGTCGGAGGGTCAGTACTGAGGGAGGGCTGCACTGTCGAAGGGTCAGTACTGAGGGAGGGCTGCACTGTCGGAGGGTCAGTGCTGAGGGAGCACTGCACTGTCAGAGGGTCAGTACTGTGGGAGCGCTGCACTGTCTGAGGGTCAGTACTGAGGGATCATGGCACTGTGTGAGGGTCAATACTTAGGGAGCACGGCACTGTTGGAGGGTCAGTACTGAGGGAGCGCGGCACTGTCGGAGGGGCAGTACTGAGGGAGTACGGCACTGTCTGAGGGTCAGTAATTGGGGAGCGCTGCACTGTCGGAGGGGCAGTACTAAGGGAGCACGGCACTGTCGGAGGGGCAGTACTGAGGGAGCACGGCACTGTCGGAGGGGCAGTACTGAGGGAGAGTGGCAGTGTCGGAGGGGCAGTACTGAGGGAGCGCTGCACTGTCGGAGGGGCACTACTGAGGGAGCGCTGCACTGTCAGAAGGGCAGTACTGAATGAGCGCGGCACTGTCGGAGGCTCAGTACTGAGGGAGGGCTGCACTGTTGGAGGGGCAGAACTGAGGGAGCACGGCACTGTCAGAGGGGCAGTACTGAGGGAGCACTGCACTGTCGGAGGGTCAGTTCTGAGGGAGTGCTGCACTGTCGGAGGGCCAGTACTGAGGGAGCGCTGCACTGCCTGAGGGTCAGTACTGAGGGAGCACGGCACTGTCGGGGGGTCAGTACTGAGGGAGGTCTGCACTGTCGGAGGGGCAGTACTGAGGGAGCGCTGCACTGTCGGAGGTTCAGTACTGAGGGAGGGCTGCACAGTTGGAGGGTCAATACTGAGGGAGCGCTGCACTGTCGGAGTGTCAGTACTGAGGGATCATGGCACTGTCGGAGGGTCAATACTGAGGGAGCACGGCACTTTCTGACGGTCATTACTGAGTGAGTGCTGCACTGTCGGAGGGGCAGTACTGAGGGAGCACGGCACTGTCGGAGGGGCAGTACTGAGGAAGCACGGCACTATCGGAGGGGCAGCACTGAGGGAGCATGGCACTGTCGGAGGGGCAGTACTGAGGGAGCGCTGCAATGTCGGAGTGGTAGTACTGAGGGAGCGCAGCACTGTCAGAGGGGCAGCACTGAGGGAGCGCTGCACTGTCGGAGGGTCAGTACTGGGGAACGCAGCACTTTCAGAGGGGCAGTACTGAGGGAGGGCTGCACTGTCGGAGGGGCAGTACTGAGGGAGCACGGCACTGTCAGAGGGGCAGTACTGAGGGAGCACTACACTGTCGGAGGGTCAGTACTGAGGGAGCACGGCACTGTCTGACGGTCAGTACTGAGGGAGGGCTGCACTGTCGGAGGGCCAGTACTGAGGGAGCGCTGCACTGTCAGAGGGGCAGTACTGAGGGGGCGCAGCACTGTCTGAGGGTCAGTACTGAGGGAGGGCTGCACTGTCGGAGGGGCAGTACTGAGGGTGCACGGCACTGTCGGAGGGGCAGTACTGAGGGAGCACGGCACTGTCGGAGGGGCAGCACTGAGGGAGCACGGCATTGTCGGAGGGTCAGTACTGAGGGAGTGCTGCACTGTCGGAGGGTCAGTACTGAGGGAGGGCTGCACTGTCGGAGGGGCAGTACTGAGGGAGCACGGCACTGTCAGTGGGGCAGTACTGAGGGAGCGCGGTACTGTCGCAGCGGCAGTACTGAGGGAGAGCGGCACTGTCGCAGGGGCAGTACTGAGGGAGCGCTGCACTGTCGGAGCGGCAGTACTGAGGGAGCGCTGCACTGTCGGAGGGTCAGTACTGAGGGAGCACGGCCCTGTCAGAGGGTCAGTACTGAGGGAGGGCTGCACTGTCGGAGGGGCAGTACTGAGGGAGCGCTGCACTGTCGGAGGGTCAGTACTGAGGGAGGGCTGCACTGTCGAAGGGTCAGTACTGAGGGAGGGCTGCACTGTCGGAGGGTCAGTGCTGAGGGAGCACTGCACTGTCAGAGGGTCAGTACTGTGGGAGCGCTGCACTGTCTGAGGGTCAGTACTGAGGGATCATGGCACTGTGTGAGGGTCAATACTTAGGGAGCACGGCACTGTTGGAGGGTCAGTACTGAGGGAGCGCGGCACTGTCGGAGGGGCAGTACTGAGGGAGTACGGCACTGTCTGAGGGTCAGTAATTGGGGAGCGCTGCACTGTCGGAGGGGCAGTACTAAGGGAGCACGGCACTGTCGGAGGGGCAGTACTGAGGGAGCACGGCACTGTCGGAGGGGCAGTACTGAGGGAGAGTGGCAGTGTCGGAGGGGCAG
The DNA here is from genome assembly GCF_052327205.1 of Somniosus microcephalus. NCBI lineage: Eukaryota > Metazoa > Chordata > Chondrichthyes > Squaliformes > Somniosidae > Somniosus > Somniosus microcephalus. The sequence goes on along the minus strand of NC_140987.1, from coordinate 256,431,976 downwards.
TACTGAGGGAGCGCTGCACTGTCGGAGGGGCACTACTGAGGGAGCGCTGCACTGTCAGAAGGGCAGTACTGAATGAGCGCGGCACTGTCGGAGGCTCAGTACTGAGGGAGGGCTGCACTGTTGGAGGGGCAGAACTGAGGGAGCACGGCACTGTCAGAGGGGCAGTACTGAGGGAGCACTGCACTGTCGGAGGGTCAGTTCTGAGGGAGTGCTGCACTGTCGGAGGGCCAGTACTGAGGGAGCGCTGCACTGCCTGAGGGTCAGTACTGAGGGAGCACGGCACTGTCGGGGGGTCAGTACTGAGGGAGGTCTGCACTGTCGGAGGGGCAGTACTGAGGGAGCGCTGCACTGTCGGAGGTTCAGTACTGAGGGAGGGCTGCACTGTCAGAGGGTCAGTACTGAGGGAGGGCTGCACTGTCGGAGGGTCAGTACTGAGGGAGCGCAGCACTGTCGGAGGGTCAGTACTGAAGGAGCACGGCACAGTCGGAGGGTCAGTACTGAGGGAGCACGGCACTTTCTGAGGGTCAGGACTGAGGGAGGGCTGCACTGTCGGAGGGGCAGTACTGAGGGAGCGCTGCACTGTCGGTGGGCCAGTGCTGAGGGAGTGCTGCACTGTCTGAGGGTCAGTACTGAGGGAGCGCAGCACTGTCGGAGGGGCAGTACTGAGGGAGCACGGCACTGTCAGAGGGGCAGTACTGAGGGAGCACTGCACTGTCGGAGGGACAGCACTGAGGGAGCACGGCACTGTCGGAGGGTCAGTATAGAGGGAGCATGGCACTGTCAGAGTGTCAGTACTGAGTGAGCGCTGCACTGTCGGAGGGTCAGTACTGAGGGAGGGCTGCACTGTCGGAGGGTCAGTACTGGGGAACGCAGCACTTTCAGAGGGGCAGTACTGAGGGAGGGCTGCACTGTCGGAGGGGCAGTACTGAGGGAGCACGGCACTGTCAGAGGGGCAGTACTGAGGGAGCACTACACTGTCGGAGGGTCAGTACTGAGGGAGCACGGCACTGTCGGAGGGTCAATCCTGAGTGAGCACGGCACTGTCTGACGGTCAGTACTGAGGGAGGGCTGCACTGTTGGAGGGCCAGTACTGAGGGAGCGCTGCACTGTCAGAGGGGCAGTACTGAGGGGGCGCAGCACTGTCTGAGGGTCAGTACTGAGGGAGGGCTGCACTGTCGGAGGGGCAGTACTGAGGGAGCATGGCACTGTCGGAGGGGCAGTACTGAGGGAGCACGGCACTGTCGGAGGGGCAGCACTGAGGGAGCACGGCAGTGTCGGAGGGTCAGTACTGAGGGAGGGCTGCACTGTAGGACGGGCAGTACTGAGGGAGCGCTGCACTGTCGGAGGGTCAGTACTGAGGGAGGGCTGCACTGTCAGAGGGTCAGTACTGAGGGAGCACGGCACTGTCAGAGTGGCAGTACTGAGGGAGCGCTGCACTGTCGCAGGGTCAGTACTGAGTTAGCGCGGCACTGTCGGAGGGGCAGTACTGAGGGAGAGTGGAAGTGTCGGAGGGGCAGTACTGAGGGAGCGCTGCACTGTCGGAGGGGCACTACTGAGGGAGCGCTGCACTGTCAGAAGGGCAGTACTGAATGAGCGCGGCACTGTCGGCGGCTCAGTACTGAGGGAGGGCTGCACTGTTGGAGGGGCAGAACTGAGGGAGCACGGCACTGTCAGAGGGGCAGTACTGAGGGAGGGCTGCACTGTCGGAGGGGCAGTACTGAGGGAGCACGGCACTGTCAGAGGGGCAGTACTGAGGGAGCACTACACTGTCGGAGGGTCAGTACTGAGGGAGCACGGCACTGTCGGAGGGTCAATCCTGAGTGAGCACGGCACTGTCTGACAGTCAGTACTGAGGGAGGGCTGCACTGTTGGAGGGCCAGTACTGAGGGAGCGCTGCACTGTCAGAGGGGCAGTACTGAGGGGGCGCAGCACTGTCTGAGGGTCAGTACTGAGGGAGGGCTGCACTGTCGGAGGGGCAGTACTGAGGGAGCACGGCACTGTCGGAGGGGCAGTACTGAGGGAGCACGGCACTGTCGGAGGGGCAGCACTGAGGGAGCACGGCAGTGTCGGAGGGTCAGTACTGAGGGAGGGCTGCACTGTAGGACGGGCAGTACTGAGGGAGCGCTGCACTGTCGGAGGGTCAGTACTGAGGGAGGGCTGCACTGTCAGAGGGTCAGTACTGAGGGAGCACGGCACTGTCAGAGTGGCAGTACTGAGGGAGCGCTGCACTGTCGCAGGGTCAGTACTGAGTTAGCGCGGCACTGTCGGAGGGGCAGTACTGAGGGAGAGTGGCAGTGTCGGAGGGGCAGCACTGAGGGAGCGCTGCACTGTCGGAGGGGCACTACTGAGGGAGCGCTGCACTGTCAGAAGGGCAGTACTGAATGAGCGCGGCACTGTCGGAGGCTCAGTACTGAGGGAGGGCTGCACTGTTGGAGGGGCAGAACTGAGGGAGCACGGCACTGTCAGAGGGGCAGTACTGAGGGAGGGCTGCACTGTCGGAGGGGCAGTACTGAGGGAGCACGGCACTGTCATAGGGGCTGTACTGAGGGAGCACTACACTGTCGGAGGGTCAGTACTGAGGGAGCACGGCACTGTCGGAGGGTCAATCCTGAGTGAGCACGGCACTGTCTGACGGTCAGTACTGAGGGAGGGCTGCACTGTTGGAGGGCCAGTACTGAGGGAGCGCTGCACTGTCAGAGGGGCAGTACTGAGGGGGCGCAGCACTGTCTGAGGGTCAGTACTGAGGGAGGGCTGCACTGTCGGAGGGGCAGTACTGAGGGAGCACGGCACTGTCGGAGGGGCAGTACTGAGGGAGCACGGCACTGTCGGAGGGGCAGCACTGAGGGAGCACGGCAGTGTCGGAGGGTCAGTACTGAGGGAGGGCTGCACTGTAGGACGGGCAGTACTGAGGGAGCGCTGCACTGTCGGAGGGTCAGTACTGAGGGAGGGCTGCACTGTCAGAGGGTCAGTACTGAGGGAGCACGGCACTGTCAGAGTGGCAGTACTGAGGGAGCGCTGCACTGTCGGAGGGTCAGTACTGAGTTAGCGCGGCACTGTCGGAGGGGCAGTACTGAGGGAGAGTGGCAGTGTCGGAGGGGCAGTACTGAGGGAGCGCTGCACTGTCGGAGGGGCACTACTGAGGGAGCGCTGCACTGTCAGAAGGGCAGTACTGAATGAGCGCGGCACTGTCGGAGGCTCAGTACTGAGGGAGGGCTGCACTTTTGGAGGGGCAGAACTGAGGGAGCACGGCACTGTCAGAGGGGCAGTACTGAGGGTGCACGGCACTTTCGGAGGGGCAGTACTGAGGGAGCACGGCACTGTCGGAGGGGCAGCACTGAGGGAGCACGGCATTGTCGGAGGGTCAGTACTGAGGGAGTGCTGCACTGTCGGAGGGTCAGTATAGAGGGAGCATGGCACTGTCAGAGTGTCAGTACTGAGGGAGCGCTGCACTGTCGGAGGGTCAGTACTGAGGGAGGGTTGCACTGTCGGAGGGTCAGTATGGGGAACGCAGCACTTTCAGAGGGGCAGTACTGAGGGAGGGCTGCACTGTCGGAGGGGCAGTACTGAGGGAGCACGGCACTGTCAGAGGGGCAGTACTGAGGGAGCACTACACTGTCGGACGGTCAGTACTGAGGGAGCACGGCACTGTCGGAGGGTCAATCCTGAGTGAGCACGGCACTGTCTGACGGTCAGTACTGAGGGAGGGCTGCACTGTTGGAGGGCCAGTACTGAGGGAGCGCTGCACTGTCAGAGGGGCAGTACTGAGGGGGCGCAGCACTGTCTGAGGGTCAGTACTGAGGGAGGGCTGCACTGTCGGAGGGGCAGTACTGAGGGAGCACGGCACTGTCGGAGGGGCAGTACTGAGGGAGCACGGCACTGTCAGAGGGGCAGTACTGAGGGGGCGCAGCACTGTCGGAGGGTCAGTACTGAGGGAGGGCTGCACTGTCAGAGGGTCAGTACTGAGGGAGCACGGCACTGTCAGAGTGGCAGTACTGAGGGAGCGCTGCACTGTCGGAGGGTCAGTACTGAGTTAGCGCGGCACTGTCGGAGGGGCAGTACTGAGGGAGAGTGGCAGTGTCGGAGGGGCAGTACTGAGGGAGCGCTGCACTGTCGGAGGTTCAGTACTGAGGGAGGGCTGCACTGTCAGAGGGTCAGTACTGAGGGAGGGCTGCACTGTCGGAGGGTCAGTACTGAGGGAGCGCAGCACTGTCGGAGGGTCAGTACTGAGGGAGCACGGCACAGTCGGAGGGTCAGTACTGAGGGAGCACGGCACTTTCTGAGGGTCAGGACTGAGGGAGGGCTGCACTGTCGGAGGGGCAGTACTGAGGGAGCGCTGCACTGGCGGTGGGCCAGTACTGAGGGAGCGCTGCACTGTCTGAGGGTCAGTACTGAGGGAGCGCAGCACTGTCGGAGGGGCAGTACTGAGGGAGCACGGCACTGTCAGAGGGGGCAGTACTGAGGGAGCACTGCACTGTCGGAGGGACAGCACTGAGGGAGCACGGCACTGTCGGAGGGTCAGTATAGAGGGAGCATGGCACTGTCAGAGTGTCAGTACTGAGTGAGCGCTGCACTGTCGGAGGGTCAGTACTGAGGGAGGGCTGCACTGTTGGAGGGTCAGTACTGGGGAACGCAGCACTTTCAGAGGGGCAGTACTGAGGGAGGGCTGCACTGTCGGAGGGGCAGTACTGAGGGAGCACGGCACTGTCAGAGGGGCAGTACTGAGGGAGCACTACACTGTCGGAGGGTCAGTACTGAGGGAGCACGGGCACTGTCGGAGGGTCAATCCTGAGTGAGCACGGCACTGTCTGACGGTCAGTACTGAGGGAGGGCTGCACTGTTGGAGGGCCAGTACTGAGGGAGCGCTGCACTGTCAGAGGGGCAGTACTGAGGGGGCGCAGCACTGTCTGAGGGTCAGTACTGAGGGAGGGCTGCACTGTCGGAGGGGCAGTACTGAGGGAGCACGGCACTGTCGGAGGGGCAGGACTGAGGGAGCACGGCACTGTCGGAGGGGCAGCACTGAGGGAGCACGGCAGTGTCGGAGGGTCAGTACTGAGGGAGGGCTGCACTGTAGGACGGGCAGTACTGAGGGAGCGCTGCACTGTCGGAGGGTCAGTACTGAGGGAGGGCTGCACTGTCAGAGGGTCAGTACTGAGGGAGCACGGCACTGTCAGAGTGGCAGTACTGAGGGAGCGCTGCACTGTCGCAGGGTCAGTACTGAGTTAGCGTGGCACTGTCGGAGGGGCAGTACTGAGGGAGAGTGGCAGTGTTGGAGGGGCAGTACTGAGGGAGCGCTGCACTGTCGGAGGAGGGCACTACTGAGGAGCGCTGCACTGTCAGAAGGGCAGTACTGAATGAGCGCGGCACTGTCGGAGGCTCAGTACTGAGGGAGGGCTGCACTGTTGGAGGGGCAGAACTGAGGGAGCACGGCACTGTCAGAGGGGCAGTACTGAGGGAGGGCTGCACTGTCGGAGGGGCAGTACTTGAGGGAGCACGGCACTGTCAGAGGGGCAGTACTGAGGGAGCACTACACTGTCGGAGGGGTCAGTACTGAGGGAGCACGGCACTGTCGGAGGTCAATCCTGAGTGAGCACGGCACTGTCTGACGGTCAGTACTGAGGAGGGCTGCACTGTTGGAGGGCCAGTACTGAGGGAGCGCTGCACTGTCAGAGGGGCAGTACTGAGGGGGCGCAGCACTGTCGGAGGGGCAGTACTGAGGGAGCACGGCACTGTCGGAGGGGCAGTACTGAGGGAGCACGGCACTGTCGGAGGGGCAGCACTGAGGGAGCACGGCAGTGTCGGAGGGTCAGTACTGAGGGAGGGCTGCACTGTTGGACGGGCAGTACTGAGGGAGCGCTGCACTGTCGGAGGGTCAGTACTGAGGGAGGGCTGCACTGTCAGAGGGTCAGTACTGAGGGAGCACGGCACTGTCAGAGTGGCAGTACTGAGGGAGCGCTGCACTGTCGGAGGGTCAGTACTGAGTTAGCGCGGCACTGTCGGAGGGGCAGTACTGAGGGAGAGTGGCAGTGTCGGAGGGGCAGTACTGAGGGAGCGCTGCACTGTCGGAGGGGCACTACTGAGGGAGCGCTGCACTGTCAGAAGGGCAGTACTGAATGAGCGCGGCACTGTCGGAGGCTCAGTACTGAGGGAGGGCTGCACTGTTGGAGGGGCAGAACTGAGGGAGCACGGCACTGTCAGAGGGGCAGTACTGAGGGTGCACGGCACTTTCGGAGGGGCAGTACTGAGGGAGCACGGCACTGTCGGAGGGCAGCACTGAGGGAGCACGGCATTGTCGGAGGGTCAGTACTGAGAGAGTGCTGCACTGTCGGAGGGTCAGTATAGAGGGAGCATGGCACTGTCAGAGTGTCAGTACTTGAGGGAGCGCTGCACTGTCGGAGGGTCAGTACTGAGGGAGGGTTGCACTGTCGGAGGGTCAGTATGGGGAACGCAGCACTTTCAGAGGGGCAGTACTGAGGGAGGGCTGCACTGTCGGAGGGGCAGTACTGAGGGAGCACGGCACTGTCAGAGGGGCAGTACTGAGGGAGCACTACACTGTCGGAGGGTCAGTACTGAGGGAGCACGGCACTGTCGGAGGGTCAATCCTGAGTGAGCACGGCACTGTCTGACGGTCAGTACTGAGGGAGGGCTGCACTGTTGGAGGGCCAGTACTGAGGGAGCGCTGCACTGTCAGAGGGGCAGTACTGAGGGGGCGCAGCACTGTCTGAGGGTCAGTACTGAGGGAGGGCTGCACTGTCGGAGGGGCAGTACTGAGGGAGCACGGCACTGTCGGAGGGGCAGTACTGAGGGAGTACGGCACTGTCGGAGGGGCAGCACTGAGGCAGCACGGCAGTGTCGGAGGGTCAGTACTGAGGGAGGGCTGCACTGTAGGACGGGCAGTACTGAGGGAGCGCTGCACTGTCGGAGGGTCAGTACTGAGGGAGGGCTGCACTGTCAGAGGGTCAGTACTGAGGGAGCACGGCACTGTCAGAGTGGCAGTACTGAGGGAGCGCTGCACTGTCGCAGGGTCAGTACTGAGTTAGCGCGGCACTGTCGGAGGGGCAGTACTGAGGGAGAGTGGCAGTGTCGGAGGGGGCAGTACTGAGGGAGCGCTGCACTGTCGGAGGGGCACTACTGAGGGAGCGCTGCACTGTCAGAAGGGCAGTACTGAATGAGCGCGGCACTGTCGGAGGCTCAGTACTGAGGGAGGGCTGCACTGTTGGAGGGGCAGAACTGAGGGAGCACGGCACTGTCAGAGGGGCAGTACTGAGGGTGCACGGGCACTTTCGGAGGGGCAGTACTGAGGGAGCACTGGCACTGTCGGAGGGGCAGCACTGAGGGAGCACGGCATTGTCGGAGGGTCAGTACTGAGAGAGTGCTGCACTGTCGGAGGGCCAGTACTGAGGGAGCGCTGCACTGCCTGAGGGTCAGTACTGAGGGAGCACGGCACTGTCGGGGGGTCAGTACTGAGGGAGGTCTGCACTGTCGAAGGGGCAGTAGTGAGGGAGGGCTGCACTGTTGGAGGGGCAGAACTGAGGGAGCACGGCACTGTCAGAGGGGCAGTACTGAGGGAGCGCTGCACTGTCAGAAGGGCAGTACTGAATGAGCGCGGCACTGTCGAAGGGGCAGTAGTGAGGGAGGGCTGCACTGTTGGAGGGGCAGAACTGAGGGAGCACGGCACTGTCAGAGGGGCAGTACTGAGGGAGCACTGCACTGTCGGAGGGTCAGTTCTGAGGGAGTGCTGCACTGTCGGAGGGCCAGTACTGAGGGAGCGCTGCACTGCCTGAGGGTCAGTACTGAGGGAGCACGGCACTGTCGGGGGGTCAGTACTGAGGGAGGTCTGCACTGTCGGAGGGGCAGTACTGAGGGAGCGCTGCACTGTCGGAGGTTCAGTACTGAGGGAGGGCTGCACTGTCAGAGGGTCAGTACTGAGGGAGGGCTGCACTGTCGGAGGGTCAGTACTGAGCGAGCGCAGCACTGTCGGAGGGTCAGTACTGAGGGAGCACGGCACTTTCTGAGGGTCAGGACTGAGGGAGGGCTGCACTGTCGGAGGGGCAGTACTAAGGGAGCGCTGCACTGTCGGTGGGCCAGTACTGAGGGGAGCGCTGCACTGTCTGAGGGTCAGTACTGAGGGAGCGCAGCACTGTCGGAGGGGCAGTACTGAGGGAGCACGGCACTGTCAGAGGGGCAGTACTGAGGGAGCACGGCACTGTCGGAGGGACAGCACTGAGGAGCACGGCACTGTCTGAGGGTCAGTAATGAGGGAGCACGGCACTGTCTGATGGTCAGTACTGAGGGAGCGCTGCACTGTCGTAGGGGTAGTACTGAGGGAGTGCGGCACTGTCAGAGGGGCAGCACTGAGGGAGCACGGCACTGTCAGAGGTGCAGTACTGAGGAGCACGGCACTGTCAGAGAGGCAGTACTGAGGGAGGGCTGCACTGTCGGAGGGGCAGTACTGAGGGAGCACTACACTGTCGGAGGGTCAGTACTGAGGGAGCACGGCACTGTCGGAGGGTCAATCCTGAGTGAGCACGGCACTGTCTGACGGTCAGTACTGAGGGAGGGCTGCACTGTTGGAGGGCCAGTACTGAGGGAGCGCTGCACTGTCAGAGGGGCAGTACTGAGGGGGCGCAGCACTGTCTGAGGGTCAGTACTGAGGGAGGGCTGCACTGTCGGAGGGGCAGTACTGAGGGAGCACGGCACTGTCGGAGGGGCAGTACTGAGGGAGCACGGCACTGTCGGAGGGGCAGCACTGAGGGAGCACGGCAGTGTCGGAGGGGTCAGTACTGAGGGGAGGGCTTGCACTGTAGGACGGGCAGTACTGAGGGAGCGCTGCACTGTCGGAGGGTCAGTACTGAGGAGGGCTGCACTGTCAGAGGGTCAGTACTGAGGGAGCACGGCACTGTCAGAGTGGCAGTACTGAGGGAGCGCTGCACTGTCGGAGGGTCAGTACTGAGTTAGCGCGGCACTGTCGGAGGGGCAGTACTGAGGGAGAGTGGCAGTGTCGGAGGGGCAGTACTGAGGGAGCGCTGCACTGTCGGAGGGGCACTACTGAGGGAGCGCTGCACTGTCAGAAAGGCAGTACTGAATGAGCGCGGCACTGTCGGAGGCTCAGTACTGAGGGAGGGCTGCACTGTTGGAGGGGCAGAACTGAGGGAGCACGGCACTGTCAGAGGGGCAGTACTGAGGCTGCACGGCACTTTCGGAGGGGCAGTACTGAGGGAGCACGGCACTGTCGGAGGGGCAGCACTGAGGGAGCACGGCATTGTCGGAGGGTCAGTACTGAGGGAGTGCTGCACTGTCGGAGGGTCAGTATAGAGGGAGCATGGCACTGTCAGAGTGTCAGTACTGAGGGAGCGCTGCACTGTCGGAGGGTCAGTACTGAGGGAGGGCTGCACTGTCGGAGGGTCAGTACTGAGGGAGCACGGCACTGTCAGTGGGGCAGTACTGAGGGAGCGCGGCACTGTCGCAGGTGCAGTACTGAGGGAGAGCGGCACTGTCGCAGGGGCAGTACTGAGGGAGCGCTGCACTGTCGGAGTGGCAGTATTGAGGGAGTGCTGCACTGTCGGAGGGTCAGTATAGAGGGAGCATGGCACTGTCAGAGTGTCAGTACTGAGGGAGCGCTGCACTGTCGGAGGGTCAGTACTGAGGGAGGGCTGCACTGTCGGAGGGGCAGTACTGAGGGAGCACGGCACTGTCAGTGGGGCAGTACTGAGGGAGCGCGGCACTGTCGCAGGGGCAGTACTGAGGGAGAGCGGCACTGTCGCAGGGGCAGTACTGAGGGAGCGCTGCACTGTCGGAGCGGCAGTACTGAGGGAGCGCTGCACTGTCGGAGGGTCAGTACTGAGGGAGGGCTGCACTGTCGGAGGGTCAGTAGTGAGGGAGGGCTGCACTGTCGGAGGGTCAGTGCTGAGGGAGCACTGCACTGTCAGAGGGTCAGTACTGTGGGAGCGCTGCACTGTCTGAGGGTCAGTACTGAGGGAGTACGGCACTGTCTGAGGGTCAGTACTGAGGGAGCGTGGCACTGTCGGAGGGGCAGTATTAAGGGAGCAAGGCACTGTCGGAGGGGCAGTACTGAGGGAGCACTGCACTGTCGGAGGGGCAGTACTGAGGGAGCACGGCACTGTCTGAGGGTCAGTACTGAGGGAGCACGGCACTGTCTGAGGGTCAGTAATTAGGGAGCACGGCACTGTCTGATGGTCAGTACTGAGGGAGCGCTGCACTGTCGGAGGGGTAGTACTGAGGGAGCGCAGCACTGTCAGAGGGGCAGCACTGAGGGAGCACGGCACTGTCAGAGGGGCAGTACTGAGGGAGCGCTGCACTGTCGGAGGGTCAGTACTGAGTTAGCGCGGCACTGTCGGAGGGGCAGTACTGAGGGAGAGCGGCAGTATCGGAGGGGCAGTACTGAGGGAGCGCTGCACTGTCGGAGGGGCACTACTGAGGGAGCGCTGCACTGTCGGAAGGGCAGTACTGAATGAGCGCGGCACTGTCGGAGGCTCAGTACTGAGGGAGGGCTGCACTGTTGGAGGGGCAGAACTGAGGGAGCACGGCACTGTCAGAGGGGCAGTACTGAGGGAGCACTGCACTGTCGGAGGGTCAGTTCTGAGGGAGTGCTGCACTGTCGGAGGGCCAGGTCTGAGGGAGCGCTGCACTGCCTGAGGGTCAGTACTGAGGGAGCACGGCACTGTCGGGGGGTCAGTACTGAGGGAGGTCTGCACTGTCGAAGGGGCAGTACTGAGGGAGCGCTGCACTGTCGGAGGTTCAGTACGGAGGGAGGGCTGCACTGTCAGAGGGTCAGTACTGAGGGAGGGCTGCACTGTCGGAGGGTCAGTACTGAGGGAGCGCAGCACTGTCGGAGGGTCAGTACTGAGGGAGCACGGCACAGTCGGAGGGTCAGTACTGAGGGAGCACGGCACTTTCTGAGGGTCAGGACTGAGGGAGGGCTGCACTGTCGGAGGGGCAGTACTGAGGGAGCGCTGCACTGTCCGTGGGCCAGTACTGAGGGAGCGCTGCACTGTCTGAGGGTCAGTACTGAGGGAGCACGGCACTGTCTGAGGGTCAGTACTGAGGGAGCGCAGCACTGTCGGAGGGGCAGTACTGAGGGAGCACGGCACTGTCAGAGGGGCAGTACTGAGGGAGCACTGCACTGTCGGAGGGACTGTACTGAGGGAGCACGGCACTGTCTGAGGGTTAGTAATGAGGGAGCACGGCACTGTCTGATGGTCAGTACTGAGGGAACGCTGCACTGTCGGAGGGGTAGTACTGAGGGAGTGCGGCACTGTCAGAGGGGCAGTACTGAGGGAGCACTGCACTGTCGGAGGGTCAGTACTGACGGAGCACGGCATTGTCGGGAGGGGCAGTACTGAGGGACCGTGGCAGTGTCGGAAGGCCAGTACTGAGGGTGCGCGGCACTGTCGCAGGCTCAGTACTGAGGGAGGGCTGCACTGTCGGAGGGCAGTACTGAGGGAGCGCTGCACTGTCGGAGGGTCAGTACTGAGGGAGGGCTGCACTGTCAGAGGGTCAGTACTGAGGGAGGGCTGCACTGTCGGAGGGTCAGTACTGAGCGAGCGCAGCACTGTCGGAGGGTCAGTACTGAGGGAGCACGGCACTGTTGGAGGGTCAGTACTGAGGGAGCACGGCACTGTCTGAGGGTCAGTACTGAGGGAGGGCTGCACTGTCGGAGTGGCAGTACTGAGGGAGCTCTGCACTGTCGGTGGGCCAGCACTGAGGGAGCGCTGCACTGTCTGAGGCTCAGTACTGAGGGAGCACGGCACTGTCGGTGGGTCAGTACTGAGGGAGGGCTGCACACAGTACTGAGGGAGCACTGCACTGTCGGAGGGTCAGTACTGAGGGAGGGCTGCACTGTCAGTACAAGTCAGTACAAAGACGGTTCACTCGATTAATCCCGGGGATGAGGGGGTGGTCATATGAGGAGAGGTTGAGTAGATTGGGACTCTACTCATTGGAGTTCAGAAGAATGAGAGGCGACCTTATTGAAACATATAAGATTGTGAAGGGGCTTGATCGGGTGGATGCGGTGAGGATGTTCCCAATGATGGGTGAAACTAGAACTAGGGTGTGGTAAACCACTGTTATAGTTATCACTGTATATTGTTCTCACTGTTCTCACTGTCACATCACTACACGAGGTCGCCTCTTGTCGCACTGTTATACCTGGGCTGACCACCTCCGACTCCGCCCATTACCTGCCCAGGTATAAAGGTAGCTGACTGGCTAGTATTCCTCCCTGTTGGATCGGATCACCCACGAGGGTGGGCTCTGTTATTTAGCCAATAAAAACCTTCAGTTACGTTCTTAACTCGTCGCCTTTTATTGGCTAAATTTTAAAGATGTCTGATAATGAACAGCAACAGCAAGGAGCTCACCCAGCAGCACAGCAACAGCAGCCTCCAGACAACGGGCCACACCAGCCGGCTTGGCTGCAAGCCTTGAAACCACCATACCTGGATCTAAACCCACAGGCACCAAACTCAGCCAACGACTTCAAACACTGGCTGGACTGCTTCGAATCGTACCTGGAGGAAGCCGTCGTCCCTCAGAGATCCAAACTAAGAGTCCTGAAAGCCCAAGCGAGCCCGAGAGTATATACACTCATCCAGGACATGACTACGTACGACGACGCCATCAACCTACTGAAACAGCAGTACCGGAGCCCGGTAAACTACATGTACACTAGGCATCTCTTAAGATCTCGCCAGCAACAGCCAGGAGAATCGATAGCTGAATTTTCACGAGCGCTGAGACAACTCGGCAGGAACTGTGACTTTAAAGCGGTGACGGCTACTGCGAACATGGAAGACAATGTCCGCGACGCCTTGGTGAGAGGCCTACGTTCCGACTACACACGGCAAAGACTGCTTGAAGCTAAGGACATAGACCTGGACAAGGCCGAAGCCCTCGCCCTCACCCTAGAGGCCACCCAGCAAGACCAGGAAGCGTTTGCCAGGTACTATTCGCGACCCTGGGACTCGGGCCCGACCCCCACCCCACCACCCTTCACAGCGCTGCCCCCGGGACCTACCTCAGCGTCTGCATCACGGATCCGACCGGGCCCGCTAGCCCCGGTACCGGCCCCGACATCAGGCAACCCCGATCGGGCCGCTGGCTGCTTCTTTTGCGGCCAGGAGAAGCATCCGAGGTCGCGCTGCCCAGCCAAAAACTCGACCTGCAAAACCTGCCTCAAGAAAGGCCACTTCTCCAAGGCCTGCAGAAGCAAATCCTCAGAAGCCAGCAGTGCCTCATGCGAACCCTGGGGGCGGCCATCTTTGTGCGGGGCAGCCGAAGCCTGCAGAGCCTCATGGGAAAACCAGGGGCGGCCATCTTTGTGCGGGGCAGCCGAAGCCTGCAGAGCCTCATGGGAAAACCAGGGGCGGCCATCTTTGTGCGGGGCAGCCGAAGCCTGCAGAGCCTCATGGGAACAGCAGGGGCGGCCATCTTTGTGCGGGGCAAACGATTTAAACAGAGCCTCATGTGAACTACGGGGGCCGCCATCTTCGCCGCCATCTTGTCATGACAACGACGCGCTCATCTACACCCTAGCTTCCGTGACCCTGGATCAAGCCCGCCCGCACCACCTGGCCAGCTCAATGATGGACATCAAAGTCAACGGCCACGCCACGACCTGCCTGTTCGACAGCGGAAGCACGGAGAGCTTCATCCACCCAGACACGGTGAGCCACTACTCCCTCCCCGTCCTGCCAACGCGCAGCCGCATCTCGATGGCATCGAGGTCGCACGCCACAGACATCAGCGGCTACTGTGTCGTGACATTGTCGGTTAAAGGGACAGAGTATAAAAATTTTAAACTCCTCGTACTCCCCCAGCTGTGCGCTGCCGTCATACTAGGGCTGGACTTCCAATCCCACCTCCAAAGTGTAACCCTAGCATACGGTGGACCCCTCCCCCCACTCACAGTCGACAACCAGCGAAAGTTAAACCGCCCACCGCGTAACACCTGCAGCCTATCCACCCTCAAGGTACCGCCACCTTCCCTGTTCGCTAACCTCACCCCCGACTGCAAACCTGTCGCTACTAAGAGCAGGCGGTACAGCGCTGGGGACAGAGCCTTCATTAGCTCTGAGGTGCAGCGACTCCTGAAAGAGGGCATTATTGAGGGGAGCAGCAGCCCCTGGCGTGCCCAGGTGGTGGTAGTCAAGACCGGCGACAAAAATCACCTGGTTATCGACTACAGCCAGACCATAAACAGATACACCCAGCTGGACGCATACCCCCTCCCCCGCATATCGGACATGGTCAATGAGATTGCACAATACCGCGTATTCTCGACCATCGACCTCAAGTCGGCCTACCACCAACTCCCCATCAGCCCGGAGGACAGCCAGTACACCGCCTTCGAGGCGAATGGCCGCCTCTACCAATTCCTTAGGGTCCCCTTTGGTGTCACCAACGGGGTCTCGGTTTTCCAACGGGAGATGGACCGGATGGTTGACCAGAACGGACTACAGGCCACTTTCCCCTATCTCGATAACGTCACCATCTGCGGCCGCAACCGGCAGGACCATGACGTGAATCTGGAGAAATTCCTCCGTACGGCCCAACGGCTGAACCTCACCTACAATAAGGAGAAATGCGTGTTTAACACAGCGCGCCTTGCCATCCTTGGCTGTGTAGTAGAGAACGGAGTCATCGGCCCCGACCCCGAAAGAATGCGCCCCCTCATGGAGCTACCCCTCCCCCACTGTCCAAAAGCACTTAGGAGAACCCTGGGGCTTTTCGCCTACTATGCCCAATGGGTACCCAATTATGCGGACAAAGCCAGACCCCTCCTGAAAACCACATCCTTCCCCCTCACGGAAGAGGCGTGCGCGGCCTTCTCCCTCATTAAGGGAGACATAGCCAAGGCCACAATGCACGCAGTGGATGAGTCAATCCCCTTCCAAGTGGAGAGCGATGCATCCGACTTCGCCCTAGCCGCTACCCTTAACCAGGAGGGTAGGCCGGTAGCCTTCTTCTCAAGGACCCTACAGGGCCCCGAGACCCGACACTCGTCGGTCGAGAAGGAAGCCCAGGCAATTGTGGAGGCAGTACGGCGCTGGAGGCACTACTTGGCAGGCAAACGATTTACCCTCCTCACCGACCAACGCTCGGTTGCCTTCATGTTTAATAACAAGCTGAGGGGCAAGATCAAGAACGACAAAATCTTGAGGTGGAGAATCGAGCTTTCCACCTATGATTATGAGATCTTGTACCGGCCCGGTAAACTGAACGACCCCCCTGATGCTCTTTCACGCATTACATGCGCCAGCGCGCAAAGTGATAGACTTCAGACCCTCCACAATGACCTCTGCCACCCCGGAGTCACCAGACTCTACCATTTCATTAAGGCCCGCAACCTGCCATACTCCATCGAGGAGGTCAGGACCATGACCAGGAACTGCCAGATCTGTGCTGAGTGCAAACCGCACTTCTATAAGCCGGACAGAGCAAGCCTGATCAAGGCCACCCGCCCCTTCGAGCGTCTGAGCATCGACTTCAAGGGGCCCCTACCGTCATCCGACCGTAATGTGTACTTCCTCAACATCGTTGATGAGTACTCCCGTTTCCCCTTTGCCTTCCCCTGCCCAGACATGACCAGTAACACGGTCATTAAATGCCTGAACAAACTCTTCGCCTTGTTCGGGTTCCCGAACTATATACATAGTGACCGGGGCGCCTCCTTCATGAGCGAGGAACTCCGTCAGTTCCTATTGGAGAGGGGTATTGCAGCAAGCAGGACCACCAGCTACAACCCCCGAGGGAACGGCCAGGTGGAAAGAGAGAACGCGACGGTATGGAAGGCCACCCTCTTAGCCTTAAAGTCTAAGGGCCTCCCAACCTCCCGCTGGCAAGAGGTCCTCCCGATTGCGCTGCACTCCATCCGGTCACTACTTTGCACTGCCATTAACACCACCCCCCATGCCCGAATGTTTGTCTTCCCCAGGAAGTCGACTACGGGAACCACCCTACCAACCTGGCTGACCTCTCCGGGACCCGTCTTGCTGCGAAAGCACGTGAGGGCCCATAAAACGGACCCCCTGGTCGAGAAGGTGAACCTCCTGCACGCCAACCCCCAGTACGCCTATGTGGCTTACCCAGACGGACGGGAGGACACTGTCTCCTTACGAGACCTCGCACCCTCACCCCCCCCTCCCAACCCCCCGAGTCCAGCCGAGGTAGACGGCATGCCGGAACCCCACGAGCCTTTGCCGACTACGCAGACACCAGCTTTAACACCGGATAATGTAACACCGCCGCTGCGACGATCGGAGAGGCTAACGAAGCCTCCGGACAGACTGACATACCAGAGCTGGTAATACACTTCACCCCGCCGGACTCTAATCTAAACAAGGGGTGAATGTGGTAAACCACTGTTATAGTTATCACTGTATATTGTTCTCACTGTTCTCACTGTCACATCACTACACGAGGTCGCCTCTTGTCGCACTGTTATACCTGGGCTGACCACCTCCGACTCCGCCCATTACCTGCCCAGGTATAAAGGTAGCTGACTGGCTAGTATTCCTCCCTGTTGGATCGGATCACCCACGAGGGTGGGCTCTGTTATTTAGCCAATAAAAACCTTCAGATACGTTCTTAACTCGTCGCCTTTTATTGGACTAATTGATAGGCATATCACAGGGGGCATAATCTTAAAATAAGGGGCTGCTCATTCAAAACTGAGATGAGGAGAAACTTCTTCACTCAGAGGGTGGTAGGTTTGTGGAATTTGCTGCCCCAGGAAGCTGTGGAAGCTACATCATTAAATAAATTTAAAACAGAAATAGATAGTTTCCTAGAAGTAAAGGGAATTAAGGGTTACGGGGAGCGGGCAGGAAATTGGACATGAGTCTAGGTTCGGAATGGTCATGGCCCTGTGGGTAGTGGAGTGGGCCCAGGGGCCGTGTAGCCTTGTTCTGCTCCGACTGTGTTCTAATTCTGTGTCAGATTTCAGGAGATGGTTTTATTCCTGTTCCTGGCTGGGGTGGAGATCGCATTTACAGAAGGTAAGTACTGTAGTAAATATAGGGACAGAGTGATCTCCTGGAAGAATTTCGATCGCCTAGATGGGTCGGAGAGGAATTTCCCAGATTTTTTTCTCCCAAATTGGCCATTGGGTCTTTATCTGGTTTTTCGCCTCTCCCGGGAGATCACATGGGTTCGGGTGGATGCAGAGTGATAGAAGATTTGAGGTTCGGATCAGATCAGCCATGATCTTATTGAATGTTGGAGCAGGCTCGAGGGGCCGATTGGCCTACTTCTGCTCCTATTTCTTATGTTCTTATGTTCTGTCGGACGGTCAGTACTGAGGGAGGGCTGCACTGTCGGAGGGGCAGTACTTAGGGAGTGCTGCACTGTCGGAGGGCCAGTACTGAGGGAGCGCTGCACTGTCAGAGGGGCAGTACTGAGGGAGCGCGGCACTGTCGGAGGGGCAATACTGAGGGAGCATGGCACTGTCGGAGGGGCAGTACTGAGCTAGCACGTCACTGTCGGAGGGGCAGTACTGAGGGAGCGCTGCACTGTCGGAGGGGCAGTACTGAGGGAGCGCGGCACTGTCAGAGGGGCAGTATTGAGGGAGCGCTGCACTGTCGGAGGGGCAGTACTGAGGGAGCACGGCACTGTCTGATAGTCAGTACTGAGGGAGGGCTGCACTTTCGGAGGGGCAGTATTGAGGGAGCACGGCACTGTCGGAGGGGCAATACTGAGGGAGCATGGCACTGTTGGAGGGGCAGTACTGAGCTAGCACGTCACTGTCGGAGGGGCAGTACTGAGGGAGCGCTGCACTGTCGGAGGGGCAGTACTGAGGGAGCACGGCACTGTCTGCGGGTCAGTACTGAGGGAGCGCTGCACTGTCGGAGGGGCAGTACTGAGGGAGCACGGCACTGTCTGCGGGTCAGTACTGAGGGAGCGCTGCACTGTCGGAGGGGTAGTACTGAGGGAGCGCGGCACTGTCAGAGGGGCAGTACTGAGGGAGCACGGCACTGTCAGAGGGGCAGTACTGAGGGAGCGCTGCACTGTCGGATGGTCAGTACTGAGGGAGCGCAGCACTTTCAGAGGGGCAGTACTGAGGGAGCGCGGCGCTGTCAGAGGTGCAGTACTGAGGGAGCTCGTCACTGTCAGAGGCGCAGTACTGAGGAGCACGGCATTGTCGGAGGGTCAGTGCTGAGGGAGTGCTGCACTGTCGGAGGGTCAGTACAGAGGGAGCACGGCACTGTCAGAGGGTCAGTACTGAGGGAGGGCTGCACTGTCGGATGGTCAGTACTGAGGGACGACTGCACTGTCGGAAGGTCAGTACTGAGGGAGCGCTGCACTGTCAGAGGGTCAGTACTGAGGGAGCGCTGCACTGTCTGAGGGTCAGTACTGAGGGAGCACGGCGCTGTCAGAGGGGCAGTACTGATGGAGCACGGCACTGTCTGAGGGTCAGTACTGAGGGAGCGCGGCAGTGTCGGAGAGGCAGTACTGAGGGAGCACGGCACTGTCGGAGGGGCAGTACTGAGGGAGCACGGCACTGTCAGAGGGGCAGTACTGAGGGAGGGCTGCACTGTCGGAGGGGCAGTACTGAGGGAGCACGGCACTGTCTGAGGGTCAGTACTGAGGGAGGGCCGCACTGTCGGAGGGGCTGTACTGAGGGAGCGCTGCACTGTCGGTGGGCCAGTACTGAGGGAGCGCTGCACTGTCGGAGGGTCAGTACTGAGGGTGCACGGCACAGTCGGAGGGTCAGTACTGAGGGAGCACGGCACTTTCTGAGGGTCAGGACTGAGGGAGGGCTGCACTGTCGGAGGGGCAGTACTGAGGGAGCGCTGCACTGTCGGTGGGCCAGTACTGAGGGAGCGCTGCACTGTCTGAGGGTCAGTACTGAGGGAGCGCAGCACTGTCGGAGGGGCGGTACTGAGGGAGCACGGCACTGTCAGAGGGGCAGTACTGAGGGAGCACTGCACTGTCGGAGGGACAGCACTGAGGGAGCACGGCACTGTCGGAGGGTCAGTATAGAGGGAGCATGGCACTGTCAGAGTGTCAGTACTGAGTGAGCGCTGCACTGTCGGAGGGTCAGTACTGAGGGAGGGCTGCACTGTCGGAGGGTCAGTACTGGGGAACGCAGCACTTTCAGAGGGGCAGTACTGAGGGAGGGCTGCACTGTCGGAGGGGCAGTACTGAGGGAGCACGGCACTGTCAGAGGGGCAGTACTGAGGGAGCACTACACTGTCGGAGGGTCAGTACTGAGGGAGCACGGCACTGTCGGAGGGTCAATCCTGAGTGAGCATGGCACTGTCTGACGGTCAGTACTGAGGGAGGGCTGCACTGTTGGAGGGCCAGTACTGAGGGAGCGCTGCACTGTCAGAGGGGCAGTACTGAGGGGGCGCAGCACTGTCTGAGGGTCAGTACTGAGGGAGGGCTGCACTGTCGGAGGGGCAGTACTGAGGGAGCACGGCACTGTCGGAGGGGCAGTACTGAGGGAGCACGGCACTGTCGGAGGGGCAGCACTGAGGGAGCACGGCAGTGTCGGAGGGTCAGTACTGAGGGAGGGCTGCACTGTAGGACGGGCAGTACTGAGGGAGCGCTGCACTGTCAGAGGGTCAGTACTGAGGGAGCACGGCACTGTCAGAGTGGCAGTACTGAGGGAGCGCTGCACTGTCGGAGGGTCAGTACTGAGTTAGCGCGGCACTGTCGGAGGGGCAGTACTGAGGGAGAGTGGCAGTGTCGGAGGGGCAGTACTGAGGGAGCGCTGCACTGTCGGAGGGGCACTACTGAGGGAGCGCTGCACTGTCAGAAGGGCAGTACTGAATGAGCGCGGCACTGTCGGAGGCTCAGTACTGAGGGAGGGCTGCACTGTTGGAGGGGCAGAACTGAGGGAGCACGGCACTGTCAGAGGGGCAGTACTGAGGGTGCACGGCACTTTCGGAGGGGCAGTACTGAGGGAGCACGGCACTGTCGGAGGGGCAGCACTGAGGGAGCACGGCATTGTCGGAGGGTCAGTACTGAGGGAGTGCTGCACTGTCGGAGGGTCAGTATAGAGGGAGCATGGCACTGTCAGAGTGACAGTACTGAGGGAGCGCTGCACTGTCGGAGGGTCAGTACAGAGGGAGGGCTGCACTGTCGGAGGGTCAGTACTGGGGAACGCAGCACTTTCAGAGGGGCAGTACTGAGGGAGGGCTGCACTGTCGGAGGGGCAGTACTGAGGGAGCACGGCACTGTCAGAGGGGCAGTACTGAGGGAGCACTACACTGTCGGAGGGTCAGTACTGAGGGAGCACGGCACTGTCGGAGGGTCAATCCTGAGTGAGCACGGCACTGTCTGACGGTCAGTACTGAGGGAGGGCTGCACTGTTGGAGGGCCAGTACTGAGGGAGCGCTGCACTGTCAGAGGGGCAGTACTGAGGGGGCGCAGCACTGTCTGAGGGTCAGTACTGAGGGAGGGCTGCACTGTCGGAGGGGCAGTACTGAGGGAGCACGGCACTGTCGGGGGGGCAGTACTGAGGGAGCACGGCACTGTCGGAGGGGCAGCACTGAGGGAGCACGGCAGTGTCGGAGGGTCAGTACTGAGGGAGGGCTGCACTGTAGGACGGGCAGTACTGAGGGAGCGCTGCACTGTCAGAGGGTCAGTACTGAGGGAGGGCTGCACTGTCAGAGAGTCAGTACTGAGGGAGCACGGCACTGTCAGAGTGGCAGTACTGAGTTAGCGCGGCACTGTCGGAGGGGCAGTACTGAGGGAGAGTGGCAGTGTCGGAGGGGCAGTACTGAGGGAGCGCTGCACTGTCGGAGGGGCACTACTGAGGGAGCGCTGCACTGTCAGAAGGGCAGTACTGAATGAGCGCGGCACTGTCGGAGGCTCAGTACTGAGGGAGGGCTGCACTGTTGGAGGGGCAGAACTGAGGGAGCACGGCACTGTCAGAGGGGCAGTACTGAGGGAGCACTGCACTGTCGGAGGGTCAGTTCTGAGGGAGTGCTGCACTGTCGGAGGGCCAGTACTGAGGGAGCGCTGCATTGCCTGAGGGTCAGTACTGAGGGAGCACGGCACTGTCGGGGGGTCAGTACTGAGGGAGGTCTGCACTGTCGGAGGGGCAGTACTGAGGGAGCGCTGCACTGTCGGAGGTTCAGTACTGAGGGAGGGCTGCTCTGTCAGAGGGTCAGTACTGAGGGAGGGCTGCACTGTCGGAGGGTCAGTACTGAGGGAGCGCAGCACTGTCGGAGGGTCAGTACTGAGGGAGCACGGCACAGTCGGAGGGTCAGTACTGAGGGAGCACGGCACTGTCGGAGGGTCAATCCTGAGTGAGCACGGCACTGTCTGACGGTCAGTACTGAGGGAGGGCTGCACTGTTGGAGGGCCAGTACTGAGGGAGCGCTGCACTGTCAGAGGGGCAGTACTGAGGGGGCGCAGCACTGTCTGAGGGTCAGTACTGAGGGAGGGCTGCACTGTTGGAGGGGCAGTACTGAGGGAGCACGGCACTGTCGGAGGGGCAGTACTGAGGGAGCACGGCACTGTCGGAGGGGCAGCACTGAGGGAGCACGGCAGTGTCGGAGGGTCAGTACTGAGGGAGGGCTGCACTGTAGGACGGGCAGTACTGAGGGAGCGCTGCACTGTCGGAGGGTCAGTACTGAGGGAGGGCTGCACTGTCAGAGGGTCAGTACTGAGGGAGCACGGCACTGTCAGAGTGGCAGTACTGAGGGAGCGCTGCACTGTCGGAGGGTCAGTACTGAGTTAGCGCGGCACTGTCGGAGGGGCAGTACTGAGGGAGAGTGGCAGTGTCGGAGGGGCAGTACTGAGGGAGCGCTGCACTGTCGGAGGGGCACTACTGAGGGAGCGCTGCACTGTCAGAAAGGCAGTACTGAATGAGCGCGGCACTGTCGGAGGCTCAGTACTGAGGGAGGGCTGCACTGTTGGAGGGGCAGAACTGAGGGAGCACGGCACTGTCAGAGGGGCAGTACTGAGGGTGCACGGCACTTTCGGAGGGGCAGTACTGAGGGAGCACGGCACTGTCGGAGGGGCAGCACTGAGGGAGCACGGCATTGTCGGAGGGTCAGTACTGAGGGAGTGCTGCACTGTCGGAGGGTCAGTATAGAGGGAGCATGGCACTGTCAGAGTGTCAGTACTGAGGGAGCGCTGCACTGTCGGAGGGTCAGTACTGAGGGAGGGCTGCACTGTCGGAGGGTCAGTACTGAGGGAGCACGGCACTGTCAGTGGGGCAGTACTGAGGAAGCGCGGCACTGTCGCAGGGGCAGTACTGAGGGAGAGCGGCACTGTCGCAGGGGCAGTACTGAGGGAGCGCTGCACTGTCGGAGCGGCAGTACTGAGGGAGTGCTGCACTGTCGGAGGGTCAGTATAGAGGGAGCACGGCACTGTCGGGGGGGCAGTACTGAGGGAGCACGGCACTGTCGGAGGGGCAGCACTGAGGGAGCACGGCAGTGTCGGAGGGTCAGTACTGAGGGAGGGCTGCACTGTAGGACGGGCAGTACTGAGGGAGCGCTGCACTGTCAGAGGGTCAGTACTGAGGGAGGGCTGCACTGTCAGAGAGTCAGTACTGAGGGAGCACGGCACTGTCAGAGTGGCAGTACTGAGTTAGCGCGGCACTGTCGGAGGGGCAGTACTGAGGGAGAGTGGCAGTGTCGGAGGGGCAGTACTGAGGGAGCGCTGCACTGTCGGAGGGGCACTACTGAGGGAGCGCTGCACTGTCAGAAGGGCAGTACTGAATGAGCGCGGCACTGTCGGAGGCTCAGTACTGAGGGAGGGCTGCACTGTTGGAGGGGCAGAACTGAGGGAGCACGGCACTGTCAGAGGGGCAGTACTGAGGGAGCACTGCACTGTCGGAGGGTCAGTTCTGAGGGAGTGCTGCACTGTCGGAGGGCCAGTACTGAGGGAGCGCTGCATTGCCTGAGGGTCAGTACTGAGGGAGCACGGCACTGTCGGGGGGTCAGTACTGAGGGAGGTCTGCACTGTCGGAGGGGCAGTACTGAGGGAGCGCTGCACTGTCGGAGGTTCAGTACTGAGGGAGGGCTGCTCTGTCAGAGGGTCAGTACTGAGGGAGGGCTGCACTGTCGGAGGGTCAGTACTGAGGGAGCGCAGCACTGTCGGAGGGTCAGTACTGAGGGAGCACGGCACAGTCGGAGGGTCAGTACTGAGGGAGCACGGCACTGTCGGAGGGTCAATCCTGAGTGAGCACGGCACTGTCTGACGGTCAGTACTGAGGGAGGGCTGCACTGTTGGAGGGCCAGTACTGAGGGAGCGCTGCACTGTCAGAGGGGCAGTACTGAGGGGGCGCAGCACTGTCTGAGGGTCAGTACTGAGGGAGGGCTGCACTGTTGGAGGGGCAGTACTGAGGGAGCACGGCACTGTCGGAGGGGCAGTACTGAGGGAGCACGGCACTGTCGGAGGGGCAGCACTGAGGGAGCACGGCAGTGTCGGAGGGTCAGTACTGAGGGAGGGCTGCACTGTAGGACGGGCAGTACTGAGGGAGCGCTGCACTGTCGGAGGGTCAGTACTGAGGGAGGGCTGCACTGTCAGAGGGTCAGTACTGAGGGAGCACGGCACTGTCAGAGTGGCAGTACTGAGGGAGCGCTGCACTGTCGGAGGGTCAGTACTGAGTTAGCGCGGCACTGTCGGAGGGGCAGTACTGAGGGAGAGTGGCAGTGTCGGAGGGGCAGTACTGAGGGAGCGCTGCACTGTCGGAGGGGCACTACTGAGGGAGCGCTGCACTGTCAGAAAGGCAGTACTGAATGAGCGCGGCACTGTCGGAGGCTCAGTACTGAGGGAGGGCTGCACTGTTGGAGGGGCAGAACTGAGGGAGCACGGCACTGTCAGAGGGGCAGTACTGAGGGTGCACGGCACTTTCGGAGGGGCAGTACTGAGGGAGCACGGCACTGTCGGAGGGGCAGCACTGAGGGAGCACGGCATTGTCGGAGGGTCAGTACTGAGGGAGTGCTGCACTGTCGGAGGGTCAGTATAGAGGGAGCATGGCACTGTCAGAGTGTCAGTACTGAGGGAGCGCTGCACTGTCGGAGGGTCAGTACTGAGGGAGGGCTGCACTGTCGGAGGGTCAGTACTGAGGGAGCACGGCACTGTCAGTGGGGCAGTACTGAGGAAGCGCGGCACTGTCGCAGGGGCAGTACTGAGGGAGAGCGGCACTGTCGCAGGGGCAGTACTGAGGGAGCGCTGCACTGTCGGAGCGGCAGTACTGAGGGAGTGCTGCACTGTCGGAGGGTCAGTATAGAGGGAGCATGGCACTGTCAGAGTGTCAGTACTGAGGGAGCGCTGCACTGTCGGAGGGTCAGTACTGAGGGAGGGCTGCACTGTCGGAGGGGCAGTACTGAGGGAGCACGGCACTGTCAGTGGGGCAGTACTGAGGGAGCGCGGCACTGTCGCAGGGGCAGTACTGAGGGAGAGCGGCACTGTCGCAGGGGCAGTACTGAGGGAGGGCTGCACTGTCGGAGCGGCAGTACTGAGGGAGGGCTGCACTGTCGGAGGGTCAGTACTGAGGGAGGGCTGCACTGTCGGAGGGTCAGTGCTGAGGGAGCACTGCACTGTCAGAGGGTCAGTACTGTGGGAGCGCTGCACTGTCTGAGGGTCAGTACTGAGGGATCACGGCACTGTGTGAGGGTCAGTACTTAGGGAGTGATGCGCCATCAATTACTCAAAAGACTGAAGTTGAGCGAGTAACAATCAGGCTTTTATTAACTAAAGAATGAAGGTCTAGTCTCGAGTGGTCGACCCGTCCAGAATACTAAGGGACTGGGAGGTAGTCACTTATATACCTGGAATAGTGGGAGGAGTCAGCCGAGGCATGTCCAGACCTGTACCTAGTGGAATACACATACAGACACAGACAGGTATGACAGTGGTTTACCACAGGGAGCAAGGCACTGTCGGAGGGGCAGTGCTGAGGGAGTACGGCACTGTCTGAGGGTCAGTACTGAGGGAGCGTGGCACTGTCGGAGGGGCAGTACTAAGGGAGCAAGGCACTGTCGGAGGGGCAGTGCTGAGGGAGCACTGCACTGTCGGAGGGGCAGTACTGAGGGAGCACGGCACTGTCTGAGGGTCAGTACTGAGGGAGCACGGCACTGTCTGAGGGTCAGTAATTAGGGAGCACGGCACTGTCTGATGGTCAGTACTGAGGGAGCGCTGCACTGTCGGAGGGGTAGTACTGAGGGAGCGCAGCACTGTCAGAGGGGTGGCACAGAGGGAGCACGGCACTGTCAGAGGGGCAGTACTGAGGGAGCGCTGCACTGTCGGAGGGTCAGTACTGAGTTAGCGCGGCAATGTCGGAGGGGCAGTACTGAGGGAGAGCGGCAGTGTCGGAGGGGCAGTACAGAGGGAGCGCTGCACTGTCGGAGGGGCACTACTGAGGGAGCGCTGCACTGTCGGAAGGGCAGTACTGAATGAGCGCGGCACTGTCGGAGGCTCAGTACTGAGGGAGGGCTGCACTGTTGGAGGGGCAGAACTGAGGGAGCACGGCACTGTCAGAGGGGCAGTACTGAGGGAGCACTGCACTGTCGGAGGGTCAGTTCTGAGGGAGTGCTGCACTGTCGGAGGGCCAGTACTGAGGGAGCGCTGCACTGCCTGAGGGTCAGTACTGAGGGAGCATGGCACTGTCGGGGGGTCAGTACTGAGGGAGGTCTGCACTGTCGAAGGGGCAGTACTGAGGGAGCGCTGCACTGTCGGAGGTTCAGTACGGAGGGAGGGCTGCACTGTCAGAGGGTCAGTACTGAGGGAGGGCTGCACTGTCGGAGGGTCAGTACTGAGGGAGCGCAGCACTGTCGGAGGGTCAGTACTGAGGGAGCACGGCACAGTCGGAGGGTCAGTACTGAGGGAGCACGGCACTTTCTGAGGGTCAGTACTGAGGGAGCGCTGCACTGTCGGAGGGGTAGTACTGAGGGAGCGCAGCACTGTCAGAGGGGTAGCACTGAGGGAGCACGGCACTGTCAGAGTGGCAGTACTGAGGGAGGGCTGCACTGTCGGAGGGTCAGTACTGAGGGAGCGCAGCACTGTCGGAGGGTCAGTACTGAGGGAGCACGGCACAGTCGGAGGGTCAGTACTGAGGGAGCACGGCACTTTCTGAGGGTCAGGACTGAGGGAGGGCTGCACTGTCGGAGGGGCAGTTCTGAGGGAGCGCTGCACTGTCGGTGGGCCAGTACTGAGGGAGCGCTGCACTGTCTGAGGGTCAGTACTGAGGGAGCACGGCACTGTCTGAGGGTCAGTACTGAGGGAGCGCAGCACTGTCGGAGGGGCAGTACTGAGGGAGCACGGCACTGTCAGAGGGGCAGTACTGAGGGAGCACTGCACTGTCGGAGGGACTGTACTGAGGGAGCACGGCACTGTCTGAGGGTTAGTAATGAGGGAGCACGGCACTGTCTGATGGTCAGTACTGAGGGAACGCTGCACTGTCGGAGGGATAGTACTGAGGGAGTGCGGCACTGTCGGAGGGTCAGTACTGAGTTAGCGCGGCACTGTCGGAGGGGCAGTACTGAGGGAGAGCGGCAGTGTCGGAGGGGCAGTACTGAGTTAGCGCGGCACTGTCGGAGGGGCAGTACTGAGGGAGAGTGGCAGTGTCGGAGGGGCAGTACTGAGGGAGCGCTGCACTGTCGGAGGGGCACTACTGAGGGAGCGCTGCACTGTCAGAAAGGCAGTACTGAATGAGCGCGGCACTGTCGGAGGCTCAGTACTGAGGGAGGGCTGCACTGTTGGAGGGGCAGAACTGAGGGAGCACGGCACTGTCAGAGGGGCAGTACTGAGGGTGCACGGCACTTTCGGAGGGGCAGTACTGAGGGAGCACGGCACTGTCGGAGGGGCAGCACTGAGGGAGCACGGCATTGTCGGAGGGTCAGTACTGAGGGAGTGCTGCACTGTCGGAGGGTCAGTATAGAGGGAGCATGGCACTGTCAGAGTGTCAGTACTGAGGGAGCGCTGCACTGTCGGAGGGTCAGTACTGAGGGAGGGCTGCACTGTCGGAGGGTCAGTACTGAGGGAGCACGGCACTGTCAGTGGGGCAGTACTGAGGAAGCGCGGCACTGTCGCAGGGGCAGTACTGAGGGAGAGCGGCACTGTCGCAGGGGCAGTACTGAGGGAGCGCTGCACTGTCGGAGCGGCAGTACTGAGGGAGTGCTGCACTGTCGGAGGGTCAGTATAGAGGGAGCATGGCACTGTCAGAGTGTCAGTACTGAGGGAGCGCTGCACTGTCGGAGGGTCAGTACTGAGGGAGGGCTGCACTGTCGGAGGGGCAGTACTGAGGGAGCACGGCACTGTCAGTGGGGCAGTACTGAGGGAGCGCGGCACTGTCGCAGGGGCAGTACTGAGGGAGAGCGGCACTGTCGCAGGGGCAGTACTGAGGGAGCGCTGCACTGTCGGAGCGGCAGTACTGAGGGAGCGCTGCACTGTCGGAGGGTCAGTACTGAGGGAGGGCTGCACTGTCGGAGGGTCAGTACTGAGGGAGGGCTGCACTGTCGGAGGGTCAGTGCTGAGGGAGCACTGCACTGTCAGAGGGTCAGTACTGTGGGAGCGCTGCACTGTCTGAGGGTCAGTACTGAGGGATCACGGCACTGTGTGAGGGTCAGTACTTAGGGAGCAAGGCACTGTCGGAGGGGCAGTGCTGAGGGAGTACGGCACTGTCTGAGGGTCAGTACTGAGGGAGCGTGGCACTGTCGGAGGGGCAGTACTAAGGGAGCAAGGCACTGTCGGAGGGGCAGTGCTGAGGGAGCACTGCACTGTCGGAGGGGCAGTACTGAGGGAGCACGGCACTGTCTGAGGGTCAGTACTGAGGGAGCACGGCACTGTCTGAGGGTCAGTAATTAGGGAGCACGGCACTGTCTGGTGGTCAGTACTGAGGGAGCGCTGCACTGTCGGAGGGGTAGTACTGAGGGAGCGCAGCACTGTCAGAGGGGTGGCACAGAGGGAGCACGGCACTGTCAGAGGGGCAGTACTGAGGGAGCGCTGCACTGTCGGAGGGTCAGTACTGAGTTAGCGCGGCAATGTCGGAGGGGCAGTACTGAGGGAGAGCGGCAGTGTCGGAGGGGCAGTACTGAGGGAGCGCTGCACTGTCGGAGGGGCACTACTGAGGGAGCGCTGCACTGTCGGAAGGGCAGTACTGAATGAGCGCGGCACTGTCGGAGGCTCAGTACTGAGGGAGGGCTGCACTGTTGGAGGGGCAGAACTGAGGGAGCACGGCACTGTCAGAGGGGCAGTACTGAGGGAGCACTGCACTGTCGGAGGGTCAGTTCTGAGGGAGTGCTGCACTGTCGGAGGGCCAGTACTGAGGGAGCGCTGCACTGCCTGAGGGTCAGTACTGAGGGAGCATGGCACTGTCGGGGGGTCAGTACTGAGGGAGGTCTGCACTGTCGAAGGGGCAGTACTGAGGGAGCGCTGCACTGTCGGAGGTTCAGTACGGAGGGAGGGCTGCACTGTCAGAGGGTCAGTACTGAGGGAGGGCTGCACTGTCGGAGGGTCAGTACTGAGGGAGCGCAGCACTGTCGGAGGGTCAGTACTGAGGGAGCACGGCACAGTCGGAGGGTCAGTACTGAGGGAGCACGGCACTTTCTGAGGGTCAGTACTGAGGGAGCGCTGCACTGTCGGAGGGGTAGTACTGAGGGAGCGCAGCACTGTCAGAGGGGTAGCACTGAGGGAGCACGGCACTGTCAGAGTGGCAGTACTGAGGGAGCGCTGCACTGTCGGAGGGTCAGTACTGAGTTAGCGCGGCACTGTCGGAGGGGCAGTACTGAGGGAGAGCGGCAGTGTCGGAGGGGCAGTACTGAGGGAGCGCTGCACTGTCGGAGGGGCACTACTGAGGGAGCGCTGCACTGTCGGAAGGGCAGTACTGAATGAGCGCGGCACTGTCGGAGGCTCAGTACTGAGGGAGGGCTGCACTGTTGGAGGGGCAGAACTGAGGGAGCACGGCACTGTCAGAGGGGCAGTACTGAGGAAGCACTGCACTGTCGGAGGGTCAGTTCTGAGGGAGTGCTGCACTGTCGGAGGGCCAGTACTGAGGGAGCGCTGCACTGCCTGAGGGTCAGTACTGAGGGAGCATGGCACTGTCGGGGGGTCAGTACTGAGGGAGGTCTGCACTGTCGAAGGGGCAGTACTGAGGGAGCGCTGCACTGTCGGAGGTTCAGTACGGAGGGAGGGCTGCACTGTCAGATCGTCAGTACTGAGGGAGGGCTGCACTGTCGGAGGGTCAGTACTGAGGGAGCGCAGCACTGTCGGAGGGTCAGTACTGAGGGAGCACGGCACAGTCGGAGGGTCAGTACTGAGGGAGCACGGCACTTTCTGAGGGTCAGGACTGAGGGAGGGCTGCACTGTCGGAGGGGCAGTTCTGAGGGAGCGCTGCACTGTCGGTGGGCCAGTACTGAGGGAGCGCTGCACTGTCTGAGGGTCAGTACTGAGGGAGCACGGCACTGTCTGAGGGTCAGTACTGAGGGAGCGCAGCACTGTCGGAGGGGCAGTACTGAGGGAGCACGGCACTGTCAGAGGGGCAGTACTGAGGGAGCACTGCACTGTCGGAGGGACTGTACTGAGGGAGCACGGCACTGTCTGAGGGTTAGTAATGAGGGAGCACGGCACTGTCTGATGGTCAGTACTGAGGGAACGCTGCACTGTCGGAGGGGTAGTACTGAGGGAGTGCGGCACTGTCGGAGGGGCAGTACTGAGGGAGCACGGCACTGTCAGTGGGGCAGTACTGAGGGAGCGCGGCACTGTCGCAGGGGCAGTACTGAGGGAGAGCGGCACTGTCGCAGGGGCAGTACTGAGGGAGCGCTGCACTGTCGGAGCGGCAGTACTGAGGGAGCGCTGCACTGTCGGAGGGTCAGTACTGAGGGAGGGCTGCACTGTCGGAGGGTCAGTACTGAGGGAGGGCTGCACTGTCGGAGGGTCAGTGCTGAGGGAGCACTGCACTGTCAGAGGGTCAGTACTGTGGGAGCGCTGCACTGTCTGAGGGTCAGTACTGAGGGATCACGGCACTGTGTGAGGGTCAGTACTTAGGGAGCAAGGCACTGTCGGAGGGGCAGTGCTGAGGGAGTACGGCACTGTCTGAGGGTCAGTACTGAGGGAGCGTGGCACTGTCGGAGGGGCAGTACTAAGGGAGCAAGGCACTGTCGGAGGGGCAGTGCTGAGGGAGCACTGCACTGTCGGAGGGGCAGTACTGAGGGAGCACGGCACTGTCTGAGGGTCAGTACTGAGGGAGCACGGTACTGTCTGAGGGTCAGTAATTAGGGAGCACGGCACTGTCTGATGGTCAGTACTGAGGGAGCGCTGCACTGTCGGAGGGGTAGTACTGAGGGAGCGCAGCACTGTCAGAGGGGTGGCACAGAGGGAGCACGGCACTGTCAGAGGGGCAGTACTGAGGGAGCGCTGCACTGTCGGAGGGTCAGTACTGAGTTAGCGCGGCAATGTCGGAGGGGCAGTACTGAGGGAGAGCGGCAGTGTCGGAGGGGCAGTACTGAGGGAGCGCTGCACTGTCGGAGGGGCACTACTGAGGGAGCGCTGCACTGTCGGAAGGGCAGTACTGAATGAGCGCGGCACTGTCGGAGGCTCAGTACTGAGGGAGGGCTGCACTGTTGGAGGGGCAGAACTGAGGGAGCACGGCACTGTCAGAGGGGCAGTACTGAGGGAGCACTGCACTGTCGGAGGGTCAGTTCTGAGGGAGTGCTGCACTGTCGGAGGGCCAGTACTGAGGGAGCGCTGCACTGCCTGAGGGTCAGTACTGAGGGAGCATGGCACTGTCGGGGGGTCAGTACTGAGGGAGGTCTGCACTGTCGAAGGGGCAGTACTGAGGGAGCGCTGCACTGTCGGAGGTTCAGTACGGAGGGAGGGCTGCACTGTCAGAGGGTCAGTACTGAGGGAGGGCTGCACTGTCGGAGGGTCAGTACTGAGGGAGCGCAGCACTGTCGGAGGGTCAGTACTGAGGGAGCACGGCACAGTCGGAGGGTCAGTACTGAGGGAGCACGGCACTTTCTGAGGGTCAGTACTGAGGGAGCGCTGCACTGTCGGAGGGGTAGTACTGAGGGAGCGCAGCACTGTCAGAGGGGTAGCACTGAGGGAGCACGGCACTGTCAGAGTGGCAGTACTGAGGGAGCGCTGCACTGTCGGAGGGTCAGTACTGAGTTAGCGCGGCACTGTCGGAGGGGCAGTACTGAGGGAGAGCGGCAGTGTCGGAGGGGCAGTACTGAGGGAGCGCTGCACTGTCGGAGGGGCACTACTGAGGGAGCACTGCACTGTCGGAAGGGCAGTACTGAATGAGCGCGGCACTGTCGGAGGCTCAGTACTGAGGGAGGGCTGCACTGTTGGAGGGGCAGAACTGAGGGAGCACGGCACTGTCAGAGGGGCAGTACTGAGGAAGCACTGCACTGTCGGAGGGTCAGTTCTGAGGGAGTGCTGCACTGTCGGAGGGCCAGTACTGAGGGAGCGCTGCACTGCCTGAGGGTCAGTACTGAGGGAGCATGGCACTGTCGGGGGGTCAGTACTGAGGGAGGTCTGCACTGTCGAAGGGGCAGTACTGAGGGAGCGCTACACTGTCGGAGGTTCAGTACGGAGGGAGGGCTGCACTGTCAGAGGGTCAGTACTGAGGGAGGGCTGCACTGTCGGAGGGTCAGTACTGAGGGAGCGCAGCACTGTCGGAGGGTCAGTACTGAGGGAGCACGGCACAGTCGGAGGGTCAGTACTGAGGGAGCACGGCACTTTCTGAGGGTCAGGACTGAGGGAGGGCTGCACTGTCGGAGGGGCAGTTCTGAGGGAGCGCTGCACTGTCGGTGGGCCAGTACTGAGGGAGCGCTGCACTGTCTGAGGGTCAGTACTGAGGGAGCACGGCACTGTCTGAGGGTCAGTACTGAGGGAGCGCAGCACTGTCGGAGGGGCAGTACTGAGGGAGCACGGCACTGTCAGAGGGGCAGTACTGAGGGAGCACTGCACTGTCGGAGGGACTGTACTGAGGGAGCACGGCACTGTCTGAGGGTTAGTAATGAGGGAGCACGGCACTGTCTGATGGTCAGTACTGAGGGAACGCTGCACTGTCGGAGGGGTAGTACTGAGGGAGTGCGGCACTGTCAGAGGGGCAGCACTGAGGGAGCACGGCACTGTCAGAGGGGCAGTACTGAGGGAGCACTGCACTGTCGGAGGGTCAGTACTGACGGAGCACGGCATTGTCGGGAGGGGCAGTACTGAGGGACCGTGGCAGTGTCGGAGGGCCAGTACTGAGGGAGCGCGGCACTGTCGCAGGCTCAGTACTGAGGGAGGGCTGCACTGTCGGAGGGGTAGCACTGAGGGAGCACGGCACTGTCAGAGTGGCAGTACTGAGGGAGCGCTGCACTGTCGGAGGGTCAGTACTGAGTTAGCGCGGCACTGTCGGAGGGGCAGTACTGAGGGAGAGCGGCAGTGTCGGAGGGGCAGTACTGAGGGAGCGCTGCACTGTCGGAGGGGCACTACTGAGGGAGCGCTGCACTGTCGGAAGGGCAGTACTGAATGAGCGCGGCACTGTCGGAGGCTCAGTACTGAGGGAGGGAGGGCTGCACTGTTGGAGGGGCAGAACTGAGGGAGCACGGCACTGTCAGAGGGGCAGTACTGAGGGACCGTGGCAGTGTCGGAGGGCCAGTACTGAGGGAGCGCGGCACTGTCGCAGGCTCAGTACTGAGGGAGGGCTGCACTGTCGGAGGGCAGTACTGAGGAGCGCTGCACTGTCGGAGGGTCAGTACTGAGGGAGGGCTGCACTGTTGGAGGGGCAGAACTGAGGGAGCACGGCACTGTCAGAGGGGCGTACTGAGGGAGCACTGCACTGTCGGAGGGTCAGTTCTGAGGGAGTGCTGCACTGTCGGAGGGCCAGTACTGAGGGAGCGCTGCACTGCCTGAGGGTCAGTACTGAGGGAGCATGGCACTGTCGGGGGGTCAGTACTGAGGGAGGTCTGCACTGTCGAAGGGGCAGTACTGAGGGAGCGCTGCACTGTCGGAGGTTCAGTACGGAGGGAGGGCTGCACTGTCAGAGGGTCAGTACTGAGGGAGGGCTGCACTGTCGGAGGGTCAGTACTGAGGGAGCGCAGCACTGTCGGAGGGTCAGTACTGAGGGAGCACGGCACAGTCGGAGGGTCAGTACTGAGGGAGCACGGCACTTTCTGAGGGTCAGTACTGAGGGAGCGCTGCACTGTCGGAGGGGTAGTACTGAGGGAGCGCAGCACTGTCAGAGGGGTAGCACTGAGGAGAGCACGGCACTATCAGAGTGGCAGTACTGAGGGAGCGCTGCACTGTCGGAGGGTCAGTACTGAGTTAGCGCGGCACTGTCGGAGGGGCAGTACTGAGGGAGAGCGGCAGTGTCGGAGGGGCAGTACTGAGGGGAGCGCTGCACTGTCGGAGGGGCACTACTGAGGGAGCGCTGCACTGTCGGAAGGGCAGTACTGAATGAGCGCGGCACTGTCGGAGGCTCAGTACTGAGGGAGGGCTGCACTGTTGGAGGGGCAGAACTGAGGGAGCACGGCACTGTCAGAGGGGCAGTACTGAGGAAGCACTGCACTGTCGGAGGGTCAGTTCTGAGGGAGTGCTGCACTGTCGGAGGGCCAGTACTGAGGGAGCGCTGCACTGCCTGAGGGTCAGTACTGAGGGAGCATGGCACTGTCGGGGGGTCAGTACTGAGGGAGGTCTGCACTGTCGAAGGGGCAGTACTGAGGGAGCGCTGCACTGTCGGAGGTTCAGTACGGAGGGAGGGCTGCACTGTCAGAGGGTCAGTACTGAGGAGGGGCTGCACTGTCGGAGGGTCAGTACTGAGGAGCGCAGCACTGTCGGAGGGTCAGTACTGAGGGAGCACGGCACAGTCGGAGGGTCAGTACTGAGGGAGCACGGCACTTTCTGAGGGTCAGGACTGAGGGAGGGCTGCACTGTCGGAGGGGCAGTTCTGAGGGAGCGCTGCACTGTCGGTGGCCAGTACTGAGGGAGCGCTGCACTGTCTGAGGGTCAGTACTGAGGAGCACGGCACTGTCTGAGGGTCAGTACTGAGGGAGCACAGCACTGTCGGAGGGGCAGTACTGAGGGAGCACGGCACTGTCAGAGGGGCAGTACTGAGGGAGCACTGCACTGTCGGAGGGACTGTACTGAGGGAGCACGGCACTGTCTGAGGGTTAGTAATGAGGGAGCACGGCACTGTCTGATGGTCAGTACTGAGGGAACGCTGCACTGTCGGAGGGGTAGTACTGAGGGAGTGCGGCACTGTCAGAGGGGCAGCACTGAGGGAGCACGGCACTGTCAGAGGGGCAGTACTGAGGGAGCACTGCACTGTCGGAGGGTCAGTACTGACGGAGCACGGCATTGTCGGGAGGGGCAGTACTGAGGGACCCATGGCAGTGTCGGAGGGCCAGTACTGAGGAGCGCGGCACTGTCGCAGGCTCAGTACTGAGGGAGGGCTGCACTGTCGGAGGGGTAGCACTGAGGGAGCACGGCACTGTCAGAGTGGCAGTACTGAGGGAGCGCTGCACTGTCGGAGGGTCAGTACTGAGTTAGCGCGGCACTGTCGGAGGGGCAGTACTGAGGGAGAGCGGCAGTGTCGGAGGGGCAGTACTGAGGGAGCGCTGCACTGTCGGAGGGGCACTACTGAGGGAGCGCTGCACTGTCGGAAGGGCAGTACTGAATGAGCGCGGGCACTGTCGGAGGCTCAGTACTGAGGGAGGGCTGCACTGTTGGAGGGGCAGAACTGAGGGAGCACGGCACTGTCAGAGGGGCAGTACTGAGGGACCGTGGCAGTGTCGGAGGGCCAGTACTGAGGGAGCGCGGCACTGTCGCAGGCTCAGTACTGAGGGAGGGCTGCACTGTCGGAGGGCAGTACTGAGAGGAGCGCTGCACTGTCGGAGGGGTCAGTACTGAGGGAGGGCTGCACTGTCAGAGGGTCAGTACTGAGGGAGGGCTGCACTGTCGGGAGGGTCAGTACTGAGGGAGCGCAGCACTGTCGGAGGGTCAGTACTGAGGGAGCACGGCACTGTTGGAGGGTCAGTACTGAGGGAGCACGGCACTGTCTGAGGGTCAGTACTGAGGGAGGGCTGCACTGTCGGAGTGGCAGTACTGAGGGAGCTCTGCACTGTCGGTGGGCCAGCACTGAGGGAGGGCTGCACACAGTACTGAGGGAGCACTGCACTGTCGGAGGGTCAGTACTGAGGGAGGGCTGCACTGTCAGTACAAGTCAGTACAAAGACGGTTCACTCGATTAATCCCGGGGATGAGGGGGTGGTCATATGAGGAGAGGTTGAGTAGATTGGGACTCTACTCATTGGAGTTCAGAAGAATGAGAGGCGACCTTATTGAAACATATAAGATTGTGAAGGGGCTTGATCGGGTGGATGCGGTGAGGATGTTCCCAATGATGGGTGAAACTAGAACTCGGGGGCATAATCTTAAAATAAGGGGCTGCTCATTCAAAACTGAGATGAGGAGAAACTTCTTCACTCAGAGGGTGGTAGGTTTGTGGAATTTGCTGCCCCAGGAAGCTGTGGAAGCTACATCATTAAATAAATTTAAAACAGAAATAGATAGTTTCCTAGAAGTAAAGGGAATTAAGGGTTACGGGGAGCGGGCAGGAAATTGGACATGAGTCTAGGTTCGGAATGGTCATGGCCCTGTGGGTAGTGGAGTGGGCCAGGGGCCGTGTAGCCTTGTTCTGCTCCGACTGTGTTCTAATTCTGTGTTAGATTTCAGGAGATGGTTTTATTCCTGTTCCTGGCTGGGGTGGAGATCGCATTTACAGAAGGTAAGTACTGTAGTAAATATAGGGACAGAGTGATCTCCTGGAAGAATTTCGATCGCCTAGATGGGTCGGAGAGGAATTTCCAGATTTTTTTCTCCCAAATTGGCCATTGGGTCTTTATCTGGTTTTTCGCCTCTCCCAGGAGATCACATGGGTTCGGGTGGATGCAGAGTGATAGAAGATTTGAGGTTAGGATCAGATCAGCCATGATCTTATTGAATGTTGGAGCAGGCTCGAGGGGCCGATTGGCCTACTTCTGCTCCTATTTCTTATGTTCTTATGTTCTGTCGGAGGGTCAGTACTGAGGGAGGGCTGCACTGTCGGAGGGTCAGTACTGAGGGAGTGCTGCACTGTCGGAGGGCCAGTACTGAGGGAGCGCTGCACTGTCAGAGGGGCAGTACTGAGGGAGCGCGGCACTGTCGGAGGGGCAATACTGAGGGAGCATGGCACTGTCGGAGGGGCTAGTACTGAGCTAGCACGTCACTGTCGGAGGGGCAGTACTGAGGGAGCGCTGCACTGTCGGAGGGGCAGTACTGAGGGAGCGCGGCACTGTCAGAGGGGCAGTATTGAGGAGCGCTACACTGTCGGAGGGGCAGTACTGAGGGAGCACGGCACTGTCTGATAGTCAGTACTGAGGGAGGGCTGCACTTTCGGAGGGGCAGTATTGAGGGAGCACGGCACTGTTGGAGGGGCAGTACTGAGGGAGCACGGCACTGTCGGAGGGGCAGTACTGAGGGAGCGCTGCACTGTCGGAGGGGCAGTACTGAGGGAGCACGGCACTGTCTGCGGGTCAGTACTGAGGGAGCGCTGCACTGTCGGAGGGGTAGTATTGAGGGAGCGCGGCACTGTCAGAGGGCAGTACTGAGGGAGCACGGCACTGTCAGAGGGGCAGTACTGAGGGAGCGCTGCACTGTCGGATGGTCAGTACTGAGGGAGCGCAGCACTTTCAGAGGGGCAGTACTGAGGGAGCGCGGCGCTGTCAGAGGTGCAGTACTGAGGGAGCTCGTCACTGTCAGAGGCGCAGTACTGAGGGAGCACGGCATTGTCGGAGGGTCAGTACTGAGGGAGTGCTGCACTGTCGGAGGGTCAGTACAGAGGGAGCACGGCACTGTCAGAGGGTCAGTACTGAGGGAGGGCTGCACTGTCGGATGGTCAGTACTGAGGGAGGGCTGCACTGTCGGAGGGTCAGTACTGAGGAGCGCTGCACTGTCAGAGGGTCAGTACTGAGGGAGCGCTGCACTGTCTGAGGGTCAGTACTGAGGGAGCACGGCACTGTCAGAGGGGCAGTACTGATGGAGCACGGCCACTGTCTGAGGGTCAGTACTGAGGGAGCGCGGCAGTGTCGGAGAGGCAGTACTGAGGGAGCACGGCACTGTCGGAGGGGCAGTACTGAGGGAGCACGGCACTGTCAGAGGGGCAGTACTGAGGGAGGGCTGCACTGTCGGAGGGGCAGTACTGAGGGAGCACGGCACTGTCTGAGGGTCAGTACTGAGGGAGGGCTGCACTGTCGGAGGGGCAGTACTGAGGGGAGCGCTGCACTGTCGGTGGGCCAGTACTGAGGGAGCGCTGCACTGTCTGAGGGCCAGTACTGAGGGAGCACGGCACTGTCTGAGGGTCAGTACTGAGGGAGCGCAGCACTGTCGGAGGGGCAGTACTGAGGGAGCACGGCACTGTCAGAGGGGCAGTACTGAGGGAGCACTGCACTGTCGGAGGGACTGTACTGAGGGGAGCACGGCACTGTCTGAGGGTTAGTAATGAGGGAGCACGGCACTGTCTGATTGTCAGTACTGAGGGAACGCTGCACTGTCGGAGGGGTAGTACTGAGGGAGTGCGGCACTGTCAGAGGGGCAGCACTGAGGGAGCACGGCACTGTCAGAGGGGCAGTACTGAGGGAGCACTGCACTGTCGGAGGGTCAGTACTGACGGAGCACGGCATTGTCGGGAGGGGCAGTACTGAGGGACCGTGGCAGTGTCGGAGGGCCAGTACTGAGGGAGCGCGGCACTGTCGCAGGCTCAGTACTGAGGGAGGGCTGCACTGTCGGAGGGGTAGCACTGAGGGAGCACGGCACTGTCAGAGTGGCAGTACTGAGGGAGCGCTGCACTGTCGAAGGGTCAGTACTGAGTTAGCGCGGCACTGTCGGAGGGGCAGTACTGAGGGAGAGCGGCAGTGTCGGAGGGGCAGTACTGAGGGAGCGCTGCACTGTCGGAGGGGCACTACTGAGGGAGCGCTGCACTGTCGGAAGGGCAGTACTGAATGAGCGCGGCACTGTCGGAGGCTCAGTACTGAGGGAGGGCTGCACTGTTGGAGGGGCAGAACTGAGGGAGCACGGCACTGTCAGAGGGGCAGTACTGAGGGACCGTGGCAGTGTCGGAGGGCCAGTACTGAGGGAGCGCGGCACTGTCGCAGGCTCAGTACTGAGGGAGGGCTGCACTGTCGGAGGGCAGTACTGAGGGAGCGCTGCACTGTCGGAGGGTCAGTACTGAGGGAGGGCTGCACTGTCAGAGGGTCAGTACTGAGGGAGGGCTGCACTGTCGGAGGGTCAGTACTGAGGGAGCGCAGCACTGTCGGAGGGTCAGTACTGAGGGAGCACGGCACTGTTGGAGGGTCAGTACTGAGGAGCACGGCACTGTCTGAGGGTCAGTACTGAGGGAGGGCTGCACTGTCGGAGTGGCAGTACTGAGGGAGCTCTGCACTGTCGGTGGGCCAGCACTGAGGGAGGGCTGCACACAGTACTGAGGGAGCACTGCACTGTCGGAGGGTCAGTACTGAGGGAGGGCTGCACTGTCAGTACAAGTCAGTACAAAGACGGTTCACTCGATTAATCCCGGGGATGAGGGGGTGGTCATATGAGGAGAGGTTGAGTAGATTGGGACTCTACTCATTGGAGTTCAGAAGAATGAGAGGCGACCTTATTGAAACATATAAGATTGTGAAGGGGCTTGATCGGGTGGATGCGGTGAGGATGTTCCCAATGATGGGTGAAACTAGAACTCGGGGGCATAATCTTAAAATAAGGGGCTGCTCATTCAAAACTGAGATGAGGAGAAACTTCTTCACTCAGAGGGTGGTAGGTTTGTGGAATTTGCTGCCCCAGGAAGCTGTGGAAGCTACATCATTAAATAAATTTAAAACAGAAATAGATAGTTTCCTAGAAGTAAAGGGAATTAAGGGTTACGGGGAGCGGGCAGGAAATTGGACATGAGTCTAGGTTCGGAATGGTCATGGCCCTGTGGGTAGTGGAGTGGGCCCAGGGGCCGTGTAGCCTTGTTCCGCTCCGACTGTGTTCTAATTCTGTGTTAGATTTCAGGAGATGGTTTTATTCCTGTTCCTGGCTGGGGTGGAGATCGCATTTACAGAAGGTAAGTACTGTAGTAAATATAGGGACAGAGTGATCTCCTGGAAGAATTTCGATCGCCTAGATGGGTCGGAGAGGAATTTCCCAGATTTTTTTCTCCCAAATTGGCCATTGGGTCTTTATCTGGTTTTTCGCCTCTCCCAGGAGATCACATGGGTTCGGGTGGATGCAGAGTGATAGAAGATTTGAGGTTAGGATCAGATCAGCCATGATCTTATTGAATGTTGGAGCAGGCTCGAGGGGCCGATTGGCCTACTTCTGCTCCTATTTCTTATGTTCTTATGTTCTGTCGGAGGGTCAGTACTGAGGGAGGGCTGCACTGTCGGAGGGTCAGTACTGAGGGAGTGCTGCACTGTCGGAGGGCCAGTACTGAGGGAGCGCTGCACTGTCAGAGGGGCAGTACTGAGGGAGCGCGGCACTGTCGGAGGGGCAATACTGAGGGAGCATGGCACTGTCGGAGGGGCAGTACTGAGCTAGCACGTCACTGTCGGAGGGGCAGTACTGAGGGAGCGCTGCACTGTCGGAGGGGCAGTACTGAGGGAGCGCGGCACTGTCAGAGGGGCAGTATTGAGGGAGCGCTACACTGTCGGAGGGGCAGTACTGAGGGAGCACGGCACTGTCTGATAGTCAGTACTGAGGGAGGGCTGCACTTTCGGAGGGGCAGTATTGAGGGAGCACGGCACTGTTGGAGGGGCAGTACTGAGGGAGCACGGCACTGTCGGAGGGGCAGTACTGAGGGAGCGCTGCACTGTCGGAGGGGCAGTACTGAGGGAGCACGGCACTGTCTGCGGGTCAGTACTGAGGGAGCGCTGCACTGTCGGAGGGGTAGTACTGAGGGAGCGCGGCACTGTCAGAGGGGCAGTACTGAGGGAGCACGGCACTGTCAGAGGGGCAGTACTGAGGGAGCGCTGCACTGTCGGATGGTCAGTACTGAGGGAGCGCAGCACTTTCAGAGGGGCAGTACTGAGGGAGCGCGGCGCTGTCAGAGGTGCAGTACTGAGGGAGCTCGTCACTGTCAGAGGCGCAGTACTGAGGGAGCACGG
The DNA here is from genome assembly GCF_052327205.1 of Somniosus microcephalus. Classification (NCBI taxonomy): domain Eukaryota; kingdom Metazoa; phylum Chordata; class Chondrichthyes; order Squaliformes; family Somniosidae; genus Somniosus; species Somniosus microcephalus. The sequence continues at coordinate 256,391,882 of NC_140987.1, read as the reverse complement.
CATTGTCGGAGGGTCAGTACTGAGGGAGTGCTGCACTGTCGGAGGGTCAGTACAGAGGGAGCACGGCACTGTCAGAGGGTCAGTACTGAGGGAGGGCTGCACTGTCGGATGGTCAGTACTGAGGGAGGGCTGCACTGTCGGAGGGTCAGTACTGAGGGAGCGCTGCACTGTCAGAGGGTCAGTACTGAGGGAGCGCTGCACTGTCTGAGGGTCAGTACTGAGGGAGCACGGCACTGTCAGAGGGGCAGTACTGATGGAGCACGGCACTGTCTGAGGGTCAGTACTGAGGGAGCGCGGCAGTGTCGGAGAGGCAGTACTGAGGGAGCACGGCACTGTCGGAGGGGCAGTACTGAGGGAGCACGGCACTGTCAGACGGGCAGTACTGAGGGAGGGCTGCACTGTCGGAGGGGCAGTACTGAGGGAGCACGGCACTGTCTGAGGGTCAGTACTGAGGGAGGGCTGCACTGTCGGAGGGGCAGTACTGAGGGAGCGCTGCACTGTCGGTGGGCCAGTACTGAGGGAGCGCTGCACTGTCTGAGGGTCAGTACTGAGGGAGCACGGCACTGTCGGAGGGTCAGTACTGAGGGAGGGCTGCACACAGTACTGAGGGAGCACTGCACTGTCGCAGGGTCAGTTCTGAGGGAGGGCTGCACTGTCAGTACAAGTCAGTACAAAGAAGGTTCACTCGGTTAATCCCGGGGATGAGGCGGTGGTCATATGAGGAGAGGTTGTGTAGATTGGGACTCTACTCATTGGAGTTCAGAAGAATGAGAGGCGATCTTATTGAAACATATAAGATTGTGAAGGGGCTTGATCGGGTGAATGCGGTGAGGATGTTCCCAATGATGGGTGAAACTAGAACTAGGGGGCATAATCTTAAAATAAGGGGCTGCTCATTCAAAACTGAGATGAGGAGAAACCTCTTCACTCAGAGGGTGGTAGGTTTGTGGAATTTGCTGCCCCAGAAAGCTGTGGAAGCTACATCATTAAATAAATTTAAAACAGAAATAGATAGTTTCCTAGAAGCAAAGGGAATTAAGGGTTACGGGGAGCGGGCAGGAAATTGGACATGAGTCTAGGTTCGGAATGGTCATGGCCCTGTGGGTAGTGGAGTGGGCCCAGGGGCCGTGTAGTCTTGTTCTGCTCCTACTGTGTTCTAATTCTGTGTTAGATTTCAGGAGATGGTTTCATTCCTGTTCCTGGCTGGGGTGGAGATCGCATTTACAGAAGGTAAGTACTGTAGTAAATATAGGGACAGAGTGATCTCCTGGAAGAATTTCGATCGCCTAGATGGGTCGGAGAGGAATTTCCCAGATTTTTTTCTCCCAAATTGGCCATTGGGTCTTTATCTGGTTTTTCGCCTCTCCCGGGAGATCACATGGGTTCGGGTGGATGCAGAGTGATAGAAGATTTGAGGTTAGGATCAGATCAGCCATGATCTTATTGAATGTTGGAGCAGGCTCGAGGGGCCGAATGGCCTACTCCTGCTCCTATTTCTTATGTTCTTATGTTCTGTCGGAGGGGCAGTACTGAGGGAGGGCTGCACTGTCGGAGGGTCAGTACTGAGGGAGCGCTGCACTGTCGGAGGGTCAGTACTGAGGGAGCGCTGCACTGTCAGAGGGTCAGTACAGAGGGAGGGCTGCACTGTCGGAGGGTCAGTACTGAGCGAGGGCTGCACTGTCGGAGGGTCAGTACTGAGGGAGCGCTGCACTGTCGGAGGGTCAGTACTGAGGGAGTGCTGCACTGTCAGAGGGGCAGTACTGAGGGAGCGCTGCACTGTCAGAGGGTCAGTACGGAGGGAGGGCTGCACTGTCGGAGGGTCAGTACTGAGGGACCACGGCACTGTCGGAGGGTCAATACTGAGGGAGCACGGCACTGTCTGACGGTCAGTACTGAGGGGGGGCTGCACTGTCGGAGGGCCAGTACTGAGGGAGCGCTGCACTGTCAGAGGGGCAGTACTGAGGGGGTGCAGCACTGTCTGAGGGTCAGTACTGAGGGAGGGCTGCACTGTCGGAGGGGCAGTACTGAGGGAGCACGGCACTGTCGGAGGGGCAGTACTGAGGGAGCACGGCACTGTCGGAGGGGCAGCACTGAGGGAGCACGGCAGTGTCGGAGGGGCAGTACTCAGGGAGAGCTGCACTGTCGGAGGAGTCGTACTGAGGGATCGCGGCACTGTCAGAGGGGCAGCACTGAGGGAGCACGGCACTGTCAGAGGGGCAGTACTGAGGGAGCGCTGCAATGTCGGAGGGTCAGTACTGGGGAACGCAGCACTTTCAGAGGGGCAGTACTGAGGGAGCGCGGCACTGTCAGAGGGGCAGTACTGAGGGAGCACGGCACTGTCAGAGGGGCAGTACTGAGGGAGCACGGCACTGTCAGAGGGGCAGTACTGAGGGAGCACGGCATTGTCAGAGGCTCAGTACTGAGGGAGTGCTGCACTGTCGGAGGGTCAGTACTGAGGGAGCACGGCATTGTCAGAGGGTCAGTACTGAGGGAGCGCTGCACTGTCGGATGGTCAGTACTGAGGGAGGGCTGCACTGTCGGAGGGGCAGTACTAAGGGAGCGCGGCACTGTCGGAGGGGCAGTACTGAGGGAGTGCTGCACTGTCGGAGGGCCAGTACTGAGGGAGCGCTGCACTGTCAGAGGGGCAGTACTGAGGGAGCGCGGCACTGTCGGAGGGGCAGTACTGAGCTAGCACGTCACTGTCGGAGGGGCAGTACTGAGGGAGCGCTGCACTGTCGGAGGGGCAGTACTGAGGGAGCGTGGCACTGTCAGAGGGGCAGTATTGAGGGAGCGCTGCACTGTCGGAGGGGCAGTACTGAGGGAGCACGGCACTGTCTGATAGTCAGTACTGAGGGAGGGCTGCACCTTCGGAGGGGCAGTATTGAGCGAGCATGGCACTGTTGGAGGGGCAGTACTGAGGGAGCACGGCACTGTCGGAGGGGCAGTACTGAGGGAGCGCTGCACTGTCGGAGGGGCAGTACTGACGGAGCACGTCACTGTCTGCGGGTCAGTACTGAGGGAGCGCGGCACTGTCAGAGGGGCAGTACTGAGGGAGCACGGCACTTTCAGAGGGGCAGCACTGAGGGAGCACGGCACTGTCAGAGGGGCAGTACTGAGGTAGCGCTGCAATGTCGGAGGGTCAGTACTGGGGAACGCAGCACTTTCAGAGGGGCAGTACTGAGGGAGCTCGTCACTGTCAGAGGCGCAGTACTGAGGGAGCACGGCATTGTCGGAGGGTCAGTACTGAGGGAGTGCTGCACTGTCGGAGGGTCAGTACAGAGGGAGCACGGCACTGTCAGAGGGTCAGTACTGAGGGAGGGCTGCACTGTCGGATGGTCAGTACTGAGGGAGGGCTGCACTGTCGGAGGGTCAGTACTGAGGGAGCGCTGCACTGTCAGAGGGTCAGTACTGAGGGAGCGCTGCACTGTCTGAGGGTCAGTACTGAGGGAGCACGGCACTGTCAGAGGGGCAGTACTGATGGAGCACGGCACTGTCTGAGGGTCAGTACTGAGGGAGCGCGGCAGTGTCGGAGAGGCAGTACTGAGGGAGCACGGCACTGTCGGAGGGGCAGTACTGAGGGAGCACGGCACTGTCAGACGGGCAGTACTGAGGGAGGGCTGCACTGTCGGAGGGGCAGTACTGAGGGAGCACGGCACTGTCTGAGGGTCAGTACTGAGGGAGGGCTGCACTGTCGGAGGGGCAGTACTGAGGGAGCGCTGCACTGTCGGTGGGCCAGTACTGAGGGAGCGCTGCACTGTCTGAGGGTCAGTACTGAGGGAGCACGGCACTGTCGGAGGGTCAGTACTGAGGGAGGGCTGCACACAGTACTGAGGGAGCACTGCACTGTCGCAGGGTCAGTTCTGAGGGAGGGCTGCACTGTCAGTACAAGTCAGTACAAAGAAGGTTCACTCGGTTAATCCCGGGGATGAGGCGGTGGTCATATGAGGAGAGGTTGTGTAGATTGGGACTCTACTCATTGGAGTTCAGAAGAATGAGAGGCGATCTTATTGAAACATATAAGATTGTGAAGGGGCTTGATCGGGTGAATGCGGTGAGGATGTTCCCAATGATGGGTGAAACTAGAACTAGGGGGCATAATCTTAAAATAAGGGGCTGCTCATTCAAAACTGAGATGAGGAGAAACCTCTTCACTCAGAGGGTGGTAGGTTTGTGGAATTTGCTGCCCCAGAAAGCTGTGGAAGCTACATCATTAAATAAATTTAAAACAGAAATAGATAGTTTCCTAGAAGCAAAGGGAATTAAGGGTTACGGGGAGCGGGCAGGAAATTGGACATGAGTCTAGGTTCGGAATGGTCATGGCCCTGTGGGTAGTGGAGTGGGCCCAGGGGCCGTGTAGTCTTGTTCTGCTCCTACTGTGTTCTAATTCTGTGTTAGATTTCAGGAGATGGTTTCATTCCTGTTCCTGGCTGGGGTGGAGATCGCATTTACAGAAGGTAAGTACTGTAGTAAATATAGGGACAGAGTGATCTCCTGGAAGAATTTCGATCGCCTAGATGGGTCGGAGAGGAATTTCCCAGATTTTTTTCTCCCAAATTGGCCATTGGGTCTTTATCTGGTTTTTCGCCTCTCCCGGGAGATCACATGGGTTCGGGTGGATGCAGAGTGATAGAAGATTTGAGGTTAGGATCAGATCAGCCATGATCTTATTGAATGTTGGAGCAGGCTCGAGGGGCCGAATGGCCTACTCCTGCTCCTATTTCTTATGTTCTTATGTTCTGTCGGAGGGGCAGTACTGAGGGAGGGCTGCACTGTCGGAGGGTCAGTACTGAGGGAGCGCTGCACTGTCGGAGGGTCAGTACTGAGGGAGCGCTGCACTGTCAGAGGGTCAGTACAGAGGGAGGGCTGCACTGTCGGAGGGTCAGTACTGAGCGAGGGCTGCACTGTCGGAGGGTCAGTACTGAGGGAGCGCTGCACTGTCGGAGGGTCAGTACTGAGGGAGTGCTGCACTGTCAGAGGGGCAGTACTGAGGGAGCGCTGCACTGTCAGAGGGTCAGTACGGAGGGAGGGCTGCACTGTCGGAGGGTCAGTACTGAGGGACCACGGCACTGTCGGAGGGTCAATACTGAGGGAGCACGGCACTGTCTGACGGTCAGTACTGAGGGGGGGCTGCACTGTCGGAGGGCCAGTACTGAGGGAGCGCTGCACTGTCAGAGGGGCAGTACTGAGGGGGTGCAGCACTGTCTGAGGGTCAGTACTGAGGGAGGGCTGCACTGTCGGAGGGGCAGTACTGAGGGAGCACGGCACTGTCGGAGGGGCAGTACTGAGGGAGCACGGCACTGTGGAGGGGCAGCACTGAGGGAGCACGGCAGTGTCGGAGGGGCAGTACTCAGGGAGAGCTGCACTGTCGGAGGAGTCGTACTGAGGGATCGCGGCACTGTCAGAGGGGCAGCACTGAGGGAGCACGGCACTGTCAGAGGGGCAGTACTGAGGGAGCGCTGCAATGTCGGAGGGTCAGTACTGGGGAACGCAGCACTTTCAGAGGGGCAGTACTGAGGGAGCGCGGCACTGTCAGAGGGGCAGTACTGAGGGAGCACGGCACTGTCAGAGGGGCAGTACTGAGGGAGCACGGCACTGTCAGAGGGGCAGTACTGAGGGAGCACGGCATTGTCAGAGGCTCAGTACTGAGGGAGTGCTGCACTGTCGGAGGGTCAGTACTGAGGGGAGCACGGCATTGTCAGAGGGTCAGTACTGAGGGAGCGCTGCACTGTCGGATGGTCAGTACTGAGGGAGGGCTGCACTGTCGGAGGGGCAGTACTAAGGGAGCGCGGCACTGTCGGAGGGGCAGTACTGAGGGAGTGCTGCACTGTCGGAGGGCCAGTACTGAGGGAGCGCTGCACTGTCAGAGGGGCAGTACTGAGGGAGCGCGGCACTGTCGGAGGGGCAGTACTGAGCTAGCACGTCACTGTCGGAGGGGCAGTACTGAGGGAGCGCTGCACTGTCGGAGGGGCAGTACTGAGGGAGCGTGGCACTGTCAGAGGGGCAGTATTGAGGGAGCGCTGCACTGTCGGAGGGGCAGTACTGAGGGAGCACGGCACTGTCTGATAGTCAGTACTGAGGGAGGGCTGCACCTTCGGAGGGGCAGTATTGAGCGAGCATGGCACTGTTGGAGGGGCAGTACTGAGGGAGCACGGCACTGTCGGAGGGGCAGTACTGAGGGAGCGCTGCACTGTCGGAGGGGCAGTACTGACGGAGCACGTCACTGTCTGCGGGTCAGTACTGAGGGAGCGCGGCACTGTCAGAGGGGCAGTACTGAGGGAGCACGGCACTTTCAGAGGGGCAGCACTGAGGGAGCACGGCACTGTCAGAGGGGCAGTACTGAGGTAGCGCTGCAATGTCGGAGGGTCAGTACTGGGGAACGCAGCACTTTCAGAGGGGCAGTACTGAGGGAGCGCGGCACTGTCAGAGGGGCAGTACTGAGGGAGCACGGCACTGTCAGAGGGGCAGTACTGAGGGAGCACGGCATTGTCGGAGGGTCAGTACTGAGGGAGTGCTGCACTGTCGGAGGGTCAGTACTGAGGGAGCACGGCATTGTCAGAGGGTCAGTACTGAGGGAGCGCTGCACTGTCGGATGGTCAGTACTGAGGGAGGGCTGCACTGTCGGAGGGGCAGTACTAAGGGAGCGCGGCACTGTCGGGGGGGCAGTACTGAGGGAGCGCTGCACTGTCGGAGGGGCAGTACTGAGGGAGTACGGCAATGTCTGACGGTCAGTACTGAGGGAGTGCTGCACAGTCGGAGGGTCAGTACTGAGGGAGCAAGGCACTGTCAGAGGGGCAGTACTCGGAGCGCGGCAGTGTCGGAGGGGCAGTACTGAGGGAGCGCTGCACTGTCTGAGTGTCAGTACAGAGGGAGCACGGCACTGTCGGAGGGTCAGTACTGAGGGAGGGCTGCACTGTCGGAGGGGCAGTACTGAGGCAGCTCGTCACTGTCTGAGGGTCAGTACTGAGGGAGGGCTGCACATTCGGAGGGGCAGTACTGAGGGAGCGCTGCACTGTTGGAGGGTCAGTACTGAGTGAGCGCTGCACTGTCTGAGGGACAGTACTGAGGCAGCAGGCACTGTCGGAGGGTCAGTACTGAGGGAGGGCTGCACTGTCGGTTGTGCAGTACTGAGGGAGCGCTGCACTGTCGGAGGGTCAGTACTTAGGGAGGGCTGCACTGTCGGAGGGTCAGTACTGAGGGAGCGCTGCACTGTCAGAGGGTCAGTACTGTGGGAGCGCTGCACTGTCTGAGGGTCAGTACTGAGGGAGCACGGCACTGTCTGAGGGTCAGTACTGACGGAGCACGGCACTGTTGGAGGGTCAGTACTGAGGGAGCGCGGCACTGTCAGAGGGGCAGTACTGAGGGAGCGCTGCACTGTCGGAGGGGCAGTACTGAGGGAGCGCGGCACTGTCGGAGGGGCAGTACTGAGGGAGCACGGCACTGTCGGAGGGGCAGTACTGAAGGAGCACGGCACTGTCAGAGGGGCAGTATTGATGGAGGGCTGCACTGTCGGAGGGGCAGTACTGAGGGAGCACGGCACTGTCGGAGGGTCAGTACTGAGGGAGCACTGCACTGTCGGAGGGGCAGTACTGAGGGAGCACTGCACTGTCGGAGGGGCAGTACTGAGGGAGCACGGCACTGTCTGAGGGTCAGTAATGTGGGAGCACGGCATTGTCTGATGGTCAGTACTGAGCGAGCGCTGCACTGTCGGAGGGGTAGTACTGAGGGAGTGCGGCACTGTCAGAGGGGACGTACTGAGAGAGCACGGCACTGTCAGAGGGGCAGTACTGAGGGACGCTGCACTGTCGGAGGGTCAGTACTGAGGGAGCACGGCACTGTCGGAGGGTCAGTACTGAGGGAGGGCTGCACTGTCGGATGGGCAGTACTGAGGGAGCACGGCACTGTCAGAGGGGCAGTACTCGGAGTGCGGCAGTGTCGGAGGGTCAGTACTGAGGGAGGGCTGCACTGTCGGAAGGGCAGTACTGAGGGAGCACTGCACTGTTGGAGGGTCAGTACTGAGGGAAGGCTGCACTGTCGGAGGGTCAGTACTGAGGGAGCGCTGCACTGTCGGAGGGTCAGTACTGAGGGAGCACGGCACTGTCGGAGGGTCAGTACTGAGGCAGCTCGGCACTGTCTGAGGGTCAGTACTGAGGGAGGGCTGCACTGTCAGAGGGGCAGTACTGAGGGAGCGCTGCGCTGTTGAAGGGGCAGTACTGAGGGAGTGCTGCACTGTCGGAGGGGCGGTACTGAGGGAGCGCGGCATTGTCGGAGGGTCAGTACTGAGGGAGGGCTGCACTGTCGGAGGGGCAGTACTGAGGGAGCACTGCACTGTCAGAGGGGCACTACTGAGGGAGCACGGCACTGTCGGAGGGCCAGTACTGAGGGAGCGCTGCACTGTCGGAGGGGCAGTACCGAGGGAGCGCTGCACTGTCAGAGGGTCAGTACTGATGGAGCACGGCACTGTCGGAGGGTCAGTACTGAGGGAGCACGGCAATGTCTGAGGGTCAGTACTGAGGGAGGGCTGCACTGTCGGAGGGGCAGTACTGAGGGAGTGCTGCACTGTCGGAGGGCCCGTACTGAGGGAGTGCTGCACTGTCTGTGGGTCAGTACTGAGGGGGCGCTGCACTTTCGGAGGGGTAGTACTGAGGGAGCGCAGCACTTTCAGAGGGGCAGTACTGAGGGAGCACGGCGCTGTCAGAGGTACAGTACTGAGGGAGCTCGTCACTGTCAGAGGTGCAGTACTGAGGGAGCACGGCATTGTCGGAGGGTCAGTACTGAGGGAGTGCTGCACTGTCGGAGGGTCAGTACAGAGGGAGCACGGCACTGTCAGAGGGTCAGTACTGAGGGAGGGCTGCACTGTCGGAGGGTTAGTACTGAGGGAGGGCTGCACTTTCAGAGGGGCAGTACTGAGGGAGCTCGTCACTGTCAGAGGTGCAGTACTGAGGGAGCACGGCATTGTCGGAGGGTCAGTACTGAGGGAGTGCTGCACTGTCGGAGGGTCAGTACAGAGGGAGCACGGCACTGTCAGAGGGTCAGTACTGAGGGAGGGCTGCACTGTCGGAGGGTCAGTACTGAGGGAGGGCTGCACTGTCGGATGGTCAGTACTGAGGGAGCGCTGCACTGTCAGAGGGTCAGTACTGAGGGAGCGCTGCACTGTCTGAGGGTCAGTACTGAGGGAGCACGGCACTGTCAGAGGGGCAGTACTGATGGAGCACGGCACAGTCTGAGGGTCAGTACTGAGGGAGCGCAGCACTGTCGGAGAGGCAGTACTGAGGGAGCACGGCACTGTCGCAGGGGCAGTACTGAGGGAGCACGGCACTGTCAGAGGGGCAGTACTGAGGTAGGGCTGCACTGTTGGAGGGGCAGTACTGAGGGAGCTCGGCACTGTCTGAGGGTCAGTACTGAGGGAGCACGGCACTGTCGGAGGGGCAGTACTGTGGGAGCACTGCACTGTCGGAGGGGCAGTACTGAGGGAGCACTGCACTGTCGGAGGGGCAGTGCTGAGGGAGCACTGCACCGTCTGAGGGTCAGTACTGAGGGAGCACGGCACTGTCTGATGGTCAGTACTGAGGGAGTACTGCACTGTCGGAGGGGTAGTACTGAGGGAGCGCGGCACTGTCAGAGGGGCAGTACTGAGGGAGCACGGCACTGTCAGAGGGGCAGTACTCGGAGCGTGACAATGTCGGAGGGGCAGTACTGAGAGGGCGCTGCACTGTCTGAGTGTCAGTACTGAGGGAGCACGGCACTGTCGGAGGGTCAGTACTGAGGGAGGGCTGCACTGTCGGAGGGGCAGTACTGAGGCAGCTCGGCACTGTCTGAGGGTCAGTACTGAGGGAGGGTTGCACTGTCGGAGGGGCAGTACTGAGGGAGCGCTGCACTGTTGGAGGGTCAGTACTGAGTGAGCGCTGCACTGTCTGAGGGACAGTAGTGAGGGAGCACGGCACTGTTGGCGGGTCAGTGCTGAGGGAGGGCTGCACTGTCGGTGGGGCAGTACTGAGGGAGCGCTGCACTGTCGGAGGGTCAGTACTTAGGGAGGGCTGCACTGTCGGAGTGTCAGTACTGAGGGAGCGCTGCACTGTCAGAGGGTCAGTACTGAGGGAGCGCTGCACTGTCTGAGGGTCACTACTGAGGGAGCACGGCACTGTCTGAGGGTCAGTACTGACGGAGCACGGCACTGTTGGAGGGTCAGTACTGAGGGATCGCGGCACTGTCAGAGGGGCAGTACTGAGGGAGCGCTGCACTGTCGGAGGGGCAGTACTGAAGGAGCACGGCACTGTCAGAGGGGCAGTATTGATGGAGGGCTGCTCTGTCGGAGGGGCAGTACTGAGGCAGCACGGCACTGTCGGAGGGTCAGTACTGAGGGAGCAGTGCGCTGTCGGAGGGGCAGCACTGAGGGAGCACCGCACTGTCGGAGGGGCAGTACTGAGGGAGCACGGCACTGTCTGAGGTCAGTACTGTGGGAGCACGGCACTGTCTGATGGTCAGTACTGAGGGAGCGCTGCACTGTCGGAGGGGTAGTAATGAGGGAGTGCGGCACTGTCAGAGGGGAAGTACTGAGGGAGCACGGCACTGTCAGAGGGGCAGTACTGAGGGACGCTGCACTGTCGGAGGGTCAGTACTGAGGGAGGGTTGCACTGTCAGGTGGGCAGTACTGAGGGAGCACGGCACTGTCAGTGGGGCAGTACTCGGAGCGCGGCAGTGTCGGAGGGGCAGTACTGAGGGAGGCTTTCGACTCCATCTGGCATGACGGTTTATTCCTGAAACTTATCGAAAGCGGGGTAGGAGGTAAAACATATGATGTAATTAAATCAATGTATACAAACAATAAATGTGCAGTTAAAATTGGAGACAAACAAACAAAATACTTCCCACAGGGGCTGTCTGATGGTCTGATGGTCTGATGGTCAGTACTGAGGGAGCGCTGCACTGTCGGAGGGGTAGTACTGAGGGAGTGCGGCACTGTCAGAGGGGAAGTACTGAGGGAGCACGGCACTGTCAGAGGGGCAGTACTGAGGGACGCTGCACTGTCGGAGGGTCAGTACTGAGGGAGGGTTGCACTGTCAGGTGGGCAGTACTGAGGGAGCACGGCACTGTCAGTGGGGCAGTACTCGGAGCGCGGCAGTGTCGGAGGGGCAGTACTGAGGGAGGCTTTCGACTCCATCTGGCATGACGGTTTATTCCTGAAACTTATCGAAAGCGGGGTAGGAGGTAAAACATATGATGTAATTAAATCAATGTATACAAACAATAAATGTGCAGTTAAAATTGGAGACAAACAAACAAAATACTTCCCACAGGGGCGGGGGGTGACGCAGGGCTCGCCAATCTCACCGACACTCTTTAATATTTACATTAATGGATTGGCAAAACTACTTGAACAATCTACAGCACCCGGCCTCACCCTATATGAATCCAAGGTTAAATTCCTCCTCTATGCCGACGACCTGGTTCTGCTGTCACCAACTAAGGAGGGTCTACAGCAGAACCTGGACCTGCTGGAGTCGTACTGCCAGACTTGGGCCCTGACAATAAATCCCCAAAAAACCAAAGTCCTTGTGTTCCAGCAAAGATCCAAACAACATGGACCCACAATAAATTTCACAGTAGGAACAACCAAAATTGAACAAACCACTCACTACACATACTTGGGCTTAAAAATCAGTTCTACGGGAAACTTCAAACTGGCTGTGAATGAACTGAAAGAGAAAGCAAGAAGGGCTTTCTATGCCATCAAAAAATCAATCCAAATAGAAATCCCAATTAGCATTTGGCTCAAAATTTTCAAATCAGTAATTGAACCAATTGCACTCTATGGCAGTGAGGTCTGGGGACCACTAACACAACAAGATTTTGCAAAATGGGACAAACACCCAATTGAGATCCTACATGCGGAATTCTGTAAAAGTATCCTCCGGACTCAAAGGAAAACAGTAAACAACGCATGCAGGGCGGAACTAGGCCAATACCCATTAATAATCACTATCCAAAAAAGAGCCACCAAATTTTGGAATCACCTACAAATGAGCAACCCCCAATGCTATCACTACGACGCCCTGAAATGCCAAGAGCTGACCATAAAGAAGAATACCCTCAGTCAACTAGTCCTGGGACTCAATAAAGTAACTAATAACAATACTAACAATAACCAGTCCCAGGACAGTGACAGGGTAACACAAAGAATTCGACCCAACACAATCGTCGCTAAGCAAAAGGAAAAATATCTGTCATATTGGGCAGAAACAACAAAAACCCAAAGCAAACTCAATTGCTACTTGGCCCTAAACAGACAATACAACATAGCTGATTACCTGACCATGGTAAAGGATAACAAACTGAGAAGAACCTTGACAAGGTACAGACTTAGCGAACATAGCCTAGCGATCGAAAAAGGCAGACACAGGCAGACCAGGCTGCCAAGAGAAGACAGGATATGCTCTCACTGCAGTCAGGGAGTAGTTGAGACAGAGATGCACTTCCTCACAGCCTGTGGAAAATATCAGGGCATCAGAGAGAATTTCTATCAAAAATTCTCACAAATATGCCCTGAATTCAGAAATCTGACTGACAACCAAAAACTCCCATTCCTACTGGGGGAGGAGAGAAGCTGTGTAACACTGGCGGCACACTATGTTACAGCTTGCCATGAACAGAGGGACAACCAGTACTAAGACAAGAGTATATATAAACAAGGCGAAAATATATTTATAAACTCAGGGATATACCTGTTTATACACTGTATGAATGGAACCGCGTTTATGTGTTCAACCATAAATGTATTTTGATGCTTTGGCAACATAAGATGTACCTTATCATGCCAATAAAGCGATTTGTATTGTATTATTGTATTGTATTGAGTGCTGCACTGTCTGAGTGTCAGTACTGAGGGAGCACGGCACTGTCGGAGGGTCAGTACTGAGGGAGTGCTGCACTGCCGGAGGGGCAGTACTGAGGGAGCGCTGCACTGTTGGAGGGTCAGTACTGAGGGAAGGCTGCACTGTCGGAGGGTCAGTACTGAGGGAGCGCTGCAATGTTGGAGGGTCAGTACTGAGGGAAGGCTGCACTGTCGGAGGGTCAGTACTGAGGGAAGGCTGCACTGTCGGAGGGTCAGTACTGAGGGAGCACGGCAATGTTGGAGGGTCAGTACTGAGGCAGCTCAGCACTGTCTGAGGGTCAGTACTGAGGGAGGGCTGCACTGTCAGAGGGGCAGTACTGAGGGAGCGCTGCACTGTTGGAGGGTCAGTACTGAGTGAGCGCTGCACTGTCTGAGGGACAGTACTGAGGGAGCATGGCACTGTCGGAGGGTCAGTACTGAGGGAGGGCTCCACTGTCGGTGGGGCAGTACTGAGGGAGCGCTGCACTGTCGGAGGGTCAGTACTTAGGGAGGGCTGCACTGTCGGAGGGTCAGTACTGAGGGAGCGCTGCACTGTCTGAGGGTCAGTACTGAGGGAGCACGGCACTGACTGAGGGTCAGTACTGACAGAGCATGGCACTGTTGGAGGGTCAGTACTGAGGGAGCGCGGCACTGTCAGAGGGGCAGTACTGAGGGAGCGCTGCATTGTTGGAGGGGCAGTACTGAGGGAGCGCGGCACTGTCGGAGGGGCAGTACTGAGGGAGCGCGGCACTGTCGGAGGGGCAGTACTGAAGGAGCACGGCAGTGTCAGAGGGGCAGTATTGAGCGAGGGCTGCACTGTCGGAGGGGCAGTACTGAGGGAGCACGGCACTGTCGGAGGGTCAGTACTGAGGGAGCACTGCACTGTCGGAGGGGCAGTACTGAGGGAGCACTGCACTGTCGGAGGGGCAGTACTGAGGGAGCACGGCACTGTCTGAGGGTCAGTACTGTGGGAGCACGGCACTGTCTGATGGTCAGTACTGAGGGAGCGCTGCACTGTCGGAGGGGTAGTACTGAGGGAGTGCGGCACTGTCAGAGGGGAAGCACTGAGGGAGCACGGCACTGTCAGAGGGACAGTACTGAGGGACGCTGCACTGTCGGAGGGTCAGTACTGAGGGAGCACGGCACTGTCGGAGGGTCAGTACTGAGGAAGCACGGCACTGTCTGAGGGTCAGTACTGAGGGAGGGCTGCACTGTCGGAGGGGCAGTACTGAGGGATCGCTGTACTGTCGGAGGGCCAGTACTGAGTGAGCGCTGCACTGTCTGAGGGTCTGTACTGAGGGAGCACGGCACTGTCGGAGGGCTGCACTGTTGGAGGGGCAGTACTGAGAGAGCGCTGCACTGTCGGAGGGTCAGTATTGAGGGAGGGCTGCACTGTGGGAGGGTCAGTACTGAGGGAGGTCTGCACTGTCGGAGGGTCAGTACTGAAGGAGCGCTGCACTGTCTGAGGGTCAGTACTGAGGGAGCACGGCACTGTCTGAGGATCAGTACTGAGGGAGCACGGCACTGTCAGAGGGGCAGTACTGATGGAGCACGGCACTGTCTGAGGGTCAGTACTGAGGGAGCGCGGCACTGTCGGAGGGGCAGTAATGAGGGAGCACGGCACTGTCGGAGGGTCAGTACTGAGGGAGCACGGCACTGTCTGAGGGTCAGTACTGAGGGAGGGCTGCACTGTCGGATGGGCAGTACTGAGGGAGCACGGCACTGTCAGAGGGGAAGTACTGAGGGAGCACAGCACTGTCAGAGGGGCAGTACTGAGGGACGCTGCACTGTCGGAGGGTCAGTACTGAGGGAGCACGGCACTGTCGGAGGGGCAGTACTGAGGGAGCACGGCACTGTCTGAGGGTCAGTACTGAGGGAGGGCTGCACTGTCGGATGGGCAGTACTGAGGGAGCACGGCACTGTCAGAGGGGCAGTACTCGGAGTGCGGCAGTGTCGGAGGGGCAGTACTGAGGGAGCGCTGCACTGTCGGAGGGGCAGTACTGAGGGGGCGCTGCACTGTTGGAGGGTCAGTACTGAGGTAAGGCTGCACTGTCGGATGGTCAGTACTGAGGGGGCACGGCACTGTCGGAGGGTCAGTACTGAGGGAGGGCTGCACTGTCGGAGGGGCAGTACTGAGGGGGCGCTGCACTGTTGGAGGGTCAGTACTGAGGGAAGGCTGCACTGTCGGATGGTCAGTACTGAGGGAGCGCTGCACTGTCGGAGGGTCAGTAGTGAGGGAGCACGGCACTGTCTGAGGGTCAGTACTGAGGGAGGGCTGCACTGTCAGAGGGGCAGTACTGAGGGAGCGCTGCACTGTTGGAGGGTCAGTACTGAGTGAGCGCTGCACTGTCTGAGGGACAGTACTGAGGGAGCACGGCACTGTCGGAGGGTCAGTACTGAGGGAGGGCTGCACTGTCGGTGGGGCAGTACTGAGGGAGCGCTGCACTGTCGGAGGGTCAGTACTGAGGGAGGGCTGCACTGTCGGAGGGTCAGTACTGAGGGAGCGCTGCACTGTCAGAGGGGCAGTACTGAGGGAGCACGGCACTGTCGGAGGGGCAGTACTGAGGGAGCATGGCACTGTCGGAGGGGCAGTACTGAAGGAGCACGGCACTGTCAGAGGGGAAGTATTGAGGGAGGGCTGCACTGTCGGAGGGGCAGTACTGAGGGAGCACGGCACTGTCGGCGGGTCAGTACTGAGGGAGCACTGCACTGTCGGAGGGGCAGTACTGAGGGAGCACTGCACTGTCGGAGGGGCAGTACTGAGGGAGCACGGCACTGTCTGAGGGTCAGTACTGTGGGAGCACGGCATTGTCTGATGGTCAGTACTGAGGGAGCGCTGCACTGTCGGAGGGGTAGTACTGAGGGAGTGCGGCACTGTCAGAGGGGCAGTACTGAGGGAGGTCTGCACTGTCGGAGGGGCAGTACTGAGGGAGCACTGCATTGTCGGAGGGGCAGTACTGAGGGAGCGCTGCACTGTCTGAGGGTCAGTACTGAGGGAGCACGGCACTGTCAGAGGGGCAGTACTGATGGAGCACGGCACTGTCTGAGGGTCAGTACTGAGGGAGCGCGGCACTGTCGGAGGGGCAGTACTGAGGGAGCACGGCACTGTCAGAGGGGCAGTACTGAGGGAGGTCTGCACTGTCGGAGGGGCAGTACTGAGGGAGCACGGCACTGTCGGAGGGGCAGTACTGAGGGAGCACTGCACTGTCGGAGGGGCAGTACTGAGGGAGCACTGCACCGTCTGAGGGTCAGTACTGAGGGAGCACTGCACTGTCGGAGGGGCAGTACTGAGGGAGCACTGCACCGTCTGATGGTCAGTACTGAGGGAGCGATGCACTGTCGGAGGCGTAGTACTGAGGGAGCGCGGCACTAACATAAGAACATAAGAACATAAGAAATAGGAGCAGGAGTCGGCCAATCGGTCCCTCGAGCCTGCTCCGCCATTCAATAAGTTCATGGCTGATCTGATCCTAACCGCCAATCCACTATCACAGAACCACCTCCTGAATCTAACAGAATTAGACACACAAAATAGGAGCAGGATCAGGCTACACGGCCCCTGGGCCCGCTCTGCTACCCACAGGGCCATGACCGATCCGAACCTAGACTCATGTCCAAATTCCTGCCCGCTCCCCGTAACCCTTAATTCCCTTTACTTCTCGGAAACTGTCTATTTCTGTTTTAAATTTATGTAATGATGTAGCTTCTACAGCTTTTTGGTGCAGCATATTCCATGGACCTACCACCCTCTGAGTGAAGTAGTTCCTCCTCATCTCAGTTTTGAAAGAGCAGCCCCTTATTCTAAGACTATGCCCCCTAGTTCTAGTTTCACCCATCATCGGGAACATCTTCCCCGCTTCCACCCGATCCAACCCCTTCACAATCTTATATGTTTCAAAAAGATCGCCTCTCATTCTTCTGAACTCCAATGAGTAGAGTCCCAATCTAATCAACCTCTCCTCATATGTCCATCCCCTCATCCCCGGGATTAACCGAGTGAACCTTCTTTGTACTGACTCGAGAGCAAGTATGTCCTTTCTTAAGTATGGACACCAAAACTGTACGCAGTATTCCAGGTGCGGTCTCACCAATACCTTGTACAACTGAAGCAATACCTCCCTATTTTTATCTTCTATCCCCCTAGCAATGAAAGCCTACATTCCATTGGCCTTCTTAATCACTTGCTGCACCTGCATACTAACCTTTTGAGTTTCGTGCACCAGGACCCCCAGATCCCTTTGTACTTCAGTACTTTCCAGTTTCTTGCCATTAAGATAATAACTTGCTCTACGATTTTTCCTGCCAAAGTGCATAACCTCACACTTTCCAGTATTGTATTCCATCTGCCAAATCTCTGCCCACTTACTTAGCCTGTCTATGTCCCCTTGCAGGTTTTTTATGTCCTCCTCACTCACTACTTTCCCTCCCATCTTAGTATCATCTGCAAACTTTGATATGTTACACTCGGTCCCCTCCTCCAAATCGTTAATATAGATTGTAAAGAGTTGGGGACCCAGCACTGACCCCTGCAGAACACCACTAGTTACTGATTGCCATTCTGAGAATGAACCATTTATCCCAACTCTCTGCCTTCTGTTAGATAGCCAATCCTCTATCCATGCCAGAATATTACCCCCAATCCCGTGATTTTTTATCTTAAGCAATAATCTTTTGTGTGGCACCTTGTCAAATGCCTTTTGGAAGTCTAAATACACTACGTCCACTGGTTCCCCTTTATCCACCCTATACGTTACTTCCTCAAAGAACTCCAGCAAATTTGTCAAACATGACTTCCCCTTCATAAAACCATGCTGACTTTGTCCTATTAAATTATGATTATCCAAATGTTCTGTTACTGTCTCCTTAATAATGGACTCCAAAATTTTACCTACCACAGATGTTAGGCTAACCGGTCTATAGTTTCCAGCCTTCTGTCTACTGCCCTTTTTAAATAAGGGTGTTACATTAGCAGTTTTCCAGTCTGCCGGGACCTTTGCCGAGTCCAGGGAGCTTTGGAAAATTATTACCAATGCATCCACAATCCCTACCGCCACTTCCCTCAAGACCCTAGGATGTAAGCCATCAGGTCCAGGTGATTTATCCGCCTTGAGTCCCATTATTTTACCGAGTACCACTTCCTTAGTGATTTTGATCGTGTTTAGCTCCTCCCCCCATTTAGCCCCCTGTTTGTCCAGTGTTGGGATATTCTTAGTGTCCTCTACTGTAAAGACTGATACAAAATATTCATTCAGTGTTTTTGCCATCTCCATATTTCCCACCATTAATTTCCCGGTCTCATCCTCTAAGGGACCAACATTTACTTTAGCCACCCTTTTTCTTTTTATATAACTATAAAAACTCTTACTATCTGTTTTTATATTTTTTGCTAATTTACTTTCATAATCTATCTTCCCTTTCTTAATCAATCTTTTTGTTATTTTTTGCTGTCTTTTAAAGTTTTCCCAATCCTCTATCCTCCCACTAGATTTGGCTACCTTATATGCCCTTGTTTTTAGTTGAATACTATCCTTAATTTCTTTACTTAGCCACGGATGGCTGTCTTTTCTTTTACACCCTTTTCTTCTCAGTGGAATATATATTTTTTGGAAGTTGTAAAATAACTCCTTAAATGTACACCACTGATCATGTATCGTCTTACCCTTTAATCTATTTTCCCAATCCACTCTACTCAATTCCGCTCTCATACCTTCATAGTCTCCTTTATTCAAGCTTAGCACGCTTGTTTGAGATCCAACCTTCTCACCCTCTAATTGAATATGGAATTCAACCATGTTATGGTCACTCATTCCAAGGGGATCCTTTACTAGGACATTTTTAATTAATCCCATCTCATTACACAGGACCAGATCTAAGGTTGCTTGCCCCCTGGTCGGTTCAGTTACATACTGCTCAAGAAACCCATCCCTAATACACTCAATGAACTCATCCTCAAGGCAGCCCTGCCCAATTTGATTTGTCCAATTAATATGATAGTTAAAATCCCCCATAATTATAGATGTTCCCTTACTACAAGCCTCAACTATTTCCTGATTGATACTCCGTTCAACAGAGTTGCCACTGTTCGGAGGCCTATAGACTATGCCCACTAGTGTTTTTTTCCCCTTATTATTCCTTACCTCCACCCAAACTGTTTCATTATCCTGATCTTTTGACCCAATATCATTTCTCTGTATTACAGTGATTCCTTCCTTTATTAACATAGCCACCCCACCTCCCCTTCCTTCCTGCCTGTCCTTCCTGATCGTTAAATAACCTGGTATGTTTAATTCCCAGGCATTGTCACCCTGCAGCCATGTTTCTGTAATGGCCACAAGATCATACCCATATGTAGTTATTTGTGCCATTAACTCGTCTATTTTGTTACGAATGCTACGTGCATTCAGATAGAGAACTTTCAAATATGTTTTGTGACACTTAGTTCCTGCTTTTGCCCTTTTTATTACTTTACCTTTTACTCCATACCTTCTGCCCCTTCCTGACACGCTCTGGTTTTTAATTTCCCCACTGCTACCTAAGTCTATGACCTTCTCTGTTGTCATTTTTATTATTTGCTCTCTAGGAATCTTCCCCCACTAGTTAGTTTAAAGCCCTCTCTACAGCCCTAGTTATATGATCCGCCAGGACTCTAGTCCCAGCACTGGCCAAGTGAAGCCCATCCCAACGGAACAGCTCCCTCCTGCCCCAGTACTGGTGCCAGTGTCCCAGGAAGCAAAACCCATTTCTCCCACACCAGTCTTTGAGCCACGCATTTAACTCTCTAATTTGATTTGTCCTAGTCAAATTCGCTCGTGGCTCAGGTAATAATCCAGAGATTATTACCCTTGTGGTTCTGCTTTTTAATTTGGCCCCTAGCTGCTCAAACTCCCTCAGCAGAACCTCCTTCCTTGTCCTATCTATGTCGTTGGTACCAACATGGACCACGACAACTGGATCCTCCCCCTCCCACTCCAAGTTTCTCTCCAGTCCAGAGGAGATGTCCTTAACCCTGGCACCGGGCAGGCAACACAGCCTTCGGGACTCTCGCTCTCGGCTGCAAAGAACTCTATCTATCCCCCTAACGATACTATCCCCTACCACTACAACATTTCTTTTAACTCCCCCCACTTGAATGGCCCCCCGCTCCACGGTGCTGTGGCCAGGTTGCTCATCCTCCCTGCAGTCCCTGCTCCTGTCCCCACAGGGGGTAAGAGCCTCGAACCTGTTGGACAAGTGCAAGGGCTGCGGCTCCTCCAACACTACCTCCTGGATCCCCGTACCTGCCTCACTTATAGTCACACCATCCTGACCCTGGCCACGGACTACATCTGAATTAATTAATCTAATTGGTGTGACTACCTCGTGATACACAGAGTCCAGGTAACTCTCCCCCTCCCTGATGTGTCTGTGTTTGAAGCTCGGACTCCAGCTCTTCAACACGGAGCCGGAATTCCTCGAGCAGCCAACACTTACTGCAAATGTGATCACTGTGAGCATCAATGGTGTTCACCAGCTCCCACATATTGCAACAGCAACACATCGCCTGATCTCCCATTCTATGTAATTAATTAAATTAATTAATATTATTCTTAAATACCCTCTGCCCCGATTCTAGATGGTGAATATCACACCTTAGAAACTATAAACCAAAGAGATTTAAGCTTAAAAGGGAGAAATACTTACCAACCAATCACTTACCCGCTTTCTGGTGACGTCACACTTGGATTACTTTTTACCTCTCGCCTTCCAGACTGGAGACTGGTACGCCTGACCTGGTCTCTGGGACTTTTCTAGCCCCGCTCTGCCGCTCGAGATTCCCACCGACGCTGTGAGGCCTGACCTGGTCTCTGGGACTTTTCTAGCCCCGCTCTGCCGCTCGAGATTCCCACCGACGCTGTGAGGCCTTACCTGGTCTCTGGGACTTTTATATCCCCGCTCTGCCGCTCGAGATTCCCACCGACGCTGTGAGGCCTTACCTGGTCTCTGGGACTTTTATATCCCCGCTCTGCCGCTCGAGATTCCCACCGACGCTGTGAGGCCTTACCTGGTCTCTGGGACTTTTCTAGCCCCGCTCTGCCGCTCGAGATTCCCACCGACGCTGTGAGGCCTTACCTGGTCTCTGGGACTTTTCTAGCCCCGCTCTGCCGCTCGAGATTCCCACCGACGCTGTGAGGCCTTACCTGGTCTCTGGGACTTTTCTAGCCCCGCTCTGCCGCTCGAGATTCCCACCGACGCTGTGAGGCCTTACCTGGTCTCTGGGACTTTTCTAGCCCCGCTCTGCCGCTCGAGTTTCCCGCCGACGCTCTGAGGCCTTACCTGTTCTCTGGGACTTTTATAGCCCCGCTCTGCTGCTCGAGATTACCGCCGACGCTCTGAGGCCTTACCTGGTCTCTGGGGCTTTTATAGCCCCGCTCTGCCGCTGTCAGAGGGGCAGTACAGAGGGAGCACGGCACTGTCAGAGGGGCAGTACTGAGGGAGCGCTGCACTGTCGGAGGGTCAGTACTGAGGGAGCACGGCACTGTCGGAGGGGCAGTACTCAGGGAGCACGGCAGTGTCGGAGGGGCAGTACTGAGGGAGCGCTGCACTGTTGGAAGGTCAGTACTGAGGGAGCGCGGCATTGTCAGAGGGGCAGTACTGAGGGAGTGCTGCACTGTCGGAGGGGCAGTACTGATGGAGCACGGCACTGTCTGAGGGTCAGTACTGAGGGAGCGAGGCACTGTCGGAGGGGCAGTACTGAGGGAGCACGGCACTGTCGGAGGGACAGTACTGAGGGAGCACAGCACTGTCGGAGGGGCAGTACTGAGGGAGCACGGCACTGTCAGAGGGGCAGTACTGAGGGAGGGCTGCACTGTCGGAGGGGCAGTAATGAGGGAGCACGGCACTGTCTGAGGGTCAGTACTGAGGGGGCGCTGCACTGTCAGAGGGGCAGTACTCAGGGAGCGCGGCAGTGTCGGAGGGGCAGTACTGAGGGAGCACGGCACTGTCAGAGGGGCAGTACTGAGGGAGCACTGCACTGTCGGAGGGTCAGTACTGATGGAGGGCTGCACTGCCGGAGGGGCAGTACTGAGGGAGCGCTGCACTGTCGGAGGGTAAGTACTGAGGGAGGGCTGCACTGTCGGAGGGTCAGTACTGAGGGAGGGCTGCACTGTCGGAGGGTCAGTACTGAGGGAGCGCAGCACTGTCGGAGGGTCAGTACTGAGGGAGCACGGCACTGTCGGAGGGTCAGTACTGAGGGAGCACGGCACTGTCTGAGGGTCAGTACTGAGGGAGCACGGCACTGTCTGAGGGTCAGTACTGAGGGCGGGCTGCACTGTCGGAGGGTCAGTACTGAGGGAGCGCTGCACTGTCTGAGGGTCAGTACTGAGGGAGTACGGCACTGTCGGAGGGTCAGTACTGAGGGAGGGCTGCACTGTCGGAGGGACAGTACTGAGGGAGCGCTGCACTGTCGGAGGGCCAGAACTGAGGGAGGGCTGCACTGTCGGAGGGGCAGTACTGAGGGAGGGCTGCACTGTCAGAGGGTCAGTACTGAGGGAGCGCTGCACTGTCGGAGGGTCAGTACTGAGGAAGCGCTGCACTGTCTCAGGGTCAGTACTGAGGGAGCATGGCACTGTCAGAGGGTCAGTACTGGGGTAGCACGGTATTGTCGGAGGGTCAGTACTGAAGGAGTGCTGCACTGTCGGAGGGGCAGTACTGAGGGAGCGCTGCACTGTCGGAGGGCCAGTACTGGGTGAGCGCTGCACTGTCTGAGGGTCAGTACTGAGGGAGCGCGGCACTGTCGGAGGGTCTGTACTGAGGGACGGCTGCACTGTCGGAGGGGCAGTACTGAGGGAGCGCTGCACTGTCGGAGGGTCAGTACTTAGGGAGGGCTGCACTGTCGGAGGATCAGTACAGAGGGAGCGCGGCACTGTCAGAGGGGCAGTACTGAAGGAGCATTGCACTGTCGGAGCGGCAGTACTGAGGGAGCGCGGCACTGTCGGAGGGGCAATACTGAGGGAGCACTGCACTGTCGGAGGGGCAGTACTGAGGGAGCACGGCACTGTCTGATGGTCAGTATTGAGGGAGCGCTGCACTGCCGGAGGGGTAGTACTGAGGGAGCGCGGCACTGTCAGAGGGGCAGTACTGAGGGAGCACGGCACTGTCAGAGGGGCAGTACTGAGGGAGCACGGCACTGTCAGAGGGGCAGTACTGAGGGAGCACGGCACTGTCGGAGGGGCAGTACTTAGGGAGCACGGCACTGTCGGAGGGGCAGTACTGGGGGAGCACGGCACTGTCTGAGGGTCAGTACTGAGGGAGCACGGCACTGTCGGAGGGGCAGTACTGAGGGAGCACTGCACTGTGGGAGGGGCAGTACTGAGGGAGCACGGCACTGTCTGATGGTCAGTACTGAGTGAGCGCTGCACTGTCGGAGGGGGAGTACTGAGGGAGCGCGGCACTGTCAGAGGGGCAGTACTGAGGGAGCGCTGCACTGTCAGAGGGGAAGTACTGATGGAGCACGGCACTGTCTGAGGGTCAGTACTGAGGGAGCGCGGCACTTTCGGAGGGGCAGTACTGAGGGAGCACGGCACTGTCGGAGGGGCAGTACTGAAGGAGCACGGCACTGTCAGAATGGCAGTACTGAGGGAGGGCTGCACTGTCGGAGGGGCAGTACTGAGGGAGCACGGCACTGTCAGAGGGTCAGTACTGAGGGAGCACAGCACTGTCGGAGGGGCAGTACTGAGGGAGCACTGCACTGTCGGAGGGGCAGTATTGAGGGAGCACTGCACTGTCGGAGAGGCAGTACTGAGGGAGCACTGCACCGTCTGAGGGTCAGTACTGAGGGAGCACGGCACTGTCTGATGGTCAGTACTGAGGGAGCGCTGCACTGTCGGAGGGGTAGTACTGAGGGAGCGCGGCACTGTCAGAGGGGCAGTACTGAGGGAGCACGGCACTGTCAGAGGGGCAGTACTGAGGGAGCGCTGCACTGTCGGAGGGTTAGTACTGAGGGAGCACGGGACTGTCTGAGGGTCAGTCCTGAGGGAGGGCTGCACTGTCGGAGGGGCAGTACTGAGGGAGCGCTGCACTGTCGGAGGGCCAGTACTGGGTGAGCGCTGCACTGCCTGAGGGTCAGTACTGAGGGAGGGCTGCACTGTCGGAGGGGCAGTACTTAGGGAGGGCTGCACTGTCGGAGGATAAGTACTGAGGGAGCGCGGCACTGTCAGAGGGGCAGTACTGAGGGAGCATTGCACTGTCGGAGCGGCAGTACTGAGGGAGCGCGGCACTGTCGCAGGGGCAGTACTGAGGGAGCCCGGCACTGTCGGAGGGGCAGTATTGAGGGAGCACGGCACTGTCAGAGGGACAGTACTGAGGGAGGGCTGCACTGTCGGAGGGGCAGTACTGAGGGAGCACGGCACTGTCTGAGGGTCAGTACTGAGGGAGCACGGCACTTTCGGAGGGGCAGTACTGAGGGAGCACGGCACTGTCGAAGGGGCAGTACTGAGGGAGCACGGCACTGTCTGAGGGTCAGTACTGAGGGAGCACGGCACTGTCGGAGGGGCAGTACTGAGGGAGCACTGCACTGTCGGAGGGGCAGTACTGAGGGAGCACGGCACTGTCTGAGGGTTAGTACTGAGGGAGCACGGCACTGTCTGATGGTCAGTACTGAGGGAGCGCTGCACTGTCGAAGGGGGAGTACTGAGGGAGCGCTGCACTGTCAGAGGGGAAGTACTGATGGAGCACGGCACTGTCTGAGGGTCAGTACTGAGGGAGCGCGGCACTGTCGGAGGGGCAGTACTGAGGGAGCACGGCACTGTCGGAGGGGCAGTACTGAAGGAGCACGGCACTGTCAGAAGGGCAGTACTGAGGGAGGGCGGCACTGTCGGAGGGGCAGTACTGAGGGAGCACGGCACTGTCTGAGGGTCAGTACTGAGGGAGCACAGCACTGTCGGAGGGGCAGTACTGAGGGAGCACTGCACTGTCGGAGGGGCAGTATTGAGGGAGCACTGCACTGTCGGAGGGGCAGTACTGAGGGAGCACTGCACCGTCTGAGGGTCAGTACTGAGGGAGCACGGCACTGTCTGATGGTCAGTACTGAGGGAGCGCTGCACTGTCGGAGGGGTAGTACTGAGGGAGCACGGGACTGTCGGAGCGGCAGTACTGAGGGAGCACTGCACTGTCGGAGGGGCAGTACTGAGGGAGTGCTGCACTGTCGGAAGGGCAGTACTGAGGGAGCGCGGCACTGTCGGAGGGTCAGTACTGAGGGAGGGCTGCACTGTCGGAGGGGCAGTACTGAGGGAGGGCTGCACTGTCGGAGGGGCAGTACTGATGGAGCGCGGTACTGTCAGAGGGGCAATACTGAGGGAGCACTGCACTGTCAGAGGGTCAGTACTGAGGGAGCACGGCACTGTCGGAGGGTCAGTACTGATGGAGGGCTACACTGTCAGAGGGGCAGTACTGAGGGAGCGCTGCACTATCGGAGGGTCAGTACTGAGGGAGGGCTACACTGTCAGAGGGTCAGTACTGAGGGAGGGCTGCACTGTCAGAGGGTCAGTACTGAGGGAGCGCAGCACTGTCGGAGGGTCAGTACTGAGGGAGCATGGCACTGTCGGAGGGTCAGTACTGAGGGAGCACAGCACTGTCTGTGGGTCAGTACTGAGGGAGCACGGCACTGTCTGATGGTCAGTACTGAGGGAGCGCTGCAGTGTCCGAGGGCCAGTACTGAGCGAGCGCTGCACTGTCTGAGGGTCAGTACTGAGGGAGCGCTGCACTATGGGAGGGTCAGTACTGAGGGAGGGCTACACTGTCGGAGGGTCAGTACTGAGGGAGGGCTGCACTGTCGGAGGGTCAGCACTGAGGGAGCACAGCACTGTCGGAGGGTCAGTACTGAGGGAGCACGGCACTCTCGGAGGGTCAGTACTGAGGGAGCACAGCACTGTCTGTGGGTCAGTACTGAGGGAGCATGGCAGTATCTGATGGTCAGTACTGAGGGAGGGCTGCACTGTCGGAGGGTCAGTACTGAGGGAGCGCTGCACTGTCGGAGGGGCAGTACTGAGGGAGGGCTGCACTGTCGGAGGGTCAGTACTGAGGGAGCGCTGCACTGTCGGAGGGTCAGTACTGAGGAAGCGCGGCACTGTCTCAGGGTCAGTACTGAGGGAGCATGGCACTGTCAGAGGGTCAGCACTGGGGTAGCACGGTATTGTCGGAGGGTCAGTACTGAAGGAGTGCTGCACTGTCGGAGGGGCAGTACTGAGGGAGCGCTGCACTGTCGGCGGGTCAGTACTGAGGGAGGGCTGCACTGTCGGATGGTCCGTACTGATGAAGCACGGCACTGTCGGAGGGTCAGTACTGAGGGAGCACGGCACTGTCTGAGGGTCAGTTCTGAGGGAGGGCTGCACTGTCGGAGGGGCAGTACTGAGGGAGCGCGTCACTGTCGGAGGGTCTGTACTGAGGGAGGGCTGCACTGTCGGAGGGGCAGTACTGAGGGAGCGCTGCACTGTCGGAGGGTCAGTACTGAGGGAGAGCTGCACTGTCGGAGGGTCAGTACCGAGGGAGCGCTGCACTGTCGGAGGGTCAGTACTGAGGGAGCGCTGCACTGTCAGAGGGTCAGTACTGAGGGAGCACTGCACTGTCTGAGGGTCAGTACTGATTGAGCACGGCACTGCCTGAGGGTCAGTACTGAGGGAGCACGGCACTGTTGGAGGGTCAGTACTGAGGGAGCGTGGCACTGTCAAAGGGGCAGTACTGAGGGAGGGCTGCACTGTCGGAGGGGCAGTACTGAGGGAGCACTGCACTGTCGGAGGGGCAGTACTGAGGGAGCGCTTCTCTGTCGGAGGGTCAGTACTTAGGGAGGGCTGCACTGTCGGAGGGTCAGTCCTGAGGGAGGGCTGCACTGTCGGAGGGTCAGTACTGAGGGAGCGCTGCACTGTCAGAGGGTCAGTACTGAGGGAGCGTTGCACTGTCGGAGGGGCAGTACTGAGGGAGCGCGGAACTGTCGGAGGGGCAATACTGAGGGAGCACGGCACTGTCGGAGGGGCAGTACTTAGGCAGCACGGCACTGTCGGAGGGGCAGTACTGAGGGAGCACGGCACTGTCAGAGTGACAGTACTGAGGGAGAGCTGCACTGTCGGAGGGGCAGTACTGAGGGAGCACAGCACTGTCTGAGGGTCAGTACTGAGGGAGCACGGCACTGTCGGAGGGGCAGTACTGAGGGAGCACTGCACTTTCGGAGGGGCAGTACTGAGGGAGCACGGCACTGTCTGAGGGTCAGTAATGAGGGAGCACGGCACTGTCTGATGGTCAGTACTGAGGGAGCGCTGCACTGCCGGAGGGGTAGTACTGAGGGAGCGCGGCACTGTCAGAGGGGCAGTACTGAGGGAGCACGGCACTGTCAGAGGGGCAGTACTGAGGGAGCGCTGCACTGTCGGACGCTCTGTACTGTGGGAGCACGGCACTGTCGGAGGAGCAGTACTGAGGGAGCGCGGCAGTGTCGGAGGGGCAGTACTGAGGGATTGCTGCACTGTTGAAGGGGCAGTACTGAGGGAGCGCTGCACTGTCGGAAGGGCAGTCCTGAGGGAGCGCGGCACTGTCGGAGGGTCAGTACTGAGGGAGGGCTGCACTGTCGGAGGGGTAGTACTGAGGGAGCACGGCACTGCCAGAGGGGCAGTACTGAGGGAGCACTGCAGTGTCGGAGGGGCAGTACTGAGGGAGCGCTGCACTGTCGGAGGGCCAGTACTGAGGAAGCGCTGCACTGTCTGAGGGTCAGTACTGAGGGAGCACGGCAATGTCGGAGGGTCAGTACTGAGGGAGGGCTGCACTGTCGGAGAGTCAGTACTGAGGGAGGGCTGCACTGTCGGAGGGTCAGTACTGATGGAGCGCAGCACTGTCGGTGGGTCAGTACTGAGGGAGCACGGCACTGTCTGAGGGTCAGTACTGAGGGAGGGCTGCACTGTCTGATGGTCAGTACTGAGGGAGGGCTGCACTGTTGGAGGGGCAGTGCAGAGGGAGCGCTGCACTGTCGGATGGCCAGTACTGAGGGAGCGCTGCACTGTCTGATGGTCAGTATTGAGGGAGCATGGCACTGTCGGAGGGACAGTGCTGAGGGAGCGCTGCACTGTCGGAGGGGCAGTAATGATGGAGCGCTGCACTGTCGGAAGGGCAGTACTGAGGGAGCGCAGCACTGTCGGAGGGGCAGTACTGAGGGAGCACGGCACTGTCAGAGGGGCAGTACTGAGGGAGCACTGCACTGTCGGAGGGCCAGTACTGAGGGAGCGCTGCACTGTCTGAGGGTCGGTACTGAGGGAGCACGGCACTGTCGGAGGGTCAGTACTGAGGGAGGGCTGCACTGTCGGAGGGGCAGTACTGAGGGAGCGCTGCACTGTCGCAGGGTCAGTACTGAGGGAGGGCTGCACTGTCGGAGGGTCAGTACTGAGGGAGCACGGCACTGTCGGAGAGTCAGTGCTGAGGGAGCATGACACTGTCTGAGGTTCAGTACTGAGGGAGCACGGCACTGTCGGAGGAGCAGTACTGAGGGAGCACTGCACTGTCGGAGGGCCAGTACTGAGGGAGCGCTGCACTGTCTGAGGGTCGGTACTGAGGGAGCACGGCACTGTCGGAGGGCCAGTACTGAGGGAGCACTCTACTGTCTGAGGGTCGGTACTGAGGGAGCACGGCACTGTCGGAGGGTCAGTACTGAGGGAGGGCTGCACTGTCGGAGGGGCAGTACTGAGGGAGCGCTGCACTATCGCAGGGTCAGTACTGATGGAGGGCTGCACTGTCGGAGGGTCAGTACTGAGGGAGCATGACACTGTCTGAGGTTCAGTACTGAGGGAGCACGGCACTGTCGGAGGAGCAGTACTGAGGGAGCACTGCACTGTCAGGGGGGCAGCACTGAGGGAGCACTGCACTGTCGGAGTTGCAGTATTGAGGGAGCATGGCACTGTCTGAGGGTCAGTACTGAGGGAGCACGGCACTGTCAGAGGGGCAGTACTGAGGGACGCTGCACTGTCAGAGGGTCAGTACTGAGGGAGGGCTGCACTGTCGGAGGGGCAGTACTGAGGGAGCGTTGCACTGTCGGAGGGGCAGTATTGAGGGAGGGCTGCACTGTCGGAGGGTCAGTACTGAGGGAGGGCTGCACTGTCGGAGGGTCAGTACTGATGGAGCGCAGCACTGTCGGAGGGTCAGTACTGAGGGAGCACGGCACTGTCGGAGGGTCAGTACTGAGGGAACACGGCACTGTCTGAGGGTCAGTACTGAGGGAGGGCTGCACTGTTGGAGGGGCAGTGCTGAGGGAGCGCTGCACTGTCGGAGGGCCCTTACTGAGGTAGCGCTGCACTGTCTGATGGTCAGTGCTGAGGGAGCACGGCACTCTCGGTGGGGCAGTGCTGAGGGAGCGCTGCACTGTCGGAGGGGCAGTACTGAGGGAGCGCTGCACTGTCGGAGGGGCAGTACTGAGGGAGCGCTGCACTGTCGGAGGGGCAGTAATGAGGGAGCGCGGCACTGTCGGAGGGTCAGTACTGAGGGAGGGCTGCACTGTCGGAGGGGCAGTACTGAGGGAGCATGGCACTGTTAGAGGGGCAGTACTGAGGGAGCACTGCACTGTCGGAGGGCCAGTACTGAGGGAGCGCTGCACTGTCTGAGGGTCAGTACTGAGGGAGCACGGCACTGTCGGAGGGTCAGTACTGAGGGAGGGCTGCACTGTCGGAGGGGCAGTACTGAGTGTGATGAAATATTCCATTCATCACTGCCTGTGACTGTGGTTGGTTTCAGGTTTCAGTTCCCTTACCTCAGTTCCGTCTCCTCACCATTGTATTGTATATTGTAATGTATTGTGTGTAGGGCTCCGCCCATACCTGGCCCCTATGTAAGCAAGCTCAGTCTGGCCTCATATCCAGTACTGCAGACCTCCAGATGGAAGATACCTCTCTCCACTGCGTGTTACCTTCTAAGTTAATAAAAGCCTTGTTTTGTTTCGCTAACATCGAGTCTCGGAATTATTGAGGCACATCAATTTTATTAACTTATTTTTCAACACAATGGATCAACTCCTGAAACCCGAACGTTTGGATTTGGACCAGCATGCTTCGGACGCATCGGCACGCTTTGGACACTGGTTTATGTGTATGGAATTGTTCCTGGACAATTCCGCAGCCGTCAGAGACGCTACGGACGCTGCGAGTATGAAACTCGGAATTCTGCGGAATTGGGTAAGCCACCGGGTTTACCCCCTCATCCAAGACGCCGACACGTACCTGGCCGCCTGCGACATCTTAAAGGCACATTACCAGCAGCCTACGAATGAGGTGTGTGCTAGGCATCTGCTCGCTACTCGCGCACAGCGACCTGGGGTATCGGTGGAGGAGTTCCTAGGCACCCTGAAAATGCTTGGCAAAGACTGCAAGTGCCAAGATGTAAAAGCCGCAGTGTACACTGACGAGCTTGTTCGCGATGCCTTTATCACAGGCCTCAGCTCCACTTACATCCGGCAGAGACTGCTGGAAAAAACGGGATTGGACCTGAAACAGGCTGCGGACACCGCGCGACCCCTGGATGTGGCCCAGAGAAACTCCGACGCCTACTCTTCAGCCCACGCCGTCCACGCCGCCACGTGTGCACCAAGGGCGCCACCATCTTGGAAGGCATCTTCCCCGCCCGGCAGCCCGACACCGTCGGGGCCCCGCTCTCCCCCCAGAAGCCCTACGACAGCCGCGACGCGTCGGGGACCCAACTGCTACTTCTGCGGGCAGCCAAAGCACACCAGAAACCTGTGCCCGGCGAAAGGTACCACCTGCTTTAAGTGCGGTAAGAAGGGGCACTTCGGGAAGGTGTGCAGAGGGAACCCCGCCGGAAAACCCGCCACCGCCGCGTGTGCGCCGTGGGAGCGGCCATCTTGGACGCCATCTTGCCCGACCTCGTGGGGTCCGCCATCTCACGAGCAGACAGCGTGGACGCCATCTTGTCTCGATCAGGGCCCTACAGTGGCATCGGTCACAGTGGACCAGACCAGGCCGCACCCGCTATCCAAATCAATGGTGGACATCGAGGTAAACGGGTGCCGGGTTAAATGTTTAATTGACAGTGGAAGCACGGAGAGTTTTATCCACCCTGAACTGGCACAACAACTCTCCCTAAAGGTGGTCCCTACTCAGGGTACCATCTCTATGGCTGATAAAACCCAGACATCGACCATTCTGGGTTACTGCACGGTACAATTGTCCGTTAACGGAACTGTATACGATAATTTTAAAGTATTAATCATGAAGAATCTATGTGCGAGCGTGATCTTGGGCCTGGATTTCCAGTGCAACCACCAAAGCATCACGCTCAAGTACGGTGGGTCCCAGCCGCCCCTCACAGTGTGCGGTCTGGCTACCCTGAAGGTAAAGCCGCCTTCGCTATTCGCGAACCTTACCCCTAACTGCCGGCCAATAGCGACCAAAAGCAGGAGGTACAGCTGGGAGGACAGGCGGTTTATCGCGACCGAGGTAGACAGGCTCCTGAAAGAGCGCATTATTGAACGCAGCAACAGCCCGTGGCGCGCCCAAGTGGTAGTGGTAAGGGGTAGCGAGAAGAAACGGATGGTGATCGACTATAGCCAAACGATCAACAGGTACACCCAACTAGACGCCTACCCGCTACCCCGCATATCAGAAATGGTGAACCAAATCGTCCAATACCGGGTGTTCTCCACCATCGACCTCAAGTCAGCGTACCACCAGCTCCCTATCAGACCAGAGGACCGCCCGTACACCGCCTTCGAGGCGAACGGACGCCTCTACCAATTCCTCAGAGTCCCCTTTGGGGTGACGAATGGGGTCTCGGTCTTCCAGAGGGAGATGGACCGCATGGTCGATGACCACCACTTGCAGGCAACCTTCCCCTACCTTGACAACGTCACCATCTGCGGTCACAACCAGCAGGATCACGACTCGAACCTCGAGAGGTTCCTGAAAACCGCACAAAAACTCAACCTCACCTACAACGAGGACAAGTGCGTTTTCAACACCACGCGTCTCTGCATACTAGGCAGCGTGGTGGAGAATGGGGAAATCGGACCAGACCCCGACCGATTGCGCCCCCTACGGGAGCTGCCCCTGCCCAACACTCCCAAAGCCCTGAAAAGGTGCCTGGGGTTATTTTCTTATTATTCCCAATGGGTCCCCAACTACTCCGACAAAGCCCGCCCCCTCTTGAAAGCATCCTCTTTTCCGCTCTCTGCTGAGGCCCACGCCGCCTTCAAAAGCATTAAGCAGGATATTGAGCGGGCCACGCTACAGGCAGTGGACGAGAACACTCCCTTTCAAGTGGAAAGTGATGCGTCTGACTTTGCCTTGGCGGCCACCCTCAACCAGGCGGGGCGGCCCGTAGCTTTCTTCTCGAGGACCCTCCAAGGGCCCGAGATCAGACACTCCTCCGTAGAAAAGGAGGCCCAAGCCATCGTGGAGGCAGTGCGCCACTGGCGCCACTACCTAGCCGGCAAACGCTTCACCCTACTTACCGACCAGCGGTCGGTAGCGTTTATGTTCAATAATAAACAGAGGGGGAAGATTAAAAATGATAAGATTCTTAGGTGGCGGATCGAGCTCTCCACCTTCGAGTATGACATCATTTACCGGCCAGGGGCCCTTAACGAATCCCCTGACGCCCTCTCACGAGGGATGTGTGCCAGCGCCACCGGGGATCGGCTACAGACCCTCCACAACGACCTCTGCCACCCAGGGGTCACGCGGCTGTTCCACTTCATAAAGCCCCGTAACTTACCCTACTCGATTGAGGAAGTTCGGTCTCTGACCAGGAACTGCCGCACTTGCGCTGAGTGCAAGCCTCGGTTCTACCGCCCAGATAGAGCCCACTTAATCAAAGCTACACGGCCCTTTGAGCGGCTCAGCTTAGATTTCAAGGGCCCCCTCCCGTCAGTCGACCGCAATGTTTACTTCCTGAACATTGTGGACGAATACTCCCGTTTCCCATTCGCCTTCCCCTGCCCAGACATGACCAGCGCCACGGTCATTAAATGCCTCAACAGCCTGTTCTGCCTGTTCGGTATGCCGAGCTACATCCATACGGATAGGGGGGCGTCCTTCATGAGTGAAGAGCTACGCCAGTACATGCTGTCCAGGGGGATCGCCACGAGCCGTACCACCAGCTACAACCCCCGGGGTAACGGTCAAGTGGAGCGAGAGAACGGGACAGTATGGAAAGCAGTCACTCTAGCTCTAAGGACCAAGGGCCTCCCTATCTCCCGCTGGCAGGAAGTCCTCTCAGATGTGCTCCATTCGATACGGTCGCTATTGTGCACTGCCACTAATGCCACGCCTCATGAACGAATGTTTGTCTTTCCCCGGAAATCCACCTCAGTATCCATGCCGTCATGGCTCTCCACCCCAGGTCCGGTATTCGTGCGAAGGCATGTGAGGGGCCACAAGACGGACCCTCTCGTGGAGCCAGTGCATCTACTCCATGCCAACCCCCAATACGCGTATGTCCGGCACGCCGACGGAAGGGAGGACACCGTGTCCATAAAAGACGTCGCCCCAGCCGGTAATGACAACAGCCACGGCAATAGCAACAACAACGATCACAGCAACTCTTACCCACCCACTACTCTTTCATCACCCCCGGAAGAACATCGACCAACGGCACCCCCACCAACTACCCCTTCAACAACCCTGGCGGCACCCCCGGCAGAGACCCAGGAGGCCACCGGGGACACCCAGCTGACACCCGCGACACCACAACAGCCACGTCGGTCACAGAGGACTATCAAACCCCCGAGCAGACTAAATCTATAGAAGGGGTGAATGTGATGAAATATTCCATTCATCACTGCCTGTGACTGTGGTTGGTTTCAGGTTTCAGTTCCCTTACCTCAGTTCCGTCTCCTCACCATTGTATTGTATATTGTAATGTATTGTGTGCAGGGCTCCGCCCATACCTGGCCCCTATGTAAGCAAGCTCAGTCTGGCCTCATAACCAGTACTGCAGACCTCCAGATGGAAGATACCTCTCTCCACTGCGTGTTACCTTCTAAGTTAATAAAAGCCTTGTTTTGTTTCGCTAACATCGAGTCTCGGAATTATTGAGGCACATCACTGAGGGAGCGCTGCACTGTCGCAGGGTCAGTACTGAGGGAGGGCTGCACTGTTGGAGGGTCAGTACTGAGGGAGCGCTGCACTGTCGGAGGGTCAGTACTGAGGGAGCGCGGCACTGTCGGAGGGTCAGTACTGAGGGAGCACGGCACTGTCTGAGGGTCAGTACTGAGGGTGCACGGCACTGTCGGAGGGTCAGTACTGAGGGAGGGCTGCACAGTCGGAGGGGCAATACTGAGGGAGCGCTGCACTGTCGGAGGGTCAGTACTTAGGGAGGGCTGCACTGTCGGAGGGTCAGTACTGAGGGAGAGCAGCACTGTCGGAGGGTCAGTACTGATGGAGCGCTGCACTGTCAGAGGGTCAGTACTGAGGGAGCGCTGCACTGTCTGAGGGTCAGTACTGAGGGAGCACGGCACTGTTGGAGGGTCAGTACTGAGGGAGCGCGGCACTGTCAGAGGGGCAGTACTGAGGGAGCGCGGCACTGTCGGAGGGGCAGTACTGAGGGAGCACGGCACTGTCAGAGGGGCAGTACTGAGGGAGGGCTGCACTGTCGGAGGGGCAGTGCTGAGGGAGCACTGCACTGTCGGAGGGGCAGTACTGAAGGAGCACGGCACTGTCTGAGGGTCAGTACTGACGGAGCACGGCACTGTCTGATGGTCAGTACTGAGGGAGCGCTGCACTGTCGGAGGGGTAGTACTGAGGGAGCGCGGCACTGTCAGAGGGGCAGTACTGAGGGAGCAAGGCAGTGGCGGAGGGGCAGTACTGAGGGATAGCTGCACTGTTGAAGGGGCAGTACTGAGGGAGCGCTGCACTGCCGGAAGGGCAGTCCTGAGGGAGCGCCCCACTGCCGGAGGGTCAGTACTGAGGGAGGGCTGCACTGTCGGAGGGGCAGTACTGAGGGAGCACGGCACTGCCAGAGGGGCAGTACTGAGGGAGCACTGCAGTGTCGGAGGGGCAGTACTGAGGGAGCGCTGCACTGTCGGAGGGCCAGTACTGAGGAAGCGCTGCACTGTCTGAGGGTCAGTACTGAGGGAGCACGGCACTGTCAGAGGGTCACTACTGAGGGAGGGCTGCACTGTCAGAGGGGCAGTATTGAGGGAGCGCTGCACTGTCGGAGCGGCAGTGCTGAGGGAGGGCTGCACTGTCGGAGGGCCAGTACTGAGGGAGGGCTGCACTGTCGGAGGGTCAGTACTGATGGAGCGCAGCACTGTCGGAGGGTCAGTACTGAGGGAGCACGGCACTGTCTGAGGGTCAGTACTGAGGGAGGGCTGCACTGTTTGAGGGTCAGTACTGAGGGAGGGCTGCACTGTCGGAGGGGCAGTGCAGAGGGAGCGCTGCACCGTCGGAGGGCCAGTACTGAGGGAGCGCTGCACTGTCTGACGGTCAGTACTGAGGGAGCACGGCACTGTCGGTGGGGCAGTGCTGAGGGAGCGCTGCACTGTCGGAAGGACAGTACTGAGGGAGCGCGGCACTGTCGGAGGGTCACTACTGAGGGAGGGCTGCACTGTCGGAGGGGCAGTACTGAGGGAGCACGGCACTGTCTGAGGGTCAGTACTGAGGGAGCACAGCACTGTCGGAGGGGCAGTACTGAGGGAGCACTGCACTGTCGGAGGGGCAGTACTGAGGGAGCACTGCACTGTCGGAGGGGCAGTACTGAGGGAGCACTGCACCGTCTGAGTGTCAGTACTGAGGGAGCACGGCTCTGTCTGATGGTCAGTACTGAGGGAGCGCTGCACTGTCGGAGGGGTAGTACTGAGGGAGCGCGGCACTGTCAGAGGGGCAGTACTGAGGGAGCACGGCACTGTCAGAGGGGCAGTACTGAGGGAGCGCTGCACTGTCGGAGGGTCAGTACTGAGGGAGCACGGCACTGTCGGAGGGGCAGTACTCAGGGAGCACTGCACTGTCGGAGTGTCAGTACTGAGGGAGCGCTGCACTGTCTGAGGGTCAGTACTGAGGAACACGGCACTGTCAGAGGGTCAGTACTGAGGGAGGGCTGCACTGTCGGAGGGGCAGTACGGAGGGAGCGCTGCACTGTCGGAGCGGCAGTGCTGAGGGAGGGCTGCACTGTCGGAGGGCCAGTACTGAGGGAGGGCTGCACTGTCGGAGGGTCAGTACTGATGGAGCGCAGCACTGTCGGAGGGTCAGTACTGAGGGAGCACGGCACTGTCTGAGGGTCAGTACTGAGGGAGGGCTGCACTGTCTGAGGGTCAGTACTGAGGGAGGGCTGCACTGTCGGAGGGGCAGTGAAGAGGGAGCGCTGCACTGTCGGAGGGCCTTACTGAGGGAGCGCTGCACTTTCGGAGGGTCAGCACTGAGGGAGCACGGCACTGTCGGAGGGTCAGTACTGAGGGAGCACGGCACTGTCTGAGGGTCAGTACTGAGGGAGGGCTGCACTGTCGGAGGGGCAGTCCTGAGGGAGCGCTGCACTGTCGGAGGGCCAGTACTGAGTGAGCGCTGCACTGTCTGAGGGTCAGTACTGAGGGAGCACGGGACTGTCGGAGGGTCTGTACTGAGGGAGGGCTGCACTGTCGGAGGGGCAGTACTGAGGGAGCGCTGCACTGTCGGAGGGTCAGTACTTAGGGGGGGCTGCACTCTCGGAGGGTCAGTACTGAGGGAGGGCTGCACTGTCGGAGGGTCAGTACTGAGGGAGCGCTGCACTGTCAGAGGGGCAGTACTGAGGGAGCGCGGCACTGTCGGAGGGGCAATACTGAGGGAGCACGGCACTGCCGGAGGGGCAGTACTTAGGCAGCACGGCACTGTTGGAGTGACAGTACTGAGGGAGCAAAGCACTGTCTGAGGGTCAGTACTGAGGGAGCACGGCACTGTCGGAGGGGCAGTACTGAGGGAGCAAAGCACTGTCTGAGGGTCAGTACTGAGGGAGCACGGCACTGTCGGAGGGGCAGTACTGAGGGAGCACTGCACTGTCAGAGGGGCAGTACTGAGGGAGCACGGCACTGTCAGAGGGGCAGTACTGAGGGAGGGCTGCACTTTCGGAGGGGCAGTACCGAGGGAGCACGGCACTGTCGGAGGGGCAGTACTTAGGGAGCGTTGCACTGTCGGAGGGGCAGTACTGAGGGAGCGCGGCACTGTCAGAGGGGCAGTACTGAGGGAGCGTTGCACTGTCGGAGGGGCAGTACTGAGGGAGCGCGGCACTGTCGGAGGGGCAGTACTGAGGGAGAACAGCACTGTCGGAGGGGCAGTACTGAGGGAGCACGGCACTGTCAGAGGGGCAGTACTGAGGGAGGGCTGCACTGTTGGAGGGGCAGTACTGAGGGAGCACGGCACTGTCAGAGGGGCAGTACTGAGGGAGCGCGGCACTGTCGGAGGGGCAGTACTGAGGGAGAACAGCACTGTCGGAGAGGCAGTACTGAGGGAGCACGGCACTGTCAGAGGGGCAGTACTGAGGGAGGGCTGCACTGTTGGAGGGCCAGTACTGAGGGAGGGCTGCACTTTCGGAGGGGCAGTACCGAGGGAGCACGGCACTGTCGGAGGGGCAGTACTGAGGGAGCGCTGCTTTGTCTAAGGGTCAGTCCTGAGGGAGTGCTGCACTGTCGGAGGTGCCGTCTTTCAGATGAGGCGTTATACCGAGAACCCATTTCAGGTGGACGTAAAAGATACCATGGCACTATTTTGAAGAAGAGCAGGGGAGTTCTCCCCTATGTCCTGGGCCAATATTTGTCCTTCAATCAACATCACTAAAAAACAGATTATCTGGTCATTATCACGCCGCTGTTTGTGGGATCTTGCTGTGCGCAAATTGGCTGCCGCGTTTCCTACATTACAACAGTGACTACACTTCAAAAAGTACTTCATTGGCTGTAAAGCGCTTTGGAATGTCCTGAGGTTTTGAAAGGCGCTATATAAATGCAAATCTTTCTTTTGGACACATTTGGCAGAATATATTTTTCTTTACATGTATGGTTAAAGGAAAAGCAGAAAGGCAGAGTATTATTTAAATGGTGATAGATTGGGAAATGTTGATGTACAAAGGGACCTGGGTGTCCTTGTACACCAGTCACTGAAAGCAAACATGCAGGTGCAGCAAGCAGTTAGAAAGGCAAATGGTATGTTGGCCTTCATTGCAAGAGGATTTGAGTACAGGAGCAAGGATGTCTTACTACAATTATACAGGGTCTTGGTGAGACCACACCTGGAGTACTGTGTGCAGTTTTGGTCTCCTTACTTAAGAAAGGATATACTTGCCATAGAGGGAGTGCAGCGAAGGTTCACCAGACTGATTCCTGGGATGGCAGGACTGTCGTATGAGGAGAGATTGGGTCAACTAGGCCTGTATTCACTAGAGTTTAGAAGAATGAGTGGGGATCTCATTGAAACGTACAAAATTCTGACAGGGCTAGACAGACTGGATGCAGGGAGGATGTTTCCCATGGCTGGGAGGTCCAGAACGAGGGGTCACAATCTCAGGATACGGGGTAGGACATTTAGGATTGAGATGAGGAGAAATTTCTTCACTCAGAGGGTGGTGAACCTGTGGAATTCTCTACCACTGAAGGCTGTGGAGGCCAAGTCACTGAATATATTTATGAAGGCGATAAATAGATTTCTAGACACAAAAGGCATCAAAGGGTATGGGGAGAGAGCAGGAATATGGTATTGAGATAGAGGATCAGCCATGATCATATTGAATGGCGGAGCAGGCTCGAAGGGCCGAATGGCCTACCCGTGCCGTAAATCCAGGGAAATATATACCCCATGATGCGCAAGTTTTATGGATAATCATCAGCCAAGCATTGCTGGAAAAATGAAAGCCTATTTCAAATGTGCTACACACAGTGCACTGAAACATGCAGAAATGGCAGTAATTAGTTGAACTGGCATTTTAGTCATTTTGCAATAATGCATTACAACTGTGTTTAACCCAGTATGGAAAATGCAAATTCATCGTAATTATACTAACAATATGGTTGCACCAAAAGAACCACAGGCGTTATTTGCTGTTACAGAAAGAGTGAAAAAAAAAATCTTATTTATTTTTGACGCCTGTCATTCAAAACAGTGGCAAGTGGCCATTTTCCTCGCCTCACCTTTTCAGCCTCACCTAGGAAATTCAGAATGTTCCTGTACCATCTGTATCCTGTTTCCATTTCACTTCAAGAAGGAGTCCTGTTCTGTCAGCAGTCCAAACACCACCTCCTCAAGAGTGTTTTTCTCACTAAAAATGAAATTATATTTCATCACCTCAAAGCCCACATGCACTGCCAATACTTCCAATCATGTCAACCAATATAGACATTACACCATCTGGAGAGACTTAGAGATGCTGGGGTTGTTCTCCTTAGAGCAGCGAAGGTTAAAGGGAGCTTTAATAGAGGCGTTCAAAATTATGAGGGGTTTTGATAGAGTAGATGGGGAGAAACTGTTTCCTCTGGCCGGAGGGACGGTAGTCAGAGGACACAGATTTAAGGTAATTGGTAAAAGAATCGGAGGGGAGATGAGAATTTTTTTTACACAGTGTGTTGTTATGATCTGGAATGCTCTGAAAAGAGCGGTGGGAGCAGATTCAATAGTAACTTTCAAAAGGGAATTGGATATATACTTGAAAAGGAAAAAAAATTGCAGGGCTCTGGGGTAAAGAGCAGGGGGGAGTGGGTCTAATTGGATAGCTCTTTCAAAGAGCCGGCACAGGCACGATGGGCTGAAAGGCCTCCTTCTGTGCTGTATCATTCCATGATCTCCTCCCTCTGCTGTCATTCTGAAGGGTTGCTGCTTTCACTGCCTCATCTGTGGTTACCCCCGTTAACTCTTGTGATGATCAGATTTTGTTGTTAATGCTCTATGGTCATTCCAGCAACTAATTTTGCATCCTCTTCTGAGACTACTTCTAGTACAATGTCATCTGACTGATGTGAACACAGCCATAGATAACTGTCACCTCCATCTCTATTGCTACCTCTGCATGGCTCCCACCGATTCCATTAGACTGCTAGGAGTGCCATAAAAACCAAATTCCCCGTACACCTTGATTTTATTAGAGTTCAAAAATCTATTGATCTCAGCCTTGAATATACTCAATATCTGAGCATCCACAGCCCTCTGGGGTAGAGAATTCCAAAGATTCACAACCCTTTGAGTGAAGAAATTTCTCCTCATCTCAGTCCTAAATGGCCAACCCCTTATTCTGAGACTGTGACTCCTAGTTCTTGACTACCCAGCCAGGGGAACCATCCTCTCAGCATCTACCCTGTCAAGCACTCTCAGGATCTTATATATTTCAATGAGATCACCTCCAGAGAGTATAGGCCCAATTCTACTCAATCTCTCCTCATAGGATAGTCCTCTCATCCCAGGAATCAACCTAGTGAACCTTTGTTGCACTCCCTCTAAGGCAAGTATATCGTTCCTTGGGTACGGAGACCAAAGCTGTACACAGTACCCCAGGTGTGGTCTCACCGAAGCCCTGTACAATTGCAGCAAGACTTCCTGTTGAGTGAGGGGGTCTCCTCAGAATTCCTATGAGGTTTGTTAGGATAATTCCTTCCTGATCTTTTTAACAGCGTTGAAAAGCTAGCGATGGTAATATGTTTGACAATTAACTTCCTTTAATGTTGTTTCCAAACATTCATCTTAAACTTCATCAGAGCAGGACACGTGAGCCTTGTGATGAAATATGTCATTCATCAGACTCTGTATTTAACTACACATATTGTATTGCCTGCTCCGGTGTTTTACCTTGTATTGTATATAGTGCACCGCCCCCTTTCTCCCCATTGGATGTTTCGGCTCCGCGCATACCTGGCCCTACTTAAGACAAGCCGAGGCTTGTCTTGCAGCAGAACAGCAGAATGCTAGGTGAAGCTAGGTGAAGACACAGGCATCTTTCTTTGCTAATAAAAGCCTTGTTTTATTCAGTTAACTTTGAGTCTTGAAGTTATTGAGGCGCATCAAGCCTTACGTATAAAACGTGTGCGTACAGGATTTTTAGCAGGGAATTGCGAGTGTGTCTTATCCAAGCCTGTTCACACTTCCTGGTCTGGAAGGTAGTCAGAAGTTCCTACTTAGTGAAACCTTGTATCTCATTTTCTTTCATTGTCTAGCTCCTGCTGGATTCAACACTACTGGGTGTTTTCTGACTCTTAGATCATTGAACAGATTGCTGGACAATTATGGGGGGCCTTATATCTTGTCGCACTGTACCGTTGCTTTCTATCTTTGGCCTTCCCAAAACCATAGCCTTTGTTGTACAAGCATAGAAACATAGAAGATAGGAGCAGGAGTAGGCCATTTGGCCCCTCGAGCCTGTTCCCCCATTTAATGAGATCATAGCTGATCATCCAAATTCAGTACCGTGTCCCTGCTTTCTCCCCATATCCCTTGATCCCTTTAGCCTTAAGAAATATATCTAACTCCTTCTTGAATATATTTAATGAATTGGCCTCAACTGCCTTGTGTGGTAGAGAATTTCACAGCTTCACCACTCTCTGGGTGAAGAAACTCCTCCTCATCTCAGTCCTAAATGGCTTACCCCTTATCCTTAGACTGTGACCCCTGGTTCTGGACTCCCCCGCCATCAGGAACATCCTTCCTGCATCTAGTCTGTCTAGTCCTGTTAGAATTTTATAAGTTTCAATGAGGTCCCCTCTCATTCTTCTAAACTCTAGCGAATATAAACCTAATCGACCCAATCTCTCTTCATACGTAATTCCTGCCATCCCAGATATCAGTCCGATGAATCTTCGCTGCACTCCCTCCATGGCAAGAACATCCTTCCTCAGATAAGGCGACCAAAACTGCACACAATATTCAAGGTGTGGTCTCACCAAGGCCCTGTACAACTGCAGCAAGACATCCTTGCTCCTGTACTCGAATCCTCCGCTATGAAGGCCAACATACCATTTGCCTTCTTAACCGCCTACTGCACCTGCATACTTACCTTCAGCGACTGGTGCACAAGGACACCCAAGTCTCATTGCACTTCCCCTTCTCCCAATCTATTGCCATTTAGATAATAATCTGTCTTCCTGTTTTTGCCACCAAAGTGGATAACCTCGCATTTATCCACATTATACGGCATTTGCCATGCATTTGCCCAATCACCCAACCTGTCCAAATCATACTGGAGTTTCTCGGCATCCTCCTCACAGCACACAGGCCCACCCAGCTTTGTGTCATCTGCAAACTTGGAGATATTACATCTAGTTCCCTCGTCTAGATCATTAATATATATTGTGAATAGCTGGGGTCGTAGCACTGATCCCTACGGTACCCCACTAGTCACTGCCTGCCACTCGGAAAAAGACCAGTTTATTCCAACTCTGTGCTTCCTGTCTGCCAACCAGTTCTCTATCCAAGACAGTACCTTACCCCCAATCCCATGTGCTTTAACTTTGGACGCTAATCTCTTATGCGGTACCTTATCAAAAGCCTTCTGAAAGTCCAAATAAACCACATCCACTGGTTCTCCCTTATCTATTCTACCAGTTACATCCTCAAAAAATTCCAGTACATTAGTCAAACATGATTTACCTTTTGTAAATCCATGTTGACTTTGTCCGATCCTGTCACTGTTTTCCAAGTGCTCTGCTATTACATCTTTTATAATGGACTCTAACATTTTCCCCACTACCGATGTCAGACTTACCGGTCTATAATTCCCCATTTTCTCTCTACCACCTTTTTTAAATAGTGGGGTTACATTAGCTACCCTCCAATCCATGGGAACAGTTCCAGAGTCCATAGAATTTTGGAAGATGACCAGCAATACATCTACTATTTCTAGGGCCACTTCCTTAAGTACCCTAGGATGTAGATTATCAGGCCCTGGGGATTTATCGGCCTTCAATCCCGTCAATTTCCCTAACACCATTTCCCTACAAATACTGATTTCATTCAATTCCTCCCTCTCATTAGACCCTATGTTCCCCGACATCTCTGGGAGGTTATTTGTGTCCTCCTTTCTGAAGACAGAACCAAAGTATATATTTAATTGGTCTTCCATTTCTTTGTTCCCCATTATAAATTCCCCTGATTCTGACTGCAAGGGACCTACGCTTGACTTCACCAATCTTTTTCTCTTCACATATTTATAGAAGCTTTTACAGTCAGCTTTTATGTTCCCTGAAAGCTTACTCTCATAATCTATTTCCCTCCTCTTAATTAATCCCTTTGTCCTCCTTTGCTGAATCCTAAACTGCTCCCAATCCTCAGGTTTGCTGCTTTTTCTGGCCAAATGATATGTCCTCTCCTTGGATCTTATGCTATCCCTAATTTCCCTTGTTAGCCACGGTTGAGTCACCCATTTTGTTTTATTTTTATGCCAAACAGGGATGAACAAATGCTGTAGTTCATCCATGCGATCTTTAAATGTTTGTCATTGCCTATCCACCGTCAACCCTTTAAGTAACGTCGTAGCCAACTCATGCCTCATACCATTGTAGTTTTCTTTATTTAAATTCAGGACCCAATCTCTGAGTCAACTACTTCACTCTCCATTTTAATGAAGAATTCTATCATATTATGATCGCTCCTCCCCAAGGGGCC
This sequence comes from Somniosus microcephalus, assembly GCF_052327205.1. Classification (NCBI taxonomy): domain Eukaryota; kingdom Metazoa; phylum Chordata; class Chondrichthyes; order Squaliformes; family Somniosidae; genus Somniosus; species Somniosus microcephalus. The sequence continues at coordinate 256,348,460 of NC_140987.1, read as the reverse complement.
TCGCACAACAAGATTGCTAATTAATCCTTTCTCATTACATAATACCCAGTCTAAGATGGTCTGACCTCTAGTTGGTTCCTCGACATATTGGTCCAGGAAACCATCCCGTATACACTCTGGGAATTCCTCCTCCACAGTATTGTTACTAATTTGGTTAGACCAATCTATATGTAGATTAAAGTCACCCATGATAACTGCTGTGCCCTTATTGCACGCGTCTCTAATTTGCCGTTTAATGCCATCCCCAACCTCAGCATTACTGTTTGGGGGTCTGTATACTACTCCCACTAACGTTTTCTGCCCCATGGTATTTCTCAGCTCTGCCCATACAGATTCCACATCATCAGAGCTTATATGCTTCCTTACTATTGTGTTAATCTCCTCTTTAACCAACAATGCTACCCCACCTCCTTTTCCTTTTTTCCTGTCCTTCCTGAATATTGAATACCCCTGGATGTTGAATTCCCAGCCTTGGTCACCCTGCAGCCATGTCTCCGTAATCCCAATTATATCATATCCGTTTATATCTATTTGCGCAGCTAATTCATCCACCTTATTACAAATGCTCCTTGCATTAAGACACAACGGGGGAGAAATTGGGTGAGTAGCGCCACCTGTTAGCGCCTAAAGAGGCAGGCAGTGGCTGTAGCGCCACTGGCTGCGCCTCCCGCGATATTCAGGAGGGGCGCTAATGGTGGCGTTAGCCTGTTGTGCTGCGCCGCCACCGATGACATCATCGGTGTGCGCAGCGCCCCATTCGTGCCCCGTTCGCGATATTTGGTAGTGAACGCCACAGTTGCGGCGTTCGCTACCCGCGCCCGGTTCACAGGGCCTTACTGTGCCGGCAGCAGCGCAAGTTAAGGTGGAGGTGCAGGGCGGACGCTTTTTTGGCGGCCGCCTGCCAGCACCTCTGTCCCCGGCCTCCTAACCCCCCCCCCCCCGCGGCATTGCCGGCTGTTTCCCGAGAGCCCGGCACTTCTCCTTGGTGCCGGGCTCATTTTCCGGCACTCGCGAGCGGGGATCGCGCTGTTGCAGGCACCTCCCCCTTAACAGTGGGAGGAAGGCCTGCAGTACCGCAGCGTGCCATGCCGCAGCATGTGGCGCTGCGGCACGTTGCGCTGCGATAATCAGTTTCAGCGCCCTAAGAGGGACGCGGAGCGCCTCGAGCCTCGCCCCGTGTCCCTCGAGGGGCACTGAAACTGAATTTCTGGCGATCGGTATTACTCCGATCACTGCGCTAAATCCTGCGCTCAGGCGACTTTTGCGCCACTTTGGCGCCCCAACCCAATTTCTAGGCCAAAGCCTTCAGGCTTGATTTTTTAACACTGTTAGTCCTTTTAGAATTATTATTTACTGTGACCCTTGATTTCTCTGACTTCCACTTTTTCTTTTCTCCTTCCTGTCTTTTGTTTCTATCCTTGCTTCCCTTTCCTCTGTCTCCCTGCTCAGGTTCCCAACCCCCTGCCATTTTAGTTTATACCCTCCCCAACAGCACTAGCAAACACTCCCCCTAGGACATCGGTTCCGGTCCCACCGAGGTGCAAACCATCCAGTTTGTACTGGTCCCACCTCCCCCAGAACCGGTTCCAATGTCCCAGGAATTTGAATCCCTCCCCTTTGCACCATTCCTCTAGCCACGTATTCATCTGAAATATCCTTCTATTTCTACTCTGACTAGCACGTGGCACTGGTAGCAATGCTGAGATTGCTACCTTTGAGGTCCTATTTTTTAATTTACCTCTTAACTCCCTATATTCAGCTTTTAGGACCTCATCCCATTTTTTACCTATATCGTTGGTACCTATATGCACCACGACAACTGGCTGTTCACCCTCCCCCTCCAGAATACCCTGCAGCCGCCCCGAGACATCCTTGACCCTTGCACCAGGGAGGCAACATACCATCCTGGAGTCTCGTTTGCGGCCACAGAAACGCCTATCTATTCCCCTTACAACAGAATCCCCTATCACTATAGCTCTCCCGCTCTTTTTCCTACCGTCCTGTGCAGCAGGACCATCCATGGTGCCAGGAAGTTGGCTGCTGCTGCCTTCCCCCGATAAGCCATCTCCCTCAACAATATCCAAAGTGGTATATCTGTTTGAAAGGGGGATGGCCACAGGGGACCCCTGCACTACCTGCCTGCGCCTACTACTCTGCCTGGTGGTCACCCATTCCCTTCCTGCCTGTGCAGCCTTTACCTGCAGTGTGACCAACTCCCTAAATGTGCTATCCATGACGTCCTCAGCATCGCAAATGCTCCAGTATGTATCCATTTGCAGCTCCAGCACCGCAATGCGGTCTGTCAGTAGCTGCAGCTAGATACACTTCCCGCACACATGGTCGTCAGGGACACAGGAAGTGTCTCTGATTTCCCACATAGTGCAGGAGGAGCATGTTAGCAATCTCTGTAGTAAAAGGAACCAATTGTCTTATTTATACTGCAGTAATTTCCTTCTTTTACACACCCCTCCTTTCTGCTATCTAAAACCTGTTTTTCAACAGCCTGTTCTTTTTTTTTAATTTGTTTATGGTATGTGGGCATCGCTGGTAAGGCCAGCATTCATTGCCCACCCCTAGTTGCCCTTGAGAAGGTGGTGGTGAGCCACCTTCTTGAACCACTGCTGTCCGCGTGGTGAAGATACTCCTACAATGCTGTTAGGTAAGGAGTTCCATATTTTGACCAAGCAACGATGAAGGAATGGCGATATACTTCCAAGTCAGGATGGTGTGTGACTTGGAGGGGCACTTGGTGGTGGTGGTGTTCCCATGTGCCTGCTGCCTTCTAGATGGAAGAGGCCGCAGGTTTGGGAGGTGCTGCCGAAGAAGCCTTGGTGAGTTGCTGCAATGCATCTTGTAGATGGTACACACGGCAGCCACGGTACGCTGGTGGTGGAGGGAGTGAATGTTTAAGCTGGTGGATGGGGTGCCGATCAAGCGGGCTGCTTTGCCCTGGATGGTGTCGAGCTTCTTGAGTGTTGTTGGAGCTGCACTCATCTAGGCAAGTGGAGAGTATTCCATCACACTCCTGACTTGTGCCTTGTAGATGGTGGAAAGGCTTTGGGGAGTCAGGAGGTGAGACACTTGCCGCAGTATTTATGTGGCTGGTCCAGTTAAGTTTCTGGTCAATGGTGACCCCCAGGATGTTGATGGTGGGGGATTCGGCGATGGTAATGCTGTTGAATGTCAAGGGGCGGTGGTTAGACTTTCACTTGTTGGAGATAGTCATTGCCCGGCACTTCTGTGGTGTGAATGTTACCTGCTACTTATCAGCCCAAGCCTGATCGTCGTCCAGGTCTTGTTGTATGCAGGCATGGACTGCTTCATTATCTGAGGAGTTGTGAATGGCGCTGAACACTATGCAGTCATCAACGAACATCTCCATTTCTGACCTTATGTTGGAGGGAAGGTCATTGATGAATCAGCTGAAGATGGTTGGGCCTAGGACACTGCCCTGAGGAGCTCCTGCCGCAATGTCCTGGGGTTGTGATGATTGACCTTCAATCACCACAGCCATCTTCCTTTGTGCTAGGTATGACTCCAGCCAGTGGAGAGTTTTCCCCCTAACAACCCTTTTAGTTCCATATTATATCATTAATGCCAACTAACCTATTGATTTAATAATCTTTATGTGCCTATCCTTACAGACTACAATGTCTTCGGCCCTGAAATTCATCCTTCTCCAATGTTATCAGCGTCACTATGATCCAAAGAGAGAATTTGTGAGCACACAGCTTAAACTAACTCTGCCTACATCAGCTGTTCTGTATTAGATTAATGTAAAAATATATCTATATTCTTACAAGGTTCCCACAGTAATAACTTTTTTTATATGGGCATGGTTACCGGCTTAGATCTCAAACTCCTGTCTTTTTTTATGAAGTGGTTGTCTTCAGCAGACTTAAGCAAGTACAAGCACTGGCAGGAGGCCTATTTCGCTCTCCATCCTATTTAAGGTTCTGTGAAAGGTTCTTATTAACTGCATAAAGGATTAAGCCAACCAGCAATTGAGAGCGGAGCAGGCAGGACTTGTACCTTTTAGAGGTTGCGGCATGTGCATTTTTTTACGTGGGTGGATATTATTAAACAGGGTGCAGTGGGTATGGTAGTGTAGTGGTTATGCGAGCTTATCCACTTTGGTGGCAAAAACAAGAAGGCAGATTATTATCTGAATGGCAATAGATTGGGAGAAGGGGAAGTGCAACGAGACCTAGGCGTTCTTGTGCACCAGTCGCTGAAGGTAAGCATGCAGGTGCAGCAGGCAGTTAAGAAGGCAAATGGTATGTTGGCCTTTGTAGCGAGAGGGTTTGAGTACAGGAACAAGGATGTCTTGCTGCAGTTGTACAGGGCCTTGGTGAGACCACATCTTGAGTATTGTGTGCAGTTTTGGTCGCCTTATCTGAGGAAGGACGTTCTTGCCATGGAAGGAGTGCAGCGAAGATTCACCAGGCTGATACCTGGGATGGCAGGAATGACGTATGAGGAGAGATTGGGTCGATTGGGCTTGTACTCGCTGGAGTTTAGAAGAATGAGAGGGGATCTCATTGAAACTTATAAAATTCTAACAGGACTAGACAGACTAGATGCAGGAAGGATGTTCCCGATGGTCGGGGAGTCCAGAGCCAGGGGTCACAGTCTAAGGATAAGGGGTAAGCCATTTAGGACAGAGATGAGGAGGAATGTCTTCACCCAGAGAGTGGTGAACCTGTGGAATTCTCTTCCACAGAAGGCAGTAGAGGCCAATTCATTAAATATATTCAAGAAGGAGTTGGATATTGTTCTGGACTTATGAACATTATGGACATTTTACATGCAGATAGCACCCTCTGGTGGTGGTTATTGTGTTTGCAGTGTTCGTATGCAGCAGAGGTCATTTGACCTTTCTACCTGTCTTCCTGTTTGACCCAGGAAGTAGAATTCCAGGAAGAACCTAACTAAGTAATGGAGGATCTCCCATGAGGGATCCTCAATCCAATGTAATCTGATCTCATATGTTAGGCCAGGCGCAATATCTGTGAGTATCTTTGTTTGTTAGCATAATAGCAACTTTGTCAGTGTAGTATTTTGACAATACAATGTTTATGAGAAGTAATAGTTGATATTTACAGAAGTACAGTCCAAATGTTAGTTAGTTATACAATTAGTCTATTCTACTGTTGTAAATATGTTTATAGCTTATGTAATATCGAATGTATAGTACTCAGTTTATGTACAAAACATACTTTGTCTTTGTTTACAGTTTCACAAATTTGTTCAAGTAAAGCTTCAAACAGCGAAACGGCTTCACGAGGAATTATTTGAATAAGTGTTTAACTTGCTGGATAACTAGATAGGAGCACATCTAGCAAGGCCAGTACAGTGAAAAGATAGCAATGCGGCTAGCTGTGAAGAGCTCGGTCAGGAACTCAGAGTGAGCCTTAACCTCGTAGACCACACCTACCTCATATCAACATGTCAGAAGATAATAACGAAAATGCTTTGCAGCGAGGAGAAGACCTTAAACAGGCAGACGAAACTGTAGAATGTGACAATCGGTCTATAAGCTCCGGTTACTTCAGATCGCAAGCTGGTTCACGGTCATCAGGTGGTTCTAGAGTAAGCGTGGCCATCACCAGAGCACGGGCTAAGCTAGTAGCAGCTCAAGCCAGAGCTGCGCATGCGAACAGTGAAATAGAAATTAATGTAAGACAGGCCCATCTTCAAGCTGAACCCCACGCCGAGCAGGCCCGACTCCAAGCCGAACAAGCCCGATTCCAAGCTGAATTCCAAGCGGAACAGGCCCGTCACCAAGTGGAACGCCAGGCTGAACAGGCCCATCTCCAAGCCACATTAGACGCTCTGCAGCAACAAAAAGAGATAGATGCTGCATTAGCTGAGACACAAGTATTCGAGGCAATTTTGGAGGGAGCTGATCCCGAGACAGCTTACAAACCTTTAATTCCTGTTTCGCGGCAGAGTCGACGACAGATTACGTAAGCGACCATGCCGACATACAGTTTACAAGAGAAAGGGATGAAGGCCCGCACATCTCTACAGACGCAAGCACTTCATATAACATGCCCCAAGTTGCCAACCAAGGTCAAAGTAGACAGCGTGCCTCAAGCCGCAGAGTCTCCCCCAGCAGGACGGAAGACACGGTGCAGAGGAATAGAACGCTGGATAGAAAAAGTCAGCAGCGAACCCCCTCTCGTTTCCTTGAGACCCCCAACAGAACCCCTATTCAGGGCAACCCTGGCACAGGTCCCAGTACCTACGACCTTGCCAAATACCTTGCATGCACCCAGCTGGTGACTACAGGGTTAACCAAGTTTGATGACAGGCCGGAGAATTATCGGGCTTAGAAGTCTTGCTTCCACGATGCCATATCAGGCTTAGACCTGTCGGCAGGAGAAGAGCTCAGCCTCCTTATCAAATGGCTCGGCCCAGAGTCCGCCGGACAGGCATGCAGGATAAAAGCGGCCAATGTGGGACATCTGCCAGCGGGGTTGAAGACGGCTTGGGCGAGGCTGGAAGAAAGCTACGGCTCACCTGAAGCCATTGAAAGGGCTCTCTTTGACAGGTTGGAGAACTTTCCGAGGTTGGCGAGTAAGGAACCCCAGAAGCTCCGCGACCTTGGAGATCTGCTGTCGGAACTCGAAGCCGCAAAGCAGGACGGCTACCTACCCGGTCTATCGTACTTAGACACTTCCAGAGGGGTAAGTCCCATCATTGAGAAGCTTCCATCTAACCTGCAGGAGAAGTGGATAACGTTTGGATCAAAGTTCAAGCTAAAGCACAACGTGGCCTTCCCACCATTCTCTGCGTTTGCCAAATTCATCCGTAAAGAAGCCGAAGCCAGGAACGACCCCAGCTTCAACTTCTTTCCTCCCACCCAGCACTTGCCAGAAGAGACAAGTTTGACAGACATGGAAAGACACCAATATCTGTCCACAAAATGCAAGTGTCCTCAACTGAGAACACAAAGATTCAGAAGAAACCTGAGGATATGAGCAAACAATGCCCTATCCACAACAAGCCCCATCCTTTAAAGAAGTGCAGAGGCTTCAGGGAGATGTCCCTGGAAGATCGGAAACAATATCTTAAAGAGAACTCTATATGTTTCAAGTGCTGCTCTTCCACGAGCCATCTCAGCACTCCACCCAGGCCCAGCTCCTTGGAAATCAGAGTCGCCTCCTCCTGCCTCAGAGCACGGCGGGGAGAGAGAGGGAGCTGCCGGTCTGGAGATTACATCCAGGTGCACCGAGGTGTGTGGAGAAGGAGTGAGCGCAAGAGCATGCTCCAAGATATGCCTCATTAATGTGTACCCTGTAGGACGTCGCCAAGAATCTGAGAAGATGTATGCCATACTAGACGAACAAAGCAATCGTTCTCTAGCAAGATCCGAGTTCTTCAACATCTTCAAGGTCAAAGGAAGTCCATCACCTTACACGCTGAAGACGTGTGCTGGACTTTCAGAGACAGCCGGCAGGAGGGCCTGCGGTTATGTTGTTGAGTCAGCCGACGGGAAGATTAGCCTCCCCCTTCCTACACTCATCGAATGTAATCAAGTCCCCGACAATCGTTCTGAGATTCCCACTCCGAATGCAGCTCGTCATCACTGTCATCTGAGACGCATTGCAGACGAGATCCCACCTCTTGATCCAGATGCAGGCATACTTCTGTTGTTGGGAAGGGACATCCTGAGGGTACATAAGATAAGGAAACAGATCAATGGTCCACATGACGCCCCTTTCGCCCAAAGGCTGGACCTCGGCTGGGTCGTTGTTGGAGAAGTGTGCCTCAAGGACGCTCACAAGCCATCTCAGGTGAACACACTCAAGACTTCCATCTTGGAGAATGGTCGTCCAAGCTACCTTACCCCATGCATTAGTCAGATCCGAGTGACAGAGAAGTTCAGTCATACGGCTCAGCCTCAGAAAACCCCAGCGCTGATCTCCACAGACAGCACACAGATGATGCTCACTGGAGAGAACCCGGGTCAGTCAGTCTTCTGTCGCACCGCCAACGACCACAAACTTGCTCCATCGATCGACGACATGAGGTTCCTACAGATTATGGACAATGAGGTCTCTCGTGACAGCTCTAACAGCTGGGTTGCACCCTTACCCTTCCAGAACCCCAGACGACGGCTGCCAAACAACAGGGAGTATGCCTATAATCGTCTTAACTCACTCCGCCGCACACTAGAGAAGAAGCCAAAGATGAAAGCACACTTCCTAGAATTTGTAAAGAAAATGCTTGCAAATGATCATGCAGAGCTAGCTCCTCCACTCCAGGAAGGCCAAGAGTGTTGGTACCTCCCTTCCTTCAGAGTCTATCACCCCAAAAAGCCGGAACAGATCCGCGTGGTGTTTGACTCCAGTGCACCATTTCAGGGAGTCTCTCTCAACGACGTACTCCTCACGGGGCCTGATCTTAACAACAGCCGTACTCATGAGATTCAGGAAAGAGCCCGTCGCCATCACTGCCGATATCCAGCACATGTTTCATTGCTTTGTGGTGAGAGAAGACCACAGAGACTTCCTCCGCTTCCTGTGGTATCGGGACAACGACCCCAACAGAGACATTGTGGACTACAGAATGCGTGTCCATGTCTTCGGGAATAGCCCATCCCCTGCTGTAGCCATATACGGACTGAGGAGGGCTGCCAAGGAAGAAGACGACGACTTTGGCAGTGATGTGAGAGGGTTCATCGAACAAGAGTTTTATGTCGACGACGCACTGAAGTCATTCCCGACCGAAGCAGAGGCCATCAGTACCCTCGGACGAGCCCAGGAACTACTTGCACTATCCAACCTCAGGCTGCACAAGATAGCCTCTAACAGACCAGCAGTGATGGAGGCATTCCCCCCTGAAGATCGTGCTAAGGACGTCAAGGATCTAGACCTCTTCACTGATGACCTCCCCCTACAGCGTAGCCTAGGAGTGTCTTGGAACATAGCAACAGACACGTTCACGTTCCAAGTCTTAGATGCCAAGAAACCCTTCACACATAGAGGAGTGCTCTCTACGGTCAACAGCCTATACGACCCTCTCGGCTTCTTAGCCCCATCACCATACAAGGCAGGCTGCTCCTCAGGGAACTCTCCACACGCGCTGAAGAGTGGGATTCACCTCTCCCTGAAGAGATGGAAGCAGAGTGGGACAGATGGAGAGACTCACTCCAAGACTTACAGGAGATCCAAAAACCTCGCTGCTATACGTCTTTCTCTCCCTTAAATGCCCAATTCAAAGAGCTTTGTGTCTTTGCAGACGCATCCGCTAAGGCCATTGCAAGTGTGGCTTATCTGAAGGTCACCACTCAAGATGGACAAAGCAAAATCGGCTTCGTCTTTGATAGGGGCAAGTTGGCGCCCCAGCCAGACCTCACCATACCCAGATTGGAACTGTGCGCAGCAGAACGCAACCTACCCCCTCACAGCAGTCTACGGAAGCTGCATCCTATCATCAACACCGACGGACTGTCTCTGAGGTGGTTCTTCCTTTGTCACCAGAGGACTCCAGTGACAAGTAGAGTTCGGACTATGTGGAGTCGTTAGCGACCCCAGACGGGGAGTGTTCTGGACTTATGGATATTATGGACATTTTACATGCAGATAGCACCCTCTGGTGGTGGTTATTGTGTTAGCAGTGTTTGTATGCAGCAGAGGTCATTTGACCTTTCTACCTGTCTCCCTGTTTGACCCAGGAAGTAGAATTCCAGGAAGAACCTAACTGAGTAATGGAGGATCTTCCATGAGGGATCCTCAATCCAATGTAATCTGATCTCATATGTTAGGCCAGGCGCAATATCTGTGAGTATCTTTGTTTGTTAGCATAATAGCAACGTTGTCAGTGTAGTATTTTGACAATACAATGTTTATGAGAAGTAATAGTTGATATTTACAGAAGTACAGTCCAAATGTTAGTTAGTTATACAATTAGTCTATTCTACTGTTGTAAATATGTTTATAGCTTATGTAATAGCAAATGTATAGTACTCAGTTTATGTACAAAACATACTTTGTCTTTGTTTACAGTTTCACAAATTTGTTCAAGTAAAGCTTCAAACAGCGAAACGGCTTCACGAGGAATTATTTGAATAAGTGTTTAACTTGCTGGATAACTAGATAGGAGCATGTCTAGCGAGGCCAGTACAGATATATTTCTTAAGGCTAAAGGGATCAAGGGATATGGGGAGAAAGCAGGGACAGGGTACTGAATTTGGATGATCAGCCATGATCGCATTGAATGGCAGAGCAGGCTCGAGGGGCCGAATGGCCGACTCCTGCTCCTATATTCTATGTTTCTATGTTTCTATGTTACTAGATTAGTAATAATAGAGGCATGGACTAATAATCCAGAGTAATGGTAGTTCAAATCTTACCATGGCTATCTGAAAAAATGAATTTCGTGTATAAAATTATGAGGGCCTAGATAGAGTGGATAGGAAGGACCTATTTCCCTTAGCAGAGAGGTCAATAACCAGGGGCAATAGATTTAAAGTAATAGGTAGAAGGATTAGAGGGGAGTTGAGGAGAAATGTTTTCACCCAGAGGGTGGTGGGGGTCTGGAACTCACTGCCTGAAAGGGTGGTAGAGGCAGAAACCCTCATCACATTTAAAAAGTACTTGGATATGCACTTGAAGTGCCGTAACCTACAGGGCTACGGACCAAGTGCTGGAAAGTGGGATAGCTCTTTTTTGGCTGGTGCAGACACGATGGGCCGAATGGCCTCCTTCTGTGTCGTTAACTTCTATGATTCTATGAGAATGGCTGAAAATAAAGCTGTACATTATTAGATAGATCATACGAAGGTATATGGCAGTGTCAAGAGTCCTTTGGAAAATCTTGACAATGGTGTGCCAGAAAAGATTGCGAGTGCGACCAAACACTTTAATGTGAATGCCAGCTGCTGTATTGGAGAACATGGGAAGCTATTGTGCTGGCTCACTTTTTTAAAATTGAGATTCAGGCAAGGATGGGTGATGTCCTGTTACTAGTTTTTGCTCATCAAGGATTGGATCGTGAGTCCCAGCCTGACTAGAAGGTGGGTGAGTCTTTGTTGGGAGGCAGGTTGAAAGCCTGGAGAACGTGAACTTTACTAATGATGTTGTGCTTATATTATAGAATAGAATCATAGAATCTTACAGCGCAGAAGGAGACCATTCAGCCCATCGTGCCTGTGCTGGCTCATTGAAAGAGCTGTCCAATTTAGTCCCATACCCCAGCTTTCTCCCCATAACCCTGCAAATTAATCCTCTTTAAGTACATGTCCAATTGCCTTTTGAAAGTTCCTATGGAATCTGATTCCACCACCCTTTCAATTAGTGTGTTCCAGATCTTAACAACTCTGCTAATTTCCCCTCTAGTTCTTTTGCCCATTATTTTAAATCTATGCCGCTGGAAACCATTTCTCCCTATCTATTCTGTCAAAACCCTTCATGATTTTCACACACAGAATCACACACAGAAACCCCACAGTGCAGATAGAGGCCATTTAGGCCCATCGAGCCTGCACCGACACATATCCCACCCGATCCCCATAACCCCTACACCAACACATATCCCACCCTATCCCCGTAACCCCACGTATTTAATCCCCGTAACACTAAGGGTCAATTTATCATAGCCAATCAACCTAACCTGCACATCTTTGGACTGTGGGAGGAAACCGGAGCACCCGGAGAAAACCCACGCAAACACGGGGAGAATGTGCAAACTCCACACAGACAGTCACCCGAGGCCGGATTCGAACCCGGGTCCCTGGCGCTGTGAGGCAACAGTGCTAACCACTATGCCACCGTGCTGCCCTCTTTTAAACACCTCTATTAAATCTCCCCTTAATCTTCTCTGCTCTAAGGAGAACAATTCCACGTTCTCTAGCAATGTTCCCTCTAATTTTTTTTTGGCCCATTCAAAATTCCGCGCATGCGTGATTTTTCCATTTAAAAGCCAGTGAGCCGGCTGCATGGGACCAGAAGACCGCTGCGGGGCCTCAGTATTGCACTGGAGTGTCAGCCTAGATTTTTGTGCTCAAGCCTCTGGAGTGAGACTTGAACCCACAACGTTTTAATTCAGACGTGAGAGTGCTACTAACTAACCATGGCTGACATCTGCAAATATCTTTATTCAAAGGGTTGTCAATCTTTAGATTTCTCTACCCCAGAGGGCTGTGGATGCTCAGCCATTGAGTATATTCAAGACAGAGATCGATAGATTTTTGGATATTAAGGGAATCAAGGGATATGGAGATAGGGCGCGAAAGTGGAGTTGAGATAGAAGATCAACCATGATCTTATTGAATGGCAGAGCAGGCTCGAGGCGCCGTTTGGCCTACTTCTGCTCCTATTTCTTATCTTCTTATAAAAGATTGAGCTAAATGAAATGATCTGAGTGCAGCCTTATTGTTTAGGAAAAGCATACGAGTGACCCCCCTCCATGGCACAAGCCATGTTGGATGCAATCTTAAATTTACACATGTGATTTTTCCATTTAAAAGCCGGTGAGCCGGCTGCATGGGACCAGAAGACCGCTGCGGGGCCTCAGTATTGCACTGGAGTGTCAGCCTAGATTTTTCTGCTCAAGCCTCTGGAGTGAGACTTGAACCCACAACTTTTTAATTCAGACGCGAGAGTGCCACTAACTAACCATGGCTGACATCTGCAAATATCTTTATTCAAAGGGTTGTCAATCTTTAGATTTCTCTACCCCAGAGGGTAGAGGCTCAGTTGGTGGTGCTCTCACTTCTGAGTCGGAAGGTTGTGGGTTTAAGTCCCACTCCAGAGACTTGAGTACAAAAATCTAGGCTGACACTCCAGTGCATTACTGAGGGAGTGCTGCACTGTCGGAGGTGCCATCTTTTGGATGAGACGTTAAACCGAGGCCCTGTCTGGCCTCTCAGGTGGGCGTAAAAGATCCCATGGCACTATTTTGAAGCAGAGCAGGGGAGTTCTCCCCGGGGTCCTGGCCAATATTTATCCCTCAAGCAACATTTCTAAAAAACACATTATCGCAATGCTGGTTGTGGAAGCTTGCTGTGCGCAAATTGGCTGCCGTGTTCCCTACATTACAACAGTGACTACACTTCAAAAACGTACTTCATTGGCTGTAAAGCGCTTTGGAACATCCTGAGGTTTCTTTTTATGGGCCTGGAATTGTCTGCCATGGTGATATTGGTGATGAACACCTTAAGTTATACTGTTGAGCGCCCCAATCCTCCAGCAGCTGGAAGAATGAGTAGAATATGGCGCAGCGAGCTTAGCAGGGGATCGGGAACAGCGCGGCCAATGCCCGATACACATACAGCGTACCGGAGAACATTGGAACAAGAGGAGGCCATTCAGCCCCTCGAGCCTCTTCCTCCTTCTAATTAGATCATGGCTGATCTGTAACAGCTGGGGACCAACTCAGAACAACTGCTTATTTAACAGGGACATGTTTAGGTGCAATGGCTCCAATCTGATAACGTGGAGACGGGTCGCAGTCTGTACGGACAGAATGCCCAGCTTGGATTTAATTTGATTGATGAGTCTGTACTGAAAGAGTATATAAATATATAAATCGGCATTAAGGAGGGACCCGTATGCGTAGGGTAATCGTCTGAACTGCACCCAATCCCTAGCCATATTTCATTACCGGTTGCAATCCATGATTAGCACATGGGCTCAATAAATATTAATATAAAAATAATACACAATACCAATGAGGATGGGATTCAAACATACGCATGTAGAGCACAATGGATTAGCAGTCCATCACCTTAATCTCTCGGCCACCTAGTCTCAATAATTGTGGATATCACAATAATATCAGTCGGGCAAAAATCAGAACATGCCTGACTGTCAAAAAACGTATTTTATTACTTAATTGAGGTTTAAGATCATAGAATGATACAGCACAGAAGGAGGCCATTCAGCCCATCATGCCCATGCCTGCTCTTTGAAAGAGCTCTCCAATTAGTCCCACTCCCCTCTGCTCTTTCCCCACAGCCCTACAATTTTCTCCCCTTCGAGTATTTATCCAATTCCCTTTTGAAAGTTATTATTAAATCTGCCTCCACCGCCCTTTCAGGCAGCGCATTCCAGATCATAACAACTCACTGCGTAAAAAAATTCTCCTCATCTCCCCCTCTGGTTCTTTTGCCAGTTACCTTAAATCTGTGTCCTCTGGTTACCGACCCTCCTGCCACTGGAAACAGTTCCTCCCTATTGAGGGTTAAGATTTCAATTAAGTTCCAAGACCAAGTCAGTAAAAATATTTCTGATTCTGAGCTCTCCAGTGCCATTCTGCAATGGTTTAAGTTCTCTGTGGCAATCACAGTGACATTCATTCAACAAACTCAATCCCGCCATGGATTGTAATGAGGGGCGGAGCTATGATAATTAACTGCTCAACCTTTACGGTGAGGGTGGAGCAGTGCAAAATCATAGAAACAGGAGGAGGCCATTCGGCCCCTCAAGCCTGTTCCACCATTCATTGCGATCATGGCTGATCTGTATCTTAACTCCGTTTACCCATCTTGGTTCCGTATCCCTTAACACCCTTGCCTGACAAAATCTATCAATCTCAGTTTTGAAATTTTCAACTGACCTCCAGCCTCAACAGCTTTTAGGGGAGCGAGTTCCAGATTTCCACCACCCTTTGTGTGAAGAAGTGCTTCCTGACATCACCCCTGAACGGCCCAGCTCTCATTTTAAGGTTATGCCCCCTTGTTCTGGACTCCCCCCACCAGAGGGAATAGTTTCTCTCTCTCTACCCTATCAACTCCTTTAAACACTTCAATTTGATCACCCCATATATACTAAGTCCATGGCAGTTTGTCAGCAGAGAATTTTATGCAGCTAATACTTTGCTAGGCTGGCATCAGACTTCAGTTTATGGCAAAAATGTTCCCGACCGAAAACTGGAAATATCAATCGTGCAAATGGGAAATAAGATTTCTTGTATCCATCCCATCTAATAGCAGTTGTTTATTTAACAAAATAGAAAAAATGCGGGAAAAGCAAAATGGAATGAGTATCCGATGGCCCGGAATATTCATGCTGCCGTGCATGCGGGATTGGAGGCGGGTCGGGAGTAAAATACGCAATAAACGGGAGTGGGTCGGGAACGCGCTGTCATCCCGCCTCCTTGCGCCTTTAACTCAGGCGTGTCTGCTAGTGCAGCATGGACCCGAACGGTGGAAGCGAGCAACCTAATTTAGATCATTATAAGAACATAAGGTTGGGTGATTGGGCAGATGCATGGCAAATGCAGTATAATGTGGATAAATGTGAGGTTATCCACTTCGGTGGCAAAAACAGGAAGACAGATTATTATCTGAATGGCAATAGATTGGGAAAAGGAGAAGTGCAACGAGACCTGGGTGTCCTTGTGCACCAGTTGCTGAAGGTAAGCATGCAGGTGCAGCAGGCGGTTAAGAAGGCAAATGGTATGTTGACCTTCATAGCGAGAGGATTCGAGTACAGGAGCAAGGATGTCTTGCTGCAGTTATACAGGGCCTTGGTGAGACCACATCTTGAGTATTGTGTGCAGTTTTGGTCGCCTTATCTGAGGAAGGATGTTCTTGCCATGGAGGGAGTGCAGCGAAGATTCACCAGACTGATACCTGGGATGGCAGGAATGACGTATGAGGAGAGATTGGGTCAATTAGGCTTATATTCGCTAGAGTTTAGAAAAATGAGAGGGGATCTCATTGAAACTTATAAAATTCTAACAGGACTAGACAGACTAGATGCAGGAAGGATGTTCCCGATGGCGGGGGTGTCCAGAACCAGGGGTCACAGTTTAAGGATAAGGGTTAAGCCATTTAGGACTGAGATGAGGAGGAATTTCTTCACCCAGAGAGTGGTGAACCTATGGAATTCTCTGCCACACAGAGCAGTTGAGGCCAATTCATTAAATATATTCAACAAGGAGTTGGATATATTTCTTGAGGCTAAAGGGATCGAGGGATATGGGGAGAAAGCAGGGACAGGGTACTGAAAATGGATGATCAGCCATGATCTCATTGAATGGCGGAGCGGGCTCAAGGGGCCGAATGACCTACTCCTGCTCCTATCTTCTATGTTTCTATGTAAGAACATAAGAAGCAGGAGCAGGAGTAGGCCAATCGGCCCCTCGAGCCTGCTTCGCCATTCAATAAGATCATGGCTGATCCAATCTTGGCCTCAACACCACTTTCCCGCTCTCTCCCCATACCCCTGGACTCCCTTGTAGTTCAAATGTCTGTCAATCTCCGCCTTGAATATATTCAATGACTCCGCTTCCACAGCTCTCTCGGGTAGAGAATTCCAAAGATTCACAACCCTCTGAGTGAAGAAATTCTTTCTCATCTCCGTCTTAAATGGGCGACCCCTTATTCTGAAACTATGCCCCCTAGTTCTAGAAACCCCCACTAGGGGAAACATCCTCTCAGCATCTACCCTGTCAATCCCCCTCAGAATCTTATATGTTTCAATAAGATCACCTCTCATTCTTCTAAACTCCAATGAGTATAGGCTCAACCTGCTCAACCTTTCGTCATACGCCAACCCCTTCATCCCAGGAATCAACCTAGTGAACCTTCTCTGTACTGCCTCCAATGCAAGTATATCCTTCCTTAAATATGGAGACCACAACTGTACACAGTACTCCAGGTGTGGTCTCACCAGCGCCCTGTACAGCTGCATCAAAACTTCCCTACTTTTATACTCCATACCCCTTGCAATAAAGGCCAACATTCCATTAGCCTTCCTAATTACTTGCTGTACCTGCATGCTAACTTTTTGTGTTTCATGTACTAGGACCCCCAGATCCCTTTGTACCACAGCATTTTGTAGTCTCACTTCATTTAAATAATAATTTGCTTTTTCATTCTTCCTTCCAAAGTGGATAACCTTACATTTTCCCACATTATACTCCATCTGCCAAATTTTTGCCCACTCACTTAACCTATCTCTAGCCCTTTGCAGACTCTCTGTGTCCTCCTCACAACTTGCTAACCCACCTATCTATGTGTCATCAGCAAATTTGGCTATGGTACACTTGGTCCCTTCATCCAAGTCATTAATATAGATTGTAAATAGTTGAGGCCCCAGCACTGATCCCTGTGGCACCCCACTAGTTACTGGTTGCCAACCGGAAAATTACCCATTTATCCCGACTCTCTGGTTTCTGTTGGTTAGCCAATCCCCTATCCATGCCAAAATATTACCCCCAACCCCGTGAGCTCTTATCTTGTGCAGTAACCTTTTATGTGGCACCTTATCGAATGTCTTCTGGAAATCCAAATACACCATACCCACTGGTTCCCCTTTATCCACTCTGTTTGTTACAATTAATACATTATTGTCAGAACCTTAACAATGCTTTTAACCAGACCTTTTAAATTTTGTTGCATGACCATGGGAATCACGCAGCTCGGGAACCATGTTTGTCAAGCTGAGGCAGAAGTTCAGTGGCCATTAACCGAGGTCATTACTGCACAGCATGGAAAGCACAATAAAATACTGCCACATGACACCTGCTTACTTGCCTAAGGTAAAGGCTCTTGCTGAGTGCATTTTGAGCACAGATTTAGGCAAATTTGGAAGCCACTCTCACCTCATTGCTACTACCTATCACACCATTGACATATTGATTTGACTTGACTTGCCATCTATTACATCAGCATGGGTGCCATTTATACTGTCTCACCTTGGTCCTCAGAATCAGGTCAGGATGAGCCCCAACACCATCAGCAACAGCACCAACAACCTTCTCCTCAATGACCTGATGCTCCACAGGACAGAGGGCATCAGCGCAGGGCTGCACCGCGCCAGAGGCGATACCCACAGCACAGGGTATAGAGACAGAGGATGAGCTTGCTCAACATAACTGAGCAGCAGTGCCAAAGGAGGCTCAGGCTATCATGCCAGGTTGTTGCAGACATTTGCAGCTTACTGGAACTAGACCTGCAGCCCAGAGGACCTGGTGGACATGTCTTACCAGTGGCTGTCAAGGTTACCAGTGCCCTCAACTTCTTCACCTCAGGCTCCTTCCAAGGATCTGCAGCAGGTTTTTGTGGGATCTTGCAGTCAGCCGCCCACAGATGCATCACAAAGGTCACCGACGCCCTGTTTGACAAGTCAGCCAATTATATCAATTTCGCCACTGATGAAGCAAGTGTTACTGAGCGGCTGCTGGGCTTTGCCGCTCTGGCTGGCTTCCCACGGGTACAGGGCATCATTGACTGCACACATGTGGCCATCACCATCACCAGGAGTGTTTGTCAACCGCAAGGGCTTCCACTCCCTCGTCTGCAACCATAAAAAGATGATTATGCATGTGTGCAGCAAATTCCGTGGCAACTATCATGACCCTTTCGTCCTGCACCAGTCCACCCTCCCTCAGCTCTTTGCACCGCCAAACACACTTACCGGCTGGCTGCTTGGAGACAAGGGCTATCCACTGAAGATGTAATTCATCCCTTGAGGAGGCCACGTACTGAGGCTGAGGAGAGATATAATGAAAGCCACGTGACCACCAGATGTGACATAGTGCAGACAATAGGCATGTTGAAAATGCGCTTCAGATGCCTTGACAGATTTGGAGGAGCCCTTCAGTATGCACCAGCCAGGGTCTCCAGAATTGTCATCATAGCGCAGCAACAAGGATTAGCGTTGCATGAGGAGCAAGGCACTGAGCGCACAGCCTCTTCAGAGGAGGAGGAGGAGGAGGAGGATCATCAGCTGGAAGATGAGTAGGAGCTGGAGGAACCTGAGGTCCAGATGCCACCAGCACCTGAGCACATTGCTGCCCGCGAGGCCCGGGATGGCCTCATCATGGCGGGATTCAATTAACTTCATGCCTTACACCCATATGGCTGCCACATGTTGTGCCAGGTTCCCCCCGCCTCCCCCACCCCACAACAACACCATAAAGCATCCCTACAATGACCAAGCCATTCCTTTCACACTGACCCCCATTGCTGGAGGTAACGTTATGTCTCACCATTCACTCCAACTCACTAAGCCACTTCCAAAGTAACAGACAAAAATGGGAAAAAGTGGTGAAAATAAGTAGTTTTAGATGTAATATAACAGTAATGGAACCTTAACAGAAACAGTTCTTTAAACACCCATGTGCTTGCCCTTGTGCATCTACTCTGTGTCATTTTTCATTTACGCATGCTTCTACAAGGTGCAACCCCTGTGGCTTCAGCAAAGGTAGGGGCAGCCTGCTCACTTCCCTGCTGCGACTGCGTAGACACTTTTGGCGGATGTCCTCTAGGTTTTGGAGCCTCTGATGGCCCCGCCAAAGTCTGCTCCTCCTGCGACTGTGCAGAGGCAGACTCATCCATCGCGATCTGAGGAGGCATCTGGGGCTCTGAGTGAGGGGGAGGCAATGGGAGGCAAAGTGTGAGTGCTTTGAGAGGAGCCCCCACTTCAATGTCATCCCTCATATGGGCCACCCGCACTTCCCTGCTAGCAAGGAGTTGGAGAGCACCTTGCTGCACAGCAGTGGGAAGAAGAGGACCCAAGTCTACATTGACATCCCTCCTAGAGAGGAGGTCAATGAGCCTCTGCCATCTGTTCTCCATAGAGAGCGTGTGCTCCTGTGAGTGGCGCATTAGCTGCTCCATGTAGGTGGCCATCCTTTTCATGGAAGAGCCTACAGTTGCCATCGCCTGCGATACGGTGGTGCCAATGTTGGAGATGGACTCCTCCATTCTCTGCACATTTGCAGATATCACAGTGGCAAAACCTGTCAGAGCCTTCTGCATTTGCTGCTCCAGGATTGCCCTCTTTCTCGATGGCCCCCAAGGCTGAGCATCTGCATGCATCTGAGCAGAGCTGGGAGCATCCTACGCTCTCCGGCGCAGAGCCTCCACTGCTGTCCCTGTCTCCACCATCGCCTCTTGTTCACTTGTGAGACACCAGGTGACAACACTACTCTATCTCGCGTGGCACCCACCAAGGTGTGCGTATCTGCGCTGGTGCTGGGTGCACTTAGGTCTGGTGACGGTGTATCCTCAGAGGCTGGAGTCTCCTCTGAGTCGTCGTCTTCCTCTTCCTCCTGGACAGTGGGGGGGGGGGCTCTTGATGGACCTGTGGGAGAGTAAAGAGATGAGTTAGAAATGCCATATCAAGAATGGGTAATGATACCATTATGCACATGATGAACATTCACTGGGTGCTGACATCAGTCCCCATATGAATGACTGTTGTATGCCACGTGGCTGTATGAGATGGAATTCTGTCACCAGTTTGTTGAGATGTCCCCCTCTCTCCGTCTCCCACCGCCAGCTGCTCTCTGACTCCTGAGACTTCCAGGGCGACCTCCTCTGCTGCTGTCAACGTAGCGAATGTTGGAGGGCCACCTCCGATTCTCTCCCTCTCCCTCTTATTGTAAGCTCTCTTCTGCAAGGAGGGAAAGAAGAGATGTTTGAGTGAGAGTGATGGCAAGAGTGTAAGGAATGTGTAGTTTACATCTTTAGAGGGTGACTATGAGGGAGTGTGGTGCCACTGCCAAAGTGCCAATGCAAAGTGGCCTTGTGTGTTGTTAGTTGGTATGATTGCATTAGGGTGAGGGTGAGTGTGAGGGGTGGTTAGTCAAAAGGGGTTGTGAGTATGCAGATAGAGAGAAAGGAATGGGTGGACGTGCAAGGTATGTTAGTGTTATAATGATGTGCACGTGTAGGGTTGGGAAGGCAGAGTGATGGGGATGTGATGAGAGGCACAGCGGGATGAAGGTGAGTGTGGTTTTGCACTCACCTTTCCTGATCTCATGAGATCATTGAAGCACTTCCGGCACTGCACCCAGATCCTCCTCAACACATCCCTGTTGTTGATTGCCTCTGCAATTTGCAGCCAGGCTCTTTTAGTCTCCTTGGGTGGTCTCTTCCACCCATTCGAAGGGAAGAGGACCTCCCTGCCTGCTCTGACTCCCGCCACAAGAATACGTAGGGAGTCATCTGAGAACCTGGGTGCAGCTCTCTGTCTCTGTGAAGCCATCTGTGGAAGGCTGAGCACTAACCAGATGGTGGCATGAACTGCCTACACGCTCCTGAATGAACCTTCAAATGGAATGTGGCCATGGCTGCTTTAAATATCCCGACTGGAAATGAGTCATCGATGATGTCATCAGACCTGCACCATTTAATAGGGCTGGGTAACATGCAGGCCTGCCTTAATAGGGGCCATTAAGGGAAAGTCGCTCTGCGGAGCAGGGTGAAAAAAAGAACGGGGTCGCGACCCGCCATGCCAACTGTCTGCATCCAACCCACCCTGGTAAAGAAAATTCCGGCCCATATTTTTTAAAATAAATATCCAAATACCTCAGAGCAATACATTTACAAAATTTGAAGCTATATGACAGAATAACTGATAGTTACCGCAAAAAGGCTCCTGTTGTTTTCCTGTGCCATCAGTGGCTATGTATTAATAAAAAAGAATATATTGTTTCCTTCAGGCAAAAGAAGGCTGTACAATCATTAGCCACTGTGACATTAGTTTGTATTGTGTTGTGAAGTGATGAGGCAGCATAATGACTGATCGCAAGAGGATATGTATCCCGATTAATGTCAGCCATGCCTCAGTGGTGTAGGTAGGTGAACCCGCACCTTCCCTCTTATACTCTAATTCCAGAATCCGACCTGAACCTGTCCGGGTGGGGTAAAATGGTCAAGGCTCACAACTCAGAACAACTTAGTATTTTTTTAACTGTTTATTGTGCTACGGATAACATACAAACATCAATGCACTGTTCCCTTTAACTTCAAACAGCACTCACATACACTGTTCCCTTTAACTCTCTTTAACTTCAAACAGCACTCACCCCGGCGATCACTCAGAGGAGATTGTTTCCATCTGTTCGGGTGATCAAATCCGTCCGCAGTTCCCTTGCAAGTTGCTGACGTTTATCCTTAAACACACCCTTTTTATATAAAAGATCATACCCGTGACAATTGATTGATGCAACCTCCCCCCCCCACCCCACCTTTGATTGTATCATCTTAATCTTGTCTGCTTCTGCAAGCCTATAAATTGCTTGATTTGATCATTTTCCCATCCTGGGTCAGTGAATAGTCCATTATCACATAAAGGTGTTTTGTTGGGGAAACGTTCTGGCTTATTATGAAAGGTTGACAAATGGGTTTTACTCCAGCAAGAATTTTGATATTAACGTCTCCAAAGGATGAGGGAAACGATCCAGACTCGGTGGAACCATAGTCGTTACCTGTCATGTTGATTTGTTAGTCTTGTTAACAGCCTGACCACAGGACAGTCAGTTACATTTAAACAAACACATGTCATTGTGTGGCCTGATTACTCCAGCTACTTCCTTGGTTAGCATATTCATAAAGTCAATCAATCGTGTCTGTGTCTCTGTATGAATAATTTCCTCCTGCATTCCGTTCAGCTCACGGCTTGTTTTAAAAGTTCATTTAAAAGTCCCATTGGTTCCTCGAGGCATGCTGGAATACGAAGCTTGGTTAATTTCTTATGACTGGTCAATTTACAAAACTGCCTGTAGAGTACAGCCGCTTAACCCTTTAATGTCGGTTTACTTTAAGTTAAGTGCGTTCTTGCTGCAGGACTGGCTACAGTGGGTAGCACTCTCACCTCTGAGTCAGAAGGTGAGAAGTCCCACCAGAGATTTGAGCACATAACCTAAGCTGCCACTCCCAATGCAGTATTGCAGCTCCACAACCTATTTCAGTGATGTTAGTTGAGGAATAAATATTGGGAAGGACAACTCTCTTGCTGTTTGACATCTCATCTGAAAGACGGCACCTCCAAAAGTGCAGTGCTCCCTCAGTACTGCATTGGGAAGTGTCAGCTGAAATTTTGTGTTAAAGTCTCTGGAGTAGGACTCAAACCCACAACCTTCTGATTCTGAGATGTGAGTGCTACCCACTAAGCCATGGCTGACAACTGTGATCTGCCTGGTCCCAATGGCTCATTACCACATCGGGCATTGCATTTATGAATTGAGCTATCGAGGCGATCTAAATTCTGCAGTTCTGCATTTTGAATTATTTGTCTGGTGCTCCACACGGAATAAACAGCAACATTAAGAAACAAAAGCATCAAGAAAAACCTGTCAGCAGGCTCTGAAGGTGGTGACTGAGATGAGTCATCGTTTTCTTATACTAGCTGAGTTTTCCCTGGAGGCAGTATATGTGTTCCAAATTATTTTTCATTTGACTAGAGCTTGAACGGAGTCTTGAGCACATAATCCAGGCTGACAATCCCAGTGCAGTACTGAAGGAGTGCCGCACTGTCGGACGTGCCATCTTTTGGATGAGACACTAAACCGAGGCCCCATCTGTCCTCTCAGGTGGACGTAAAAGATCCTGTGGCACTATTTCGAAGAAGAGCAGGGGAGTTCTCCCCGGTATCCCTCAATATTTATCCCTCAATCAACACCTAAAACCGATTATCTGGTCATTATCACATTGCTGTTTGTGGGACTTTGCTGTGTGCAATTGGCTGCCGCATTTCCTACATTACAGCAGGACTACACTTCAAAAAGTACTTCATTAACTGTAAAGCACTTTGCGGCGTCCTGAAGTCGTGAAAGGCGCTATATAAATGTAAGCCTTTCGTTCTTAAATTGGCCATATGTATAGGAGATGGAAATACTTACATGCAGTAAAGGACATAACTCCGCTTGCATGTCCCTGAGTGAATCAAAGGGGCCTAGACAAGCAGGTAAATATGTTTCTCATCCCAAGGCAAAATTAATACTTACACTCGCACTGCTGTCATCCTCACTGCTAAATATACAAAGGTTCACAGGAGCAATTATCAAAAATAATTTGACACCCAGCCAGATAAGGAGATATTAGGGCAGGTGATCAATAGCTTGGTCAAAGAGGTAGGTTTTAAGGAGCACCTTAAAGGAGGAGAGAGAGGTAAAGAGGTGGAGAGGTTTAGGGAGGGAATTCCAGAGCTTAGGACCCAGGCAGCGGAAGGCACGGCCGCCAATGGTGGAGCGATGAAAATCGGGGATGCTCAAATGGCCAGAATTAGAGGAGCGCAGAGATCTCGTTGAAGGCGCTATATAAATGCAAGTTGTTATTAGAAACATAGAAACATAGAAGATAGGAGCAGGAGTAGGCCATTCGGCCCTTCGAGCCTGCTCCGCCATTCAATGTGATCATGGCTGATCATCCAAATTCAGTACCCTGTCCCTGCCTTTTCCCCATATCCCTTGATCCCTTTAACCTCAAGAAATATATCCAACTCTTTCTTGAATATATTTAATGAACTAGCCTCCACCGCCCTGTGTGGCAGAGAATTCCACAGGTTCACCACTCTCTGGGTGAAGAAATTCCTCCTCATTTCAGTCCTAAATGGCTTACCCCTTATCCTTAGACTATGACCCCTGGTTCTGGACTCCCCGGCCATCAGAAATATCCTTCCTGCATCTAGTCTGTCCAGACCTGACAGAATTTTATAGGTTTCGATGAGATCCCCTCTCAATCTTCTAAACTCCAGTGAGTATAAGCCCAATCGACACAATCTCTCCTCATACGTCATTCCTGCCATCCCAGGTATCAGCCTGGTGAATCTTCGCTGCACTCCCTCCATGGCAAGAACGTCCTTCCTCAGGTAAGGTGACCAAAACTGCACACAATACTCAAGGTGCGGTCTCACCAAGGCCCTGTACAACTGTAGCAAGACATCCTTGTTCCTGTACTCGAACCCTCTTGCTACGAAAGCCAACATACCATTTGCCTTCTTAACCGCCTACTGCACCTGCATGCTTACCTTCAGCGACTGGTGCACAAGGACACCCAGGTCTCTTTGCACTTCCCCTTCTCCCAATCTATTGCCATTCAAATAATAATCTGCCTTCCTGTTTTTGCCACCAAAGTGGATAACCTCACATTTATCCACATTATAGTGCATTTGCCATGTTTCTGCCCAATCACCCAACCTGTCCAAATCGTACTGGAGTTTCCCGACATCCTCCTCGCAGCTTACCCTCCCGCCCAGCTTTGTGTCGTCTGCAAATTTGGAGATATTACATCCAATTCCCTCGTCCAGATCATTAATATATATTGTGAACAGCTGGGGTCCTAGGACCGATCCTTGCGGTACCCCACTAGTCACTGCCTGCCACTCGGAAAACGACCCGTTTATTCCAACTCTTTGCTTTCTGTCCGCCAACCAGTTCTCTATCCAAGTCAATACCTTGCCCCCAATCCCATGTGCCTTAATTTTGCACGCTAATCTCTTATGTGGGACCTTATCGAAAGCCTCCTGAAAGTCCAAATACACCACATCCACTGGTTCTCCCTTATCTATTTTACCAGTTACATCCTCAAAAAATTCCAGTAGATTAGTCAAGCATGATTTACCTTTTGTAAATCCATGTTGACTTTGTCCGATCCTGTCACTGCTTTCCAAGTGCTCTGCTATTACATCTTTTATAATAGACTCTAACATTTTCCCTACTACCGATGTCAGGCTTACTGGTCTATAATTCCCCGCTTTTTCTCTACCACCTTTTTTGAATAGTGGGGTAACATTAGCTACCCTCCAATCCATGGGTACCGTTCCAGAGTCTATCGAGTTCTGGAAGATGACCAGTAATGCATCTACTATCTCTAGGGCCACTTCCTTAAGTACGCTGGGATGTAGACCATCAGGCCCTGGGGATTTATCGGCCTACAGTCCCATCAATTTTCCTAACACCATTTTCCTACAAATACTGATTTCTTTCAGTTCCTCTCTTTCATCAGACCCTATGTTCCCCGGCATCTCTGGGAGGTTATTTGTGTCCTCCTTTGTGAAGACAGAACCAAAGTATGTATTTAGTTGGTCTACCATTTCCTTGTTTCCCATTATAATTTCCCCTGATTCTGACTGTAAGGGACCTACGCTTGACTTTACCAATCTTTTTCTCGTCACATATCTATAAAAGCTTTTACAGTCAGTTTTTATGTTCCCTGCTAGCTTACTCTCATATTCTATTTTCCCTTTCTTAATTAATCCCTTTGTCCTCCTTTGTTGACTCCTAAACTGCTCCCAATCCTCAGGATTATTGCTTTTTCTAGCCAATTGTTGTCTGTTTTTATATTGTAACTAGCAAATGGTCATCACACTTCCCATGTTGCACTTAAAAGCATCAAAAGTGCAGAAAGAGTGAGAAAGCCACTTATTTCTCATTAGTTTTTCTGGCCTTAATAACCTGCCTTCTCCCTAAAGACAGAGAGCTCGATTTTCCAAGCCCCCGAAGAGGCGGGTTTGGAGGCAGGAAAATTGCAGAATCGGGGGGCAGGAACTCATCCCGCCCCCAACCCGCCTCCGTGCCAATGTCCCAGGAGGCGGGTAACCGACCTGTGCTGGGAGCCGCCTCCCTGAGGTGGGAAGGGGATTAGTGCCAATTAACTGCCTGTTAACAGGTAGTTAATGTAGTGTCCGAGGATCAATAATACTCAGACTGCAGGAGAACAATAAAACAGGTATTTACTGAACAGGGAGTAATTCAAGACTGAAATACAGAAGCCTGCTATGGCTTTATATACGGGGTGGTCACTGCCGGTACTCTTAAAGACACATACACAACAATTCCTCCCCTTTTAGATAAACAGTACATAACATTCATTTAACAACTAAATAATAACTAATTACAATTACAATTTTCTCTGTACTATATACATCAACTGAAATAATCATTTATAAGTTCAGTCTTTGAGGAGGCTTCCTGATCCTGACTGGATAGCGCCTTTCTCGAGTATCCTGTTCTTGCGGCGGAGTTGATTCTGGCTCATTGTCATTGGTTGGTTCGTCAGCTTCCAATACCACTGCTTCTGAGGTAGACGCAATCTGTACTTCGGGTTGATTACCAGGTGCACCTGCTCGTGGTATGGGTTTGGCTTGTTCCTGTGACTCTAGAATCTGGTCAGCATGGCGTCTCACGATGCTCTCTCCAACGTCCACTGTGTACAATAGTGGACCCTGCTGTGTGCATATCGTTCCTGGCTGCCATTTTTCTGTTCGGTAGTCGCGGGCCAAGACTGGTTGCCCTATCTTGAAGCTCCTGGTTGGCTTCTCATTTATGTGCTGGAATTGCTTATCCTCAACATCTCGTCTTATGTTTGGTTTGAGCAAATCCAGGAGACATCTTAGCCTTCGGTTGAAGAACATTATGGCTGGAGCTTGGTTGGTGACTGCATGTGTCGCATTCCGGTAAGCAAACAAGAAATTATCCACCTTGTGTTGTAGTGGTATGTCGTCATTATGCATTGCCTTTATGGCCTTTTTAAAGGTCTGAACAAACCTCTCAGCCAATCCATTTGTGGCTGGATGATATGGGGCAGATGTGTAATGCTTCACCCCATTATTCCTCAGAAACCTCCGGAAATCCTCTGACACAAACTGTGGCCCATTGTCGGAGCAAGTCTGTTCTGGCAAGCCATTCCTGTCGAAGATGGTCCGTAGGACTGCAATAGTTTTCTCCGTGGTGGTGGAGGACATTTTGATGACCTCTGGCCATTTCGAATGGGCGTCCACAGCGATTAGGAACATTGAGTCCATAAATGGACCAGCAAAATCAATGTGTACCCGTTGCCACAGAGATGAGGGCCACTCCCATGGATGTAGCGGGGCCTGTGGTGGAGCGTTTTGGACCTTCTGGCATCCTGTGCATCTCTTGGTCATATCCTCGATTTCTTTATCGATTCCCAGCCACCACACAAACGCCCTGGCTAGGCTCTTCATTTTTACCCCTCCCAGATGACCCTCATGAAGCTCATTGAGCACTCTATCTCTCAACTTGGGTGGAATTACCACTCGGGATCCACACATCAAGGTCCCCCGGCACACTGACAGCTGTTCGCTCCTTGGCGAGAATGCTGGCAACAGTGAGTCGCCATGTGCTGGCCATCCCTTCACCATCAAATCATAGACCCGAGAGAGTGTCGGGTCATTTTGGGTTTCCTTCTCTATACTTGAGTTTGTAACAGGTAGACATTCGACTATGGTCACATGGAATATCTCAACAGGGTCCACTGCAGGTGCTTCCTCTACCATAGGCAACGGTAGGCGCGACAGCCCATCAGCGTTTCCATGCTGTTTCGTACCCTTGTACTCTATGTCGTACTGATGTGCCCCTAGAAAAAGTGACCATCTTTGCAGCCGTTGCGTTGTCATCACTGGAACGCCCTTCTTTGGGTTAAAAATGGAGACCAGGGGCTGATGATCAGTCAGTAGGGTGAATTTCTGCCCGTGCAGATAGTGATTGAACTTCTTCACCCCCCACACCAGGCTGAGGGCCTCCCTGTCAATCTGGGCGTAGTTACGCTCAGCTGAGGTTAACGAGTGCGACGCAAATGCTATTGGCCTCTCTGAACCGTCAGGGAATTTGTGTGACAGCACCGCTCCGATGCCGTAGGGAGACGCATCACATGCTAACCGAATCGGTAGTGTTGGATTGTAGTGGGCCAATACTTCTTTTGAAGTGATTAGGCATTTACATTTCTGAAAGGCACGCTTACACTCATCACTCCATTTCCATGTTACTCCAGTTTGCAGTAGGGCGTTCAGTGGGTGCAGAATTGTAGATAAATTCGGCAAGAACTTATGGTAGTAGTTCACCAACCCGAGGAACGACCTCAGTTGCGACACATTTTCCGGTGCTGGAGCCTTGACTACAGCCTGAATCTTGTCCGGCGACTTAGGCAACCCTTCCTCATCAATCATGTGGCCACAATACGAGATTTGTCTCCTGAAGAACTCGCATTCGGGGCGGTTGGCTCATAGCCCATATTCCTGTAATCTCGTGAGCACCTGCTCCAGGTTGGCAAAGTGTTCACTGTCATTTTTGCCCGTAACCAGGATGTCGTCCAAATAACACTGGGTCCCCGGGATCCCTTGCAGGACTTGTTCCATCGCCCTCTGCCAAATAGCCGGGGCTGATGCTACCCCGGATACCAGTCGATTGCACTGGTAAAGGCCTTTATGAGTGTTTATCGTGAGGTATTTCCTAGACGCTACTTCCACCTCCATTTGTAGATACGCTTGGGCCAGATCAATCTTTGTAAAGCGTTTCCCTCCAGATAGTGAGGCGAAAATATCTTCTATCCGTGGAAGTGGATATTGTACTGTGTGCAGGACTGGGTTCACAGTTACCTTGAAGTCCTCACAGATGCAAACCTTCTTTGGTTCCCCAGGCGTGCTGCTCAATGATTTCTTCATTACAGGAATGATGGGTGTGGCCCACTCGCTCCAGTCCACCTTGGACAGCACACCCGAACGCTCCAGACTCTCCAGCTCTGCTTCAACGGCTGGGCGGATCGTGTAAGGTACCGGTCTGGCCTTAAAAAATTTTGGGTTTGCGTTATCTTCGATTTTTATCGTTGTCGTTACTCCTTTTAGAGTCCCAAGTCCTTGTTGGAACACCTCTTTCGCGTCAGTTAGAATTTTTGACAGTCGTCCAGGTGTGACGTCATCATCCTTTTTATCAGTCACAGTTAGCGCCTGAATGGAATGCCAATCCAATTGTATTTTTCAGATCCATTCACGTCCCAATAATGGTGGTCCTCCATCTGGTAATATATATAGATACAGTTTCTGTGTTTCCTTGCTGTTGTATTCAACTGGCACCCTTATTTTTCCTCTGGGGTAGACTTTTTGCCCTGTGTATGTCTTCAATACAATGGACGTGTCCTTCAAGGGTATGTGTGAGAATAGCCGCTCATAGTCTCGTCGATTCATGACAGTTAGGGCTGATCCTGTGTCCAATTCCATCTTTACTGGGGACCCTGCTATCATGAGGGTGACCCAAATGGTTCGGTGATCCTCCTTTGCGATCACATTGTGTAACTTTAGACAACTTAGTCTCCTGCTCCCGGAGTCCTTATCACTCTCCTGATCTTCCGAACTACTGTCTGTCAATTTCTTTACTTTCTTGTACTTTTCCTTAGTAGTTCTTGTAGTGTTGGTTTTCTTTCCCGACCTGCAGACTCTTGCTATGTGTCCCATTTTCCCACATTGCCTGCATACTTTGTCCTTAACCCAGCAGTCCTTCTGATCATGGGTTGTTCTGCCGCAGCGATAGCACTTTTCTGCTCCATACGCCATTTCATTAGCGCTACATTCCTGTGGTTTCTGTTGTATTTCCGCAGCTCCCCGTGCTGCTGCTTCGTAGGATACTGCCACGCTGAAAGCCTGTTCTAGCGTCAGGTCCTTTTCCGAAAGTAGTCGTTTCTGGGTTCCTTCACTCTGGAGCCCGCAGACAAACTTATCCCACAAGGTGTCTGCCAGTCCTGCTCCGAACTGGCAGTGCTTCGATAACTTGCGTAGTTCTGTAAGATAGTCAGCATTGCTCTCATCTTTGTGCTGGTTTCTTTTATGGAACTTGAATCTTTCTGCTATCAGCAGCGGTGTAGGGTTTAGGTGTTCCTGTAAGATATTAACAATCTCTTCAAAACTTTTCTCCATTGGTTTAGCTGGGGTAATTAAATTCCGCAATAGGCCGTACGTTCTCGCGCCCATCAAATTTAATAATACCGACTCCTTCTTTCCATCGGCCACCTCATTTGCCTCGCAGTACACTTCAATTCTTGCCACATACGTGGTCCAGTCTTCTACCTCGTTGTCGAAAGCAGTGATACTGCCACTTTTCGGCATCTTGGGTGATTTAAAATGGCGCCTCCCGCGCTTTTTCTTCTTCGCCAATGAATTAAAATGGCGCCTCCCGCGCTTTTCCTTCTTCCCCAATGGAATAAAATGGCGCCTCCCGCGCTTTTCCTTCTTCCCCTTGCTGCCACGCTGCTCCTAGCGTTCTACAGTGTAATGGCGGCGACCCGCTGCTTCGGCGCATCTCACTTTTCCTTCCCCGCGTTCTATCCTCTCCACGCTGCCCTGTTCTTGAGCACCGACCACGCCCTGTGCGCTCCACCCTCTCTCTCTCTCTTTTCCTCCCGACGACGCTGCACGGCCCCTTTGCAGAGCCGCTCAATCGAGCCCGAGCCCGCCGCAGTCCGGAAGGGTCAGCGCACTACCTGCAACCAGCACGACTTGCTGGAACACCTCGACTGGGGAGCCAGGCCCAGCTCTCCACAGCCTCCCCTGCAACTCTCCGATGGATCCCTGGGCGGTTGCCCGCGGTCGACGCCCGCCGTTCTGACTTCGACCTCCAAGACACTTCTCTTCAGGGAAAAGATCCCCGTGAGGTGCTGCAGTACTGCAGGTGAGTTCCAACCTGCCCGTCGCCAGTGTAGTGTCCGAGGATCAATAATACTCAGACTGCAGGAGAACAATAAAACAGGTATTTACTGAACAGGGAGTAATTCAAGACTGAAATACAGAAGCCTGCTATGGCTTTATGTACAGGGGTGGTCACTGCCGGTACTGCAGTATAGAATCAGTTCTTCTCTTAAAGGCACATACACAACAGTTAACAGGCAGTTTTTTGCCTAATCCCTATTTTTAGCCCTGAAGTGTGGGCTGTCCGATGGCTCCAAACCATGCCAAGTTAGCGAGGCGGACCGTCGGTTTGCAGGGGTTGGAGGGGTCGAGATGTCCGTTGTGTAGGTGAGTGATGGGTGCATGTGCGCAGAGGTAAGTGTGTGAGGTAAGTGTAAAGTGTTTTAATAAGTTTTACTTACCTTTACTTTCTCCTGCAGGCTTCCTTTCTTCAGTTCTCGGGAGTCCCTCAGCTCACCGGCACAGAAAGCAGAATGGCCGCTGAACTGTCAAAAGCTGCAGCCTCTGCTTTCTGGTCTGGAGAGATCTCTAACTGGGTCTGAGTAGAAGGACTCAAGTTAGAAGACAGATTGTCAGTGTTTGACAGCTTCACAGAGCTGTCAAACGCTGATTTTTCATCTGTCAAAAGCTCTTACAGATGAAGGGCTCGATTTTGCCAGGTCTGAGGAGGCGGGATTGGAGGCGTGTGAGGTGGTAAAATCGCAAAAAACGGCAGGCGGGCCCGATCCTGCCTCCATCCCACCTCCGAGCAATTTTCCCAAATGCGTGTTTTCTGACCCCGTTTCCATCCCGCCTCCAAGAGGCGGGATAGGCCCTTAAGGCCCTTAACAATCAGTTAAGTGCCTCTATAATCCCATTTTGAAAGGCCTTTCTGATTTTACCACTTTTCCCACGTCCTGCACGTCTCCGCTGGAACATGCCAGTGAATCCTGGCGGCCTCATAAGTGGACTGCTTACTAACAGCTGCAGCGCCACCATTAAAAAGGAGTTTTCAGCAATCATAGAAACATAGAAACATAGAAGATAGGAGCAGGAGTAGGCCATTCGGCCCTTCGAGCCTGCTCCACCATTCAATGAGATCATGGCTGATCATTCAAATTCAGTACCCTGTCCCTGCCTTCTCCCTATATCCCTTGATCCCTTTAGCCTCAAAAAATATATCCAACTCTTTCTTGAATATATTTAATGAACTGGCCTCCACCGCCCTCTGTGGCAGAGAGTTCCATAGGTTCACCACTCTCTGGGTGAAGAAATTCCTCCTCATTTCAGTCCTAAATGTCCTACCCCTTATCCTTAGACTATGACCCCTGGTTCTGGACTCCCCGACCATCGGGAACATCCTTCCAGCATCTAGTCTGTCCAGTCCTGTTAGAATTTTATAGGTTTCGATGAGATCCCCTCTCAATCTTCTAAACTCCAGTGAGTATAAGCCCAATCGACACAATCTCTCCTCATACGTCATTCCTGCCATCCCAGGTATCAGCCTGGTGAATCTTCGCTGCAGTCCTTCCATGGCAAGAACGTCCTTCCTCAGATAAGGCGACCAAAACTGCACACAATACTCAAGGCACGGTCTCACCAAGGCCCTGTACAACTGTAGCAAGACATCCTTGTTCCTGTACTCGAACCCTCTTGCTACGAAGGCCAACATACCATTTGCCTTCTTAACTGCCTGCTGCACCTGCATGCTTACCTTCAGCGAGTGGTGCACAAGGACACCGAGGTCTCTTTGCACTTCCCCTTCTCCCAATCTATTGCCATTCAAATAATAATCTGCCTTCCTGTTTTTGCCACCAAAGTGGATAACCTCACATTTATCCACATTATAGTGCATTTGCCATGTTTCTGCCCAATCACCTAATGATATACCTATCAATTCATCCAATGAAAAGCGACGAGTTAAGAAAGTAACTATAGGTTTTTATTGGCTAAATAACAGAGCCCACCCTCGTGGGTGATCGGATCCAACAAGGAGGAATACCAGCCAGTCGACCACCTTTATACCTGGGCAAGTAGGCGGAGCTATGGGCGGAGTCAGCAGTGGTCAGCCCAGTTATAGCAGCGTGACAAGGGGCGACCTCGTGTAGTGATACAACAGTGTAAACAGTGATAACCATAGTGTAATGATATAACAGTGATAACCATAGTGTAACGGTAGTGAACGATAAAAGTGGTTTACCACATTCACCCCTTGTTTAGATTTGAGTCCGGCGGGGTGAAGTGTACTACCAGTTCGGGTATGTCAGTCTGTCCGGAGGCCTCGTAAGTCTTTCTGATCGGCGCAGCAGCGGCGGCGGTGTTGCAGTCTCCGGTGTTAATGCTGGTGTCTGCGTGGTTGACGAAGGCTCGTGGGGTTCCGGCATGCCGTCTACCTGGGCTGGATTTGGGGGGGTGGTGGGGGGTAACGGTGATGTCTCAGGGGTGCCCGAGGGTGCAAGGTCTCGTAAGGAGACTGTGTCCTCCCGCCCGTCTGGGTATGCCACGTAGGCGTACTGGGGGTTGGCGTGCAGGAGGACCACCCTCTCGACCAGGGGGTCCGTTTTATGGGCCCTCACGTGCTTTCGCAGTAAGACGGGCCCCGGAGAAGTCAGCCAAGTTGGCAGCGTGGTTCCCGTAGTCGATTTCCTGGGGAAAACAAACATTCGTTCATGGGGGGTGGCGTTAATGGCAGTGCAAAGCAGTGACCGGATGGAATGCAGCGTTGCCGGGAGGACTTCCTGCCAGCGAGAGGTTGGGAGGCCCTTAGACTTTAAGGCTAAGAGAACGGCCTTCCAGACAGTCGCGTTCTCTCTTTCCACCTGGCCGTTCCCTCGGGGGTTGTAGCTGGTGGTCCTGCTTGCAGCGATACCTCTCGCTAATAGGAACTGGCGAAGTTCCTCGCTCATGAAGGAGGAGCCCCGGTCGCTATGTATATAGTTCGGGAACCCGAACAAGGCGAAGAGGTCATTCAGGCATTTGATGACCGTGGTGCTGGTCATGTCTGGGCAGGGGAAGGCAAAGGGGAAACGGGAGTACTCATCAATGATGTTGAGGAAGTACACATTACGGTCAGAGGACGGGAGGGGCCCCTTAAAATCGATGCTCAAGCGCTCGAAGGGGCGGGTGGCCTTGATCAGGCTTGCTCTGTCCGGCCTAAAGAAATGCGGTTTGCATTCGGCACAGGTTTGGCAGTTCCTGGTCATGGTCCTGACCTCCTCGATGGAGTATGGCAGGTTGCGGGCCTTAATGAAGTGGTAAAGTCTGGTGACCCCGGGGTGGCAGAGGTCGTTGTGGAGGGTCTGCAGTCTATCAGTTTGCACGTTGGCGCATGTACTTCGTGATAGAGCATCTGGGGGTTCGTTCAGTTTACCAGGCCGGTACAAGATATCATAATCATAGGTGGAGAGCTCGATTCTCCACCTCAAGATCTTGTCGTTCTTGATTTTGCCCCTCAGCTTGTTATTAAACATAAAAGCGACCGAACGCTGGTCGGTGAGGAGGGTAAATCGTTTGCCTGCCAGGTAATGCCTCCAGCGTCGTACAGCCTCCACGATCGCCTGGGCCTCCTTCTCGACCGAAGAGTGTCGGATCTCCGGGCCCTGGGGGGTCCTTGAGAAGAAGGCCACCGGTCTCCCCTCCTGGTTGAGGGTTGCGGCTAGGGCGAAGTCGGATGCATCGCTCTCCACTTGGAAAGGGATAGACTCATCCACCGCGTGCATTGTGGCCTTAGCAATGTCTCCCTTAATGAGGGAGAAGGCTGCGCACGCTTCTGCCGTCAGGGGGAAGGAGGTGGACTTCATGAGGGGTCTGGCTTTGTCCGCATAATTTGGCACCCATTGGGCATAGTAGGCGAAGAGCCCCAGGGTTCTCTTCAGCGCCTTTGGACAGTGGGGGAGGGGAAGCTCCATGAGGGGGCGCATTCTTTCGGGGTCGGGGCCGATGACTCCGTTCTCTACTACGCAGCCGAGGATGGCAAGGCGCGAGGTGTTAAACACACATTTCTCCTTATTGTAGGTGAGGTTCAGCCGTTGGGCCGTACGGAGGAATCTTTCCAGATTAACATCGTGGTCCTGCCGGTCGCGGCCGCAGATGGTGACGTTATCTAGATAGGAGAACGTGGCGTGCAGCCCGTTCTGGTCAACCATCCGGTCCATCTCCCTTTGGAAGACCGACACCCCGTTGGTGACGCCGAAGGGAACCCTAAGGAAGTGGTAGAGGCGGCCGTTCGCCTCGAAGGCTGTATACTGGCGGTCCTCAGGGCGGATAGGGAGTTGGTGATAGGCCGACTTAAGGTCGATGGTGGAGAATACCCGGTACTGCGCAATCTGATTGACCATATCAGATATGCGGGGAAGGGGGTATGCGTCCAGCTGGGTGTACCGGTTTATGGTTTGGCTGAAGTCGATGACTAGGCGGTTTTTATCGCCGGTCTTAACGACTACGACCTGGGCATGCCAGGGGCTGTTGCTCCTCTCGATGATGCCCTCCTTCAGGAGATGCTGCACCTCACAGCTAATAAAAGCTCTGTCCCCGGCGCTGTACCGCCTGCTCTTGGTGGCGACGGGTTTACAGTCGCGGGTGAGGTTAGCGAACAGGGAGGGGGGCGGGACCTTGAGGGTGGATAGGCCGCAGGTGGTATGCGGTGGGCGGTTTAAAGGCTGCTGGTTGTCGACTGTGAGTGGGGGGAGGGGTCCACCGTATGCCAAAGTGACACTTTGCAGGTGGGATTGGAAGTCCAGCCCTAGTAGGACGGCAGCGCAGAGCTGGGGCAGGACGAGGAGTTTAAAATTTTTATACTCCGTGCCCCTAACCGACAGGGTCACAATACAGTAGCCGCTGATGTCTGTAGAATGGGACCTCGATGCCATCGAGATCCGGTTGCGCGTTGGCCGGACAGTGAGGGAGTAGTGGCTCACCGTGTCTGGATGTATGAAACTCTCCGTGCTTCCGCTGTCGAACAGGCAGGTCGTGGCGTGGCCATTTACTTTGATGTCCATCATGGACTTGGACAGGTGATGCGGGCGAGCTTGGTCCAGTGTGACGGAGGCTAGTGTATGGCTGAGCGAGCTGCTGTAGTCTGCGGGTGAGGCGGTGGTCGGGTCTGGCGACAAGGTGGCGGTCGACTGTGGTGGACAAAATGGCGCCCCCCACAAGGTTGAATAAGATGGCTGCCCCCACAACTCACATGAGGCATTGCTGGTGTCGGTTGCCTTGATCAAAGGTGGCCGCCCCCACGACTCACACGAGGGGATACTGGCATCTGTGGCCTGGATGAAAGATGGCCGCCCCCACAATTCGCATGAGGCACTGCTGGCGTCTGTGGCTCTCCCCCTGCAGGCCTTAGCGAAGTGGCCTTTCTTCTGGCAATGGGAGCAAGTCGCGTTTCTCGCAGGGCAGCGCGTCCTCGGGTGTTTCGCCTGGCCACAGAAGAAGCAGCCGGCGGCCCGATCGCGGGGGTCCGATGTTGCAGCCGGTACCGGGGGTGGCGGTCCCGATCGGTTCTGGGACGCCGACGCTGAGGTAGGTCCCGGAGGCGGCGTTGCGAGGGGTATTGGGGCCGGGGTCGGGCCGGAGTCCCAGGGTCGCGCAGTACAGTACCTGGAATATGCCTCGAGGTCCCGATGGGCCACTTCCAGGGAGCGGGCGAGGGCTGCAGCTGTGTTCAGGTCGAGGTCCTTTGATTCGAGCAGTCTTTGCCGTGAGTAGTTGGACCGAAGGCCTTTCACGAAGGCATCGCGGATATTCTCTTCAGTATTTTCTGCAGCCGTTACCGCTTTAAAGTCACAGTCCCTGCCGAGTGTTTGTAGCGCCCGTAAAAATTCATCTACAGACTCTCCTGGCTGTTGCGGGCGGGATCTTAGGAGGTGTCTGGCATACATAGAATTTACCGGGCTCCGGTACTGCTGTTTCAGCATGTTGATGGCGGCCTCGTATGTAGTAAGGTCCTGTATGAGTGCGAATACTTTAGGGCTCACTTGGGCGGTCAGCACTCTTAGTTTGGATCTCTGAGGCACGCTGGATTCTCCCAGGTAGGATTCGAAACAGCTCAGCCAGTGTTTGAAGTCAAGGGCTGAGTTTGCTGCCTGTGGGTTTAGATCCAGGTACGGCGGTCGGAGGGCTCGCAGCCAGGCCGGCTGCTGTGGCTGTTGTAGCTGGGCGTCTGACTGGTCTGACGGTTCGTTAGACATTTTTAAAATTTAGCCAATAAAATTGATATACCTATCAATTCATCCAATGAAAAGCGACGAGTTAAGAAAGTAACTATAGGTTTTTATTGGCTAAATAACAGAGCCCACCCTCGTGGGTGATCGGATCCAACAAGGAGGAATACCAGCCAGTCGACCACCTTTATACCTGGGCAAGTAGGCGGAGCTATGGGCGGAGTCAGCAGTGGTCAGCCCAGGTATAACAGCGTGGCAAGAGGCGACCTCGTGTAGTGATACAACAGTGTAAACAGTGATAACCATAGTGTAACGATATAACAGTGATAACCATAGTGTAACGGTAGTGAATGATAAAAGTGGTTTACCACACCTAACCTGTCCAAATCATACTGGAGTTTCATGACATCCTCCTCGCAGCATACCCTCCCACCCAGCTTTGTGTCGTCTGCAAATTTGGAGATATTACATCCAATTCCCTCGTCCAGATCATTAATATATATTGTGAACAGCTGGGGTCCTAGGACCGATCCTTGCGGTACCCCACTAGTCACTGCCTGCCACTTGGAAAAAGACCCGTTTATTCCAACTCTTTGCTTTCTGTCCGCCAACCAGTTCTCTATCCAAGTCAATACCTTGCCCCCAATCCCATGTGCCTTAATTTTGCACGCTAATCTCTTATGCGGGACCTTATCGAAAGCCTTCTGAAAGTCCAAATACACCACATCCACTGGTTCTCCCTTATCTATTTTACCAGTTACATCCTCAAAAAATTCCAGTAGATTAGTCAAGCACGATTTACCTTTTGTAAATCCATGTTGACTTTGTCCGATCCTATCACTGCATTCCAAGTGCTCTGCTATTACATCTTTTATAATGGACTCAAGCATTTTCCCCACTACCGATGTCAGGCTTACCGGTCTATAATTCCCCGCTTTTTCTCTGCCACCTTTTTTGAATAGTGGGGTAACATTAGCTACCCTCCAATCCATGGGTACTGTTCCAGAATCTATCGAGTTCTGGAAGATGACCAGCAATGCATCTACTATTTCTAGGGCCACTTCCTTAAGTACCTTGGGATGTAGATTATCAGGCCCTGGGGATTTATCGGCCTTCAGTCCCATCAATTTTCCTAACACCATTTCCCTACAAATACTGATTTCTTTCAGTTCCACCCTTTCATCAGACCCTATGTTCCCCGGTATTTCTGGGAGGTTATTTGTGTCCTCCTTTGTGAAGACAGAACCAAAATATGTATTTATTTGGTCTGCCATTTCTTTGTTCCCCATTATAAATTCCCCCGATTCTGACTGCAAGGGACCTACGCTTGACTTCACCAATCTTTTTCTCTTCACATATCTATAAAAGCTTTTACAGTCAGTTTTTATGTTCCCTGAAAGCTTACTCTCATATTCTATTTTCCCTTTCTTAATTAATCCCTTTGTCCTCCTTTGTTGAATCCTGAACTGCTCCCAATCCTCAGGATTATTGCTTTTTCTGGCCAATTTGTATGTCCTCTCCTTGGATCTTATGCTATCCCTAATTTCCCTTGTTACCCACGGTTGAGTCACCTTTTTTGTTTTATTTTTATGCCAAACTGGGATGAACAACTTCTGTAGTTCATCCATTCGGTCTTTGAATGCTTGCCATTGCCTATCCACCGTCAACCCTTTGAGTGCCATTCCCCAATCAACCCTACCCAACTCGCTCCTCAGACCATCGTAGTTTCCTTTATTTAAATTAAGGACCCTTGTTTCTGAGTCAACTACTTCATTCTCCATCTTAATGAAGAATTCGATCATATTATGATCGCTCCGACCAAAGGGGCCTCATACAACAAGATTGCTAATTAATCCTGTTTCGTTACATAATACCCAGTCTAAGATGGCCTGATCTCTGGTTGGTTCCTCGACATATTGGTCCAGGAAACCATCCCGTAAACACTCCAGGAATTCCTCCTCCACAGTATTGTTACCAATTTGGTTAGCCCAATCTATTTGCAGGTGGCAGAACTTTGTTGTCTCAGGTCAGGGGGAACTTTTAGCAGGCATACCCATTGTTGTGGAAGTTTGGAGCCTGACACCCATTTCCAGTGTGACCTCCTGGGAAACCCCTCTCGCCACCTTGACTAAGCGCTTCCTCAACTGAGGCATATACCAGAAGCATGGGAACCATTTATTTCCTTTCCTCCTGAACATCAGATTCTGATGAAGACCAGCCGTGACAGCAGCAGAACCATGAACAACAGCACCACCAACAGCAGCAGCAACAACAGGAGCGATACGTTGCTGCTCACCCACCTGAAGCTGCACAGGCCAGAAGGCACCAGCGCGCGACCACATTGCTGCCCGGAATGCAAGGGACGCACTCACCTTGGCCAGGTTTGCTTAGCCTGCACAATCAAACACTTTTGCCTCGCAGCTTCTTATCAGACCATCGACAATGGCCAAGAACCTGCAGATTCCTATCACTCTGACCACCATACTGACAATTGCAAGTCGCCCTAATCCCTCAATGTGGAAGTCCCATTAGCAAAATGACACACGCCACAACTGTAACATTTTCCCATCAGTATTTTTTATGACAATATGCAACTGATGGCATGTTAAAAATAAACACAAAATTACACCCAAGTGACTACCCTTGTGACTACTTGTGCATTATCTTTCTTTTACGCGTGCTCCTACGTGGTGCTTCCCCTGTGGCTTCAGCAGATGTGGAAGCCCCTTGCTCACTTTGTTGCTGCTCCTGCCTCGATACCTTTGGCGGGCGTCCTCTGGGGTTGTGAGCCTGTGAGGGCTCGTCAACAGTCTGCTGCTCCTGTGGCTGTGCAGTGGTTGAGATGCCGATCTCAGTTGGGTGGGGACTCTGGTGGGGCTCTGATCGAGGACTCTGCAGTGGCATGGAAGTGTGAGCGCTTGGAGAGGAGCG
Organism: Somniosus microcephalus; assembly: GCF_052327205.1. NCBI lineage: Eukaryota > Metazoa > Chordata > Chondrichthyes > Squaliformes > Somniosidae > Somniosus > Somniosus microcephalus. The sequence goes on along the minus strand of NC_140987.1, from coordinate 256,308,223 downwards.
TCCACTTCCTTGATGTCTGCCACCAACTTCCCTCTCATGGCTCAGGTCCCCCTCAGCGCTTGCAAGTGGCTTGAGAGCACCTTGCTGCACATCAGGGGGGCCATGGGGACCCGTATCTGCACTGGCAGTCCTACTCAGAAGGACTTCCATGAAGCTCTGGTTTCTCTGTTCAATAGCTGACCATCGCTCCTCCAGAGATGTCAGTCTATTCTGAACACTTACCATGTTTTCCTCACTCTGGCAACTTACTGCCTCCATGGCCGTAGCCAGCCTTTCCACGGAGGTTGCCATCCTTTCCGTGGTGCTGCCTTCATGTGCCAATGCCTCCACAAAGGCTCTGCTCATGTTAGCGAGGGACTCCTCCATTCGCTCCACACTCGCAGCTACCCTAGAGACAAAACCTGCCAGAGACTCCTGTACCTGTTCCTGGAGTTCCAGCACCGCTGTTCCTCTGGATGGACCCGTAGGCACAGGGTCGACATGCAGCTGAGCCGAGCTGGCAGAGTCCTGCGCCCTCCAACGAGGACTCTCCACTGCTGTCCCTGTCTCCACCATCTGCTGATGCTCACTTGTGAGCTATGATACACCAGGTGACAACACTGCACTATCTCGCGAGGGTCCCACCGAGGTGTGAGTGTCTGCGCTGGTGCTGGGTGCTCTGAATTCTGCTGACTCTGTGCCCTCAGAGGTTGGAGCTTCCTCTGAGGAGTCTGGAAGCTCAGGCTCTTCCTCCTGGACAGTGGGGATGGGGGCTCTCGATGGTCCTGTGGGGGAGTAAAGGAAAGAGTCAGAGATGTGAGGCCAAGGTTACATGCACATTGAATATTGCAGATGATCAAAAGTCAATCTGTTAGAGAATCAGAATCATTATCAGTGACTCATGCAATGTCAATGAGAGAGATGATAAACTATTCTGTCATCAGCTTGCTGGAGTGGGCCTTTGGCGTAGCGGTAGCATCCCCACCACTGGGCCAGAAGGTGTAGGGTTTCGAACCCCGCTCCAGACAGTCCCAGCAAGTGGAGTCAGATCCCCGGCTCTAAATTCTGGGTTGACATCCAGCGGGATACTTGCATCCGTGGGTGTGGGTGGCCGCCCCCCCTCGTATGGGTTGTAAGGAGCCCGTAAAACCCTCCTGCCATAGGACTAACCACCCTAATGGCTGGTATGTAGATGGTTACGGTCACGGAAGGAGCATTAACGCGGCCAGAAATCCTTCCACCGCTTCATACAGTTCCCCAAAGGGAACAGTGTGAAGACACGTACGACGACGACCAGCTTGCTCTGATGCACCCATCTGTCCATCCCCCACTTGTGCATCCTCCCCCACTCCCACGATTTCCAGGGCCGTCTCCTTCCAGGGGGTGAGCTGGGCTACTGAGGGTGGCCCTCCTCCTGTCCTCGCTCTTTCCCTCTTATTGTGAGCTCTCTTTTCCTGCAATGAGGGAGACAAGTGGAGTTTGAGTGAAAATGAAGGAGTGAGCGTAGAGAATCCATATCATTGATGGTTAGAAGGAGACAAAGATGGAGTGAGGTGGCAAGACCAAGGGCCCTCCTTGTGTGTTGTAAGTTGTTTTCATAGCATCACAGCGATAGGGATTGTGAGGGCTGCATAGTCGAATAGTTAGGTGAATGTGACCATAGAGAGAGAGAGAGAGGGAATGGGTAAGGGTGCATGGATGTCAGTGTCAAGTGGGATGTGGAGGAAGAGGTTGTCAAAGCTGAGTGCTGGTGAGGAGAGGCGATGGGGATCAGATTGAGGGTGATGGGAAAGTCATACTCACTTTTCCAGTGCGCAGAAGGTCATGAAACCTCTTCCTGCACTGCAGCCAGGTTCTGCGGCACATAGACATTGAATTGACCTCCTGGCCACTTACATCCACACAGCTTTAGTCTGCTGAGGAGGATTTTTCCTCCCCGAGGAAGGGAAGAGCACCTCCTTATTGGATCTGGCTCCCTCCACCTGAGCTTGCAGGGCGGCTTCATCAAAGCGTGGGGCAGACTTTGGCTTGCTGCTGGACATCGTGGCTGAAATAAGGGCTTACAGCAATGGGCATGAAGTTTGTAGTCTGCAGAAGAAGCAAGGCTGCTTGCAGGCCTTTAATCCAACAGCATTGATGATGTAATCGGAGGCGACTTTCAGGATGGAAAGGCTTATTGGGCCAGGGCTTCCCACACGCTGGGAATCAATTGGCCAATTAAGTGAAAATCGCATTTTTCCCCCACATCAAAGTGGAGTCGAGTGGATAACACGAAAAGCGGCTGACACGCCCCCAGCCCGCCCCAATGACAAAATCGAGCCCAAAATGTCAATTGCTGATGTCACCATTAATCAGGTGTCCCTTAATTGGCCTGCTGAGCCCGCTGGGCGGGCTTAACAAGGTCAATCAAGGGAAAATAGCATGGGTTGGCCACAAGTCGATGGAGGCAGGACTACAACCCAAAAAGTGGGAGTCCCGCCTCCAAAAGCTCCCCATTGACAAAATCGAGCCCACAAACTCAGGGATTTAAAAGGAACTGCCAATCTACAAAAGACTGCCCTCTCAACAATTAGTCTTTCATTAACCTGCAGATGTGTCTGATTGGACCATTTACTGCACAGTGAGCACCTGAGCTGTGGCATTAAAGCGACAGGTCAGGTTAAAACACAGCTCCAGCCTAACAGCTAACCATCACCGTCATAACCGCTTCCCCCCCGCCCGATTTATCTGGGAGCAATGCCACGGGAGACCCGCGAGTACATATACATTTTTGCAGCACGGATTTTGTGATCACCAGGATACCCGTTCTGAGCAATGGGACACTTTCCCCACCCACTAGCAGCATCAAACATTCCCATATCGGAAGCAACATGGATTAGCCTTCTCCTAAGATCCGCAATGTCACTTCACCCCAACCTTGGCAGAGCCCCCTCCGCTGTGTTACTGTATTTCCATACCTTGCAGCAGCTTCCCTGAGTGGAAGTGTCAATTAATACAGTAATATGAGCAATTTTGTGCTGTGGACATAAAGAAAGAATTCGCATTTATGTGCCCCCAAGTTCTAGATTTCCCCATGAGGGGAAACATCCCCTCTGCATCTACCTTGTCGAGCCCCCTCAGTATCTTATATGTTTCAATAAGATCACCTCTCATTCTAAATTCCAATGAGTATAGGCCCAGCCTGCTCAACCTTTCCTCATCGTGACATCGTGAAGTACTTTTGAAGTGTTGTAATGTAAGAAATGAGGCAGCCAATTTGTGCACAGCAAGCTCCCAGAAACAGCAATGTGATAATGTCCAGCTAATCTGTTTTTAGTGATGTTGGTTGAGGGATAAATATTGTCCCAGGACCCTGGGGAGAACTCCCCTGCTCTTCTTCAAAATAGTGACTGTTTTACATCCAACTGAGAGGGCAGATTGGACCTCGGTTTAATGTTTCATTTGAAAGCTGGCTCCTCTGATAGTGCAGCACTCCCTCAGTGCTGCACTGGAAGCGTTGGCCTAGATTATGTGATCAAGTCTGTGGAGTGGGACTATGAACCCACGAGTTTCTGAGGTGTGAGTGCTACCCGCGGAGCCATGGCTGACTTAGCCCCATTATTAACTGGAGTTATACTGCCAAAACCCTTTTCAACTTTGGACTCTTGTAACCAGAAAAAAGACTTGCATCACAGCAATTTGAGCCTGATTGAAATCATAGTCCAACAATGTTGGCTCGACATCAATACATTTTTGTTTGTGCTCAATACAAATGCCAACTTTCATGGGCAAGCATACACTTCCTATGAACCAAAAATTGACCTTGTGCATAATGTACATAGGAAAGTGGGCCTCTGGGTGAATAATGAACCCTTTTATCACTGAGGTATGCATTTATAATAGTAACAGGACTTCATTGTTCACTACTGATCTCTACAACTGGCAGAAAACATCACACTCTAGGCTGTTAGCTCTATTCAAAACTGCTTTTCATATCATCTCTCCTGCCCAGCCTCCCACCTTGCACCCTCCGTAAACTTCAGCTCATCCAAAACACCGCAGCCCGTGTTCACCCATCAACCCCTGTGCTCACTGACCTACATTGGCTCCCGGTCCAACACCACCTCGATTTTAAAATTCTCATCCTTTTTTTGTTCAAATCCCTCCATGGTTTCGCCCCCTCCCTATCTCTGTAACCTCCAGCCCTACAACCATCCGAGAACTCTGCGCTCCTCCAATTCTGGCCTCTTGCGCATCCCTGATATTCATCTCTCCACCATTGGCAGCTGTACTTTCAGCTGCCTGGGCCCCAGGCTCTGAAATTCCCTCCCTAAACCTCTCCGACTCTCTCTCCTCCTTTAAGACGCTCCTTGAAACCTTCCTCTTTGACCAAGCTTTTGGTCACCTGTCCTAATATCTCTTAATGTGGCTTGGTGTCAAATTTTGTCCGATAACGCTCCTGTGAAGCACCTTGGGATGTTTTACTAAGTTAAAGGTGCTATACAAATGCAAGTTGTTGTTCTTAAGCAGATTAAACTGAAGCCAAAAAAATCACAAATCAGCAGATCAGGTAGAACTTCATTTCACGCCATCTGTTCCATTACAGTAAAAGCTCTAAATCTTTAGCACTTCGCTTCGGTAACATAAAATTATGTGGCCACGATTGAAAGGCTTTATTTGAGAGGTGAACCCCACAGATTCTCTTCTCAGTGTCATGACTCAGATTTGCAGCCTGAAAGTGAACCTTTGGCAGAAGCTGTCATTTTATTCCCAGTCGGAATTCTCCTTGGATACAGAACAGCCATCGCAAATCAGAGTAAAGACATCATGGCAGGAGATAGCTTGCATACCATTTTATTTGTCAGCAACTCCCGCTGTCTGTTTTAACCAGATGGTGCCCATTTTGAAAAACAGAATATTTTTTAAATGGTGAGAAACTATTAATTAAATGTTGGTTTTCAGAGGGATTTAGGGGTCCTTGTACAGGAAACACAGAAAGTTAGCATGCAGGTACAGCAAGCAATTAGGAAGGCAAATATTATGTTAACCTTTATTGCAAGGGTTTAGAGTACAGGAGTAAGGAAGTTTTGCTGCAATTGTACAGGGCTTTGGTAAGACCATACCTGGAGTATTGGGCACAGTTTTGGTCTCCTTACCTAAGGAAATATATACTTGCCTTAGAGGGGGTGCAACAAAGGTTCACTAGATTGATCCCTGGGATAAGAGGTTTGTCCTATGATGAGAGATTGAGTAGATTGAGCCTATACTCTCTGGAGTTTAGAAGAATGAGAGATGATCTCATTGAAACATACAAGATTCTGAGAGGGGTTGACAGGGTAGATGCTGAGAGGATGTTTCCCCTGTCTGTAGAGTCTAAAACTAGGGGTCACAGTCTCAGGCTAAGGGATTGCCATTTAGGACTGAGATGAGGAGAAATTTCTTCACTCAGAGGGTTGTGAATCTTTGGAATTCTCTGCCCCAAAGGGCTTTGGAGGCTCAGTTGTTGAGTATATTCAAGACTGAGATCAACAAATTTTTGGACTCTAAGGGAATCAAGGGATATGGAGATCGGGCGGGAAAGTGGAGTTGAGGTCGCAGATCAGCCGTGATCTTATTGAATGGTGGAGCAGGCTCGAGGGGCCGAATGGCCTACTCCTGCTCCTATTTCTTATGTTCTTATTTTTACACGATGCGCACTTGGCTAAGTTTTGAGAAGCAAAACTTATTTTTTGGTTCTTCCATTGGAAATAACATTTCCTCTTACTGCGCTGACCTTAGATTGGTCCTGAAAATCTTCAAGTCACTGATCCTGGTAATTAAATCAAGATTGTGCCCACCAGGGACCTCCAACATTGAGTCTGCTGGATTGTGCAGGGTCAATGGGAGGTCCTGTCAGTCCAATATCCATGGAAAATACCTGTGCCACAAGGGGTACATCCTTCGCTCTCATCAGCTCACAGAGGTCAGGTAGTGGGTTTCTGCCCCCAAAATGAAAGAAGATATCAAGTGCTCCTCAGCCCCCTTGTACCGGGTCCTATGATATTAATATGAAAAATTAATACCTGTCTTCAGCTTCTAAGACCGGGCCCCCAAGGTAGACCTCACTTCCTCCAATCTTGATGTTGACACATCTCGTTCTTCTCAGTCTACTGCCCTCCAAAGATGCCCTGACAATTCTTTGAAGCTGAGGACAAAGTCAGGGAGTTTCTGCCTCAGCCCCACTCCTCTGTGTCATGGGCCTTGTGTGGGGCAGGTGGAGGCTTCACCCTTTACAAGGCCATTTGGGAACTCCGGGGGGGAAAAATTCAGTTGGTGGCGCCACCCGTTAGCGCCTTAAGAGGGCGCTAAATGGGGCGCAAATCAACTAGCGCCCGGGCGCAGTAAAATCTACGCCTCTCGCGAAATTGACCGGACATTTTGCGGCGGCGCTAAACAATACCGCCCGATCTCCTGCGCACGCAGATCTTGACGTCATTCGAGAGTGCAACGCCCTTGGGGCGCCCCGGACCGGAAATTCAGTGGCGCCCCCCTCCTTTCCGCCTGGCGCTACCAATGACAGGTTGACTGGAACGCTTCCCAGTCGCTGTGGGGCTGGGGGGGGGGGGGCGTGCTATTTAAAGGGGGCCTCTTCCTGGCTTTTGTGTGGTAGCCATTTTTGCACCACTCGTTCTGAGAGAGAGAGAGAGAGAGATTTGCAGAGAGAAAAAAGAGAGAAAGAGAGACTTCTGCATTGAGTCAATGCTGTCTGAGGTAGTTTTGGCTTCTGACCATAACTTTGCAGGTACTTTGCTTTTTGACCTTCATAACTTTGATTGGCCAGATACTATGGGGGCTGCAATGAATGGGAACGTCATCCTTCTCCATCACATTCGGAGGGCACAGAGACGCAGAGAGAGAGTGGCAATCATGGCCAGACGGAGGAGGGCTAACAGGCCTCGGTACAGGAGACCTTACCCTCCCAGGGTTTTTCGCCAACAGTTCTCCTACATTAATACGTCTGAGGAGCAGTGTTTGCAAAGGCTGCAATTCAGCAAGGCGGTAGTCAGTGAGCTGTGCCACCTGCTTCAGCCAGATCTGCAGCCTCAACTGAGGAGCAGGGCGTCTCTGTTAGTGGCAGTGAAGATAACAGTGGCTCTCAACTTTTATGCCACCGGCTCATTTCATAGAAACATAGAAACATAGAAGATAGGAGCAGGAGTAGGCCATTCGGCCCTTCGAGCCTGCTCTGCCATTCAACGAGATCATGGCTGATCATCCAAACCCTACACCGACAGCCATCCCACACAAGCCCTATCCCCGTAACCCCGTAACCCCACGTATTTAATCCCCCCCTAACATTAAGGGCCAATTTTTGTCATGGCCAATCAACCTAACCCGCACATCTTTGGACTGTGGGAGGAAACCGGAGCACCCGGAGGAAACCCACGCAAACACGGGGAGAATGTGCAAACTCCACACAGACAGTCACCCGAGGCCGGATTTGAACCCGGGTCCCTGGCGCTGTGAGGCAACAGTGCTAACCACTATGCCACCGTGCTGCCCGGTCATCGCCAATATCTCCCAGTTCGCGGTGCATTGCTGCATCCGTCAGGTAACAAATGCCCTCTTTAAAAGGAGACGAGAGTACATCTCTTTCCCCATGACCCCGGACAAGCAGCAAGAACGCGCAATGGGCTTTGCTAGGATAGCGGGCTTCCCCATGGTGCAGGGAGCCATTGACTGCACGCATGTGGCTTTGCGGGCGCCGCAAGAGAATGCCGAGGAGTTCCGCAACCGGAAGGGCTTCCATTCCTTAAACGTCCAGTTGGTCTGTGACCACAGGTAGCTGATACTCGCTGTCAATGCCCACTTTCCAGGCAGAAGCCACGATGCCTTCATCCTGTGCCAGACTTCTGTGGCAGACCTTTTCCAGGCACCGCATCACTCAGGAGGTTGGCTTCTCGGGGACAAGGGATATCCTCTGTGCACCTGGCTGATGACACCGCTCCGTTCGCCCAGCACCCCTGCTGAGCCATGATACAACGAGAGCCATCAAGCTACCAGGAACGTCGTTGAGCACACAATCGGCATGCTCAAGCAACGGTTGGGCTGTCTGGACCATTCTGGAGGAGCCCTGCAGTACTCGCCTGAGCGAGTCTCCCACTTCATTGTTGTGTGCTGCATGCTGCATAACCTGGCAATCCTCAGGACCCAGCCAATGCCAGCAGACATTGGAGCACCAGCGGAGGAGGAGGAGGAGGAAGATGAGGAGGATGATCATCAGCAGCACCAAGGCGGGAGGGAGGCACAAAGTGGAAGGGCCGTCCATCAAAGGCTCATAGCAAGTCGCTTCTAGGCCCCCTCTGAGGGAATGGCTTCTGCTATTCAAACAACCTGAATGAAACCATCCTGCAACCTCTAAGCCGGTCAAGGCAACAATGAGTGCAAAGAGCAAACATGCACATTTTGAATACAGACACTTCTTTATTTCACAAACTGTGTCTCATTTCCGCATGACAAAGTAATAGAATGAAACACAAAAAAAAAGTCATTCACATAACTGGCTCTCACAACCTGGAGACAATGTCCAAAACAGTAACAAAAATTTGACCACGAACCTCAGCCTTCAATAAAACAATGAAAGACATTTTGCCATACCTCCTACTTTTTGCCCGTCAAGGGTGATCTGCTTCCCTTGCGAAATTGCCCCCTTCCCACCCTGCAGCTCCTCCGTAATGGGACTCCAATGGCTGGAGCAAGGCTGGGGGAAGGCTGCTGAGTGTCAGAAACTGAGACTGCAGATGCCCTTGAGGGACGGCCTGGACCAGCTCTGGGCCTGGAGGGCCCGGCTGCTGACTGCTCCAACTCTGCATGGGCGGCAGCAGTCTGTCCTACAGGTGGTGGCAACTGCAGTGGAGAAGTGCCAGTGGTGGCAGCAGGAATGCTGTCATCTTGAGAAGGACAGCAACTCCCTGCTCGACCGACACACTGGCACTCCCATGGGGCAGCACTTCAGCATCCGGAGCAATCTGATGGAGCACAGATTGCTGGCCTGCTGCGGCGCGGTGAGAACCCCGGGGAAATCTGCCTGATCCAGCGAGGGTGGCAGCAGTCAGTGCTCGTGTGGCCTCAATCTGCATCTGCATGAGACCAGCCACTGACTGCATTGCAGCACTTAGCATTTGCGTGGCAGCCGCCTGTGCTACAGCGAAGTGCTCCACACTCCTTGCCAGTGATTCAATGGATTCGGGCATCCTTGCCACTGCAGCCATGAGCTCAGTGTGCCTTTGCTCCGCCTGGGCACTCATTTCAGTGAGGACCCACTCCTCATCTGCGTCCAGTGCAGCAGGACTGGAGGCCATACTCTCCATCCGGGGAGAAGGCCCCTGAGCTTCCCTAACCCCCTCACATTGCTGCAGCCCGCTGGGTCCTGGAGCTTCACCCTCATCAGACCACTCCCCCCTGCTCCCCTCCAGGGAAGGCGTGTCCCCAGTATGGGCATGGGCTGCCTTGGTAGAGGGTGGCGCTGATGGTCCAGCTTCCTCTTCCTCCTCGCCTTCAGCTTCACTCTCACTGGCAGCTTGAGGGCCCATCTCCTCATCTGGTGAATCACCATCTGAAAGCAGGGAGATACAAGAGTGGCTTTAGCGTGAGGACAGGGTGGCAGCAAGGGAGGCATGAGTGCAGCGATTTAGTGATTTGGATTGAAAGTGTCAAAGGCTGCTGTTGTGAGGAACAAGTGGAAGGAGAGAGGACAAAAAGGTGATGATCTTACCATTGCTGTCCAGAACGGGGTCGGCGCCTCCAGTGGCGACGGGATCAATCACCCGGTTTGCCACAATCCTGTGGACGCGCTGCTCAAGATCGCTGAGGGCTTGAAGGTGAGGCCGCCCTCCACTGGTCCATTGCTGCTGTCTCCTATTATGAGACAGCTTGGCCTGCAAGAAAAAGGACAGCGTCTGAGTAAATATGCAGCATGATCTTGCCTGAAATGCCTCCCATGGTTGAATGGCCCTTACTGTATGCAAAGTGTGGAATGTGCGTGTGTGTTTCATGAAAGGGCCATAGTTGTTGGATGAGTGTTGGGCATTGGGGCTTTCAAGACAGTCTGGCCATAAAGTGAGGTGGAGATGGGGGGATGAAGAGGTTTTGAAAAAAAGGCACTCACCCCGACGACACGAGTGAGGTCGTTGAACTTTTTCCTACATTGCACATGCGTCCTAGGCACCATGCTGCTTGAGGACACTCTCTGAGCCACCTCCCTCCACACTTTCCTGTACTTGCTTAGCAAAGGCCTCCTGCCACTCTCTGGGTACAGAATGGATCTTCTGCGCTCCACCCCGCGAACCAGAGCTTCCAAAGCCTGCTCGCAGAAGCGCTGCGTTCATTCCCTGGCCCTTTCCATAGTGTCTGGCTGCTAGATTTAGTCACAAGTCTGCCCAGGCCTGTTATGTATTGTGTGTTCTCCTCCCACCTGTGGTGGCGCTGTCACAGCAGATACATGGTTGGGTGTTCTCTTGGTTAAGTTTAGCTCTCTTTGTTCGGAACTCTCCAGAACTTTCCTTTCCTTCCTGAATAAAGCACTTCATGTTTGAATCTCTGGGTTCTGAGTTCTAATTGTGTCTAGGTAGAAAGGTACCGACACAACAAGTGGCGACGAGGATCGGATGAATCTGCGTTGTGGGAACTTTCTTGTTTTCGACTACAAAACACTCGGAACAGAGATTGAAGCATCACATTAACGTTACGGGTGCAGTGAGTAAACAGAAATTTTAATTTGAAACGTGAAATGGCTACTATATTAGGAAACATCGGTGATTTTGATGAAAATGTGGAGCAATGGAGCGCTTACACAGAACGTTTTGACTATTTTGTTTTGGCGAATGCGGTGGCAAATGAAAAGGTCCTGCCTACCTTTTTGAGTGTAATGGGGCCAAAGACATTCAATTTACTTCACAGCCTTGTGCAGCCAGATAAGCCAGGAACTAAAACATATAAGCAACTCGTGGAAATTCTTGGAGCACATTTTTCACCAAAACCTCTGGTTATTGCTGAGAGATTTAGATTTCACAAACGGAATCAAGAGGAGGGGGAATCAGTGACGATGTTTGTTGCTGCTTTAAAAAGGTTGTCAGAACACTGCGAGTTCAAGGAGGTGCTGTATGACACCATTAGAGACAGACTTATGTGTGGTCTGCAAAGTGCAGCCACACAGAAGCGCCTTCTTACTGAGGACAACCTTACTCTTGAAAAGGCCATTGAAGTTAGTGTCTCCATGGAGATGGCGGAAAAGGAGGCTCACCAGTTGAGTTCAACAGGGAGAGTTCACAAGGTGTCGTCTAAGCCTAAAGGTGCGCGGAACGGCACATGTTACCGTTGTGGGAAAACGGGCCATCACGCTAATGACTGCTGGTGTACGGAGCTGGAATGCCGAAAAGGTGGCAAAAAGGGTCACATTGAACGTGCCTGTAGAGGTAAAAAAAAAGAACAGACAGAGCTGGGAAGCATAAAAGCAAAATGTCTGTATTTGGACAAGAGAGGAAAAAGAGTGTTCATTCAGTGCAGTATGATGGAACAAGCAAAACAGAGGGGAGCGACGCCTCTGAGGAGGAAGAGGTGCACATACTGATGGTTGCAGCTGGTTCAAATGGCTACTGGGTGTCACCACTGGTGGAGGGACAATCAGTGCGGATGGAGGTGGACACAGGCGCGGCTATGTCACTTGTTTCAGACACTGTCTACAACAAAATGCTAAAGCATCTTACCCTTCAGCCAACAAACATTGTGCTAAAGACGTATACCGGCGAACCTGTGGCCATGAGAGGCGTCATTGAGGTGACAGTTAAATTGAATGGACAGACTGCGAAACTGCCACTATATGTGGTAAAGGGAAATTACCCATCGCTACTGGGACGTGCGTGGCTAGAGAAAATCACGCTGGACTGGCCTGCAGTCCACATGATGTCAAAAGGGGAGTCAGGTCTGACTGCAGTGTTAAACAAACATGCAGAACTCTTCAATGGGGAACTTGGGAGCATGAAAAAGATCAGCGTGAGACTGGACATTAAACCTGACAGCAAGCCGAAGTTTCACAAAGCCCGACCTGTACCCTATGCAATTAGGCCAAAAGTTGAGGCTAACTTGGAGGCCTTAGTCGAGAATGGAGTCCTGGAGCCTGTGAGCGTGAGCAAATGGGCCACACCCATTGTTCCTGTCCTGAAAAAGGATGGATCTGTTCGTATCTGCGGGGATTTTAAAGTGACTTTTAACCCGGTGCTGTCTGCGAAACAGTACCCTCTTCCCCTCATTGATGATCTTTTTACGGGCCTGGCCGGAGGGCAAAAGTTCAGCAAAATAGACTTATGCCAGGCTTATCTACAAATGCATGTAGATGACAAATCAAAGGAGCTGCTGACAATTGTGACACACAAGGGCCAAACAGGTACTGCCGCCTTCCGTTTGGAATTACGTCGGCCCCTGCTCTATTCCAAAGGGCAATGGATCAGATTTTGAGTGGACTGCCAGGAGTCCAGTGCTACCTGGATGACATCCTTGTCACTGGGACAAATGAGGAGGATCATCTTCTGAACTTGGATGCGACACTACAACGACTGAAAGAGTACGGACTCAGAGTTCATAAAGACAAATGTGAATTCTTTCAGTCTTCAGTTGAGTACCTGGGGCATGTGATTGACGCTACTGGCCTGCATAAGGCGCTTTCAAAGGTCAAGGCGATCGTGGAGGCCCCAGCACCCCAGAATGTGAGCCAGTTACGTTCATTTCTGGGGCTACTTAACTACTATGGGAAGTTTATTCCAGACTTAGCAACATTGCTGAAGCCGTTACATCAGTTGCTATGTCAAGGTAAAACATGGAATTGGACTGAACTGTGCAATGAAGCTTTCGCCCAAGCAAAGAAAGCATTGCTGAAATCGGAGGTCCTGACACACTTCGACCCAAAGCTACCCGTGCAGCTAGCATGTGATGTGTCACCATATGGTGTGGGAGCAGTCATATCCCACATCATGCCTTCTGGTGAAGAGAAACCTATCGCCTTCGCATCACGCACCTTGAACAAGGCCGAGAGTAACTATGCACAGATTGAGCGCAAGGCCTTGGGAATCGTTTTTGGAATTCGAAAATTTCATCAGTACCTGTTTGGGAGAAGGTTCACACTCCTGATGGACCACCGTCCATTGACTTCAATCTTCGGGCCCCACACCGGAATTCCGTCTCTTGCTGCAAGCAGGATGCAAAGGTGGGCTTTACTGTTGTCAGGACACACATACGACATCAAATATCGCAAACCAGGCTTGCACAGCAACGCAGACGGTCTCTCGAGGCTACCCTTGCCTGTTACTCCCCCAGAGCCTCGTCAGATAGACATCTTCTACTTTAGACAAGTGGAGGGAGCACCTGTCATGGCAGTTCAGGTGCGAAGGTACACCCGCAACGATCCAGTCCTGTCTGAGGTAATGGACGATGTCATTCGAGGGAGAGCTATAGGAGATTCTCCTAGTTTGAAACCTTACATTTCAAAAAGAAATGAGCTCTCCGTCCAGGCAGATTGTCTTCTTTGGGGACGCCGTGTCATCATTCCGCCACCTCTGAGGGAACCTATACTGCAACAACTTCATACAGGCCACAGTGGGATGGTTCGGATGAAGGAAATGGCAAGAAGCTACTTCTGGTGGCCAGGTCTCGATGGAAATATTGAGGAGAAAGCCAAAACATGTTCCCCATGTCAAAGGGTCCAGAATGTTCCACAGCTGGCAACCCTACACCCCTGGGATTGGCCTGTAGAAGTGTGGCAGCGAGTACATGTGGACTTCGCCGGTCCTTTCGAAGAGAAGATGTTTATGGTGGTTGTGGACGCTCGTAGCAAGTGGCCGGAGGTCGCTGTGATGAGGTCTACCACGGCAGAGAAAACAATTGAGAAACTTGGTGAGATGTTCAGCCGTTATGGCTCACCGGAACAACTCGTAAGTGACAACAGTCCACAATTTGTATCACAGGAGTTTGCAACCTTCCGGCATGTGAATGGTGTCCAACACATCAGGTCTGCACCCTATCATCCCTCTACTAACGGCCTGGCAGAAAGGTTCGTGCAAACTTTGAAGCACGCCTTGAAGGCATCGCAAGGTCAGGGCTCAATCCACCAACGTCTTAACAGCTTCCTGTTGTCCTACAGGAATGAGCCGCATGCCACAACCAAAACTTCCCCCGCTTCGCTCATGATGAAGAGGCAGTTGCGGACAAGTTTTGACTTACTCAAACCTCCAAGGGCAGAACAGGTTGTCCATTGTCAACAACAAGCTCAAGTTGAAAAGAGGGAGAAAAGAGCCAAGGAGAGACAGTTTCACCCTGGAGAGCACGTCCTAGCTCGAAACTACAACACTGGACCGAAATGGGTTCCTGCTATGGTGATCACACAGACGGGCCCTGTGTCTTACATGGTTGAGACTGCCGAGGACGTCGTCTGGAGAAGACACACAGATCAACTGTTGCTAGGAGCAGAGACAGCCACAGAGGCTCCAATGGCTGGTTGGCCTGAACTGTTTCCGGATGATACCGCAAACCAGCATCCCTTGCCACAGTGCTCTTCTCCAACACAGGAAGTCATAGAGACTGTTCCACCTGTGCAAACTCCTGACTTTCGACTGACACAGGCACCTTCTCCATCCAGGCCTGTGTCAATGCCTACTGCTGTGGAAGCCAGCGATGACCGCCGGTATCCTGTCAGAGAGCGGCGGCCTCCAAGACACTTGGATCTGTAGGCTTAGTGACTTACCCACAAGACTGGGGCAGAATAAACCCCAGGTTAAAGTCAGGGTTTGAGGCAGTCTACTTCTACCCTTGGTTATTTGAGTGCATTGAAAGTAACTTACCTGTTGAGGAATAATGTGGACCTTTCATTTAAGAGAGGAGGAATATGTTATGTATTGTGTGTTCTCCTCCCAACTGTGGTGGTGCTTTCACAGCAGATACATGGTTGGGTGTTCTCTTGGTTAAGTTTAGCTCTCTTTGTTCGGAACGCTCCAGAACGTTCCTTTCCTTCCTGAATAAAGCACTTCATGTTTGAATCTCTGGGTTCTGAGTTCTAATTGTTTCTAGGTAGAAAGGTACCGACACAACAAGGCCGAGATTCAAGGCTCCACTGAGCAGGGTGTGGCTGCAGAGCAAGATCGACCCTCCCCTTTAAGAACTGACCGGCGCCAGTGTGTCTGTGTTCAATTGCTAACTGACAGCACCAGCGCTGCGCCCGCCCTCTGAGGTAGCGCCTCGCTCCTCGGCCTTAGCGCCTTAAGAGAGTTGTGTAGCGCTTGATTTAGCACTCCAATCACCTTCAGGGGCGATAAAAGCCAAGTTTGCTGTCGGAGGTGATAATTAGCACCAGGCGCTAATCTTTGCGCCCGGCCGATAATTGCGCCTCAAATGGGGTGAAACTGAATTTCTCCCCCTCAGTGTATCTGGGTTCTGGCCTAGTTTGGGGTCTGGAAGAGCTAATGGTATTTTGTCCCATTGTGTTAACGTCTCACAAGCCTGAGGTGTCAGATCAAACAATGTGGATCTGATGAAGAATGGTTTTCTTTTCTGAACAACAATTATATATTGGAAGAATTCCAAAATTACATCAAAATATACATCACCATTTGTCTTTGTACATCAGGCAGAAATTCTGCCGTATCATGAGAAAGAAAAACACATGCAACAGCTTTTTTTGTACCAAAAAATCCTCAAACAGTCCAATTAGAAGGATGAAAGCCTACACTTGAACACGTGAACTGTGTACCAACAAAAATTTAAATAAAAGACAGACTGACACCTCACCCCGTGTTTCAACCTCAAACTCAGAATCTTTGTGTAGTTTCTCTTTCACAAGGACAACAGACAATCTGTACCAGAAAACAATCACAGAAACCACTTTAAAAAATGGCTACAATACCAGCATTGCTCTAATTCCTACAAAAATATGTAGTACAGTATAGAGATTCTTTTGGAAGAGACATTAAACCCTTTTCAGATGGATGTAAAAGATCTTGTGGTATTAGTTTGAATAAGAATAGGGGAGCTCTCCCTGGAGTGCTGACCAATACTTAATCCTCAACCAACATCATTAAAACTGATACAAAAAGAAAATACTGCAGGTGCTGAAAATCTGAAATAAAAACAGAAAATGCTGGAGATACTCAGCAGGTCAGGCAGCATCTGGTCAATGACCTTTCGTTAACTCTGTTTCTCTCTTCACAGATACTGCCTGACCTGCTGAGTATCTCTAGCATTTTCTGTTTTTATTTCACTAAAACTGATAATCTGGTCATTATCACATTGTTGTTTGTGGGATCTCGCTGTGTGAAAACTAGCTGCCGCGTTTCCTACACTAAAACAGTGACTACACTTCAAAAAGTACTTCATTGGCTGTAAGGTGTTTTGGGATGTCCTCAGATGGAGAAAGGCGCTATATAAAGGCAAGTCCTTTCCTTCTTTATTCAGCCAATCTGCCAAATTTCAGCTAATCATGTCTTCTTTCTTTCCTTCCTTTCCTCCTCCTCTCTCCCCCCCCTCCCCCCACCCCCGCACAGACCAATTGTAACACCCCTATCATTGTTTCAACTGTAGGCAAACGTGGCATGCAGCAAGGTCCCAGAAACAGCAATGAAATGAATGATGAGTTAAACTGTTTTGGTGGTGTTGTTGGTGGAGAGATAAGTGTGAGCCAAGACATGAGGAGAACCCCCCACCCACCCCCCGCTCCTCTTCAAATAGTGCTGTGTGATCTTAAATGTCCACCTCAGCGGACATATGGTGCCTCGGTTTCACATCTCTTCCGAAAGACAGAACCTCTGGCCTTGCAGCCCTCCCTCAGTGCTGCACTGAAGTGTTGGCCTAGATTATGTGCTCAAGCAGTGGGCCTTGAACCCACGATTTTCTGACTCAGAGCAAAAGTGCTACCACTGGGACAAGCTGACACCTGCCCTCTCTTTACACACACGCACACATTAACGTTTTACATTATAGATAAATTGAGGTGCAACAGCCTGTGTTACAAGAACACCTCCCCCACCCCAAAAGATGTTTCTTCCCCGCAAATGTGTTGAACGCCCGTCTCTAAATCATGAAGTACTTAGAGAGTGATATGTTTAGATTTCTTTCCAACACTTAGCTCAATTTCCAATCTGTTTATTAATCCAATGCCAAATCATAATGACTCAACCATATGATGCCCTCCTCATTGAAATGAACTATGTCTGATGTTTGGGCAGCATTTGATATCACAGCTGCTGCTATTTCATTTAATGGCAAATGTGCTTCCTTTTTAATTAAAGAGACAGCAAAGTTCACCAGGCAGATTTTGGCAAAGTTCAATTTACTGGCCTCTAATCCACCTCCTTATAAATAACATAATTACCCCTAGTTGGCAGTCAGCTGAGAGTGTGACCCTTTTAAGTTTACATAATGTTGTCAATGGGATTTCGAAAGCCAATGGGAACATAATATGCTGCAGAGGTTAAATCACATCAAACTGTCTGTCGTTAATATGTGTGTATTGTAGTGCCACTTGAGAGAGGCATCTAAGCTAATACACCAGTTATTCAGTAGCTGTTGATAACCTGGAGTGATAATGAACAGCGTAGAAAGAAAGAAGGAAAAATTAAAACAAAGATAGATAAAGATAGAGATATAAAGATAGATAAATAGATAAAGATAGATTAATATGTATCGATAGATAGATAATACAGTGCCATTTACAACCTCAGGGTGTCCCAAAGTGCTTACAGCCAATGAAATGCATTTTCTTGAAGTGTAGTCATCATTGTTATAATGTAGGAAACGCGGCAGACAATTTGCACACAGCAAGCTCCCACAAATAGCAATTTGTGATAATGACCAGATAATCTGTTATTTTTAGTGATGTTGGTTGAGGGATAAATATTGACCCAGGACACCAGGGAGAACTCCCCAACTCTTCTTCGAAGTAGTGCCTTGGGAACTTTTACGTCCACCTGAGAGGGCAGACGGGGGTCTCGGTTTAACGTCTCATTTCTCTACTGCTGTAAAATCTGGAGTCCAAGCAATGCGAAATTTTGTACGTTATAATGAGCTGGCTGGTGTTATGGAAGTTCTCATTACCTAATAAGTCCCAGGAGTAAAGCAAATTCTAAATCCACAATGATTAAAATTTGACAAAAAGAATGGATAAATGAGATTCTCAACACAATTTTCTTTAATGCACTGTACGTGAATGGAATACTAGTTTGTAACCATTATATGCATTTCCAATGGGATTTTAAACGTTGCATCAAACATTTGCAAAAGAACCAGATTGGGAGATGAGAAGAATTTTTTTTACGCAGCGAGTTGTGATCTGGAATGCACTGCCAGCCAGACAGGGCGGTGAAAGCAGATTCAATAGTAACTTTCAAAAGGGAATTGGATAAATACTTGAAGGGGAAAAATTTGCAGGGCTATAGGGAAAGAGCAGGTGGAGTGGGACTAATTGGAGAGCTCTTTCAGAGAGCTGGCACAGGACCGAATGGCCTCCTTCTGTGCTGTGTGACTCTAAATCTTCTATAGATAACGTAAATCATTGATACACCAATTTTCCTTATGAAAAGAAAATATTGTTATTTCTACTAAATTTGTTTATTCCATATTGATAGAAAAAATTATGAGTAAAATTCACTGGAAAAATCCCTCAAGGGCTCAACTTAACCAGAGAAGTCGAGGACCGTAGATACTCGCAGCACAGGAGACCATTCGACTCATTGGGCTGGATTTTCCCAACCTCGGCGGGTCCGGGGCGGGTGATGTCTGTGTAAAGTCCGCGCCTCAATAATACTCGGACTTCGGGAGAACAGTTTAACAGGTACTTTACTGAACAAGAGGCAGCTTGAAACTGAAACTACAGAAGCCTGCTAGGGCCTTTTATACAGGGGTGGTCACTGCCGGTACTGCAGTCTAAGACCAGTTATTCCCTTAAAGGGACATACACAACAATTCCTCCCCTTTTAGATAAACAGTACATAACATTCATTTAACAACTAAATAATAACTAATTACAATTACAATTTTCTCAGTAATATATACATCAACTGGAATAGTCATTTATAAGTTCAGTCTTTGAGGAGGCTTCCTGATCCGGACTGGATAGCGCCTTTCTCGAGTATCCTGTTCTGGCGGTGGAGTCAATTCTGGCTCATTGTCATTGGTTGGTTCGTCAGCTTCCAATACCCCTGCTTCTGAGGTAGACGCAATCTGTACTTCGGGCTCATTACCAGGTGCACATGCTTGTGGTACAGGTTTGGCTTGTTCCTGTGACTCTAGAATCTGGTCAGCATGGCGTCTCACGATGCTCTCTCCAACGTCCACTGTGTACATTGGTGGTCCCTGTTGTGTGCATATCGTGCCTGGCTGCCATTTTTCTGTTCGGTAGTCGCGGGCCAAGACTGGTTGCCCTATCTTGAAGCTCCTGGTTGGCTTCTCATTTATGTGCTGGAACTGCTTATCCTCAATATCTCGTCTTATGTTTGGTTTGAGCAAATCCAAGCGACATCTTAGTCTCCGGTTGAAAAACAGTACGGCTGGAGTTTGGTTGGTTACTGCATGTGTCGCATTCCGGTAAGCAAACAGGAAGTTATCCACCTTGTGTTGCAGTGGTATGTCATCATTATACATTGCCTTTATGGCCTTTTTAAAGGTCTGAACAAACCTCTCAGCCAATTGTGGCTGGATGATATGGGGCAGATGTGTAATGTTTCACCCCATTATTCTTCAGGAACCTCCGGAAATCCTCAGACACAAACTGTGGGCCATTGTCGGAACAGATCTGTTCTGGCAACCCATTCCTGGCGAAGATGGTCCTTAGGACTGCAATAGTTTTCTCCGTGGTGGTGGAGGACATTTTAATGACCTCTGGCCATTTCGAATGGGCGTCCACAGCGATTAGAAACATTGAGTCCATAAATGGACCAGCAAAATCAATGTGTACCCGTTGCCATGGAGATGAGGGCCACTCCCATGGCTGTAGCGGGGCCTGTGGTGGAGCGTTTTGGACCTTCTGGCATCCTGTGCATCTCTTGGTCATATCCTCGATTTCTTTATCGATTCCCGGCCACCACACAAACGCCCTGGCTAGGCTCTTCATTTTTACCCCTCCCAGGTGACCCTCGTGAAGCTCATTGAGTACTCTATCTCTCAACTTGGGTGGAATTACCACTCGGGATCCACACATCAAGGTTCCCCGGCACACTGACAGCTGTTCCCTCCTTGGCGAGAATGCTGGCAACAGTGAGTCGCCATATGCTGGCCATCCCTTCACTGTCAAATCATAGACCCGAGAGAGTGTCGGGTCATTTCGGGTTTCCTTCTCAATACTTGCGTTTGTAACAGGCAAACATTCAACTATGGTCGCATGGAATATCTCCACCGGGTCCACTGCAGGTGCTTCTTCCGCCGTAGGCAACGGTAGGCGCGACAGCCCATCAGCGTTTCCATGTTGTTTCGTACCTTTGTACTCTATGTCATACTGATGTGCTCCTAGAAAAAGTGACCATCTTTGCAGCCGTTGCGCCGTCATCACCGGAACGCCCTTCTTTGGGTTAAAAATTGAGACCAGGGGTTGATGATCAGTCAGTAGGGTGAATTTCTGCCCGTGCAGATAGTGATTGAACTTCTTCACCCCCCACACCAGGCTGAGGGCCTCCCTGTCAATCTGAGCGTAGTTACGCTCGGCTGAGGTTAGCGAGCGCGATGCCAAGGCTGTCACGGAATTTGTGTGACAGCACCGCTCCAATGCCGTAAGGTGACGCATCACATGCCAACCGAATCGGTAGTGTTGGGTTGTAGTGGGCCAATACGTCTTTTGAAGTGATTTGGCATTTACATTCCTGAAAGGCACGCTTACACTCATCACTCCATTTCCATGTTACACCAGTTTGAAGGAGGGCGTTCAGTGGGTGCAGAATTGTAGATAAATTCGGCAAGAACTTATGGTAGTAGTTTTCACCAACCCGAGGAACGACCTCAGTTGCGACACATTTTCTGGTGCTGGAGCCTTGACTACAGCCTCAATCTTGTCTGGCGACTTATGCAACCCTTCCTCATCAATCATGTGGCCACAATACGAGATTTGTCTCCTGAAGAACTCGCATTTGGGGCGGTTGGCTCGTAGCCCATATTCCTGCAATCTCGTGAGCACCTGTTCCAGGTTGGCAAGGTGTTCAATATCATTTTCGCCCGTAACCAGGATGTCGTCCAAATAACACTGGGTCCCCGGGATCCCTTGCAGGACTTGTTCCATTGCCCTCTGCCACATAGCCGGGGCCGATGCTACCCCAAATACCAGTCGATTGTACTGGTAAAGGCCTTTGTGAGTGTTTATCGTGAGGTATTTCCTAGATGCTTCTTCCACCTCCATTTGTAGATACGCTTGAGCCAGGTCAATCTTTGTAAAACGTTTCCCTCCAGATAGTGAGGCAAAAATATCTTCTATCCGCGGAAGTGGATACTGTACTGTGTGCAGGGTTGGGTTCACAGTCACCTTGAAGCCCCCACAAATGCGAACCTTCCTTGGCTCCCCAGGCGTGCTGCTCAATGCTTTCTTCATTACAGGAACGATGGGTGTGGCCCACTCGCTCCAGTCCACCTTAGACAGCACCCCCGAATGCTCCAGACTCTCCAGTTCAGCTTCCACAGCTGGGCGTATCGCGTATGGCACCGGTCTGGCCTTGAAAAATGTTGGGGTTGCATTATCCTCAATCTTTATGGTTGCCTTTACTCCTTTTAGAGTCCCAAGTCCTTGTTGGAACACCTCTTCCGTGTCAGATAGAATTTGTGACAGACGTCCAGGTGCGACGTCATCATCTTTTTTGTCAGTCACAGTTAGTGCCAGAATGGAATGCCAATCCAATTGTAGTCTTCGGATCCATTCACGTCCCAATAATGGTGGTCCTCCATCTCGTAGTATATACATGTATAGTTTCTGTGTTTCCTTTCCATTATATTCAACTGGCACCCTTATTTTTCCTCTGGGGTAGACCTTTTGCCCCGTGTATGTCTTCAATACAATGGACGTGTCCTTTAAGGGTATGTGTGAGAATAGCTGCTCATAGCCTCATCGATTCATGACAGTTAGGGCTGATCCTGTGTCCAATTCCATCTTCACTGGGGACCCTGCTATCATGAGGGTGACCCAAATGGTTCGGTGATCTTCTTTTGCGATCACGTTGTGTAACTTTAAACAACTTAGTCGCTTGCTCCCGGAGTCCTTATCACTCTCCTGATCTTCTGAACTGCTATCTGTCAGTTTCTTTACTTTCCTGTACTGTTCCTTAGTAGTTCTTGTCATGTTGGTCTTCTTTCCCGACCTGCAGACTCTTGCTATATGTCCCATTTTCCCGCATTGCCTGCATATTTTGTCTTTAAACCAGCAGTCCTTCTCCTCATGGGTTGTTCTGCCGCAGCGATAGCACTTTTCGGCTCCATACGCCATTTCGTTAGCGCTGTATTCTTGTGGTTTCTGTTGTATTTCCGCAGCTCCCCGTGCTGCTGCTTCGTAGGATACTGCCACGCTGAAAGCCTGTTCTAGCGTCAGGTCCTTTTTTGAAAGTAGTCGTTTCTGGGTTCCTTCACTCTGGAGCCCGCAGACAAACTTATCCCGTAAGGTGTCTGCCAGTCCTGCTCCGAACTGGCAGTGCTTCGATAACTTGCGTAGTTCCGTAAGATAGTCAGCATTGCTCTCATCTTTGTGCTGGTTTCTTTTATGGAACTTGAATCTTTCTGCTATCAGCAGTGGTGTAGGGCTTAGATGTTCCTGTAAGATATGAAGAATCTCCTCAAAACTTTTCTCCATTGGTTTAGCTGGGGTAATTAAATTCCGCAATAGGCCCTACGTACTCGCACCAATCAGATTTAATAATACCGACGCCCTCTTTCCATCAACCACCTCATTTGCCTTGCAGTACACTTCAATTCTTTCAACATATGTGGTCCAGTCTTCTACCTCATTGTCGAAAGCAGTGATACTGCCACTTTTCGGCATCTTGGGCGATTTAAAATGGCGCCTTCCGCGCTTTTGCTTCTTCCCCAATGGAATAAAATGGCGCCTCCCGCGCTTTTGCTTCTTCCCCAACCGGATAAAATGGCGCCCCCCGTGCTTTTGCTTCTTCCCCTTATTGCCACGCTGCTCCTAGCATTCTACGGGGTAATGGCGGCGACCCGCAGCTTCAGCGCGTCTCGCTTTCCTTCCCCCCCGTTTAGTTTCTCTCCGATGTCCTGTTCTCGAGCACCGACCGCGCCCTGTGCACTCCACCCTCTCTCTCGTTTTCTTTTCCCGGCAACGCTGCGCGGCCTGATTTGTAGAGCCGCTCGATCGAGCTTGAGCCCGCCGCAGTCCGGAAGGGTCAGTGCGCTTACTGCTACCAGCACGATTCGCTGGAACCACAGTCTCTCCCGCAATTCTCCAAACACCGATGGATTCTTTGGGCGGTTGCCCTCGGTCGACGCCCGTTGTTCAGACTACAACCTTCCAGGACCTTCCTTTCAGGCGAGATCCCCGTGAGATGATGCCACACTGCAGGTGAGTTCGAACTTACTCGTCGCCACTGTAAAGTCCGCACCTCAATAATACACGGACTTCGGGAGAACAGTTTAACAGGTACTTTACTGAACAAGAGGCAGCTTGAAACTGAAACTACAGGAGCCTGCTAGGGCCTTTTATACAGGGGTGGTCACTGCCGGTACTGCAGTCTAAGACCAGTTATTCCCTTAAAGGGACATACACAACAGTCTGTAGCATGTGGGGACCCCGCATCTGTCTTGATCCCGGCCTAGATATTCCGTTGATGGGGCTTGTTAAGCCCGCCCTGCGAGGTTCCCAGCCAATTAATAGGAAGCGGGCCTGATGATGTGATTTGCTGATGCATCATCAACCGGTTTCCTTAAAGGGACCATGTCCACAATCATTTTGACAGTTGTGCTGCCAGTGTTCTACAGCATTGAGGTGCTGCAAACACTGACAAGCACTTCATAGAGGTGCAAGGCTGCACCCCGGCTCTCCCATGACTCCCTCCATATGCTTATGGAGGGAGTCACAGCACGCAGGGAGGTTCTCCTCCCTTCCAATGGGCAGAAGACACCTCCCCAGGAGACCAATACAGCCTGGTTGCACATTGCACAAGAGAGCACAAGCAGGGATGTCATCAGGAGGACCAGGCTGCAGTAGTGCAAACATTTCAGTGATCTCAGTAGATCACGAAACGTTACTGCAAAGCCATATTCAACCTCATCCTGCTGTCATCCTCGGTTCCAAGGGACTGCCTAAGAAGAAGAACATCCCGCTGTGCCACTCATCACATCCCCATCACTGTGCCTTCCCTACCCTACTCCTGCACATCCTTACTCACACCAACTTACCTTGCACCTCCACCTAACCCTCCCTATCTACATTATCACTTCCCCATCTCACTAGCCTCCCCTCACATTCACCCTCATCCTAGTGCAATCATACCAATTACAACACACAAGGGTAGGTAGGCACTTGTGTACTTTAGCTAATGTTCATGTAAAGTGTCTGTTCATGTGTTGTCAAGCATTAAAATCTTTATTTTCAACACTTTGCTTTCTTGGACAGATTTTTGTGTACCTTTGAAAGTGTCTTAGTGAGTTGCAATGAATGGTGAGACATAACATCCCCCCCCCCACCCCAATGGTGATGAGTGTGAAAGGAATGGCTTGGACATTGTAGGGATGCTTTATGGTGTTGGTGTGGGGTGGTGCCAACCTGGCGCATCATGTGGCAGCCAAGGTGTTCAGCGTCAAGTGAAGTAAATCTGGCCATGGTGAGGGCATCCCTGGCCTCCCGGGTAGCAATGTGCTCGGGTGCTGATGCCCTGTGTCCAGTGCAACATCAGTTGATTGCGGAGAAGGTTGGTGTGGATGTTGGTGCTGCTGGTGTGCCCGGTGATGCTGGTGTTGGGGCTGATCGTGGTGGGATTCTGAGGACCAAGGTGAGATTTTTTCAAGGACACCAATGCTGACGGAATAGATGACAGGTGAGATTGAGATGACAGAAGTAATCTGTCAATGTTGTGATAGGTTGTTCCAAGGAGGTGACAGTGGAGAGAGAGATTACTCCAAACACTTCAAAAGTGCATAAAGCTCAAAAGTGGATTCTAAATCATTAATGCTCCAGCTTCTAAGAATGGGAAGTGAACAGCTGTGAAATGGTAGGTTTTAGACCACTTTTGCAGCTTTCACCTGTTCACAGCAATCCACAGTCATTGAGAACCCGACATACTTACCTGACGTCAGAAAATGCTGGAAAAACTCAGCAGGTCAGGCAACATCCGTGGAGAGAAATTTGAGTTGACGTTTTGGCAACTCAAATTTCTCTCCACGGATGTTGCCTGACCTGCTGAGTTTTTCCAGCATTTTCTGTTGTTATTTCGGATTTCCAACATCTGCAGTATTTTGCTATCATACTTACCTGACGTGATAGCCGCTCTCCGGGAACCTGGTAAAATGGTAAGAACATGGGAAAATGGTTCTTAACTACCTTTTAAGAAGCTCTTAACTATCTAAATTGGCTGACAGGGTTGACAGACCTGACACTTGAGAAACTGACGAGGAGGCAGGTTTACAGCGGGATACCGACCCGCTGTCAGTCTTTGTGATCTTGACAGCGGACCCGCCCCCAAACCTGCACTCTGACGCCAGCAAAATTCAGCCCATTGTGTCTGTGCTGGCTCTTTGCTAGACCAAACCAAAATCAATCCCACTGGATACATACTTGGAAAGGAAAAATTTGCAGGGGCTATGGGGAAAGAGCAGGAGTGTGGGACTAATTGGATATCTCTTTCAAGGAGTCGGCACAGACACGATGGGCTGAATGGCCTCCTTCTCTGCTGTATGATTCTATAGTCTGCACCCCTCTGTGCTTCACAAACTGGTGATTATTCTCAGCAGAGTAGAGTATATATTTTCAAAAGCAAGTTTGCTGCTGCTTTGGTGGAGTAGAAAGAAAGAACTTACATTTAAATAGCGCCTTTCATGACCTCAGGACGTCTTAAAGCGCTTTACAACCAATGAAGTACTTTTGAAGTGTAGTCACTGTTGTAGGAAATGCGGCAGCCAATGATCACAAAGCAAGATCCCACAAATAGCAATGTGATAATGACCAGATAATCTGTTTTCGCGATGTTGATTGAGGGATAAATATTAGCCAGGACCCCGGGGATAACTCCCCTGCTCTTCTTCGAAATAGTGCCATGGGATCTTTTACATCCACCTGAGAAAGCAAACAGAGCCTCGGTTTAACGTCTCACCTCCGACAGTGCAGCACTCCCTCAGTACCGCACTGGGAGTGTCAGCCGAGATTATGTGCTCAAGTCTCTGAAGTGGGACTTTGAATCCACAACCTTCTGCCTCGAAGGTGAGAGTGCTACCCACTGAGCCACGGTTGACACAAAGCCAAATACAGTTTAAAACCATATTAAAATAGAGTGGCTACACAGCCAGGTGTCCCTTCAGGCACTGTGGATCCAATCCCTGAATACTAATAGCTCAGGAGGGCCATTGTGCAGGTGTGACTCATATCTGAAGTGCCTATCTGTGCACAGAAGGTTGTTTCCCTGATGACTATCGATCTTGCATTCTTTTCGAAGGTTTGCACAATTCCTTGCATTGGAGCAGCCACAGCCATTCACCGCTGATGGCCACTCAATGCCCTGGTATAAGTGGGCTAAGCGGGCACCATGCACTTTGCACCCATTTGTAGCTGAAAAATTGCAAACTGTGTCCTACTCTGTTCTCCTTGGAGCAGAGAAGGTTAAGAGGAGATTTGATAGAGGTGTTCAAAATCATAAAGGGTTTTAATAGAGTAAACAAGGAGAAACTGTTACTAGCGACAGAAGGGCCAGTAACCAGAGGACACAGATTTAAGGTGATTGGTGAAAAAAAACAGAGGTGAGATGAGGAAACATTTTTTTTTACTCAGCGAGTTGTTGTGATTTGGAATTCACTGCCTGAAGGGGCGGTGGAAGCAGATTCAATAGTAACTTTCAAAAGAGAATTGGATAAATATTTGAAGGGAAAAAAATTACGGGGCTAAGGGGAAAGAGCAAAGGAATGGGACTAATTGCATAGTTCTTACAAAGAGAATGGCCTCCATCTGTGCTGTATCATTCTATGATTCTATGACCAATTAGTACCCCAATTTTATATGTAAGCAGCCTCTCGGGTTTCGGGTAGGCATGCTGTGGACTCATTTACCGGCCCCATCTTACTATTACATTAGGCCAGCATTGGATAATACCCTTGATTTCCCAGTGGCCAGATGCCCGATTTTCAGGCATGAAGCGGGCGCATAGCAGTTTAAAATCTTCCCACCTCCACTCCCCAAATGCGTCGAAGGACAAGTGGCTGACACACCCAGTGCAGTACTGAGGGAGTGCTGCACTGTTGAAAGTGACATTTTTCAGATGAGACGTTAAACCGAGGCCCCGTCTGCTATTTCAGGTGGACGTACAAGATCCCATGGTCACTATTTCGAAGAAGGGCAGGGGAGTTCTCTCCAGTGTCCAAGCCCAACATTTATCCCTCAACCAACATCCCTAAAAAACAGATTATCTGGTCATTGTAACATTGCTGTTTGCAAATTGGCTGCCACGTTTCCTACATTTACAACAGTAATTACACTTCAAGAGTACTTCATAGACTGTAAAGTGCTTTGGGACATCCTGAGATTGTGAAAGGCGCTTTTGGAAGGAAGCGGTTCCTCAGTGAATCCAGATACGCTCTGTGGCTACAAAATTGACAGCAAACACCAAGTTCTTGCCGACAGGATTGTTCTAAGCTGCAGCCAAAGCACTGAGTCTAGCTGCATTGAGGAGCTGAGGGATGAATTGCTCCCAAATGATGGTAAATAATGAATTTCCCTTGAATGTGGATAAAAAGTTGGCTTACACAGCAAACCAATAGGCTATGTAGTTACACAATATTGGGAAATGACACAAAATCTACTCGATTGATCTTGCGTCTTCTAATCTAATAACAGATCCATTTTAGCTTGGCTAAGAGATGTGTTTATAATGCAGTAACTTCTGTCTAACTACTGCAGAAATTGTCATTTGTCCTCTTAAATGGGAATCGATATTATGCAACACTCTGGAAATTTCCTGAACGTGGGCTCATGTGTAAAACTTGTGACTTTTGTAGAAACTTCTGTGGACATCGGTTAGGTCCGAATTAGAGTGGGGTGTGGAGTCAGCCAGAGCAGTTCTATGCAGAAAAGGATTTCAGCCAGAAATGTCTCTGTACTAGTACAGATTTTTTCTTTTAGATTGGAAAAGTCAGAAGAGAATTTATTCGCAAGGTTCTGTAAAGCAACATTTTTTCCATTTAAGTGCATGTTCAGGCTGGCAATCAGCATTCTCCTTATCTGAGTATTCCCTAATCTAAGCATGGTCAATAGCCTGTGTTTATTGTATTAGTCTTATCTGACTATGTTATCCTGTTTGTGGTAGTTTAATAATATATATGGTTTTTCATATCTCTTGCTGGGTATTGGAGTTAGAAGGTCGTGGGTTCAAGTCCCACTCCAGAAGCTTGAGCACAAAATCTAGGCCGACACTCCCGGTGCAGTACTGAGGTGGTGCTGCACTGTTGGAGGTGCCGTCTTTCAGCTGAGGCATTAAATCGAGGCCCCGTCTGCCCTCTCAGGTGGACATAAGAGATCCCATGGCCACCATTTTGAAGAAGAGCAGGGGAGTTCTCCCCGGTGTGCTGACCAATATTTATCCCTCAACCAACAACTAAAACAAATTATCTGGTCATTATTTCATTGCTGTTTGTGGGATCTTGCTGTGCACAAATGAGCTGCCATGTTTCCTACATTACAACAGTGACTACACTTCAAAAGTAATTAATTGGCTGTAAAGGGCTTTGGGACGCCCTGAGGTCGTGAAAGGCGCTATAGAAATGCAAGTTCTATCTTTCTTTACTACCTGAAATCCAGATGCTGGTAGGGAATAGTAATAAATTATCATTTAATCCAGAATTGACAAATCCCAGAAACAAATTGAATTGAGATTATTGAGCAATTAACCCAAACCCCAGTAGCTCCTCCTTAGCCTTACTGTACAAAATGCGTTTAGATATTAGCTGTATAACTACGGTTTGTTACATAGGATTACATAGGATATGCAGCACAGAAACAGGCCATTCGGCCCATCCAGTCCTTGCCAGCGCTTATGCTCCACTCGAGCCTCCCCCCATCCTTCCTCATCTAACGCTATCAGCATAACCCTCTATTCCCTTCTCACTCATTTGCTTATCTAGCCTCCCTTTAAATGCATCTATAGTATTTGCCTGAACCTTTGGTAGCGAGTTCCACATTCTCACCACTCTCTAGGTAAAGAAGTTTCTTCTGAATGCCCTATTTGATTTCTTGGTGACTATCGTTTTTTGATGGCCTCTAGTTTTGCTCTTCCCCACTTGTGTGTGCATTGGTAAGTGATTTCTGCAGTAAGATTGCTGTATTTTATACAGCTGTAAAACACATTGGCCCAGAATTTGCTGGGAATGTAACAGCGAGTTTAACGCGCCCGCTATTATTAGTGCGTTTAAAAGCCAACCAATTGTGGCGAGGAAGATATTCGCCGTGAGTTGCGAATCGCCACAAGTTGCTAGACAAATTGTGCTGCTCTGCTGTTAGCCTCGTGAAAACGGGAGCTCACTCTCAACCTCCCCATTGACCATCAAAGTCTAAAACTACAGGTATGATTAAAGATAGGGATGAGTAGAGGTAAAATTAAGGAATGCAGCTTAGGGGTAGCCGTATTGAGGTGTTTTCGATCCTAACCTGGATTGCAGAATGATGTTGACCAGTAAGACAAGGGGACATGGATTCAAACTTTGACAAGGAAAGGTGAATGCACCGTTACAACAAGTGTAGCTTCTTCATGCAGTGGGTGGTGAATATGAGGAATGACTGGCCAAGGAAGGCAGTGCAAAACTAGGATGTTATCATTTTCAAGAGGTTGACTGGCAGATTTTTGGCAGACAGGGATATTAAAGGACAAAAGAGACATGGTTTCTGTTACGTCCGTGAATAATTGAGACACGGACAGCAGGAGTGAACAAAATAAGTCTTTACTGGTGGAAGTCAATAGTGAAACTAAAAACACAGAGGCTCACTAGCGCCTTTTATACAGGGGTGGTCACTGCCGGTACTGCAGTCTGAGACCAGTTATTCTCTTAAAGGTACATACACAACAATACCTCCCCTTTTAGATAAACAGTACATAACATTCATTTAACAACTAAATGATAACTAATTACAATCACAATTACTGTTGCTAGATACATTGGTTAAGTTTAAGCAATTATAAGTTCAGTCTTTGAGGAGGCTTCCTGATTCTGTCTGGATAACGCCTCTTTGGGGTATCAGGTTCTTCTGGCAATGTTGAGTCGGGATCAATGTCGTTGTTTGGTTCATCTGCTTCCAATATTACCGGTTCTGCGGTAGCTGCAATTGGAACGTCGATTTCATTACCAGGTGTATCAGATCGTGGTGTGGAGTTGACGTTTTCCAGTGACTCTAGAATCTGGTCAGCATGGCGTCTTACAATGCTCTCCCCAACGTCCACGGTATACATGAGAGGTCCTTGTCGTGTACAAATCGTTCCTGGCTGCCATTTCTCAGTGCGGTAATCCCAGGCCAAAACTGGTTGACCTATCTTAAAACTCCTAGTCGGCCTTTCATTCATATTCTGAAACTGCCTGTTCTCCACATCTCTTCGGACGTTTGGCTTAACCAAATCCAAGCGGCATCGTAGTCTTCGATTGAAGAACATCATGGCTGGAGTTTGGTTGGTAACCGCATGTGTCGCATTCCGGTAGGCAAACAAGAAGTTGTCCACCTTGTGTTGTAGGGGTATATCTTCATTACACATTGCCTTGATAGCCTTCTTGAATGTTTGGACAAACCTCTCGGCCAATCCATTAGTGGCTGGATGATATGGGGCAGATGTGTAATGCTTAACACCATTGTTCTTTAAGAAACTCCGGAACTCTTCAGACACAAACTGTGGTCCATTGTCAGAGCAAATCTGTTCAGGCAGCCCATTCCTGGCGAATATGGTTCGTAAAACTGTCATAGTTTTTTCCGTGCTGGTTGAGGACATTTTTATTACCTCTGGCCACTTTGAACGTGCATCCACCGCAATTAAAAACATCGAGTCCATGAAGGGACCAGCAAAATCAATGTGCACCCTTTGCCATGGAGATGAGGGCCACTCCCATGGATGCAGAGGGGCTTGTGGTGGGGCGTTTTGGACCTTCTGGCATCCTGCACAGCTCTTGGTCATCTCTTCGATTTCTCTATCGATTCCCGGCCACCACACAAACGCTCTGGCTAAGTTCTTCATTTTTACCCCTCCCAGATGACCCTCATGAAGCTCATTGAGCACTCTATCCTTCAATTTGGGTGGAATTACTACTCTGGATCCACACATCAAGGTTCCTCTGCACACTGACAGCTGTTCTCTTCTCGGCGAGAATGCTGGCAACAGTGGTTCGCCATGTGCTGGCCATCCCTTCACCGTTAAATCATAGACCCTGGAGAGTGTCGGGTCATTTCGTGTTTCCTTTTCTATGTTTGCATTCGTCACAGGTAGACATTCGACTATGGTCGAGTGGAATATCTCCACAGGATCCACTGCAGGTGCTTCTTCCACCGTCGGCAACGGTAGGCGTGACAATCCATCAGCATTCCCATGCTGTTTAGTTCCTTTGTACTTGATGTCATATTGGTGTGCCCCTAGGGAAAGGGACCACCTCTGTAGCCGTTGTGCTGTCGTTATCGGGACACCCTTCTGAGGGTTGAAAATGGAGACAAGAGGTTGATGATCAGTTAGTAGAGTAAATTTCTGACCGTGCAGGTAGTGATTGAACTTCTTCACCCCCCACACCAGGCTGAGGGCCTCTCTGTCAATCTGGGCATAGTTACGCTCGGCTGAAGTTAACGAGTGTGACGCAAAAGCTATCGGCCTCACTGAACCATCAAGGAATTTACGTGACAGTACCGCTCCAATGCCGTCGGGAGACGCATCACACGTCAGTCTTATCGGTAGTGATGGGTTGTAGTGAGCCAATACTTCTCTTGAAGTGATTAGGTCTTTACTCTTCTGAAAGGCCCGCTGACATTCATCGCTCCATTTCCATGCTACTCCAGTTTGTAGTAGGGCGTTCAGTGGGTGCAGAATTGTGGACAAATTCGGCAAAAACTTATGGTAATAATTCACCAATCCGAGGAATGACCTCAGTTGCGACACATTTTCAGGCGCTGGAGCCTTAACTACCGCTTCAATTTTGTCAGGGGACTTATGTAACCCCTCTTCATCAATCACGTGGCCACAATACGATATCTGTTTCTTAAAAAACTCGCACTTGGGGCGATTGGCTCGTAGCCCATGTTCTCTTAGTCTAGTGAGCACCTGCTCTAGGTTGGTAAGGTGTTCACTGTCATTTTCACCTGTCACTAGGATGTCGTCCGAGTAACACTGAGTCCCCGGAATCCCTTGCAGGACTTGTTCCATCGCTCTTTGCCATATCGCCGGAGCTGATGCTACTCCGAATACCAGTCGATTATACTGGTAAAGACCTTTGTGAGTGTTTATCGTGAGATACTTCCTCGAGGATTCTTCAACCTCCATCTGCAAATATGCTTGTGCTAGGTCAATTTTTGTAAAACGCTTCCCTCCAGATAGTGAGGTGAAAATATCTTCTGTCCTCGGAAGAGGATACTGTACTGTGTGAAGGACTGGGTTCACCGTCACCTTGAAGTTCCCACAGATGCGAACCATCCTTGGCTCCTCAGACTTATTGTTTAACGTTTTCTTCATGACAGGAACGATGGGTGTCATCCACTCGCACCAGTCTACCTTAGATAACACGCCTGCATTCTCCAGATTCTCCAGCTCTGCCTCGACGGCTGGGCGAATTGCATACGGTACCGGTCTTGCTTTGAAAAACTTGGGAATTGCATTCTCTTCTATTTTTATCGAGGCGGTTACGCCTTTAAGAGTTCCCAGTTCTTGTTGAAATACCTCTTTGGCGTTAGCTAAGATTTTTGACAATCGTCCAGGTGTGACGTCATCATCCTTTTTACCAGCCACAGTCAGTGCCTGAATGGAGTGCCAGTCTAAACTTGTCTTTCTGATCCATTCCTGTCCCAATAACGGTGGTCCACCATCTTGCAGTATGTACAGATACAATTTCTGTATTTCCTTGCCGTTGTATTCGACAGGCACCCTTATTTTCCCTCTGGGGTATACTTTCTGCCCCGTATACGTCTTCAAGACAATGGATGTGTCTTTCAAGGGTATGTGTGAGAATAGCCGCTCGTAGTCTCGTCGATTCATGACGGTCAGGGCTGATCCTGTATCCAATTCCATTTTGACTTGGGACCCTGCTATCGTGAGGGTGACCCAAATGGTTCGGTGATCCTCTTTTGCGATTACGTTGTGAAGTTTGAGACAGCTTAGTCTCTTGTTCCCGGATTCACTATCGCTCTTCTGGTCTTCGGAACTACTGCCCGTCATCTTTTGTACTTTCCTGTACTGTTCCTTAGTAGCCTTTTTGTTGTCGTTAGTCTTCTTCCCAGACCTGCAAACTCGTGCAATGTGTCCCATCTTTCCGCATTGCCTGCATATTTTGTCCTTGGACCAGCAGTCCTTCTGGTCATGGGTTGTTCTGCCGCAGCGATAACATTTTTCAAATCCCCGTGTCATTTCGTGGGTACCGTATTCCTGTGGCTTTTGCTGTATTTCCGCAGCTCCCCTTGCTGCTGCTTCGTACGATACTGCCACGCTGAAAGCCTTATCTAGCGTCAGCTCTTTCTCTGAGAGTAACCTCTTCTGGGTTCCTTCACTCAGGAGTCCACAGGCAAATTTGTCCCGTAGGGTATCTGCCAGTCCTGCTCCGAACTGGCAGTGCTTTGATACCTTGCGTAGTTCCGTAAGGTAATCAGCATTGCTCTCATCTTTATGCTGATTTCTTTTGTGGAATTTAAATCTTTCTGCTATCAGCAGCAGTGTAGGATTTAGGTGTTCCTGTAGGATATCAACAATTTCATTAAAACTCTTCGCCATCAGTTTGGCTGGAGTGATCAGGTTCCGCAATAGGCCGTACGTTCTTGCGCCCATTAAGTTTAGTAGTACCGATGCCTTTTTCTCATCGGCTACTTCGTTTGCCTTGCAATATACCTCGACTCTTTCCACATACGTGGTCCAGTCTTCTATTGCATTATCGAAGGCAGTGATATTGCCAGCCTTCGGCATCTTGGAAATCTAAGATGGCGCCTCCCACGCTTTGCCTTCTTCCCCGATTGAACAAAATGGCGCCTCCCGCGCTTTGCCTTCTTCCCCGCTGGATTAAGATGGTGCCTCCCGCGCTTTCTGTCTTCTCCGCTGCTGCTAGCGCTGTTGCTGGCTTTTTTATGCCTTGATGGCGATGCCCTGTGGTCTTCACGCACTTCCCCCCCGTGCTGCTGCTAACGCCGCTCTCCGCGGTCCCCGTGGCAAACTGCAGCTCCTCGCGGCTTTCTGCGCTTCTAATTTCTTTTCTTTTCCCGTCGTCAGAGCAAACCCTACGGGACACTTTCCTCCCTCTTCTCGGGTCTGTACGCTGCCCGGCTTCGTAGCACAGGCCGCGCCCTGTGTGCTCCACCCTCTCTCTCTCCTCTTCCCGACAACGCTGCTCGGCCCCGTTGAAAAGCCACCCGATCGAGCTCTAGCCCGCCGCAGCCCAGGAAGAATCAGTGTACTACCTGCCACCAGCCCGATTAGCTGGAACACCATAGACAGGATAACCAAGCCCCGCTCTCGACAGCCTCTCCTGCAAATCTTCAAATCCGATGAATCAGAGGCGGTTGCCCACGGTCGACGCCCGTTTCGTCTGTTTGTTTTTTTTTTCTTTCTTCCTTCTGGCCTCGACCTCTAACAACTTCGCTTCAGGGATGGATCCCCATGAGGTGGTGCAGAACTGTAGGTAAGCTCGGATCTGCTCGTCGCCAGTATTATGTCCGTGTGTAATTGAGACACGGACTGCAGGAGTTGGTTACAACAGGTGTTTACTGAGTGGAGACAAAACTGGAACTACTATGCAAAGTTACTACACAGGCTTATATACAGGGGTGGTCACTACTGGTACTGCAGTATACAGGGGCTGCAGAATATAGTTCCTTCTGCAAAGTACATACACTACAGGACTGGATGGCGCCAGTCTGTCTGGCTTCCATGGTAACTGACATCGCCTGAGCTTCGGTAGCGCTCTGTGGTAACGTCTCGTTCCCTGATGTTTGCGCCTTAAGGGAGGTGTGTAGCGCCTGATTTAGCACTCAAATCACCTCCACGTGCGATAGAGGTGAATTTTGCAGTCAGAGGCGATAATTAGCTGGCCGATATTAGCGCCCCAAAATGGGCAATACCCAATTTTTCCCCCTGTGACTCTATGACTTATCTAGCTTCTCTTTGAATGCATCTGCACTATTCACCTCAACCACTCCATGTGGTAACGAGTTCCACATTACATAAGAACATAAGAAATAGGAGCAGGAGTAGGCCATTCAGCCCTTTGAGCCTGCTCCGCCATTCAGTAAGATCATGGCTGATCTTCTACCTCAACTCCACTTTCCTGCCCGATCTCCATATCCCTTGATTCCCTTATATATTAAAAAATCTATCAATCTCTGTCTTAAATATACTCAACGACTGAGCCTCCACAGCCCTCTGGGGCAGAGAATTCCAAAGATTCACCACCCTTTGAGTGATGAAATTCCTCCTCATCTCAGCCCTAAATGGCCAACCCCTTATTCTGAGACTGTGACCCTTGATTCTAGACTCCCCAACCAGGGAAACATCCTCTCTGCATCTACCCTGTCAAGCCCTGTAAGAATTTTGTATGTTTCAAAACCTCTCATTCTTCTAAATTCTAGAGAATATAGGCCTAGTCTACTCAATCTCTCCTCGTAGGACAATCCCCCCATCCCAGGAATCAGTCTGGTGAACATTCATTGGACTCCCTCTGTGGCAAGTATATCCTTCCTTCGGTAAGGAGACCAAAACTGTACACAGTACTCCAGGTGTGGTCTCACCAGGGCCCTATATAATTGCAGTAAGACGTCTTCACTCTTGTACTCAAATCCTCTTGTAATAAAGGTCAACATACCATTTGCTTTCCTAATTGCTTGCTGTACCTGCATGTTAACTTTCAGTGATTCGTGTACAAGGACACCCAGGTCCCTCTGAACACCAACATTTCCCAATCTCTCACCATATAAAAAATAATCTGCTTTTCTATTTTTCCTACCAAAGTGGATAACTTCACATTTCTCCACATTATATTCCATTTGCCATGTTCTTGCCCACTTACTTAACCTGTCTATATCCCCTTGAAAACTCCTTGCATCCTCCTCACAACTTACATTCCCATCCAGCTTTGTATCTTCTAACCACTTTCTGGGTAAAGAAGTTATCCTTGCTAAGGTGTGATGTCCAGAACTGTACACAGTACTCCAGATGTGGTCTAACCAGGGCTTTGTATAGCTGTATCAAAACTTCCTCCCCTTTACATGCTAGTCCTCTAGATATAAAGGCTAACCTTTTCATATGTTCACACGCTATTAGGCCAGCTCAGAAAAGACTGAATTCAAACTGTCATTGTACGGAGCTCATATTCTGTTGCTAAATGTTAACTGAATATGGAATTGTATCAGAATGAATAGAATAATCTCGAGATGCGTAAAGCCCCAGTGTGACCATAGGCAGTACTCACCAGGGCCATTCACTAGGAAATAAGCAGATTCTTTTAATACTTTATTCTGCGGGCCATTATTGTATTTTGTTCCATGTACTGCCGTGCAGTGGACATTCAAAAGAACAGTCGGATAGTAATATAAGGATTAACATGTCACTTCTCAAAATATGTAGCACCAAAATCTTGTTATTTATGACTATTCATCTGGTAAAAGGATGTGATATAAACAATCCAAGTGGCTGTAACAGCAAAGGTTCATTTTCCTTCCATGAAGAAACCATTGGGCCAGAATTTGCTGTCAAAATAACGGTGAGTTTAATGGTGCTCACCTTTACTAATGTATAAATTGTTCAGCAAATAATGACAAGGGAGAGATTCTCCGTGAGTTGCGAATCGTTACATTTCCCTGGACAATTTGCACTGTTCCGCCGTTAACCTCACGAAAACAGCATCTCGCCCTCAACCTTTCCGTGAGTTTCAAGAAATTGCTGCATTCGCACATTAATTACCCATTAAACTTGCCACAGAAAGTTAGGGCTAGTACTTAACAGCATAAATACTCTTTTAATGAAGAGATTTATGTTCCTGCAATGCCACTCAGCCTCTCCGGCCCAGAAAGGGAACAATTGAAACTGGGGTCTCTTTTCTGCAGGTAGTACTGTATATTGATTTTAGAAATTTTTTTAATTTAATTTTTTTTTCATTTCTGTCTCTTTTTTTGCTCTCTCTCTTAATCCAATCTTTGGCCTGAATTTTGAGGTCGGCGGCATACCTACAGAGCATGCCACCGGAATCCAGAGTGCGCACTTACTTGATGTGGACCCTCCTTTGTGAACTTGCTGGCAGACTCTGTGGAGTAGAGGGCAGCATAATGGCCCACAGGTCCCGGGGGCGCAGCGTGTGCCGAAGCGGACCTGGGATCACGTGGGCTGGTGCTCCAATCAGGAAACAGAAGCAACATGTATTTGGAGAATTGATCTTTGAAACTTCCTCAGAAATAATAAAAGGAAATAAAAAACAGGAAAATAATAAATAAATCCATCTGAGAATGCAGCAGCCAGTCTGTCATCTCTGCCGTTGAGATGAGGCACCTCCGGATCCCCAAGGGTTGAAGCCTGCAGAAAGAAACAAAGGTAAGTAAACTTTTTCTAACACTTTACACTCACCTCTCATACTTACCTCTCCACACTTGCACCCATCACTCACTTCCACAGCGGACTTTTCGATCCGTCTCTCCCCCGCAGACCCACTGCTCGCCTTGCTGACCCTGGCAAGGTTCGCAGCCGTCGGGAAGCCCACACTTGCAGAGGTAAAATGGGGATAAGGCTCTTAACTGCCTGTTAACTACCTGTTAACAGGCAATTCATTGGCTGTAATCCCTTTCCCGCCTTGAGGAGACGGGTCCCTGTGCGAGTCGGGCACCCGCCTCCCAGGAAGATGGCACGGAGGCGGGCTGGGAGCGGGTTCGGCACCCGCTCCCAGTTTCTGCCATTTTCCCAGCAGTCCCGCCTCCATACCTGCCTCCCCAGGGCTGACAAAATTCCCCCTACAGCTTTATACATTCTTGGATGTCATCTAATTGGAAAAAAAAGCATTAAAAAAATTCTATGCAATAATAAAGCATCAGATGAAGCTTTTTTATTGATGGATATCCCCTTACGCTGTGGAAACAGGCCCTGCGTCTGTTTGCACAGCCGTAAAATTTTCATAAGTAATTGCTGGGCAGCTGGTGGGCAATTAGCCCAACACTGCACCAGCAATAAGGATTTCAGTGTCGGTGTCGATGATCTGTCAAGTCGGAACTTGACAGATCGCAAGTTTGGGATTTAGCGCATGACAGAGCATGTACTCTCAGAGTACGCCATCATACCTACCACAAATTCTGCCCCTTTCTTTCCCTTTCTCTATTTCTCTTTCTCTAGCTGTTTTGACTCTAATTAATTTACTCAGTATCCTTCTCCATCGATTCTCTGTTTCTTTCTCAGTCCTTAAATCTCATTGGTTAAGGAGATAAACCATTGGTGCCATCATTCACCAAGGTCCCAGATGCCCCGTTGCTCTCGCTGCCCGTTATCAGCTCGCACTCCCAGCAATTTATGGCGCAAAAGGTTTTCAAACTGAAGGGTGGGGGAAAGTGTCTAATTAACGGAGCACACGGTGCGATGCCTCACTCCAGCAAGATCTGGCCCCTTATCATTACATACTCTTAATCAGTTTAGCACTTTTCAGTGAAAATTTTTGGAAGCCTATTAGCAAATATTACTCAGAATAACAACATTTTGTTTTCCTCTTTTGCGATGAGCATTCAGCTTTTTCCAAGCTTCAAGAGTTTTGGTTATATGTGCAAGTCTACAGCAAAGGCCATTCTGCTATTAAAGTGACATGAACGCCTTAGTATTATCTTATCTCCACCAATATTGCCAAAGGTTGAGCCCTCACTATTAGATCTTCAGCAATAAGATACGACATACAACCACCCTTCCCCGTAATTGTTAACAGGGACATAAAGATGCAACGCAATGGGTGCAGGGATCGTTCTCTGCCCCTGAATGGATGGGCCTTAGGAGCACTTAATATTGGGCCTCAGATCTCGGGCCTCATTATCATTGAACCGGGGAGCTGCGGACATCTGATGGGCTGTTTCCAGGCAGCACGTTGGTGAAGAGACCTCAAAACGGACTTCAGGTAGGTTCCTGAAAGCGATCAGGAGTGGAGCTGCGATTGGGAGAGGTGGGGCTGCGATCGTGGGGGGTGGTCGCGATCAGGAGAGTGGCAGGAGAAAGTGAGAGATCAGGAAGGTGGATAACGATATCCGGGATCAGGGAGGTTGGCAGCAATCTGGAGGGGCGGGTGGGTGGGGGGGTGATGGGGTTGGTCAGGGTCGTAATCGGGGGAAACAATGGCTGGTAGTGGCCCACAAGATTCGAAATCTGGAGGAGGGGGAACTCCTGCACCTCCTGGTTTCACATTCATGTAAGAGTATTTT
This sequence comes from Somniosus microcephalus, assembly GCF_052327205.1. Taxonomy (NCBI): domain Eukaryota; kingdom Metazoa; phylum Chordata; class Chondrichthyes; order Squaliformes; family Somniosidae; genus Somniosus; species Somniosus microcephalus. Next base: position 256,268,484 of record NC_140987.1, on the reverse strand, counting down.
TAAATCTTACCTTTCTAGAGGCGGGCTGCAGCAGTCCCTTGTCAGAACCTCCCGGTGGGCCACATGTAGACCTGGCTTTCTGGTGCAGGCTGCCTCAAGGCAAAACAATATGGCAGCAAGGACCTCAAACAGGCGGTAGGCCCCTTATTTGAATATGAAAAGTGCCTGACGCCTGTTCCAGGTGTGGACCCTGGACGTCTATTTTTTTTGCCTTTTCTAAATATGGCAGGCAGCACACTTCTGGCTTGTAATGAGGCCGCGCTTCCTGTCTGCCATATTGGAGGCTTAGGCGGCCGTTTAGTGCCCACAAAACGGACACAGCGCCATTGAGTTTCTAAGCCCTCGACTTCATTGCAACCACCAATTCATTGCAATTCTATCACAAATTCACAACCCTCTGAGTGAAGAAATTTCTCCTCATCTTAGTCCTAAATGGCCGACCCCTGATCCTGAGACTGTGACCCCTGGTTTTAGACTCTCCTGCCAGGGGAAACAGCCTCTCAGCATCTACCCTGTCAAGCCCTCTCAGAATCTTACATGTTTCAATGAGACACCGCTGATTATTAGCATTTCCCACGGAGTCAACGTATTCCAACAGCCAATGTTGCAGAGGTCCATGCAGATTTAGAGCAAGCTGTTCCTGTCAATGGTCACTGAAACATTAGGATGGAAGTGGGAATATTCCAGTCTTGTCACTCTGGGTCCACCCAGATCTATTGCTCCTGCCTTGTCTTATTATTTCAAAAGGTGTTTGTTTCTTTGGATAGAAGTGCTGGTAAAATATTTTATGAGGTGAGATGGTTGAGGCAGAAACTGTAGACTCCCGTGATGGCTCGGTCAGTTTATTCAGTCGATAGTTACATAGAATATACAGCACAGAAACAGACCATTTGGTCCTACTAGTCCATATTGCCATTTATGCTCCATTCGAGCCACCTCCCATCCTTCCTCATCTAACTCTATCAGCATAACCCTTTATTCCCTTCTACCTCATATGCTTATCTAGCTTCCCCTTAAATGCATCTATACATTTCACATCAACCACTCCCTGTTGTAGCGAGTTCCACATTCTCACCACTCTCTGGGTAAAGAAGTTTCTCCTGAATTCCCTATTTGATTTCTTGGCGACCATCTTATATTGATGGCTTCTAGTTTTGCTCTTCCCCATAAGTGGAAACACTCTCTCTGTGTCTATTCTATCAAATAGACACGCTAAGTGAGTGGGAAATAAGGTGGCAGTTGGAGTATAATGTGAGGAAATGTGAGGTTATTCACTTTGGTAGGAAGAATAGAAAAACAGAATATTTTTTAAATGGTGAGAAACTATTAAATATTGGTGTTCAGAGAGATTTAGGTGTCCTCGTACAGGAAACACTGAAAGTTAGTATACAGGTACAGCAAGCAACTAGGAAAGCAAGTGGCATGTTTGCCTTTATTACAAGGGGGGTGGAGTACAAGAGTAAGGAAGTCTTACTACAATTGTACAGGGCTTTGGTGAGACCACACCTGGATTACTGTGCACAGTTTTGGTCACCTTATCTGAGGAAGGACATACTTGCCTTCGAGGCGGGGCAATGAAGATTCACTAGATTTATCTCTGGGATGAGAGGGCTGTCCTATGAGGAGAGATTGAGTAGATTGGGACTGTACTCTCTGGAGTTTAGAAGAATGAGAGGTGATCTCATTGAAATATATAGGGGGTAAAATTGCGTCGCGCCCCCTTCGGGGCGCTAACTTCGCCAGGGCGCTACTTCTAGCGCCCCGAAAATATTAACGCCCCCGCCCGATATTCACTGGTAGCACCCCAAGAGGGAGGCGGGGCGCTACTGGAAGTGCCACGCCTCCCTCTTGGGGGCGCTGTGAGTGAATATCACGGCGCTATGTGCTGCGGTACTGCAGGCCTTCCTCTCCTTATTAAAGGGGCGGGGCATTGCGCAGCGCAACCCGGGGCCCAGCTGGGCCACCAGGGATCGGAGTGCCGGCAAAAGAGCCCGGCACTCAAAAGATGTGCGGGGCACTGCGCACGGCAATGATGTCATCGCCGGAGGTGCAGAGCAGCGGTGCGTTAATGGCTACCACCGCCACTAACCTCCTGCTGAATTTTGCAGGAGGTGTTGGTGGCGCTAGTTGCTTTGCGCCCCGTTAGCACCCTCTTAGGTCACCTGACCCCGACCCCACCCCAGTGACTGAGGTCACACCTGACCCCGACCCCACCCCAGTGACGGAGGTCACACCTGACCCCGACCCCACCCCAGTGACTGAGGTCACACCTGACCCCGACCCTACCCCAGTGACGGAGGTCACACCTGACCCCGACCCTACCCCAGTGACGGAGGTCACACCTGACCCCGACCCCACCCCAGTGACTGAGGTCACACCTGACCCCGACCCTACCCCAGTGACTGAGGTCACACCTGACCCCGACCCCACCCCAGTGACTGAGGTCACACCTGACCCCGACTCCACCCCAGTGACTGAGGTCACACCTGACCCCTCCCCCCAGTGACTGAGGTCTCACCTGCCTCCTACCCCCAGTCAACCAAATTTTTCCCCCATAAGATTCTGAAGGGGATTGACAGGGTAGATGCTGAGAGGTTGTTTTCCCTGGCTGGAATGTCTATAACTAGGGGGCATAGTCTCAGGTGAAGGGGTCGGCCATTTAAGACTGAGATGAGGAGGAATTTCTTCACTCAGGAGGTTGTGAATCTTTGGAATTCTCTACACCAAAGGGCTGTGGACGCTAAGATAGATAGATTTTTGGACTGTAGGTGGAATCAAGGGATATGGGGATCGGGTGTGAAAGTGGAGTTCAGGTTGAAGATCAACCATGATCTTATTGAATGGTGGAGCAGGCTCGAGGGGCCGTATGGCCTATTCCTGCTCCTAATTCCTATGTTCTTATGTTGACATAAAAATTGAAATTGCTGGAAATACTCAGCAGGTCAGGCAGCATCTGTGGAGAGAGAAACAGGTTTTTTGATGATTGATGATGATTGATGATGGATTGATGATGATTTAGTTGATGACCTTTCATCAGAACTGGAAGATGTTAGAGTTTTAACAGCTTTTAAGCATGTGCAGAGGCAGGGAAAGTGGGGCATGAAAGAACAATGTGAAATGTCTCTGATTGGGTGGAAGGCAGGAGTGATTAAATGACAAAAGGGATGATGGTGCAAGTGTAGGGGGTGGTGTGTTGAGTCAGCTTTGCCCCTGACTGTTTTGAGCAGTTCGAATCGCTCCCACACCCCTGGGTTCTAGACTCTGGACTTAGGTACAGGCTGCGATACAAAATTGGAGTAGACAACTGGTTTGGTGCAAGAAAACTGTATTTTATTAGAGTCACAATAAAATTATACACTTAGATTACTGGAGTAATTACAGACATTCAAGAGTACACTTAATTAAGAATGGGGAACACACGGCACAATGAGGGAAAATCACATTAATAATCCCACCCCCAATATCTAACTAAATTGTACTACAAGAGCCAGGGATCATGCTCACCAATAGGGTTTCTTGACAGTTCGAATCCTGTCAATTAAGCCGGTTGCGTTTTGGGGGTTCGCTCTTTGTGTCCTTTGGGGCCTGCCGTCCCCACGTGGTGCTAGTCTTAGAATCTGCGAAGGTTCTTCAGTTGGGTGGAGTCCGCTGATGCGGTTTGGGCGCGGTTGTGGATTTGTCTGGTAAGTACCCCCTTTTCTTCGCTTAGAAGTAGGGGATTAAAGTCTTTGTTGGGTACTTTAGCTTGTAGAGTGGAAAAGTTTGGGTTTTGTTCTTCCGGTGATGGTCTGGTCGTCGAGTTTTGTTGCGGTTGGGGTTCGGTTGGCGGTCTTCGGTGTCGGCTCGGTCGCGGTGGCCTAGATCATTACCTGTGTAGTGGTAATGATCTGAAGGTATGGTTTACCCAGCCCTTTGCTCGTGGTCGGTCCTTGTGTCGGGTTGCGGTTGCGGCCTTGTTGTCTTCGGTCGAGCCTGCCCCACCGTGTCCCCTCGCCGTGATGTTCCGTGAGCCTTCCGGTTGGATGCGCCTGTGTCCTGTAAGCTTGTGCCTGTGTCCTGTAAGCTTGTGCCTGTGCCTGTGTCCTGCTTGGTTACCGGTGGGCCTACAATTATACTGTTTTTGAGTTTGTTATCTGCGCGCCAAATCAGGGTTAGTTCTTTGTCCGATTTTTGGCAGGCTCGTTAAGGTGATTATAGCCATTCACCTTAACTGGTTTTTGGGCGGTTGTCTCGTTGCTAAATGGCTTTAATGTCTTTGTTATGCATAATGTAAATCAGTGTCTTCCTGGCTTGGTAGCTAGTTCGAACTGTAAGCGATTATATATGCATAGTCTTGATGGGCTTTAGGTTTGTGCAAGATTAAGTCTTTTCCTGAGTTGATTTGTTTTAAAGGGAAGAATGCGTGTTCTGTCTCCTTCAGTTGTCTGGTTTTGAAATAACAAATCAAAGCTGTCTCCCACAGGCCCGGGCATGTCAAGTTTTGAGGTTTTGAACTTGACATGCTGCCTGCAGGGCCCTGCTTTAACTTTGCAGGTTTTGCCATACAGTCCAAAAGCCATTTCCTTCAGGGTTCCCTTATTAATAGCTTGTCCTTCAGGGTCCCTTATTAATAACTTGGGAAATGTGGGAACTTTGAGAATCCTACACAAGGCAAAAGTGGGTGGTAATGGGATAAGTAAAGAAATAAAAGGTTGGTCCAGAGGAGGTGTAAATGGTTACAGAGTAGCCAAGAGAATATGGGAGCAGTGGTTAAGATCTAAACTATCTAGAATTACATAGAATATAAAGCACAGAAACAGGCCATTCTGCCTTACCAGTCCATGCCGGCGTTTGTGCCCCTCTCAAGCCTCCTCCCATTCTTCCTCATATAACTCTATCAGCATTACGCTCTATTCTCTTCCCCCCTTATTTGCTTACCCAGATTCCCCTTAAATGCATCTATACTGTTCGCCTCAACTATCCCCTGTGGTAGCGAGTTCTACCTTCTCACCAGTCTCTGGATAGAGAAGTTTCTTCTGTATTCCCTATTGGGTTTCTTGGTGACTATCTTGTACTGATGCCCTCTTGGTTTGCTCTTCCCCACAAGTGGAAATACTTGAAAGCTTTCATAATTTTAAAGACCTCAATGTTAAGGCTGTAAAGTGCCTTGTAGGAAGATGAGATGCTGTTCCTCGGCTTTCATAGAAACATAGAAGATTGGAGCAGGAGTAGGCCATTCGGCCCCTCGAGCCTGTTCCGCTATTTAATGAGATCATGGCTGATCATCCCAATTCAGTACCCTGTCCCTGCTTTCTCCCCATATCCCTTGATCCCTTTAGCCTTAACAAATATATCTAACTCCTTCTTGAATATATTTAATAAATTGGCCTCAACTGCCTTCTGTGGTAGAGAATTCCACAGGTTCACCACTCTCTGGGTGAAGAAATTCCTCCTCATCTCAGTCCTAAATGGAGTACCCCTTATCCTTAGACACTGACCCCTGGTTCTGGACTCCCCCGCCATCAGGAACATCCTTCCTGCATCTAGTCTGTCTAGTCCTGTTAGAATTTTATAAGTTTCAATGAGATCCCCTCTCATTCTTCTAAACTCTAGCGAATATAAGCCTAATCGACCCAATCTCTCTTCATACGTCATTCCTGCCATCCCAAGTATCAGTCTGGTGAATCTTCGCTGCACTCCCTCCATGGCAAGAACATCCTTCCTCAGATAAAACTGCACACAATACTCAAAATGTGATCTCACCAAGGCCCTGTACAACTGCAGCAAGACATCCTTGCTCCTGTACGCAAATCCTCTCGCTATGAAGGCCAACATACCATTTGCCTTCTTAACCGCCTGCTGCACCTGCATGCTTACTTTCAGCAACTGGTGCACAAGGACACCCAGGTCTGGTTGCACTTCCCCTTTTCCCAATCTATTGCCATTCAGATAATAATCTGTCTTCCTGTTTTTGCCACCAAAGTGGATAACCTCGCATTTATCCACATTATACTGCATCTGCCATGCATCTGCCCAATCACCCAACCTGTCCAAATCATACTGGAGTTTCTCTGCATCCTCCTCACAGCACACACGCCCGCCCAGCTTTGCGTTGTCTGCAAACTTGGAGATATTACATCTAGTTCCCTTGTCTAAATCATTAATATATATTGTGAATAGCTGGGGTCCTAGCACTGATCCCTGCAGTACCCCACTAGTCACTGCCTGCCACTCGGAAAAAGACCCATTTATTCCAACTCTTTGCTTCCTGCCTGCCAAACAGTTCTCTATCCAAGTCAGTACCTTGCCCCCAATCCCATGTGCTTTAACTTTGCATGCTAATCTCTTATGCGGGACCTTATCGAAAGCCTTCTGAAAGTCCAAATACACCACATCCACTGGTTTTCCCTTATCTATTCTATCAGTTACATCCTCAAAAAATTCCAGTAGCTTAGTCAAGCACGATTTACCTTTTGTAAATCCATGTTGACTTTGTCCGATCATGTCACTGTTTTCTAAGTGCTCTGCTATTACACCTTTTTAATGGACTCTAGCATTTTCCCCACTACCAATGTCAGGCTTACTGGTTTATAATTCCCCGTTTTCTCTCTACAACCTTTTTTAAATAGTGTGGTTACATTAGCTACCCTCCAATCCATGGGAACTGTTCCAGAGTCTATAGAATTTTGGAAGATGACCAGCAATGCATCTCGTTGAGCTTCATTGTCAGTGTTGACCCCTGATGGAAGTGCAGATGCACGGACTTTGGCCAAGGGAGAAGATTGGGCCTGCAATGCCCTACACCCTTGTCTCTGTTGTGTAGGGTGACCCTATTTTCTAATCTGAATCTGGGGTCACACAGGGTAGCAGCACAGCAAAGTAGCCAGGACGGAAAATGTAGGTTGCGCAGCGTAGCGAGGCAATTTTTTTTAGCAGCCTATATATTAACAGTTGCACATATACGCTACAAATGCAAAATGCATATAATTACCGCAGATGTGATGTCACACGACTGAAGCGCAGACATCTGACCCCACCCTGTTCCCGCAGTGACTGAGGTCACATCTGACCCCACCCTGTTCCCGCAGTGACTGAGGTCACATCTGACCCCACCCTGTTCCCGCAGTGACTGAGGTCACATCTGACCCGACCCTGTTCCCGCAGTGACTGAGGTCACATCTGACCCCACCCTGTTCCCGCAGTGACTGAGGTCACACCGGACCCCGACCCCACCCCAGTGACTGAGGTCACATCTGACCCCGACCCCACCCCAGTGACTGAGGTCACACCTGACCCCTCCCCCCAGTGACTGAGGTCACACCTGACCCCTCCCCCCAGTGACTGAGGTCACACCTGACCCCTCCCCCCAGTGACTGAGGTCACACCTGACCCCTCCCCCCAGTGACTGAGGTCACACCTGACACCTCCCCCCAGTGACTGAGGTCACACCTGACCCCACCCCCAGTGACTGAGGTCACACCTGACCCCTCCCCCCAGTGACTCCGTGCTTCGGGACCTCAAGTTTCTATTCGTCTACCTCGACGACATCCTCATCGCCAGCCCTAATAAAGAGGCGCACATCTGCCATTTGCGCACCCTCTTTAGCCGCCTCAGTCAACACGGCTTGATCATCAACCAGGCCAAGTGTCAGTTCAGCCTGCAGCAGATTGATTTCTTAGGCCATCGCATCACATCGGACGGCGCAATTCCCCTGCAAACAAAGGTGGAGGCAGTTACTTCATTCCCGCACCCGCAGACCGTCAAGGCCCTGCAAGAGTTCCTCGGGATGGTAAATTTTTATCACCGGTTCGTCCCTAATGCGGCTCTGCTCATGCAGCCACTGTTGAAAGCACGCGACGCAGCATTTAAATCTGGCGACGCGGCGGCTTACAGAGCAGCTAGGACCAACCTAAAAAAGGGTATCAGGACTGCCAAATGGAAACAGACACTGTGGATAGAGGATCATTTCCACAACAACTCGGACCCCCGGCGCATGTGGCAAGGCATCCAGGCCATCACTGACTACAAGGGCAAAAACACCAGTCCCCCGGTCAGCGACGCCTCCCTTCCGGAGGAGCTTAACAACTTCTACGCTCGCTTCGACAGGGACAACAAGGAGCCGGCTACCATAGCCTTGCCACCCCCAGAAGACCAGGTGCTCACTCTGTCGACCTCCAACGTAAGGGGCGCTTTACGCAGAGTGAACACACGAAAGGCTACTGGACCGGATAGCATCCCTGGACGGGTACTCAAGGAATGTGCTGATCAGCTGGCTGATGTCTTCACCGCCATCTTCAACCTGTCATTGGCCCAGGCAGTAGTCCCTACATGCTTCAAGACCGCCACCATCATTCCTGTGCCTAAACAAGCGGCTGTGACGTGTCTGAACGACTATCGACCTGTCGCACTCACACCCATCATAATGAAGTGTTTCAAGAGACTGGTCTTAGCCCACATCAAAGCCAGTGTTCCTGCCTCCCTTGACCAACACCAGTTTGCCTATCGGGCAAACAGATCAACGGAGGATGCAATCACTACTGCTCTACACTCGGCACTGAATCACCTAGATGGTAAGGAGACCTACATCAGAATGTTGTTTATAGACTACAGCTCAGCATTCAACACTATCGTCCCCAACAAGCTGGCCACCAAACTCCAAACTCTTGGCCTGAACACTTCCCTCTGCAACTGGACCCTGGACTTCCTAACAAACAGACCCCAGTCTGTCAAATTAGGCAACAACACCTCCCCCCCCCTGACCCTGAACACGGGGGCCCCACAAGGATGTGTGCTGAGCCCCCTCCTCTACTCCCTCTTCACCCACGACTGTATGGCTGTTAATGGTTCCAACACCATCATCAAGTTTGCAGATGACACCACGGTAGTAGGCCAGATCACCAACAACGATGAGTCAGCCTACAGGGAGGAGGTCCAGCATCTCGTGAAGTGGTGCGCCGACAACAACCTGGCCCTTAACACCAAGAAAACAAAGGAAATAATCGTGGACTTCAGGAAGTCCAAAGGCGGAAGTCACACCCCCATCCATATCAATGGGGCGGAGGTGGAAAGGGTGGCCAGCTTTAAGTTCCTCGGAGTCCACATCACGGAAGACCTCTCCTGGTCCCTCAACACCTCCTCTCTGGTGAAGAAGGCCCAGCAGCGCCTATATTTCTTGAGGAGGCTGAAGGGATGTAATCTGTCACCCCCGATCCTCTCTAACTTCTACCGCTGCACTATAGAGAGCATCCTGACAAACTGTATCACAGTATGGTACGGCAGCTGTAGCTCCCATGACCGGAAAGCCCTGCAGCGGGTAGTCAAAACTGCCCAACGCATTACCGGCACCCGGCTACCGACCATAGAACATATATATCAGAAACGCTGCCTACCGAGGGCACGGTCCATCATCAAAGACCCTACCCACCCCAGCCACAGTCTGTTCGCCCTCCTACCATCTGGAAGATGCTACAGATGCATTCGCACCCGTACGACCAGATTTAGGAACAGCTTCTTTCCCAGGGCTGTCATTCTACTGAACTCCACAAATAAACACTAAAGCCTGCACATCTGCCGATGCACTTTATTATGGTCATATTTATGCTAATATATATGTACAAATGTATGTTGAAATGTTTAAGTGTCCTAATCCAAATTGTACACTCTCGGGAGCCGCAAGCCTACATTTCGTTGTACTGCACTTGTGCACTAACAATGACAATAAAAGTTGATTTGATTTGATTTGATTTGTATGAGGCCCTCAAGGGCAAGTCCGGCAAGGATCCGATTAGCTGGATGGTCGACATGGACCGGGCGTTCGTCGACACAAAAGGCGCCTTAGCCAACGCAACCATGCTGGCGCACCCGCTGCCAGGTGCCACCATCGCCCTTACCACCGACGCGTCAGACTACGCCATCAGCGCAGTGCAGGAACAGTGGGTGCATGGGACGTGGCAACTGCTGGCGTTTTTCAGCCGTCAACTACGGCGAAACGAACGGAAGTACAGCATGTTCGACCGGGAGTTGCTGGCCCTTTTTCTGGCCATCCGCCATTTCCGGTTCTTGCTAGAGGGATGTCCGTTCATGACTTTTGTGGACCATAAGCCACTAACGTTCGCTATGGCCAAGACCGCCAAACCGTGGTCAGCTCGGCAATGACGTCAGTTGACGTTTATCTCAGAATTCACCACTGACATTCAGCATGTGTCCGGTAAAGACAACCTGGTGACGGATTGCCTCTTCCGCGCGACCGTTCATGCAGTCCAGCTCGGCATCGACTATGCCCTCATGGCTGCAGATCAAGCCTTGGATCCAGAAGTCCAATCTTACAGAACCAACCCCTCTAGCCTCCAAGCGGCCGACGTCAAATTCCATGCCGCGGGCACTATGCTACTCTGCGACATCTTCGTAGGAGATCCTCGCCCTAGCATGCCGGTCGCCTGGCGCTGAAAAGTTTTTGACGCCATACACGGATTGTCGCACCCTGGCATGAAGGCCTCGCAATGGCTGATGTCGTCCAAATTCGTGTGGCGGGGCATGCACATGGATGTTCGCGACTGGGCCAACACCTGCGTGGTCTGCCAAAAGGCCAAGGTGCAGCGTCACGTCAAGGCTCCATTGGCCACTTTCGCTGTTCCGGAACGTAGGTTTGATCATGTGCATGTGGACCTGGTGGGGCCACTTCCGCCTTCGCACGGGTTTACTCATCTTCTTACAATGATGGACCGCACCACTCGATGGCCGGAGGCGGTTCCTTTGTCATCCACCACTTCCGCAGAAGTCGCCAGGGCATTCATCTCCTCTTGGGTCGCCTGTTTCGGAGTACCGGTGGACATCTCGTCTGATCGTGGGCCGCAGTTTTCTTCTGAGCTCTGGAACGCTGTGGCTCAGGGGCTCGGCGTCAAGCTGCATCGCACCACTGCCTACCATCCACAGGTGAACGGCCTGTGCGAACGATTCCACAGGTCGCTCAAAGCCGCACTCCGAGCCAGCCTTCAAGGCGCGGGCTGGGTGGACAGGCTTCCATGGGTCCTTTTGGGTCTTCGTACGGTGCCTAAAGAAGGTCTTCAATCGTCCTCGGCGGAGCTCGTATATGGCCAGCCGCTACGCGTACCAGGGGATTTCCTTCCGACTCCAACAGAGCCATGGTCCGCATCCCAGCAGCTCATCAGCCACCAGGAGGCGGCCAGAAGTTTCGCTCCAGTGCCTACGTCGCATCACGGCTTGCAGAGCCCCCACGTCCCAGCTGAGCTGAAGAACGCTGACTATGTGTTTATCTGCCACGAAGCTCATCGGGATCCGCTCAAACCCCCTTACACTGGTCCTTTCCGCGTGATAGAGCTGGGAGACAAAACTTTTTCGGTCGATATCGGAGGTAAACAGGACCACATTTTGGTTGACCGGTTGAAGCCGGCTCACTTGGACCTTGACCGCCCAGTCGAGATCGCACAACTGCCGAAACATGGCCGACCACCCACAGTCGCCGTGCCAGATCAAACGCAACCGCCCGCCAGCTCGCCCGCCGTCCATCAGCTTCCACTTCAAGGCTACAGAAGTCGATCTGACAGGCTTGTCAGGCCTCCTCGCCGTTTCACTTTTGCTATTAAAGACAATTCTGGGGGGGCGCATGTGGCGGAGCCACTAAGGGACTCCGATCAATTGTATATAATTCCCTTTAATAATATGTTAGCTACAGCCTGAGTCTGTATCTTTGTTTTCACTGTTTACATGTACAGTGCGCAATCACTTTAATAGCGCGGGTAAATGCAATGACGTCACGCCGTTCATCACGTGATCCCCCACCGGCGGGAAAAAAGTGATGACGTCATGACGTCAGCCACAGGACCGCCCAAGCAGTCCTCGTGGAGCCTCCGAACTGACTAGACCTATATTCGATGTTCTCCTGTAGTTATCCGTTAAACTCTGTTAGTTTTCATTAAACCTCGTTTATTTGATCGCCTGAGTGGACCTCAGTCTTTTGGATAGGAACTAGACATTCCTACAGCGTACACAAAAAATGGGCCACCTTTATGAAGAAGAATCCAGACAACAACTTAGAATATTGTGTGTTAAATATAAACTAATCATCAACTGGGTGGTATTCTTAAATTATCAAACTCTGTGAAGATTGATGATTTGTACTAATTGGAGTTTTGTTTAAGTTGATTTAGTGCAGGGCACTGCTAGCTTGTCATTATTAATTTAAGAATCCATTTTGCTTACTCCAATGCACACTGTAATGGTTGAAATGCAATCATCTGTGTCTAGGCTGTATGATGGGTAGAATAGAGCCTGCACACCGCTTAGCTCAAAATAGGAGACCTGCTGATGTTAAGGGGAGATGAAGGAACTTCATAATTTTGATTGAGTCTTTAAGGATCGTAGCAATTGCCAGTCAGAACGACCATGCTGAGATATGCTTGAGGATATGCTTTTAATGTTTTGAAAGCCACTTGTGAAGGAATGCTGATTTTATTGTGGCTATAAAAATCCAATATAGCTTCTCACTGCTTTATATTTCAAGTTCCATCTCTTAGGTTCATTACATCAGTATTCACAAAGTAATTCCTGGACAGTTTATAAGAACATAAGAAATAGGAGCAGGAGTAGCCATTCGTCCCTTCGAGACTGCTCCGCCATTCAATAAGATCATGGCTGATCTTCTACATCAACTCCACTTTCCTGCACTATCCCCATATCCCTTGATTCCCTTAATATTCAAAAATCTATCGATCTCTGCCTTGAATATACGCAACAACTGAGTCTCCACAGCCCTCTGGGGTAGAGAATTCCAAAGATTCACCACTCTCTGAGTGAAGAAATGTCTCCTCATCTCAGTCCTAAATGGCCGACCCTTTATTCTGAGACTGTGACCCCATGTTCCAGACTCGCCAGCCAGGGGAAACATCCTCCCTGCATCTACCCTGTCAAGCCCTGTAAGAATGTTGTATGTTTCAATGAAAACACCTCTCATTCTTCTAAACTCTAGAGAATATAGGCCTAGCCTACTCAATCTCTCCTCATAGGACAATCCCCCCATCCCAGGAATCAGTCTGGTGAATCTTTGTTGCACTCCCTCTATGGCAAGTATATCCTTCCTTAGGTGAGGAGACCAAAACTGTACACAATATCCCAGGTGTGATCTCACCAAGGCCCTATATAATTGCAGTAAGACGTCTTTACTCTTATACTCAAATCCTCTTGTAATAAATGCCAATATACCATTTGCTTTCCTAATTGCTTGCTGTACCTGCATGTTAACTTTCAGTGATTCGAGTACAAGGACACCCAGGTCCCTCTGAACACCAACATTTCCCAATCTCTCACCATTTAAAAAATACTCTGCTTTTCTATTTTTCCTACCAAAGTGGATAACTTCACATTTCTCCACATTATATTCCATTTGCCATGATCTTGTCCACTCGCTTAACCTGTCTAAATTCCCTTGCAGCCTCTTTGCATCCTCCTCACAACTTACATTCCCACCTAACTTTGTATCATCAGCAAACTTGCATATATTACATTTAGTCCCCTCATCTAAGCCATTGATATAGATTGTAAATAGCTGAGGTCCAAGCACTGATCCTTGTGGCACCCCACTAGTTACAGCCTGCCAAACCAAAAATGACCCGTTTATTCCTACTCTCTGTTTTCTGTTCGTTAACTAATCCTTAATCCATGCTAGAATATAACCCCCAATTCCAGGAGCCCTAATTTTGTTTAATAACCTCTTGTGTGGCAACTTATCAAATGCCTTCTGAAAATCCAAATACACTACATCCACTGGTTCCCCCTCATCTATCCTGCTCATTGTAACCTCAAAAAACTCTAACAGATTTGTCAAACACGATTTCCCTTTCATAAATCCGTGTTGACTGTGCCAATCCTATTATTACTTTCTAAGTGCCCTGTTACCATGTCCTTAATAATAAATTCTAGCATTATATTGGGTTATGGTGATCTAAAGATCTTAACTTTGACTCAATTCCATTACAGTCACAGCAGAGCAACTCCACAAGTGAAAGGGGATCGACCAGACTGCAAGGTGGTATAACAAGAACAGAAGAAGATATTTGCCTGATAACTTTTAATGTAGCCTAGCAGTAGAGAAAACCACTATGTGTGTTTAAAATCATGAAGGATTTAGATAGAGTAAATCAAGAGAAACTGTTTCCAATGGTTGAAGGGTCTTGATATATATTAATGACTTGGACTTGGGTGTACAGGGCACAATTTCAAAATTTATAGATGACACAAAACTTGGAAGTATAGTGAACAGTGAGGAGGATAGTGATAGACTTCAAGAGGACATAGAAAGGCTGGTGGAATGGGCGGACACGTAGCAGATCAAATTTAACGCAGGAAAGTGTGAAGTGATACATTTTGGCAGGAAGAATAAGGAGAGACAATATAAACTAAAGGGTACAATTCTAAAGGGAGTGCATGAACAGAGAGACCTGGGGGTATATGTGCACAAATCGTTGAAGGTGGCAGGGCAGGTTAAGAAAGTGGTTAAAAAAGCATACGGGATCCTGGGCTTCATAACTAGAGGCATGGGGCTGGATTTTCTCACTGGGGTGCTTTTGGAGGCGGGACTCCCACTTGTCGGGTTTTAGTCCCGCCTCCATCGACTTGTGGCCAAACCACGCTATTTTCCCTTGATTGACCTTGTTAAGCCCACCCAGCGGGCTTAGCAGGCCAATTAAGGGAAAGCCGGTTACTGGTGACGTCAGCGAGTGACGTTTCATCTGTCAAGAGCTTTTGACAGATGAAATGTCAGCGTTTGACGGCTCTGTGAAGCTGTCAAACGCTGACAATCTGTCCTCTAAGTCTAGTCCTGTCACTCAGACTCAGTTAGAGAGCTTTCCTGAGCAGAAAGCAGAGGCTGCAGCTTTTGACAGTTCAGCGGCCATTCTGCTTTCTGTGCTGGTGAGATGAAGGGCTCCCGAGACCTGAAGGGAGGAAGCCTGCAGGAAGAAGTAAAGGTAAGTAAAACTTATTAAAACACTTTACACATACCTCACACACTTACCTCTGCACACATGCACCCATCACTCACCTACACACCGGCCATCTTGGCCCCTCTGACACCTGCAGACCGATGGCCCGCCTTGTTAACAGGCAGTTAATTGGCACTAATCCCCTTCCCACCTCGAGGAGACGGGACCCGGCGCAGGTCGGGTACCCGCTTCCTGGGAAGATGGCATGGAGGCGGGTTGGGGGCGGGACGGGTACCCGCCCCCAGATTCTGCCATTTTCCCGGCAGTCCTGCCTCCAAACCCACCTCCCCAGGGCTGACAAATTCGCCCCCATAGTGTACAAAAGCAGGAAATTATGATGAACCTTTATAAAACACTGGTTCGGTCCCAACTGGAGTATTGTGTCCACTTTAGGAAGGATGTGAAGGCCTTAGAGAGGGTGCAGAAAAGATTTACAAGAATGGTTCCAGGGATGAGGGACTTCAGTTACATGGATAGACTGGAGAAGCTGGGGTTGTTCTCTTTAGAGCAGAGAAGGTTGAGAGGAGATTTGATAGAGGTGTTCAAAAGCATGAGGGGGTCTGGACAGAGTAGATAGAGAGAAACTGTTCCCATTGGTGGAAGGGTCGAGAACCAGAGGACACAGATTTAAGGTGATTGGCAGAAGAACCAAAGGCGACATGAGGAAAAACTTTTTTACGCAGCGAGTGGTTATGATCTGGAATGCACTGCCTGAGAGGGTGGTGGAGGCAGATTCAATCGTGGCTTTCAAAAGGGAATTGGATAATTACTTGAAGGAGAAAAAATTGCAGGGATATGGGGAAAGAGTGGGGTAGTGGGACTAACTGGATTGCTCTTCGAAAGAGCCAGCGCAGGCTCGATACCGAATGGCCTCCATCCGTGCTGTACTGTTCTATGATTTTGTTTCTTATTCTAAAATATTCTGGATTGTGACCCAAACTATGACACAGCTTGTGCCAGACAATGTGATCACAGATTTTGGCAAACACCAAAGTCTAATTCAATACAGCAAAAATAATGTTCACAGCAAAACTTGTCCATCCAAAGTTTGCAACATAAATATTGTCTGAAAACTTAATTATTATTAAAAACTGCAATGGCCTTAATTGTTAGTATTTAATTCTCCAAATGGGGTGTTGTCGCATAATCAATAATATCTCTTTAGGTCCTACAGACAATAATTTCCCTTTACAACAAGCCTTTAACGTAGTAAATTGGCCCAAGATGCTTCACAGGAGCGATTATCAAACAAAACTTGACACCAAGCCACATAGGGAGATATTAAGAAAGGTGACCAAAACCTTGGTAAAAGAGGTAGGTTTTAAAGAGCATCTTAAAGAAGGAGAGAGAGGTTTAGGGAGTAAGTTCCAGAGCTTAGGGCCTAGGCAGCTGAAGGCAGGGCCGTCAATGGTGGCGCGATTAAAATTGGGGATGCAAAGGAGGCCAGAATTGGAGGAATGTAGAGATCTCAGAGGGTTGTAGGGCTGGAGGAGGTTACAGAGGTAGGGATGGGTGAGGCCATGAGGGATTTGAAAACAAGGATGAGAATTTTAAAATCGAGGCGTTGCTCAACCTGGAGCCAATGTAGGTCAGTGAGCATGGGGAAAGGTGCTGTAGAAATGCTACTTTCATTTGGGTGCTAAAATGTTGTTAAAGTCGACAGGAGAAAGTTAACACAGTCGTTTATAGAGGTGTTCTGTCAACTTTATAGCATTTCAAATTCTCTCAATGCGTCGAACAATCCTTCACCTTCCCTATGGTGCTAAAGATGGCGGTGGTGTCCTTGCCTCCGTGTTCATGTTGCTCTAATGCCCGCCGCCATTTTAACTCCTGGGTGTCAGAAGGTGCATGAGGACCTCATCAATAATCATAGGTCGGGGTGTCCGATGACGTCAGTCGGTCCCCCAGCCAATTTAAACTCGGGATCAAGCGATTTGCAGCCGAGGGCCATGGAGTGGTAGAGGGGTCCAGGAGCGTCGCCATTTTGCCTCGTTAATTACGAATTGAGTATATCCCATTTTGAATGAAATCATCTCCATTAGAACAAAAACAACATGCATTGATATAGCGCCTTTAACATAGTAAAATGTCCCAAGGTGCTTCACAGGAGCATTATCAGACAAAATTTGCCACCGAGCCACATAAGTAGGACAGGCGACCAATAGCTTAGTCAAAGAGGTAGGTTTTAAGGAGCCTCTTAAAATGAGGAGAGAAAGAGAGGTTTAGGGTGAGAATTCCAGAGCTTAGGGCCTTGGCAGCTGAAGGCACGGCTGCCAGTGGTGAGGCGAAGGCAATCAGAGACACAAAGGAGTCCAGAATTGGAGGAGTGGAGAGATCGCGGAGGGTTGTAGAGTTGGAGGAGCTTACAGAGATAAGGAGGATCTTGTGCTTCGTCCACACAGCTGACTGTCTGCAATCACTGCAGCAGCGAATGGTTGGCTGTACTATTACGGTATTTAAAAAAATCAGGGTCCTTGGTGCCTGGATAATTGCAGTCATAGAGTCATAGGGGGTGATTTTCACTCAGAAGTCGGGAAGGAGGCGGGACTACAACTTTCGGGGTTGTAGTCTCGCCTCCATCGAGATGCGGCCAATCCACGCAATTTTAACTTGATTGACCTTGTTGAGCCCGCCCAGCGGGCCAATTAAGGGCCACCCGGCAACAGGTGATGTCACAGACTGACATTTCATCTGTCAAGACGTTTTGACAGATGAAATATCAGTGTTTCACAGCTGTTTGAAGCTGTCAAACACTGACAGTCTTACTTCTAACCTGAGTTCTTCTACACAAACTCAGTTAGAAATCTCTCCGGCACAGAAAGCTGCAGGCTGTCACTTTTGACAGTTTGCAGCCGTTCTGCTTTCTGTGCCGGTTAGATGATGGACTCCCGAAACCTAGAGAAAGGAAGGCTAAAAAGGTAAGTACAGGTAATTTAAACTTCTTTACACACTTTAGACACACCAAACATGCACCCATCACTCACCTGAACACAGACATCTCGGTCCCTCCAAGTCCTTCAACCCGACGGCCCGACTCCTCTAACTTGGCGTGGTTAGGAGCTGTCAGGAATCCCACATTTCAAGATTTAAACTAGGGATTAGGCTAAAAACTGCCTGTTAACTACCTGTTAACAGGCAGTTAATTGTCACTAATCCCTTCCCGCCTCAGGTAGGCGGGTCCCAGTGCGGGGCGGGTACCCACCTCCTTTGAAACTTACATGGAGGCGGGTTGGGAGCGGGATGGTGCCGGGGCCCCCGAATTTGGGACTTTAACCCCCCGCATGCCTCCAATCCCGACTCCATGGGTCAGTTAAAATCGAGGCCGTAGAGTCATAGAGTTATACAGCACAGAAAGAGGCCTTTCGACCCATCGTGTCCGCGCTGGCCATCAAGCCCTGTCTATTCTAATCCCATTTTCCAGCACTTGGTCCGTAGCTTTGTATGCTATGGTGTTTCAAGTGCTCATCTAAATGCTTCTTGAATGTTGTGAGGGTTCCTGCCTCTACCACCCTTTCAGGCAGTGAGTTCCAGATTCCAACCACCCTCTGGGTGAAAAAGTTTTTCCTCAAATCCCCTCTAAACCTCCTGCCCCTTACCTTGAAACTATGCCCCCTGGTTATTGACCCCTCTACTAAGGGGAAAAGTTCCTTTCTATCTACCCTATCTATGCCCCTCATAATTTTGTACACCTCAATCAGATCCCCCCTCAGCCTTCTCTGCTCTAAGGATAACAACCCCAGCCTGTCCAGTCTCTCTTCATAGCTGAAATGCTCCAGTCCAGGTAACATCCTGGTGAATCTTTCTGCACCCTCTCCAATGCAATCACATCCCTCCTATAGTGCGGCGACCAGAACTGCACACAGTATTCCAGCTGTGGCCTAACTAGCGTTTTGTACAGCTCCGTCATAACCTCCCTGCTCTTATATTCTATGCCTCAGCTAATGAAGGCAAGTATCCCATATGCCTTTTTAACCACCTTATCTTGCTGCCTTCAGGGATCTATGTACATGCACACCAAGGTCCCTCTGATCCTCTGTCTTTCCTAGGATCCTACCATTCATTACTTGCCTCGTTTGTCCTCCCACAATGCATCACTTCACATTTTTCAGAGTTAAATTCCATTTCCCACTGTTCTGCCCATCTAACCATCCCATCTATATCGTCCTGTAGCCTGAGGCTTCCCTCCTCGTTATTTACCACTCCACCAATTTTTGTGTCATCTGCGAACTTACTGATCATACCTCCTACATTCATATCTAAATCATTAATGTACAATACAAACAGCAAAGGACCCAGCACCGATCCCTGCGATACACCACTGGACACAGGCTTCCAGTCACAAAAACAACCTTCGACCATCACCCTCTGCCTCCTGCCACTAAGCCAATTTTGGATCCAATGTGCCAAATTGCCCTGGATCCCATGGGCTCTTACCTTCTTGACCAGTCTCCCATGCGGGACTTTGTCAAAAGCCTTACTGAAGTCCATGTAGACTACATCAACTGCACTACCCTCATCCACACACCTAGTCACCCCCTCGAAAAATTCAATCAAATTGGTTAGACATGATCTCCCCCTGACAAAGCCATGCTGACTATCCTTGATTAATCCTTGCCTCTCCAAGTGGAGACTAATTCTGTCCCTCAGAATTTTTTCCAATAATTTCCCTACCACTGATGTTAGGCTCACTGGCCTGTAATTCCCTGGTTTATCCCCACTACCCTTCTTGAATAATTGTACTACTTTAGCTGTCTTCCAGTCCTCTGGCACCTCCCCTGTGGCCAGAGAGGTTCTGAAAATGTGTGTCAGAGCTCCTGCAATCTCCTTCCTTGCCTCACACAGCAGCCTGGGATACATCTCATCTGGGCCTGGGGATTTATCCACTCTTAAGCCCGCTAAAACCGCTAGTACCTCCTCCCTCTCAATACTAATTTGTTCAAGTATATCACAATCCCCCTGCCTGATTTCTATGTCTACATCGTCTTTCTCCATAGTGAACACAGATGCAAAATATTCATTTAAAACCTCACCCACATCTTCCGGCTCTACACACAGATCACCACTTTGGTCCCTAATGGGCCCTACTCTTTCCCTGGTTATTCTCTTGCTTTTAATATACTTATAAAATACCGTGGGATTTTCCTTTATTTTGCCCACCAGTGTTTTTTCATGCCCCCTCTTCGCTTTCCTAATTTCTTTTTTAAGTACCCCCCTGCACTTTCTATACTCCTCTAGGGTTTCCACTGTTTGTAGTCCTTTGTATCTGCCAAAAGCCTCCCTTTTTTCCTAATCCATTCTTGTATATTCCTTGACATCCAGGGTTCCCTGGGCTTGTTGATGCCACCTTTGATCTTTATGGAAACATGTTGGCGTTGTACTCTCTCTATTTCCTTTCTGAAAGACTCCCACTGCTCTGATGTGGATTTTCCTACAAGTAGCTGATCCCAGTCCACTTTGGCTCTCCACACAGATTGCCACTTTGACCAGATCCTGCCTTATCATATTAAAATTGGCCTTCACCCAATTTAGAACCTTTATTTCCAGTCCATCTTTGTCCTTTTCCATGACTACCTTAAATCTCACCGAATTATGGTCACTGTCACCAAAATGCTCCTGGATGCACTTTAAGAATTCCGCACCCTCTAAGCCTTTTACACTCTGAATATCCCAGTTAATAGAAACATAGAAACTAGGAGCAGGAGTAGGCCATTCGGCCCTGCTCCGCCATTCAACGAGATCATGGCTGATCATCCAAACCTGGTCCCTACACCGACAGCCATCCCACCCAAGCCCTATCCCCGTAACCCCACATATTTAATCCCCCCTAACACTAAGGGCCAATTTTTATCATGGCCAATCAACCTAACCCGCACATCTTTGGACTGTGGGAGGAAACCGGAGCACCCGGAGGAAACCCACGCAAACACGGGGAGAATGTGCAAACTCCACACAGACAGTCACCCGAGGCCGGGTTTGAACCCGGGTCCCTGGCGCTGTGAGGCAACAGTGCTAACCACTATGCCACCGTGCTGCCACTGGGGAATTGGGGAATATTGGGGAAGTTGAAATCCCCTACTATTATTACCCTATTATTTCTACACTTCTCTGAAATTTGCCTACATATCTGTTCCGCTATCTCCCCCCGACTGTTTGGGGGTCTATAGTACACTCCCAGCAAAGTGCTTGCCCCCTTTATCTTTTTAAGTTCTACCCATATGGCCTCATTAGAGGAACCTGCTAAGATATCATCCCTCCTTACAGCAGTAATTGACTCCTTGATTAATATTGCGACACCCACTACTCTTTTACACCCCCCTCTGTCTCGCCTGAAGATTCTATACCCCGGAATATTGAGCTGCCAGTCCTGCCCCTCCCTCAACCATGTCTCTGTGATCGCAACAATATCATACTCCCATGTGTTCATCAACACCTTCAATTCATCTGCATTACTCGCAAGACTCCTTGCATTAAAATAAATGCCATCCAGCCTTGCCATACTCCCTTGTGCCGTTATATATTTGCTCTGCCTTCCAGGCTGACTTGTTTTTTCCTCTATATTTGGCTGTGCATCACCCCCTACTATAGCTCCACTCCATATCCCATCCCCCTGCCAAGTTAGTTTAAACCCTCCCCCAACAGTACTAGCAAACCTCCCCGCAAGGATGTTGGTCCTGTTCCGGTTCAGGTGCAACCCGTCCGACTTGTACAGGTCCCACCTTCCCCAGAAGCAGACCCAGTGATCCAGGAAACTAAAGCCCTCCCTCCTGCACCAACTCTTTAGCCACGCATTTATCTGCTCTATCCTCCTATTCCTATACTCACTAGCACGTGACACCGGGAGTAATCCAGAGATTACAACCTTTGAGGTCCTGCTTTTTAATCTGCTACCTAGTTCCCTAAATTCTTGTTGCAGGACCTCATCCCTGTTTCTACCTATGTCGTTGGTACCAATGTGAACCACGACCTCTGACTGTTCGCCCTCCCCCTTCAGAATGCCCTGCAGTCGTTCAGTGACATCCTTGACCCTGGCACCAGGGAAGCAACATACCATCCTGGAGTCACGTCTGTGGCCACAGAAACGTCTGTCTGCTCCCTTTATGATAGAATCTCCTATCACTATTGCTCTCCCACTCTTTTTCCTCCACTCCTGTGCAGCTGAGCCACTCATAGTGCCACGGACTTGGGTCTTGCTGCATTCCCCTGAGAAACCATCTCCCCCAGCAGTATCCAAAATGGAAAATCTGTTGGAGAGGGAGATAGACCCAGGGGACTCCTGCACTTCCTTCCTAGTTCTTTTCTCTGTCTGGCGGTCACCCATTCGCTGTCTGCCTGTGCACTCTTTACCTGCGGTGTGACCACCTTGTTAAACGTGCTATCCACGAAGATCTCAGCTTCGCAGATGCTCCACAGTGACGCCAGCCGCAGCTCCAGCTCTGAAACGCGTATTTCAAGTAGTTGCAGCTGGAGACACTTCCTGCACATGTGTTTGCCCTGGACACCGAAAGTGTCCCTGACTTCCCACATAGCACAGGAGGAGCACTCCACGCTGCCGAGCTGCCCTGCCATGTCCTACCCTTAACTTACTCCCTTTACTTCCTTTAAATTAAAGAATAATAAATACACTGGGGACCTTACTTCACTTTAAACACTACTTACTCTAAACTAGAGACCTTACTTTTACTTCAATGACTGGACTGTAGAAATACTCACCAGGTCCTACTTACCAATCAATTCCTTCCCTGGTTGTGATGTAATTTTAGCGGTTTCGCAGTTGTTGTTGTTTGACTGCTCCCGCTCTCTGACTCTTTCCCAACTCGCAGCACTCCTCTGCAGTGCTCCTTTATGGCCGCTCTGCCTTCTTTCAGGTCCCGCTGCCGCTCCCACACAGGTCCGCTAGAGATTATTTAATTTAATCGTAGCTGCAGTTTCAGGACACATTTGATACAATGTCATGGAATATGATGGTGGGGGCAGGCATTGAGTGTGTCAAATCATAGGTTTGGAAATTGTCAGAGTAGGAAAAGCTGCATGAAGAAGGCAAAGAATTTTTTGATTGGGCTGTCACATCGATTGAGACTTAGAGGTTTGACCTAACAGAGGTGTTTAAAATTATGAAGGGGTTGGATAGGGTAGACGTACAGAAGATGTTTCCACTTGTGGGGAGAGTCCAAAACTAGGGGTCATCAATATAAGATAGTCACTAATAAATCCAATAAGGAATTCAGAAGAAACTCCTTTACCCAGAGAGTGGTGAGAATGTGGAACTCGGAACCACATGGAGTAGTTGAGGCGAAAAGCATAAATGTACTTAAGAGGAAGCTAGATAAGCGCATGAGGGAGAAAGGAATAGAAGGATATGCTGATTGGGTTAGACGAAGTAAGGTGGGAGGAGGCTTGTGTGGAGCATAGACCGAAAGGCCTGTTTCGGTGCTCTATGCAATTCAATGTCGACAGTTGAAAGGTAGTCCTTTGGTGAGAGAAATTCAAATGAAGGCTCAATTGCTGGACCAGCTGATCTTCAGCAAAGCTAATGAACCCTTTCACTGTAAGTGTAGATGATGAACAATAAAATGCGCTGAGAATAGATTCACTTCCAAAACACTGCACGTTTATACTGCATCTGTTTCAATGCGATCTGCCCGTTAACAGTAGCAGTGGGCTACTTAGCAAGACGAGGGTATAAAACTAATAGTGACCATAACTTACCTTTCAGCAATGTTCAGAATTGAACATTCTAGAATACAATAGCCAAAGCCATTGGGACAACAAAGCACTCTTGTTGTTGTTCGCTAAATATATTGGGCTGGATTCTCGCTGGAACAATAACGATGCACACCGTTATTAATGCGCAAATTGGCCAGCAAGTTCAGGGGATTAAGAATCTTCAGAATTTACTGGTTGATTTACGCTGCTCCACTGATTGCTTCACACAAACGGTATCGCGCCATGAACCTCCTTGTTATTTTTAAGATCTTGCTGGATTTGCACATTAATTGCCCATTAAACTTGCCGCAGAAAGTTAGGGCTGGTGATTAAGTACACTTTTAACAACCGATTATTAATCCAATGCCAATCCAGCTCTCTGGCCCAGAAAGAGAACAATTGAAACTGTTCAAGCCCCTTCTCTCAGTTGGTAAATTGTTCTTAGAGATTTTTTAAAATGTCAAATTAAATTTTTTTTACATTTTTTCCTTACTTTTCCACTCTATCTTTTTTTCTGTCTCTCTTAATCCAGTCTTTCTTTCCCTTGCTTTAGTTCTCTTTCTGTTCCTGATTTGACTCTAATTCACCCCATTTCCCACTCTGTCATTCCTCTTTTACTTTCTCAATCCTTCACTCTCATTGGTTAAGGAGATAGACTGTTGGTCTTGTCGTTCACTGAGGTTCCGGATGCCATGTTATCAGCTCGCACTGCCAGCAACTTATGGCGCAAAATTAATTGGAGCTGAAGGATGCGAGAACAAGTCTAACTAACTGGGCACGCCGTGAGATGCCCCACTCCAGCAAAATCTGGACCGATGTCACAAGGGACTGGCAGATGAGTCAGAAGACTTTAATTCAGTCACATGGTCCTAATGGTATCATAAACAGTCAAGAGCTAAGCTCAAAGTTTAGCAGATTAGGAAAGCTGAATGATTGCCTCGAGCTTGCTGCTAATTGTTTGTTCTGTTTTCCAAGACTGGGGACCCCGATTTTCACACTACCCGCCTGGCAGAAAGAGGCGGGCAAGTGGTTAAAATCGCAGGGAGTCCACGCACTGCCCCATTCCCGCTGCGCACTCCCCGGTCGCCATTTTAATGGCGCCATTGATTGAAGTCAGAAATGCAGCCGCCCGCCCATCAGCCAACCCGCTCAGTAAAACCCCGCGGGATTGGCCGCAGGAACTGACTGATACGACTGGGAGAAGTATTTAAAGGGGCACTCACCTGCAGTCATTCGGATTAAGATCTCTGTGCTTTGCTGCTTACTGAATGGCCAACGCATTTCAGAGCTTGGAGATTGATTTGTCTGCCTTACAGTTTTATACTGTAATACGGTATTATCCTGTCAATCTAATCTTCTGAGGAGCTTTCTTGGTTTTGGCTCCTCAATGTCGAGACCAAGGAAAGATATCTGTAATTTTATTTGGAATTATATTGTCACATTAACAAGCAAATAACACGAGTGCAACTGTGGCTCAGTGGTAACACTCTTGCCTTTGAGTCACAAAGTTGTGGGTTCAAGTCCCACTCCATGAGCCATTGAGCACATAATTTGGGTTGACACTCACTTAATACTGAGGGAGTGCTGAGCTGTCGGAGGTTCTGTCTTTCAAGATGAAATGTTAAACCAAGGCCTTTACTAAAACAGATAATCTGGTCATTTATCACATTGCCGTGTGTGGGAGCTTGCTGTGTGCAAATTTACAGCCAACAGTGACTACACTTCAAAAATACTTCATTGGCTGTAAAGTGCTTTGGGGTGTCCTGAGATTGTGAAAGGTGATATATATATTGCTTTTTACAACTCCTTATTTTTGTTGTCTTATCACGTATTTCTTTCCTTTTACATTTAATTGTTCTTCAACCACGTGACCCTGTTAGCTTCTCTTTGATTCTTCATCCCTCAGCGCTACTCTGGGACTCCGACTTAAATAAACTTAATTAAAAAGATAATTTAGTTTACACCGACGTTTACTTCTGCACAACGAACTCTGCTGTCCTGGTATCAGCTGATGAATTCACACAAGTATATTAAAACTTTAGTAAAAGTAACCTTCCAGAGGGAATTGGATATATGGCGATAGGGTGAGATGAAGTGGGAGTGGAGGAGGCTCGTGTGGAGCATAAACACTGGCACGGACCAGTTGGGCCGAATGGCCTTTTCTGTGCTGTAAAATTCTATGTAAAAAAACAAAGCTGCTGGAGCTGTAAGGGTCAATCTCAGTTCAAAAGGTCAGTGGTCACTATCTTGGAATTGCTGTACAATTTTAGCATCAATTAACTATTTTAAGACTCACACTACCTAACTTAACAAACAAACAAACAAAGGTTAAAATTAACAAAATTTCAGTGTCAAATCAGCAGCACCATCGCCCCAGCGACCCAGACTCCAGGCAGGTATCACCCCGGCGACCCGGACTCCAGGCAGGTATCGCCCCAGCGACCTGGACTCCAGGCAGGTATCGCCCCGGCGACCCAGACTCCAGGCAGGTATCGCCCCGGCGACCCGGACTCCAGGCAGGTATCGCCCCGGCGACCCGGACTCCAGGCAGGTATCGCCCCGGCGACCCGGACTCTGGACAGGTATCGCCCTGGCGACCCGGACTCCGGGCAGGTATCACCCCGGCGACCTGGACTCCAGGCAGGTATCGCCCCGGCGACCCGGACTCCAGGCAGGTATCGCCCCGGCGACCCGGACTCTGGACAGGTATCGCCCTGGCGACCCGGACTCCGGGCAGGTATCACCCCGGCGACCTGGACTCCAGGCAGGTATCGCCCCGGCGACCCGGACTCTGGACAGGTATCGTCCCGGCGACCCAGACTCCAGGCAGGTATCGCCCTGGCGACCCGGACTCCAGGCAGGTATCACCCCGGCGACCCGGACTCCAGGCAGGTATCGCCCCGGCGACCCGGACTCTGGACAGGTATCGTCCCGGCGACCCGGACTCCGGGCAGGCATCGCCCCGGCGACCCGGACTCCAGGCAGGTATCACCCCAGCGACCTGGACTCCAGGCAGGTATCACCCCGGCGACCCGGACTCCAGGCAGGTATCACCCCAGCGACCCGGACTCCAGGCAGGTATCACCCCAGCGACCTGGACTCCAGGCAGGTATCGCCCTGGCGACCCGGACTCCAGGCAGGTATCACCCCGGCGACCCGGACTCCAGGCAGGTATCGCCCCGGCGACCCGGACTCTGGACAGGTATCGTCCCGGCGACCCGGACTCCGGGCAGGCATCGCCCCGGCATCCTGGACTCCAGGCAGGTATCGCCCCAGCGACCTGGACTCCGGGCAGGTATCGCCCCGGCGACCCGGACTCCAGGCAGCCATTGCCCCGGTGACCCGGACTCCAGGCTGGCAGCTGCACTGTAACCTAACCTTGATGGCGACCATGCGATTTACAGGCCTGCCCAGCCACTGACGTCTGTCGGGAGGGTCCCACCTTCTCCTTGCATCGATTAGCTGGCAGACCCCTCGAACCCTTCTTGCGGACCCCTGGTTAAGCACCCCTGGTAGAGATCACAGTCGCATTTCACCATATACGTTGAGTAATTTCATGCTGTGAAACCATTGCCTGTCATGACCCTGTCATGTGCAAGTTTAGAAAACAAATCGCAAGATTTCGGTGTTGAATTGCGTGATCATGAGTGAGACTTCATTGCACTCAGAAATTGCTCTCTCACAATAGAATCATGCGAGTTGGCATGTCTGCCTTCCAAGTCAGCAGCAGGATTTTGCTGCCAGTCTGATTAACCCTTTCCTTACAATTCAAGCATGTTGGTTCCACTAAAATGCATGCAGTTGAAGATCCAGGTAGAAAATCTGTAAATACCTTTACAAGAGCCAACACAGAGGGAAGCATCACAATGTCAAAGAGTAATACAAATGTTAGTGACGTGCACCTTGAAGGCATAAAATCATAACCTGTGCCGGCCCTTTGAAAGAGCTATCCAATTAGTCCCACTCCCCCCTGCCCTTTCCTCATAGCCCTACACATTTTTCCTTTTCCAAGTATTTATCCAATTCCCCTTTGAAAGTTACTATTGAATCTGCCTCCACTGCCCTTTCAGGCAGCGCATTCCCGATCACAACACGTCCGTAAAAAAAAACCTCTCCTCATCTCCCCCTCTGGTTCTTTTGCTAATCACCTTAAATCTGTGTCCTCTGGTCACCGACTCTCCTGCCAGTGGAAACAGTTTCTCCTTAGTTACAGGAAACTTTGTGCTATCCGGCACCGACGGGACCGAGCTGTTGCCGTTCCCTCAAAACTGCCGGACAAACCAGCGTTAATGTTGAAGCATACGGAGCTTTTCAGTTCCGTATCTGGCAACAAACACTGTTGCTTAGCAACAGCTTCTAAACAGTCGGCCGTACCTTGGAAGCATCTCTTTCGCTTAGCAACAGCTTCAGAGAGACTTTGCAGAGCCTAACTGTTGAAAAAAAAGCCACGAGAAGAAAAAAAACCTAACAAACGGCTCCTGATTTTTGCCGGTGGCTCGAGCTTGCCGGACATTTAGCCTCCGGATAACACAAAGTTCCTGTACTCTTATCAAAACCCCTCATATGGTATGGTTATTCACTAGCTTCACATACAATTTGTAACCGTTTAAATAAACAATCAAACCAGGCAGACTGACTCATCATACATATTGTCTCGCATTCCAGGGCATCTTGCATATTTAATTTAACAAGAACAAAATTTATTAAAGTAAATGGATCATGCTAATGGAAAATATTCTGTGTAACTCTCTCATCAATTCTTCCAGTTCAAGATGCTGCATAAAGCTCATTAAATAACTGATGTAGAAATATTTATAATTCATTGAATCATAGAATGATACGGCACAGGAGGCGGCCATTCGGCCCATCGTGCCTGTGCCGGCTCTTTGAAAGAGCTATCCAATTAGTCCCCACTCCCTGCCCTTTCTCCATAGCAAATTTTTCCCCTTCAAGTATTTTTCCAATTCTCTTTTGAACGTTACTATTGAATCTGCTTCAGGCAGCGTCTTCCAGATCATAACAACTCGCTGCGTAAAAAAAGGCTTCCTCGTGTTGCCTCTGGTTTTTTCGCCAATTACCTTAAATCGGTGTCCTCTGGTTACCGACCCTTCTGCCATCGGAAACAGTTTCTCCTTATTTACTCTATCTAAACTATTCATGATTTTGTACACCTCTATCAAATCTATTTTAACCTTCATGTTTCAATATTGTTCACTCACCTAATAACATCTTCCACAAACCGTTAAATGAAATGGGAAAGAATGGCCACTTCTGTTTCTATGGCGGATATATAAAAATATAAAACATCCTATACATCTTTAGGTTTATGGTCCTTGAATCTATAGCAAAACAGCAACTTGCATTTCATATAATATAAAATAACAACAGAAAATGCTGGAAATACTCAGCAGGCCAGGCAGCATCCGTGGAGAGAGAAACAGAGTTTTGCATTTTATACAGTGCCTTTAACATAGTAAAATGTCCCAAGGTGCTTCACAAGGAGCGATTTATCAAAGAACATTTGAAACCGAGCCACAAAGGAGATATTAGGACAGGTGACCAAAAGCTTGGTCTAGGAGGTAGGTTTTAAGGAGCGTCTTAAAGAAGAAAAGAGAGGTAAAGAGGCAGAGAGATTTAGGGAGGGAATTCCAGAGCTTAGGCAGCTGAAGGCATGGTTGCCAATGGTGGTGCAGTAAAAATTGGGGATGCGCAAGAGGCCAGAATTGGAGGAGCGCAGAGATCTTGGGGAGTTGTAAGGCTGGTAGAGAATAAAGAGATAGGGAGGAGCGAGGCCATGGAGGGATTTGAAAACAAGAATCTAAGTGGAATCTAATCTGTATCATTAGATTCCACGTTCAGCCTAGTAAGTAGAACACTCAAAGAAATGCTGAAATATCGCAATAAAGTAATAAAAATGTTAGTGACATGGAACCTGTAAGCGAAGTTATACACTAACTTGTCATTGAAGGTCACAATTCCAGCATCTATATATGCTGCTATTAGCTGCAGCCTGGGTAAGAAACTTTATGGATGGTGCTTTAACAGGAGTAAGAAAGACTTGCATTTATATAGTGCCTTTCACAACCTTAGGACAACCCAAAGCGCTTTACAGCCAATGAAGTACTTTTGAAGTGTAGTCACTGCTGTAATGTAGGAAACACAACAGCAATAGGATACATGACCAGATAATCTATTTTTTTGATGTTGGTTGAGGGATAAACACTGGCCAGGACACTGGGGAGAACTCCCCCTGCTCTTCTTCAAAATAGTAGCCATGGGATCTTTTACGTCCACCTGAGAGGGCAGACAGGTCCTCGGTTTTACGTCTCATCCAAAAGACGGTATCTCCGACAGTGCAGCACTCCCTCAGGATTGCACTGAAGTGTCAACCTCGAGTTTGGTACTCAAGTCTCTAGAGTGGACTTGAACGTTCTGACTCAGAGGTGAGAGTTCTACCCACTGAGCCATGATTAAATATTGTTTCAATTAACAACTAGCAGATCAGTCTTCCAGATAGCGGTCGCGTAAAACACTGTTAATTTGTTATCAACTAGTGGGAAGATTGCCACAATCCATCATCAGAGACAGAGTAAGCAACCACTTGGAAAGGTAAAAGCTGATAAGCAAGAATCTGAATTGCTTTGTGTAATTCAGGTCCTGCCTAGCTAATCTACATGTCTTTAAAAGAGTCACTGAGCCATGGATGGAAGAGGATGTCTTTGCCAATCCAGCAACTTTGTAATAACAACAGAAAATGCTGGAAAAACTCAGCAGGCCAGGCAGCATCCGTGGAGAGAGAAACAAGAGTTAACATTTCAGGTCTGGGCCCCTTCATCAGAACTGGAAAAAGCTGGAGGTGTAACAGATATTAAGCAGGTGCAGAGACAGGGGGGCGGGGGGAGGAATTGAAGGAACAATCTGTGCTTTTGTAAGAGGCAGGAAAGATAAAATGTTGCAAATGGAAATGGCAAAATCATACAGCATTTTTGCCATTCTCATTTGCAACATTTTGGCCTAGAAATTCAGTTGGTAGCGCCAGCCGCTAACGCCTTAAGAGGGCGATAAGTGGGGTACGAAGCGGCTAGCGCCCGGGCGCGGCGCGATCTGCGCCTCTCGGGAACTTGAGTGAAGAATTAGCGGCGGCGCAAAACCGCAACGCCCGCTCAGCTGTGCGCGCAGATCCTGATGTCATTTCATGGTGCAACGCCTTTGGTGCACCCCGAACCGGAACTTCAGTGGTGCCCCCCTTCTTTCCGCCTGGCGCTCGCATCGATTGGTTGAGTGGAACGGTTCCCAGTCGCTGTGGGGCTGGGGGGGGCGCTATTTAAAGGGGACTCTTCCTGCATTCTTTGTGGTAGCCATTTTGGACCACTCCTTCTGTGTGAGAGAGAGAGAGATTTGCAGAGAGACAAAGGGAGAGAGCTTTCTGCTTTGACTCAGCGCTCGCACAGGTACTTCTGGCTTCAGCCCAGAGCTTTGCAGTTGGATTGATTTTTCAGTGCCATAACCTTGAGTGGCCACATATTATGGGGGCAGCAATGGGTGGAAACGTTGAGTTTCTCCATTGCATTGAAAGGGCTCAGAGATGCCGAGAGAGAGTGCCAATCATGGCCAGACGGAGGAGGGCCAACAGGCATCGGCACAGGAGACCTTACCCTCCCAGGGTATACCGCCAGCACTTCTCCTACCTCAACATGTCTGAGGAGCAGTGCATTCGGAGGCTTCGATTCAGAAGGGAGGTGGTCACTGAGATCTGCCACCTGCTTCAGAGAGATCTGCAGCCTCAGCTGAGGAGCAGGACGTCTCTGTCGGTGGCAGTGAAGGTGACAGTGGCTCTGAACTTCTATGCCACCGGCTCCTTCCAATCCGCTACTGGGGACATTGCCAATGTCTCCCAGTTCGCGGTGCATTGCTGCATCCGCCAGGTCACGAATGCCCTCTTCAAAAGGAGACGTCAATACATTTCCTTCCCCATGACCCTGGACAAGCAGCAAGAGCATGCAATGGGATTTGCAAGAATAGCGGGCTTCCCCATGGTCCAGGGCGCCATTGACTGCACGCATGTGGCTTTGCGGGTGCCTCTAGAGAATGCCGAGGATTATCGCAACCAGAAGGGGTACCATTCATTGAACGTGCAGTTGGTGTGTGACCACAATCAGCTCATACTAGCTGTCAATGCCCACTTTCCAGGCAGCAGCCACGACGCCTTCATCCTGTGCCAGACTTCTGTGGCAGACATTTTCAAAGCCCCGGCTCACCCAGGAGGCTGGCTTATCGGGGACAAGGGCTATCCTTTGTGCACCTGGCTGATGACCCCGCTCCGTGCGCCCAGCACACCTGCTGAAGAACGATACAATGACAGCCATCAAGCGACCAGGAACATCATTGAGCACACAATCGGCGTGCTAAAGCAATGGTTCCGCTGTCTGGACCATTCCGGGGGAGCCCTACTGTACTCGCCTGAGCGAGTCTCCCATTTCGTTGTAGTGTGCTGCATGCTGCACAGCCTGGCTATCCTCAGGACTCAGCCACTGCCAGCAGACATTGGAGGACCACCAGAGGAGGAGGAGGAGGAGGAGGAGGAGCACCAAGACGGGAGGGAGGCACAAAGTGCAAGGGCCGTCCGTTAGCGGCTTATTGCAAGTCGGTTCTAGGCCCCCTCTCAGGGAATGGCTTGTGCCATTGAAAGAACATGAATGGAGCCACTCCGCAAACCCTGAGCCAGCCAAGGCAACAAAAATAGTTCAAAGTGCAAACATGCACAATCTGAATAAAGAGAATTATTTATTTAACAAGCTCTGTGCCCTTCCCGCATGACAAACAAATACAGAGAAACCCCCAAAAAAACAGTCAGACACATAACTGGCTCTCACAACCTGGAGACAATGAACAAAAGAGTTAAACAAAAATGACCATGATCCTCAGCCTTCACAAAAAAGAAACACAACATTTTGCCACACCTCCTACTTTTTGGCCTGCGAGGGTGATCTGCCTCGCTTGCGAGATTGGCCCCTTCCCGCCCTGCAGCTCCTCCGTAATGGGACCCCAGTGGCTGCAGCAAGGCTGGGGGAAGGCTGCTGAGGGTCAGATAGTGAGTCAGCAGATGCCCTTGGGGGACGGCCTGGACCAGCTCTGGGCCTGGAGGGCCCGGCTGCTGACTGCTCCAACTCTGCTTGGGTGGCAGCAGTCTATCCTACGGGTGGTGGCAGCTGCAGTGGAGGAGTGACAGTGTCGGCAGCAGGAATCCTGCCAACCTGACAGAGCACAGGCACTCCCTGGTCAGACGACACACTGGCACTCGCACGGGCCAGCACTGAAGCATGCGCAGCAATCTGCTGAAGCACAGACTGCTGGCCTGCTGTGGCGCGGCGAGGGCCACGGCGAATCCTGGCTGAACCAGTGAGGGTGGCAGCAGTTAGTGCTCGTGTGGCCCTGATCTGTGTCTGCATCAGACCAGCCAGTGACTGCATGGCATGACTAAGCACTTGGCTGGAAGCCGCCTGTGCTGCCCTGAAGTCCTGCAGACTCCTGGCCTGTGCTGCCCCGAATTCCTGTACACTCCTTGCCAGTGACTCTATGGAGTCAGGCATCCTTGCCACTGCAGCCATGAGCTCAGTGTGCCTGCGCTCCGCCTGGGCGCCCATTTCACCAAGGAGCCGCACCTCCTCTGCGCTCACTGTAGCAGGACTGGAGGCCACACTCACCCTCCAGGGAGAAGGCCACCGAGCTTCCCTAACCCCCCCCCCCGCGTTGCTGCAGCCCGCTGGCCCCCGGAGCTTCACCCTCCTCAGACCCTTCCCCCCTGCTCCCCTCCAGGAAAGACGTGTCCCCATCATGGCCATGGGCTGCCTCGGCTGAGGGTGGCACTGATGTTCCGGCTTCCTCTTCCTCCTCCTCGCCTTCCGATTCACTCACAGTGCCAGCTTGAGGGCCCGCCTCCTCACCTGGCGAATCAGCATCTGAAAGCAGGCAGGTACAAGTGTTGCTTTAGTGTGTGGACAGGGCGGCAGCGAGGGAGGCATGAGTGCTGCAATGCACTGTATTGGTTCGATAGTGGCAAAGGATGCTGGTGTGAGGCACAAGTGGAAGGAGAGAGGTCAAAAAGGTGATGACCTTACCATTGCTGCCCAGAACGGGGTCGGCATCTCCAGTGGCGACGGGGCCAATCAGTCGGCCTGCCATAATCCGCTCCACTCGCTGCTCCAGCTCGCTGAGGTCTTTAAGTTCAGGACAGCCTCCCCCGGTCCATTACTGCTGACTCCTATTGTGGGCCAGCTTGCCCTGCAAGAGAAAGGACGGGCTCTGAGTACAGTGTCAAACCCTGATCTTGCCTGCACTGCCTCCCATGGTGGAACAGCCCTGACAGTGTGAAGCCCTGATCTTGCCTGCACTGCCTACCGTGGTGGAATAGCCCTGACATTGTGAAGCCCTGATCTTGCCTGCACTGCCTCCCATGGTGGAATAGCCCTGATAGTTTGAAGCCCTGATCTTGCCTGCACTGCCTCCCATGGTGGAATAGCCCTGACAGTGTGTAAAGTGGTGAATGTGCATGTGATTTTCATGAGAGTCCCATAGGTGTTGGATGAGGGCTGGGCATTGGTGCTTTCAGGACCCTTTGGCCATAAAGTGAGGTGCACATGCAGGGATGAAGAGGATACTGGAAAGGGTACTCACCCTGACAACCCGAGTGAGGTCGTTGAACTTCTTTCTGCATTGCGTTGGTGTCCTAGGTACCATGCTGCTGGAGGTCACTCTGTGTGCCACCTCCCTCCAAGCTTTTCTATATTCGCTGGGCAGCGGCCTCCTGCTACTGTCAGGAAAGAGGATAGGTCGCCGGCGCTCCACTGCACCAACCAGAACCTTCAGGGCCCCCTCACTGAAGCGCTGCGCTCGCTCCCTGGCCCTCTCCATGGTCGTGGGCGTAACAATGTCGCAGCAGGTCTGTCCAGGCCTAGAATCAGGGCTCCAATGTGCAGGGCGTGGCTGCAATCCAAATCGACCCACCCCCCTTTAAGAGGTGACCGGCGCCAGCGTGTCTGCCTGCAATCGCTAACTCGCCGCACCTGTGCTGCGCCCGCCCTTGGTGGTAGCGCCTCGGCTCGCCGGCTTAGCGCCTTAGGATAGTTGAGCACCGCCTGCTTTAGCACAGTGGCAACCTCTTGGGGTGATGCAACTCAATTTTGGTGAAGTTGGCGCTAAGTTGCGCCGGGCGCTAAATTTAGCGCACGCTCGACTAGCGCCCCAAACGTGGCGATGCTGAATTTCTAGGCCTTTATCTTTCCTGCCTCTTACAAAAGCACAGATTATTCCTTCAATTCCTCCCCCCCCCCCCACCCTATTTGTGCACCTGCTTAATATCTGTTACATCTCCAGCTTTTTCCAGTTCTGATGAAGGGTCCCAGACCTGAAATGTTAATTCTGTTTCTCTCTCCACAGATGCTGCCTGGCCTGCTGAGTTTTTCCAGCGATTTCTGTTGTTATTTCAGATTTCCAGCATCCGCAGTATTTTGCTATTCCATCAACATTGTGCCTGTTTTGGGTGAAAGTCAAAAATCAGACGTAGGCAGCCCGATTCTGTTTGGTTCTGCTAAATTCTTGAGATCACAAGATGACTATAAATGAAGAAAG
Source organism: Somniosus microcephalus (assembly GCF_052327205.1). Taxonomy (NCBI): domain Eukaryota; kingdom Metazoa; phylum Chordata; class Chondrichthyes; order Squaliformes; family Somniosidae; genus Somniosus; species Somniosus microcephalus. Next base: position 256,233,178 of record NC_140987.1, on the reverse strand, counting down.
CCATTCATCCATCCAGAGGGTCCTAACGTCCACATTTCATCATCTAACTCTTTCTTAAAAGATTCCAGGGTTAACATCACAAAACCGAGGCCTCATTTGCCCTCTCGGGTGGGTGTAAAACATGGCATGATTTTGAAGAAGAGCAGAGGGAATTCTCTGCGGTGTCCTGGGCCAATGTTTATCCCTCAACCAACATCACTAAAACAGATTATCTGGTCATTTATCCCATTGCTGTTTGTCGGAACTTGTGCACAATTTGGCTGCTGTGTTTCCTACACTACAACAGTGACTACACTTCAAAAAGTACTTCATTGGCTGTAAAGCACTTTGGGACATCCTGAGGTCATATAAGTGCAAGTTCTGTCTATCTGGCTGATTTTAACACCATTCATGAAGTATGTCCATTACTTATTTGTTCTTCCTAGGTGCAGATCTTTACACTTGTCTGAATTACATCTCATCTGTCATTGTTCTGCCCCACTTACATATTTTATCCAGCTCATTATGTCATTTATGAGCCACCTCCTTTGACTATTTTGCACTGGCTGTTGAATTGTCATTGGCCCAGAATTTCCTGGGAGTTGCTCCCATTCCACCGCCGTAACTTGGCCGGAGGTGCCACCTATGTAAACACCTATGTAAACTCATAGGAACAGGAGGAGGCCATTCAGCCCCTCCAGTCTGTTCCGCCATTCAATTAGATCCTGGCTGATCCGTATTTTAACTTTATCTACCCGCCTTGGTTCCGTAACCCTTAATATCTTTGCCTAACAAAAATCTATCAATCTCCGTTTTCAAATTTTCAATTGAGCCCCAGCCTCCACAGTTTTTTTGAGGAGAGCGTTCCAGACCTCCACTGCCCTTTGTGTGAAGATGTGCTTCCCAACATCACCCCGGAACGCCCTAGCTCTCATTTTAAGGGTATTCCCCTTGTTCTGGACTCCCCCCACCGGAGGAAACAGTTTCTCTCTACCCTCTCAAATCCTTTAATCATTGTAAACACCTCAATTAGATCACCCCTTCATCTTCTGTATGCAATGGGTTAATCATAGAATCATACAGAAAGAAAAAAAAGAAAGACTTGCATTTGTATAGCATCTTTCACGACCTCAGGACGTCCCAAAGTGCTTTACAGCCAATTAAGTACTTTTTGAAGTGTTGTCACTGTTGTAATGTAGGAAACGCGGCAGCCAATTTGGGCACAGCAAACTCCCACAAACAGCAATGTAACAATGACCAGATAATCTGTTTTAGTGATGTTGGTTGAGGGATAAATATTGGCTCAGTACACCGGGGAGAACACCCCTGCTCTTCTTCCAATAGTGCCATGGGATCTTTTACATCCACTTGCGAGAGCAGATGGGGCCTCGGTTTAATGTCTCATCTGAAAGACGACACCTCCGACAGTGCAACACTCCCTCAGTACTGACACTAGAGTGTCAGCCTGAATTTTTGTGCTCAAGTCTCTGGAGTGGGACTCGAGTCCACTACATTCTGATTCAGGGGTGAGAGTGCTACCCACTGAGCCACAGCACAGAAGGAGGCCATTCGGCCCATCGTGCCTGTGCCGGCTCTTTGAAAGAGCTGTCCAATTAGTCCCACTCTTCCCTGCTCTTTCCCCATAGCCCTGCAAATGTTTTTCCTCATCAAGTTAGATATTGGATACTCCTTTCAGGGTTGGTCTGACAAAGTAATCACTGGGGTTTCTTTACAAAAAAGCTTTCTTCCTCCCAAGCTTTCACATCCGAGACAGTTCCTGTTGCTGATTACTGAAGCTAGGCCAATGGCAGAATTTTACAGTGCATATCAATGGTCTCTCTGAGGTCTCTATTTCAATTAGTGAGCATCCTGTAACAAAGGGATTATAGTCGATAACATCTGATGCTAACAGCAGAAGCACCAACACGACAAATATCACTTTTTTTCTGAAAGTGATGAGATATTAATTTCCTACTGGTATTCTCTTGGAAGAGCTGTAGGAAATAATATACCGCAGCAATCACTTTCTTTTTGGAAAATGTCACAGTGCATCGATACAAGCGAAGAAAAGAGACTATTTTAACCAACTGGATTGTTACTGGCGTGTCTCAAGAATGATAGAATCATAGAATCTTACAACACAGAAGGAGTCCATTTGGTCCGTCATGCCTATGCTGGCTCTTTGAAAAAGCTGTCCAATTTAGTCCCACACTCCCTACTCTTTCTCCATGTACTCTTCAAGTACATGTCCAATTGCCTTTTGAAAGTTCCTATGGAATCTGCTTCCACCACCTTTTCAGTTAGTGCATTCCAGATCTTCCCAACTCTCTGTGTGAAAAAAATTGTCCTCATTTCCCTCAATTTCTTTTTGCCAATTATTTTAAATCTATGACCGCTGGTTACCAACCCATTTGCCAGAGGATTTGCTCTATCAATACCCTTCATAATTTTGAATACTTCTATTAGGTCTCCCATTCTCTGCTCTAAGGAGAACAATCTCAGCTTCTCCAATCTCGCCACATAACTGAACTCCCTCATCCTTGGCATCATCCCGGTAAACCTCCTTCACACCCTTGCCAAGGCCTTGACATCCTAAAGTGTGGTGCCCAGAATTGGGCACAATAAAATAGACAGGCAGATAGACAGACAGACAGACAGACAGGCAGACAGGCAGACAGGCAGACAAAAATGGGAAACAAACTTTCCATAAACCTCCAGTTTCACTCAATGTTTGTTCTTTATAAACCACCGCAAGCCAAAAATAAAGCTAGTTCTGAATTGGTTTTCCTCTGAATTTCCATCCACCACAGCCAGGATTTAGCTACCAGTGCACATTAACTGCCATGGGAAAATCCCACTATATAAATCATGCTCTTGTTATACTCAGCAAGTGTGACAAGAATATAACGAGGGTCTTTCAACATCTAAAACAAAAAGCAATGAGAGCCCTGAAATCTACTTTCTTCTGTATCCATCATAAAAATTCTTTATATTAATAACCTTGCTGTAGCAAATTGGCTGTCGCGTTTCCCACATTACGACCGTGGCTACACTTCAAAAAAAACTTCATTGCCTGTAATGTGCTTTGGGACTTACTTCAATTATGAAAGGTGTTATATAAATGCGAGTCTTTCTTTCCTTTATGCAGTGACTGGGGATTGTTCTGTTCTCAGACACTATGGCCTCGATTTTAACTGACCCGTGGAATCGGGACTGGAGGTGTGCGGGGGGTTAAAGTCCCGAATTCAGGGGTCCCGACACCATCCCGCCCCCAACCCGCCTCCATGTAAGTTTCAAAGGAGGCGGGTACCCGCCCCACACTGGGACCCGCCTACCCAAGGCGGGAAGGGATTAGTGACAATTAACTGCCTGTTAACAGGTAGTTAACAGGCAGTTTTTAGCCTAATCCCTAGTTTAAACCTTGAAGTGTGGGATTCCCGGCGGCTCCAAACCACGCCAAGTTAGAGGAGTCGGGCCGACGGGTTGAAGGACTTGGAGGGGTCAAGATGTCGGTGTTCAGGTGAGTGATGGGTGCATGAGTGCAAAGGTAAGTGTGTTTGGTGTGTCTAAAGTGTGTAAAGAAGTTTAAATTACCTGTACTTACCTTTTCAGCCTTCCTTCCTCTAGGTTTCGGGAGTCCATCATCTAACTGGCACAGAAAGCAGAATGGCTGCGATCTGTCAAAAGTGACAGCCTGCAGCTTTCTGTGCCGGTGAGATTTCTAACTGAGTCTGTGTAGAAGGACTCAGGTTAGAAGTAAGACTGTCAGTGTTTGATAGCTTCAAACAGCTGTGAAACACTGATATTTCATCTGTCAAAACGTCTTGACAGATGAAATTTCAGTCTGTGATGTCACCTGTTGCCGGGTGGCCCTTAATTGGCCTGCTGAGCCCGCTGGGCGGGCTCAACAAGGTCAATCAAGTTAAAATTGCGTGGATTGGCCGCATCTCAATGGAGGCGGGGCTACAACCCCGAAAGTTGTAGTCCCGACTCCTTCCCGACTTCTGAGTGAAAATCACCCCCTATGGAGAGGAACAGGGGGCTGAGACCTGCTATGTCAGGTACATCCCCTCCCCCATGTTGCCTCAGGTACAGAGAGGCCTTGACAGGTACAGCGTTCTTTGGGTGTCTTGCACCTGTCAATTTTTTCCTTCAATGAAGGGGTTTCTGTAACTATCTTCGGTTGATGTGTGTACTCAGAATATTTATCCCAACCAATACAACTAAAGCAGATGTGGTCATTATCTCATTGCTGTTTGTGGGAGCTTGCTGTACGCAAATTGGCTGCCACATAACCTTGCTGTAGCAAATTGTTGTAATGTGGGAAACGTGACAACCAGTGACTACAACTCAAAAATACTTCATTGGCTGTAAAGCACTTTGGGATGTCCTGAGCTCGTGTACGGCGCTATATAAATGCAAGTTCTTTCTTTCTATAATTATATGTCCAAGTCAGGCTGGTGTGTGACTTGGAGGGGAACTTGGAGGTGGTGGTGTTCCCATGCACCTGCTACCCTTTTCCTTCCAGGTGGTAGAGGTCGTGGGTTTGGGAGGTACTGTCGAAGATGCCTTGGTGAGTTGTAGGGAGCCATACCAAAGCCAGCATTATGAAAAACTAAAGAGAAAAAAGTAGCAGGGGTGGGGAGAGAAAAACCCAGAAATGCAAAAATGGAGGCCTTCCCATGGAAAAAAACAAATACACAGAGGAAAGTGCTGAAGGGGAAGATGAATAGGAAAAGCCTGTTTACATAGAAACATAGAAGATAGGAGCAGGAGTAGGCCATTCGGCCCCTCGAGCCTGCTCCGCCATTCAATGCGATCATGGCTGATCATCCAAATTCAGTACCCGGTCCCTGCTTTCTCCCCATATCCCTTGATCCCTTTAGCCTTAAGAAATATATCCAACTCCTTCTTGAAAATATTTAATGAACTGGTCTCCACCGCCTTCTGTGGAAGAGTGTTCCACAGGTTCACCACTCTCTGGGTGAAGAAATTCCTCCTCATCTCTGTCCTAAATGGCCTACCCTTTATCCTTAGACTGTGACCCCTAGTTCTGGACTCCCCGACCATCGGGAACATCCTTCCTGCATCGAGTCTGTCCAGTCTTGTCAAAATTTTATACGTTTCAATGAGATCACCTCTCATTCTTCTAAACTCCAGCGAGTAAAGGCCCAATCGACCCAATCTCTCCTCATACGTCATTCCTGCCATCCCAGGCATCAGCCTGGTGAATCTTTGCTGAACTCCTTCCATGGCAAGAACACCCTTCCTCAGATGAGGCAACCAAAACTGCACACAATATTCAAGATGTGGTCTCACCAAGGCCCTGTACAACTGCAGCAAGACTTCCTTGTTCCTGTACTCAAACCCTCTCGCTACGAAGGCCAACATACCATTTGTCTTCTTAACCGCTTGCTGCACCTGCATGCTTACCTTCAGCGACTGGTGCACAAGGCCACCCAGGTCTCGTTGCACTTCCCCTTCTCCCAATCTATTGCCATTTAGATAATAATCTGCCTTCCTGGTTTTGCCACCAAAGTGGATAACCTCACATTTATCCACGTTATATTGCATCTGCCATGTTTCTGCCCAATCACCCAACATGTCCAAATCATCCTGGAGTTTCTCGACATCCTCCTCACAGCACACACGCCCACCCAGCTTTGTGTCGTCTGCAAATTTGGAGATATTACATCTAGTTCCCTTGTCCAGATCATTTATATATATTGTGAATAGCTGGGGTCCAAGGACCGATCACTGTAGGACTCCACTAGTCACTGCCTGCCACTCGGAAAAAGACCCGTTTATTCCAACTCTTTGCTTTCTGTCTGCCAACCAGTTCTCTATCCAAGTCAATACCTTGCCCCCAATCCCATGTGCCTTAACTTTACACGCTAATCTCTTATGCGGGACCTGATCGAAGGCCTTCTGAAAGTCCAGATACACCACATCCACTGGTTCTCCCTTATCTATTTTACCAGTTACATCCTCAAAAAATTCCAGTAGATTAGTCAAGCACAATTTACCTTTTGTGAATCCATGTTGACTTTGTCCGGTCCTGTCACTGTTATCCAAGTGCTCTGCTATTACATCTTTTATAATGGACTCTAGCATTTTCCCCACTACCGATGTCAGGCTTACCGGTCTGTAATTCCCTGTTTTCTCTCTACCACCTTTTTTGAATAGTGGGGTAACATTAGCTACCCTCCAATCCATGGGTACTGTTCCAGATTCCATCGAATGTTGGAAGATGATCAGCAATGCATCTACTATTTCTAGGGCAACTTCCTTAAGTACCCTAGGATGTAGATTATCAGGCCCTGGGGATTTATTGGCCTTCAATCCTATCAATTTCCCTAACACCATTTCCCTACAAATACTGATTTCTTTCAGTTCCTCCCTTTCATCAGACCCTATGTTCCCCGGCATCTCTGGGAGGTTATTTGTGTCCTCCTTTGTGAAGACAGAAGCAAAATATGCATTTACTTGGTCAGCCATTTCTTTGTTCCCCATTATAAATTCCCCTGATTCTGACTGCAAGGGACCTACGCTTGACTTCACCAATCTTTTTCTCTTCACATATCTATAAAAGCTTTTAGTCAGTTTTTATGTTCCCTGAAAGCTTACTCTTATATTCTATTTTCCCCTTCTTAATTAATCCCTTTGTCCTCCTTTGTTGAATCCTAAACTGCTCCCAATCCTCAGGATTATTGCTTTTTCTGGCCGATTTATATGTCCTCCCCTTGGATCTTATGCTATCCCTAATTTCCCTTGTTTGCCACAGTTGAGTCACCTTTTTTGTTTTATTTTTATGCCAAACTGGGATGAACAAATTCTGTAGTTTATCCATGCAGTTTTTGAATGTTTGCCATTGCCTATCCACCGCCAACCCTTTGAGTGACATTCCCAAATCAATCCTACCCAACTCGCGCCTCAGACCATCGTAGTTTCCTTTATTTAAATTTAGGACCCTAGTCTCTGAGTTGACTACTTCATTCTCCATCTTAATGATGAATTCGATCATATTATGATCGCTCCAACCCAAGGGGCCTCATACAACAAGATTGTTAATTAATCCTTTCTCGTTACATAATACCCAGTCTAAGATGGCCTAATCTCTGGTTGGTTCCTTGACATATTGGTCCAGGAAACCATCCCATAAACACTCCAGGAATTCCTCCTCCACAGTATTGTTACTAATTTGGTTAGCCCAATCTATATGTAGATTAAAGTCACCCATGATGACTGCTGTGCCCTTATTGCATGCTTCTTTAATTTCCCTTTTAATGCCATCCCCAACCTCTGCCTTACTGTTTGGAGGTCTATATACCACTCCCACTAAAGTTTTCTGCCCCTTGGTATTTCTCAATTCTACCCATACAGATTCCACATCATCAGAGCTAATATCCTTCCTTACAATTGTGTTAATCCCTTCTTTAACCAGTAATGCTACCCCACCTCTCTTTCCTTTTTGCCTATCTTTCCTGAATATTGAATACTCCTGGATGTTGAGTTCCCAGCCTTGGCCATCCTTGAGCCACGTTTCTGTAATCCCAACCAAATCATATTCGTTTACCTCTATTTGCGCAGCCAATTCATCCACCTTATTACGAATGCTCCTCGCATTAAGACACAAAGCCTTCAGGCTTGTTTTTTTAACGGTCTTAGACCTATTAGAATTATTATTTACTGTGGCCACATTTGATTTAAACCGTTGCTTTCTCTGACTGCCACTTTTGTTTTTCTCCTTCCTATCTTTTAATTTACGGCTATTACTTTGCCTATCAATGATTGACTAGAAAATTAATATTGGAGGCCTTGAAATGACAGTGGCAATTCAGTGCATCACTGACAATATTTGTCACAAGGCACATTAATTAGAGAGAGCAGAGATCCAGTTCGAATAGGCAGCAGTAGCTATTTGTCAAGGGGCTTGAGCCATTCAATGTGTTTGCCAGCTTTCTCAGAAGTGATGTGATATTAATGGAACAAGAGAGTTGCCAGAGATGCCATCCACAAGAGAGAAATTATGATTAAATATTGATGGGAAAATTAAAAAAAATCTTTTTGCTAACCTTTCTCGTCCCCTTCTTTCAATAAAACAAAATTCCCTTTTTACTGTCTGATATTCCATGGAGTAGATCTGGATGCCATGTTGCACCATTTACTTTCAAAAGATGTCTTGCCTTGGCGAAGAATGCATGGAAAGGTATTCTTGTGAGTGACAGGGCACTGATTCAGTGTAGTATACTCCTGCCAACTTTGCATTTGACATGTACTGTAGAGAAGCTGGTTTGGGAAGACACAAGCCAGATCCGAGTGGTTTCTACAAAACTTTCATAAGTCAAAGAATCCACAATAGTGGCTGGTACAGAAATACCTTGCTGATACAGATGTAGGTGCCCTCTTTATTCATCAACCACTGCCATGGGTTGGGGGCGATAAGGGATATATTTTTTTGACATGGTCTATGTCCTCCTGCTTCAAATTCAAGAATTGACTCAATATCCCCAATGACTCTTTATTTGACTTCCTTCCCTAAACCACTTGGCCTTTAAGACTCTTCTTAAAACCTTCCTCTTTGGCCAAGCTTTTGGTCACCTGTTCTCATATCTCATTATGTGGCTCAGTGTCAAATTTTTTTGATAATCGCTTCTGTGAAGCATCTTGAGATGTTTTAATGAGTTAAAGGTGCTGTATGCAAGTTGTTGTTGTTATATGCTTGTTCCTTTTCTCAGAAGTAAACCACATACTATACCAGTGTGACATTTCCACTTTCTACTCTTATGGCTGCTTTGCTTTTATGCTTTATTCAACAATAAATTTAATTTGACATTCATGCAAGTTTTGATTTTGGTCTTGGAGGCCTTAGATAGGCGACAGCCAGTGGGAAATCTGCTTGCTGAGTATATTTTACAGCGGGGAAAGTAAAGGGACCTTAAAGCATTCAGGTGATCACACATGGGCCCAGAAATTCGGGTCGGGGGCTTCCCGTGGGTGCAAGCCCCCGACCTACACTTACCTAGCGCGCCAGCAGTTGACCTCTTGGCCTGCGTGGAATTCCTCTCCGAGGCCTGTCCCAGAGGCCGGCGCGCTATGCTGGCGTGTCCCAGGGGCGTAGTTAGTGCGAAGCGTCCCCTGGGATCACGTGAGCAACAGGCAGCCAATCGGAGCAGGGAATGCTCCATTCATAAGTCTTGACAGATAGACCTGTCAAAACGTATAAATGCTGAGGCTGTAAAACTGTACTTTACCTTCAAATAAATTTTAAAAAACATCACACTTTGTAAATAAACTATAAATGACATTAAATAACTATTTTAAACAAAAATTTAAATTTTTGAAAAAAATAATTTTATAAAAAACGGGGCTAAAAATAAACTTACCTTGCTTTAAAGTATTTAAAAGTAAAAAACCTGTGGAAAAAATGTTTTAATTTTAAATAATTGACCACTTACCTTTGAAAATGAAGTCCTTACGGCTGCTTTTTACATTTCTAAAATGTACAGACTTACCCGCACGTTAAAACCTGGAAAAAAAAGGAAGTTCAACGCGCACACGCAGACTCCCGCGTGCACGCGTTCGACTTCTGAACCCCTTGGTTCAGAGGATCGGAAGTGCCGGTTTCCCGTGCATGTGTAGTGCATGCAAGATTCCGGCACTTCCATCGGGTCCATGCGTGAGTACTCCGTCCGTACTCACGCGTTGGGACCCGAATTTCTGGGCCATGGTGTTTAAGCTAGAAATGTGGGCATCTTTTTAGTTGTAAGAAAGTCGACCAAAGTCATAAATACAGAGACAACACAAAACTTCCTCACTGCAAATTACCATACCCCAGTACCATTTAGACAAATGACTATGGTCTTGTTCCACTGAAGATAATTAAATAAATAAATAAGGAATATCTACTGTGCTGGAGCCATTAAAAATAAATTCTGGTGTCATGGCCCCCTCAGTGACATTGAGAAAGCAATTCACACAGGACTCCTCAGCCAGCACAGAGGGGCATCTGTTGCCCATCAATCCAGGCTTAATTTAAACCTAGATCCTGTTAGATCCATCAAACAGATGAATCCAAATGCTATAGATGACAGAGATAAATCAACTTGTTTGGGGCATCACATCAATTTTAAAATTCTCATCCTTGTCTTCAGATCCCTCCATGGCCTCGCCCCTTCCCTATCTCTGTAACCTCCTCCATCCCTACAACCCTCTGAAATCACTACACTCCTCTAATTCTGTCCTCTTGCGCATCCCCGATTTTCTTCGCTCCACCATTGGTGGCCATGTCTTCAGCTGCCTAGGCCCTAAGCTCTGGAATTCCCTCCTTAAAGCTCTTCACCTCTCTATTGCTCTGTCTCCTCCTTTCTTCTTCTTTTTAGGTAGTCTCTCGGAACCGAGGATGACTTGCTTCCACATTAAAAATGAGTTCTCAGGTGATTGGTGAGTCCAATGCAGGACCTACAGTCTCTGTCACAGGTGGGGCAGACGGTAGTTGAAGGGGCGGGTGGGTGGGGTGCTTGGGTTGACGTGCGCTCCTTGCGCTGCTTGTGCTTGGCTTCCGCTTACTCCCAGCGAAGAGACTCGAGGTGTTCGGCGCCTTCCCGGATGCTTCTCCTCCACTTTGTGCAGTCTTGGACCAGGGATTCCCAGGTGTCAGTGGGGATGTTACACTTTTTCAAGGAAGCTTTGAGGGTGTCCTTGAAACATTTCCTCTGCCCACCTGGGGCTCTCTTGCCGTGTCGGAGCTCCAAGTAGAGCACTTGTTTTGGGAGTCTCGTATCGGGCATGCGGATGATGTGACCCATCCATCGGAGCTGATCGAGCGTGGTCAAAGCTTCGATGCTGGGGATGTTGGCCTGAGCGAGAACACTGACGTTGGTGCGCCTATCCTGCCAATGGATTTACAGGATCTTGCGGAGGCAGCGTTGGTGGTACCTCTCCAGTGCTTTGAGGTGCCTGCTGAACATGGTCCATGTCTCTGAGGCATACAGCAGGGCGGGTATCACTGCTGCCCTGTAGACCATGAGCTTAATGCCGGGTTTGAGGTCCTGGTCTTCAAACACTCTCTTCCTCAGGCGACTGAAGGCTGCACTGGCACACTGAAGGCGGTGTCGGACTTTGTCATCGACGTCTGCCCTTGTTTACAGTAGGCTTCTGAGGTATGGAAAGTGGTCCACGTTGTCCAAGGCCTTGTCGTGGATTTTGATAATCGGGGGGCAGTACTGTGTGGCGGGGGCAGGTTGGTATGCTGTATGCCTCAGAGACATGGACCACTAAATTCCCAGACATCTCTCCTCCTTTAAGACACTCCTAAAAACCTACCTCTTTGACCAAGCATTTGGTCACCTGTCCTAATATCTCCTTATGTGGCTCAGTATCAAGCTTTGTTTGATAACACTCCAGTGAAGTGCCGTGGAATATTTTACTACATTAAAGGCATTATATAAATGCAAGTTGTTGTTATTAATATCTACATGTCAATATACTTACAAGTAGGATATCCATCAAGGTCTGCGTACTATTAACCAATCCAGGCGAGTTCTCAGTGCAGAAAATCAAAGAACTATTGAAAGTGATCCTATTTATACAGCTCAAAGGCAGTTTGTAAGCAATGTCAGATGAATTGCTCTTAACCTGTCGATTCTGAGATTATTAACATGTGATCCTTGTGTGTCATTTACTACTGCACCAGTATATGGCACCACACCTACTTCAATTTAGCTGGAATGTAAAAAACTTCATATCTTATTGACAGAAGTTAAGATTGCATGTTTATAAAGATTCACACTCTTTCCAGGATAATGGCAAGCTAAACCAAACATGTTGGGCTCGATTTTAATAGCCCTGAGGAGACGGGTTTGGAGGCGGGTGGGCAGCGAAAATCGGAAAAAATGGCTCAGACTGCCAACCCGCCTCCATCCCGCCCCCACGCGATTTTCACCAGTGTCGGGTCAGCCGCTCCCAAACTGACCCGACTGGAACCAGTGGGACAGGTAGTTAAGGCAGTTAACAGCCTGTTAACTGCCTTGCTAATCCTATTTTTATAGTGGTTTCCCATTTTCATGCTTCTGGCTCCTGTTTCCCTTCTTGTCAGAAACAGACCAGCTGCAAAGAGAGGAGTTGCTGGAGGACATGATTTGTCGTCATTGTTGCAGCACTTTAAAAGCACTCCTATAACATGGCTGACATTCAAATGCAACAACTTTGTTGTTGGAGGTTTGGGATAAGATTTTGCAAATCTACTGACCTTGTTCAAGCTGACACCCATCTGCAGTGTTACCTGATTGGAATCATTTCAGGCCACTTCGACTGTGTGCTTGCAAACTTCTTGCCTCAACTGAAATCAATAGCAACGGGATGGGAATCATTTATATCCTCTCATCCTGGTCGTCAGATTCGGAGGAAGAGCAGCCGCAGCAGCACCACAACCAGCCACAACAGCAGCATCAGCACCAGGAGTGCCAACCTCCTCCTCGCCCACCTGATGCTGCACAGGGCGGAGGGCCTCAACGCAGGCCTGCACCTCACTGCAGGAGATACCCCCAACACAGGGTTTACAGGCAGAGGATCAGTTTCATCAGCATGACTGAGCAGCAGTGCCAAAGGAGGCTGAGACTTTCGAGAGAGGTAGTCGCTGACATCTGCGCAATGCTGCACCAACATCTGCAGCCCAGAGGAGTGTGTGGACACTCCTTACCAGTTGCTGTCCAAGTTATTATGTCCGTGTATAATTGAGACACGGACTGCAGGAGTTGGTTATAACAGGTCTTTACTGAGTGGAGACAACCTGGAACTACTATGCAAAAGTTACTACACAGGCATACAGGGGTGGTCACTACTGGTACTGCAGTATACAGGGGCTGCAGAATATAGTTCCTTCTGCAAAGTACATACACTACAATTCCTCCCCTTTTAGCTAAACAGTACATAACATTCGATTAATAATTAAATAACATATTTACAATTACAGTTGCTAGATACATTAGTTGAAGTTAAGCAATTATAAGTTCAGTCTTTGAGGAGGCTTCCTGATTCTGTCTGGATAACGCCTCTTTGGGGTATCAGGTTCTTCTGGCAAAGTTGATTCGGGATCAACGTCGTTGTTTGGTTCATCTGCTTCCAATGTCACCGATTCTGAGGTAGATGCAATTGGTACTTCGGTTTCATCACCAGGTGTATCGGATCGTGGTGTGGAACTGAGGTTTTACAGTGACTCCAGAATCTGGTCAGCATGGCGTCTTACAATGCTCTCTCCAACGTCCACGGTATACATTAGAGGTCCTTGCCGTGTACAGATCGTTCCTGGCTGCCATTTCTCTGTGCGGTAGTCCCAGGCCAAAACTGGTTGACCTATCTTAAAACTCCTGGTCGGCCTTTCGTTCATATTCTGAAACTGCCTGTTCTCTACATCTCTTCTGATGTTTGGCTTAACCAAATCCAAGCGGCATCGTAGTCTTCGATTGAAGATCATGGCTGGAGTTTGGTTGGTAACCGCATGTGTCGCATTCCGGTAGGCAAACAAGAAGTTATCCACCTTGTGTTGTAGGGGTATGTCTTCATTACACATTGCCTTGATAGCCTTCTTGAATGTTTGAACGAACCTCTCAGCCAATCCATTGGTGGCTGGATGATATGGGGTGGATGTGTAATGCTTAACACCATTGTTCTTTAAGAACCTCCGGAACTCTTCAGACACAAACTGTGGTCCATTGTCGGAGCAAATCTGTTCAGGCAGCCCATTTCTGGTGAATATGGTTCATAAGACTGTGATAGTTTTTTCTGTGGTGGTTGAGGACATTTTTATTACCTCTGGCCACTTTGAATGTGCATCCACCGCAATTAAAAACATCGAGTCCATAAATGGACCAGCAAAATCAATGTGCACCCTTTGCCATGGAGATGAGGGCCACTCCCATGGATGTAGAGGGGCTTGTGGTGGGGCGTTTTGGACCATCTGGCATCCTGTACAGCTCTTGGTCATCTCTTCGATTTCTCTATCGATTCCCGGTCACCACACAAACGCTCTGGCTAAGTTCTTCATTTTTACCCCTCCCAGATGACCCTCATGAAGCTCATTGAGCACTCTATCCTTCAATTTGGGTGGAATTACTACTCTGGATCCACACATCAAGGTTCCTCTGCACACTGACAGCTGTTCTCTTCTCGGCGAGAATGCTGGCAGCAGTGGTTCGCCATGTGCTGGCCATCCCTTCACCGTTAAATCATAGACCCAGGAGAGTGTCGGGTCATTTCGTGTTTCCTTTTCTATGTTTGCATTTGTCACAGGGAGACATTCGACTATGGTCGAGTGGAATATCGCCACTGGATCCACTGCAGGTGCTTCTTCCACCGTCGGCAACGGTAGGCGCGACAATCCATCAGCATTCCCATGCTGTTTAGTTCCTTTGTACTCAATGTCATATTGGTGTGCGCCTAGGAAAAGGGACCACCTCTGTAGCCGTTGTGCTGTCATTATCGGTACGCCCTTCTGAGGGTTGAAAATGGAGACAAGAGGTTGATGATCAGTTAGTAGAGTAAATTTCTGACCGTGCAGGTAGTGATTGAACTTCTTCACCCCCCACACCAGGCTGAGGGCCTCTGTCAATCTGGGCGTAGTTACGCTCGGCTGAAGTTAACGAGCGTGACGCAAAAGCTATCGGCCTCTCTGAACCATCAAGGAATTTATGTGACAGTACCGCTCCAATGCCGTAGGGAGACGCATCACACGCCAGTCTTATCGGTAGTGATGGGTTGTAGTGAGCCAATACTTCTCTTGAAGTGATTAGGTCCTTACTCTTCTGAAAGGCCCGCTTACATTCATCGCTCCATTTCCATGCTATTCCAGTTTGTAGTAGGGTGTTCAGTGGGTGCAGAATTGTGGACAAATTCGGGAAAAACTTATGGTAGTGATTCACCAATCCGAGGAATGACCTCAGTTGCGACACATTTTCAGGCGCTGGAGCCTTAACTACCGCTTCAATTTTGTCAGGGGACTTATGTAACCCCTCTTCATCAATCACGTGGCCACAATACGATATCTGTTTCTTAAAATACTCGCACTTGGGGCGATTGGCTCGTAGCCCATGTTCTCTTAGTCTAGTGAGCACCTGCTCTAGGTTGGCAAGGTGTTCACTGTCATCTTCACCTGTCACTAGGATGTCGTCCAAGTAACACTGAGTCCCCGGAATCCCTTGCAGGACTTGTTCCATAGCTCTTTGCCATATCGCCGGAGCTGATGCTACTCCGAATACCAGTCGATTATACTGGTAAAGACCTTTGTGAGTGTTTATCGTGAGATATTTCCTAGAGGATTCTTCAACCTCCATCTGCAAATATGCTTGTGCTAGGTCAATTTTTGTAAAACGCTTCCCTCCAGATAGTGAGGCGAAAATATCTTCTATCCTCGGAAGAGGATATTGTACTGTGTGAAAGACTGGGTTCACCGTCACCTTGAAGTACCCACAGATGCGAACCTTCCTTGGCTCCTCAGACTTATTGTTTAACTTTTTCTTCATGACAGGAACGATGGGTGTCGCCCACTCGCTCCAGTCTACCTTAGATAACACGCCTGCATTCTCCAGATTCTCCAGCTCTGCCTCGACGGCTGGGCGAATTGCATATGGTACCGGTCTTGCTTTGAAAAACTTGGGAATTGCATTCTCTTCTATTTTTATCGAGGCGGTTACGCCTTTAAGAGTTCCCAGTTCTTGTTGAAATACCTCTTTGGCGTTAGCTAAGATTGTTGACAATCGACCAGGAGTGACGTCGTCATCCTTTTTACCAGCCACCGTCAGTGCCTGAATGGAGTGCCAGTCTAAACTTATCTTTCTGATCCATTCACGTCCCAATAACGGTGGTCCACCATCTTGCAGTATGTACAGATACAATTTCTGTATTTCCTTGCCGTTGTATTCGAGAGGCACCCTTATTTTTCCTCTGGTGTATACTTTTTGCCCCGTATACGTCTTCAAGACAATGGATGTCTCTTTCAAGGGTATGTGTGAGAATAGCCGCTCGTAGTCTCGTCGATTCATGACGGTCAGAGCTGATCCTGTATCCAACTCCATTTTGACTTGGGACCCTGCTATCGTGAGGGTGACCCAAATGGTTCATTAATCCTCTTTTGCGATTATGTTGTGAAGTTTGAGACAGCTTAGTCTCTTGTTCCCGGATTCACTATCGCTCATCTGGTCTTCGGAACTACTGTCCGTCATCTTTTGTACTTTCCTGTACTGTTCCTTAGTAGCCTTTTTGTTGTCGTTATTCTTCTTCCCAGACCTGCAAACTCGTGCAATGTGTCCCATCTTTCCGCATTGCCTGCATATTTTGTCCTTGGACCTGCAGTCCTTCTGGTCATGGGTTGTTCTGCCGCAGCGATAACATTTTTCAAATCCCCGTGTCATTTCATGGGTGCCGTATTCCTGTGGCTTTTGCTGTATTTCCGCAGCTCCCCTTGCTGCTGCTTCGTACGATACTGCCATGCTGAAAGCCTTATCTAGCGTCAGCTCTTTCTCTGAGAGTAACCTCTTCTGGGTTCCTTCACTCAGGAGTCCACAGACAAATTTGTCCCATAGGGTATCTGCCAGTCCTGCTCCGAACTGGCAGTGCTTTGATAGCTTGCGTAGTTCCGTAAGGTAATCAGCATTGCTCTCATCTTTATGCTGATTTCTCCTGTGGAATTTAAATCTTTCTGCTATCAGCAGCGGTGTAGGATTTAGGTGTTCCTGTAGGATATCAACAATTTCGTTAAAACTCTTCGCCTTCGGTTTGGCTGGAGTAATCAGGTTCCGCAATAGGCCGTATGTTCTTGCGCCCATTAAGTTTAGTAGTACCGATGCCTTTTTCTCATCGGCTACTTCGTTTGCCTCGCAATATACCTCGACTCTTTCCACATACGTGGTCCAGTCTTCTATTGCATTATCGAAGGCAGTGATATTGCCAGTCTTCGGCATCTTGGAAATCTAAGATGGCGCCTCCCGCGCTTTGCCTTCTTCCCCGCTGGATTAAGATGGCGCCTCCCGCGCTTTCTGTCTTCTCCGCTGCTGCTAGCGCTGTTGCTGGCGTTTTATGCCTTGATGGCGACGCCCTATGGTCTTTGCACACTTCCCCCCCCCGCGCTGCTGTTAACGCCGCTCTCCGCGGTTCCCGTGGCAAACTGCAGCTCCTCACGGCTTTCTGCGCTTCTAATTTTTATTACTTCCCCGTCGTCGGAGCAACCCTGCGGGACACTTGCCTCCCTCTTCTCGGGTCTGTACGCTGCCTGGCTTCGTAGCACCGGCCGCGCCCTGTGTGCTCCACCCTCTCTCTCTCTCCTCTTCCCGACAACGCTGCTCAGCCCCGTTGAAAAGCCATCCGATCGAACTCTAGACTGCCGCAGCCCAGGAAGGATCAGTGTACTACCTGCCACCAGCCCGATTAGCTGACACACCATCGACAGGATAACCAAGCCCCGCTCTCGACAGCCTCTCCGCAAATCTTCAACTCCGATGAATCAGAGGCGGATGCCCACGGTCGACGCCCGTTTCTTCTGTTCGTTTATTTTATTTTTTTCCTTCTGGCCTCGACCTCTGATAACTTCGTTTCAGGGATGGATCCCCATGAGGTGGTGCAGACTGTAGGTAAGTTCGGATCTGCTCGTCGCCAGTATTATGTCCGTGCATAATTGAGACACGGACTGCAGGAGTTGGTTATAACAGGTCTTTACTGAGTGGAGACAACCTGGAACTACTATGCAAAAGTTACTACACAGGCTTATATACAGGGGTGGTCACTACTGGTACTGCAGTATACAGGGGCTGCAGAATATAGTTCCTTCTGCAAAGTACATACACTACAAAAGTCACCACCGCACTCAACTTCTTTGCTTTGGGCTCCTTCCAGGGATCAGCTGCAGACATCAGCGGCATCTCCCAGTCGACCGCACACACCTGCATCACGCAGGTCACCGATGCCCTCTTTGCAAAGGCGCACAATTATATCCACTTCTCCACGGATGGCCCAAGTCTGACCCCCGATGCGGCAAGCTTGCCAATGGTGCAGGTCATCATAGACTGCACACATGTAGCCATTAGGGCTACCTATCACAACCCAGCTTTATTTATCCATCGAAAGGGCTTCCACTCCCTGAACGTCCAGTTGCTGTGTAACCACAGGAAGATCATCATGCATGTTTGCGCAAAGTACTCTGGCAGATGCCATGACTCCTTCATCCTGCACCAGTCCACTGTGCCTCAGCTCTTCCATCCGCCAACCCCAACTTTCCAGATGGCTTCTTGGCAACAAGGGCTATACCCTGAAAAAGTGGCTTATGACACCGATGAGAAGTCCATCAAATGAAGCTGAGGAGCGGTACAATGTGAGACACATATCCACCAGAAGCATCATCGAGCAAATCATCGGCTTGCTCAAAATGCACTTCCGATGCCTAGACAGATTTGGAGGAGCCTTGCAGTATGCACCAATCAGGGTGTCCAGAATCATCATTGTCTGCTGTGCCCTGCACAACATCGCACAGCAGCGCGGCTTAGTGCTGCCGGACGAACAAGTGGCTCAGCACACAGCCTCCTCAGAAGAGGACGCGATAGAGGACGGAGAGCGCCGCCTTGCGGGGCCGGATGTGGCCAATCCAGCAGCAGGTGACCACATTGCTGGACATCAGGCAAGGGATGCACTCATCCATGCCAGATTCACGTAAGGTTACACTTCAACCACAGGTGGCTGGCACATGGAGATGAATATAAGTCCGACATTCTCAAAACCCCAGGCATCATCTGTCCAATAAACGGTGGTTTGCGCTCAGTGTCACCACCAACATTCTACATGGAATTCTCCCTGAGCCCTCACTCTTGAACTTCCATTTCCCCGAACACAGAGGCCACACTTTAGATGATCTCAGCAGATCATTAAACCTTTTTCGACACTGAACCCATGTGCATCTGCACACAGACCTCGAACTCACCTCCTCAGCAACTTGCAACCAAGCTGCCTTGGTTTGCTGAGGAGGCCTCCTCCTTGTGTTTCCAGGGAAGAGGATCTCCTGATGTCTTCTAACTCCCTCCACAAGAGCATGGAGGAAGCCCTCATTGAACCTGGATGCAACCTTAGTTTTTGGGGCTGCCATTCCTGCAGCAACCAGCACCTTTAAGAGGAAAAACCTAATGCTTTTGCAGAGGGGACATGGCCCCTTTAAATTTTTACCTGAAACAACGCGTCATCAGAGGCGAGAATCTGACGCTCTGCAACCAATTCCCTGGAGGGACCCGCACGTCGGCCGTAACTGGTTGGCAGACAGAAAGCAAAGAGTTGGAATAAACGGCTCTTTTTCCGAGTGGCAGGCAGTGACTAGTGGGGTACCGCAGGGATTGGTCCTTGGACCCCAGCTATTCACAATATATATTAATGATCTGGACGAGGGAACTAGATGTAATATCTCCAAGTTTACAGACGACACAAAGCTGGGTGGGCGTGTGTGCTGTGAGGAGAATGCCGAGAAACTCCAGTATGATTTGGACAGGTTGGGTGATTGGGCAGAAGCATGGCAAATGCACTATAATGTGGATAAATGTGAGGTTATCCACTTTGGTGGCAAAAACAGGAAGGCGCATTATTATTTGAATGGCAATAGATTGGGAGAAGGGGAAGTGCAAAGAGACCTGGGTGTTCTTGTGCACCAGTCGCTGAAGGTAAGCATGCAGGTGCAGCAGGCGGTTAAGAAGGCAAATGGTATGTTGGCCTTCGTAGCAAGAGGGTTCGAGTACAGGAACAAGGATGTCTTGCTACAGTTGTACAGGGCCTTTGTGAGGCCACATCTTGAGTATTGTGTGCAGTTTTGGTCACCTTATCTGAGGAAGGATGTTCTTGCCATGGAAGGAGTGCAGCGAAGATTCACCAGGCTGATACCTGGGATGGCAGGAATGACGTATGAGGAGAGATTGTGTCGATTGGGCTTGTACTCACTGGAGTTTAGAAGAATGAGAGGGGATCTCATCGAAACTTATAAAATTCTGTCAGGCCTAGACAAAATAGATGCTGGAAGGATGTTCCCGATGGTCGGGGAGTCCAGAACCAGGGGTCACAGTCTAAGGATAAGGTGTAAGCCATTTAGGACAGAGATGAGGAGGAATTTCTTCACCCAGAGAGTGGTGAACCTGTGGAATTCTCTACCAAAGAAGGCAGTAGAGGCCAGTTCATTAAATATATTCAAGAAGGAGTTAGATATATTTCTTAAGGCTAAAGGGATCAAGGGATATGGAGAGAAGGCAGGAACAGGGTACTGAATTTGGATGATCAGCCATGATCTCATTGAATGGCGGAGCAGGCTCGAGGGGCCGAATGGCCTACTCCTGCTCCTATCTTCTATGTTTCTATGTAACAAGGCCAATCAAGCGAAAATAGTAACTGCTGGCCAACAGCATCTGGGAGCGGGTTCGAAAGCTGCCGAGCAGCGGGCACGCCCTCAACCTGCCTCCTTTATAAAGATCGCCTAACTAAGCCATAATTCTTTACACCGATCCTTTGATGCTGTCTTAAACTGACAATATATCTTGCTTCATTAGCTTTGCCCTGCAGATTCGTAAGGACCTAATCTAAGCCATGAGTTAGCCTTTATCACACTGAATACATTCATAATATACCGATATTGATGCTGACATCTGTACTATTGAGCTATTTTGCATTATTTCTCACCAGATGTTCTATACCTTCCACCGAATCACACCCAATGTATGTCTGTGATTTCTATACCTCCTGCTTTACTGTAGTCCTCTGTGCTAATTATCCCATGATAGTTAGCCAAGCTGTTAATCTATTATGCTGTACACTATCCTACAGGTCCTACTATGAACAGTACATAAGAATTAGGAGCAAGAGTAGGACATACAGCTCCTCGAGCCTGCTCTGCCATTCAATAAGATCGTGGGTGATCTTTGACCTCAACCCCACTTTTCTGTCCGATCTCCATATCCCTTGATTTCCCCTAGAGTCCAAAAATCTATCGATCTCAGTCTTGAATATGCTCAATGACTGAGCATCCACAGCCCTCTGGGGTAGAGAATTCCAAAGATTCACAACCCTCTGAGTGAAGAAAGCTCTCCTCATCTCAGTCCTAAATGGCTGACCCCTTATTCTGAGACTGAATATGTTCTTTCTACTGACTCTGTTAAAAGCCGTAAATGCAATATGATATAGACTAAGACTATTTTATCCCAAAACATAAAAAATATCTCACTACTAGGTTACAGACTTTTTTTTAAATTTGTTCCTGGGATGTGGGCGTCACTGGTAAGGCCAGCATTTATTGCCCATCCCTAATTGCCCTTGAGAAGGTTATAGATTTATCCAATTTAATATACATATATGCATATAAATTGTGAAGGAAAATACTTTCAACCACTCCCCTCTGACCTGCTGCTCAAAGTGACAGTTTTAAGAATTCACTCACGCTGAATGCTGCCTAAGTGTGTACTGTAAATTACTCATGACATTCAGCTGCACTCTGTGGACACAATACTATAAATTTTCAAACACTATCTTAGTTACGACTGCAGTCCTGATGCATTCAAAGCAGTGATTGAACTGGTACAACATCACACATAGAATTCACCTCTGGGGTCTTACTGTTGTCCTGGAAACCGGATTACAAAGCTACCACAGCATTTTCTTTTCATTACCTCAGCTTCATCCGACTATTAAAATGCAAAGTCTTCAGGCCTGGAACTGCTCTTTTGAAGAAAAAACGGGATCATACCTGTTTTTCTCCATAATTGACCCAGTAATGAAATCAGGGAGTGCGCGGCATTGTAACGAACAATTTCTGCAGTCAGTTTTATTTGTGGACGCTTAGCAACGGGGAAAATTGCCCTTCTCCAATTTTGTTGAAAGAGGAATTTTACTCCATAGTTTCTAATATGCAATAAGACCGGCAAAGCATATCCACGTGATATCAAGAAACGACTGAGCGCACTGGATACAGCAAAGGCTATGGGCCTCGACAACATCCCGGCTATCGTGCTGAAGACTTGTGCTCCAGAACTAGCTGCGCCTCTAGCCAAGCTGTTCCAGTACAGCTACAACACTGGCATCTATCCGACAATGTCGAAAACTGCCCAGGTATGTCCTGTCCACAAAAAGCAGGACAAATCCAACCCGACCAATTACCGCCCCATCAGTCTACTCTCAATCATCAGCAAAGTGATGGAAGGTATCATCAACAGTGCTATCAAGCGGCACTTACTCAACAATAACTTGCTCACTGATGTCCAGTTTGGGTTCCGCCAAGACTACTCGGCTCACGACCTCATTACAGCCTTGGTCCAAACATGGACAAAGGAACTGAATTCCAGAGGTGAGGTGAGAGTGACTGCCCTTGACATCAAGGCAGCATTTGACCGAGTGTTGCATCAAGGAGCCCTAGTAAAACTGAAGTCAATGGGAATCAGGGGGAAAACGCTCCACTGGCTGGAGTCATACCTAGCACAAAGGAGGATAGTTGTGGTGGTTGAAGGTCAATCATCACAGTCCCAGGACATCGCTGCAGGAGTTCCTCAGGGCAGTGTCCTAGGCCCAACCATCTTCAGCTGCTTCATCAATGACCTTCCCTCCAACATAAGGTCAGAAATGCAGATGTTCGCTGATGACTGCACAGTGTTCAGCGCCATTCACAACTCCACAGATAATGAAGCAGTCCATGCTCACATGCAACAAGACCTGGATGACGTTCAGGCTTGGGCTGATAAGTGGCAAGTAACATTCGCGGCACAGAAGTGCCAGGCAATGACTATCTCCAACAAGCGAGAGTCTAACCACCTCCCCTTGACATTCAATGGCATTACCATCGCTGAATCCCCCACTATCAACATCCTGGGGGTCACCATTAACCAGAAACTTAACTGGACCAGCCACATAAATACTGTGGCAACAAGAGCAGGTCAGAGGCTAGGTATTCTGCGGCGAATGTCTCACCTCCTGACTCCCCAAAGCCTTTCCACCATCTACAAGGCGCAAGTAAGGAGTGTGATGGAATACTCTCCACTTGCCTGGATGAGTGCAGCTCCAACAACACTCAAGAAGCTCAACACCATCCAGGACAAAGCAGCCCGCTTGATTGGCACCCCATCCACCACCTTAAACATTCACTCCCTCCACCACCGGTGTACCGTGGCTGCAGTGTGTACCATCTATAAGATGCACTGCAGCAACTCGCCAAGGCTTCTTCGGCAGCACCTCCCAAACCCGCGACCTCTTCCACCTAGAAGGACATGGGCAGCAGACGCATGGGAACACCACCACCTCCAAGTTCCCCTCCAGGTCACACACCATCCTGACTTAGAAGTATATCGCCGATCCTTCATCGTCACTGGATCAAAATCCTGGAACTCCCTACCTAACAGCACTGTGGGAGTACCATCACCACACGGACTGTAGCGCTTCAAGAAGGCGACTCACCACCACCTTCTCAAGGGCAACTAGGGATGGGCAATAAATGCTGACATTGCCAGCGATGCCCAGATCCCATAAATGAATAAAAAAGTTCTAAATTACCCAGTTAGTAACAAATGAGAAATAAAAACAGAAAATCTTGGAAATACTCCGCAGGTCAGGCAGCATCTGTGGAGAGAGAAACAGAGTTAATGTTTCAGGACGATGACCCTTCGTCAGAATTCTGACAAAGTTCAGGCTCTGACGAAGGGTCATCAACCTGAAACGTTAACTCTGTTTCTCTCTTTACAGATGCTGCCTGGCCTGCGGAGTATTTCCAAGATTTTCTGTTTTTATTTCAGATTTCCAGCATCCGAAATATTTTGCTTTTGTATTAGTAACAAATGAGATCCTGGGTTCTGGCAATCTTCTTGGAACAATAAAGGTGTGTTAATGACACACGCCATTATTAATGCGCAAATTGGCCAGCACGTTCAGCGGATGAAGAGTTGCGAATCTCCAGAACTTGCTAGTCAATTTTCCCCAATCTGCCAATTGCTTCGCACAAATGGTATCTCGCCCTCCCCATTATTTTTTAACAACTTGCTGGATTTACACATTAATTGCCCATTAAACTCATCACAGAAAGTTAAGGCTGGAACTTAACAGCGTAAGTACTTTTTTAACCATATAACTTATGCTCCTGCAATGCCAATTAACCTCTCCGACCCAGAAAGGGAACAATTTAAACTGTTCAATCTCATTTCTGCACATAGTCAATTCTACTTAGAGATTGTAAAAATTTCAAATTAAGCATTTTTTTAAAAAATTCTTATTTTCCTTTCTGTCTCTTTTCTTTCTCTCTTACTCCAATCTTTTGTTCCCTCTCTTTCTCTGCCTGATTTGACTCTAATTCACCCCATTTCCTTCTCTGTCGTTCCTCTGTTTCTTTCTCAATCCTTAAATCTCATTGGTTAAGGAGATAGACTGTTGGTCCCGTCGTTCACTGAGGTCCCCGATGCCCTGTTATCAGCTCGCACTCCCAGCAAGATACGGCGCAAATTATATTCAAGCTGAAGGGTGGGGGAAAATATGTAATTAATGGGGCACACTGCAAGATGCCCCGCTCCAGCAAGATTTGGCCCGATATTCGTGGTGGCTCAAGCATGGTTTAATAAGGGCACCGGGGAGATTTTCCATTCCCAGCCACTGACTGCAGCAAAAGAAGTGGCACTAAGATGAAGCAGCGACAATTTGCCGAAGTGCGCTCCTTGATCATTTCTCTGCGGGTAGCACTGGGAGCTCACGTTGTTTGGTTGTGCGAGCCTCATGAGCCTGTAAGTCAGGGGAGGGCATTCCCTGACTCACACGTTCTGGTGTATTGTTCCATCCACATGTCAGTGTCGCTGGCCAAGAGGAGTGACTTCCTAATCTTCTCAAAAGTTGTACATCCCTTGGTTTTTGGGGCATTTTTGTTTGCCTGTCGCCTGGAATTTCCGCACGGGTTCTCCCTAACGTCGGCAGAAGATCAGAGGAAATCCTCGGAGAGAAATGATGCAAGTAAATGACTGTTTGCACCTTTTCTCCAGGGTTTTGGCTGATCTTCTGCCAAAGTTACAGTGGGAGATCGGGGGAAACTCCCATGAAAATTCTACCCCTTTGCCTTGTACGTTTTTTACTGGTAGGATAGGCATTCCTTTTGGAATTCCTTTTAACCTCAGTGGACAAGGAGGAATTATCAAATGTTACTGCTCGTATCCTAACTCACACCAAGTCCCATTCACCCATCACCCTCCTGTGCTCGCTGACCTACATTGGCTCCCAGTCCGGCAATGTCTCAATTTTAAAATTCTGATCCACGTGTTCAAATCTCTCGAATGGCCTCGCCTGTTCCCTATCTCTGTAACCTCCTCCAGCCCAACAACTCTCCGCGATCTCTGCGCTCCTCCAATTCTGGCCTCTTGTGCAGCCCCAATTTTCATCGCTCCACCATTGGCGGCCGTGCTTTCAGCTGCCGAGGCCCTAAACTCTGGAATTCCCTCCTTAAATCTTTTCCGCCTCCCTACCTCTCTGACTCCTCATTAAGACCTACCTCTTCATCTGTACTAATATCTCCTTATGTGGCTCGGTGTCAGATTTTGTTTGATAACACTCCTGTGAAGCACCTTGGGACATTGTACTATGTTAAAGGTGCTATAGAAATACAAGTTCTTGTTGTTGTTGCACTGAACTCATCCAGTTTACAGCAGATGGGGCTCAGGTCCTGAACTGCTCTGCCACTTACCCACAGAATCTGTTTTGTGCCACTTCTCCTCACGAACTAACCCAGCCTTGACCAAGGCTGAAAAATATCTAAAACTCATTTTGAACGCATTAAATCTTGAAACAATACTTGTTCCCACATGCAGCCACTTACCTCTAAGTGCCCACATCTCTTTCGTTTGGAACTATTGGTCAGATTTTCTGCATTCACCATTAGACTAGCTCCCTTTACATTGCCAAAGTGCATAGACAGCTATCAATAATTGGTCAGATGAGCTGACAATGAGAAAATGAGGCCAATCAGTTCGCTTCGCTTGCTGGATCGCTTGGCCCCACAGAAAAATGCAACATAAAGGCCTTGATTGCGCTGGTAGCGTTACGCTTCCTCTACACAGGAAGGTGAGAATTTGGGGTGAAATTTTGACCCCCATGTCTGGCAGAAACTGGTCAGGAACACACTTAAAATGGAGCGGGAGACTTACCCCCTCGCCTTCGCACCACCCTCACCCACTCCCCGCCACCCCACCCCCCCAACCCTCAGCCCCGATCCTGCCGACTGCAATTTTAAATTGCAGGCACCTAAGATATCCACCCAAAGCCCCAGAAAGCTGACTTAGTAGTGCAACAGTTGGAGTAAAATCATTCTCACCACTCTTATCGTTGTTCTTATTAAATCCTTTTGCAGAAACACATCCTAACAGTTGCTGTCACTCACTTTGCTTTCCTATCGTATTTCAAGTAATAATTCAAGGTGACCTTTCTATAGTAAAAATTGATGTTTTAAAAACTATTTTTTAGGTGTGTACTTGTCAACTGTCTTAAGGGTTGGTGGACTAGAATTAGCAATTGATGCCAATTTACATCAGGATCAGTTTTAACAGCCGGCACTTGTTTGTGACAGGAACAAGTCTCATGAAAGCTTTGAAATATTTACTGAATATGGGCTCAGCGTTGATCACAATGAACTGACTACAAATAATTTACAGCAGATTTCAATCCCGTTAACACTGATCTTTCTATAATATATGCACCTCCTGTCTACCTCCATTGTCACATTTCTGTCACAACTTTTTCCATTATAAATTACTATGTCCACATTTATATTGGAAAAAAACACTTATGTAAACTCATTGGAACAGGGGGAGGCCATTCAGCCCCTCGAGCCTGTTCAGCCATTCAATTGGCTGACCTGTATCTTAACTCCATCTACCCGTCTTGGTTCCATAACCCTTCATAGCCTAGACTGACAAACATCTATCAATCTCAGTTTTGACATTTTCAATCGACCCCTCCCCCCCCCCCCGCCTCAACATTTTTTTGGAGAGAGAGTTCCAGATTTCCACTACCTTTTGTGTGAAGAAGTGCTTCCTGACATCACCCCTGAATGGCCCGGCTCTAATTTTAAGGTTCTGGACTCCCTCACCAGAGGAAATAGTTTATTTCTATCAACCCCTATCAGCTCCTTTAATCATCTTAAATCGTCCTTGTTAGATCCGTGGTTCAGTGGATAAATAATTACACGGATGCTGTACATAAACAAATAACAGGTCTTTACTGGAGGAGGGTAATCTCTAGACTGGGGTACAGAGGCATGCGCACAGCTTATATACCGGTGTGGTCACTGCCGGTACTACAGTATACAGGAGCTGTAAAAAGTAGTTCTGACTTAAAGCACATACACTACAATGCCTCCCTTTTTAGATTAATAATACCCCCTTAATATTCAAATAACAATTACATTTTTACATGTACATTCAATAACAAAAGTCCATTTATAGATTCAGTCTTTGGGGCGGCTTCCTGACCCTTTCGGGATAGCGCCTTTCCGGAGGTTCTTCTTCTTGGTGCAGAGGCGATTCTGACCCCCTTTCATCGGGTAGTTCATCGGGTTCCACTGCTACTGGGTCTGAAGTAGATACTACCGGTATGTCGGGTTCATCCCCAGGTACTCGAGACATGGGGTTGACGCATTCCTGTGATGCTAAGATCTGATCGACGTGGCGTCTCACAATGTTCTCCCCGACATCCACGGTGTACATTAATGGCCCCTGCCTTGTACATATCGTTCCGGATTGCCACTTCTCTGTTCGATAGTCCCGGGCCAAGAGAGGTTGCCCTACATTGAAGCTCCTTGTCGGCTTCTCGTTGATGTGCTGGAATTGTTTGTCCTCAACATTTCTTCGCACATTTGGTCTGAGCAAGCCCAGACCAGATCTCAACCTTCGGTTAAAGAACATCATGGCCGGGGTCTGGTTGGTAACTGCATGTGTCGCGTTTCGGTAGGCTAATAAGAAATTGTTCATCTTATGCTGTAGTGGAATTTCCTCGTCGCACATGGCCTTTATCGCTTTCTTAAAGGTTTGTACGAACCTCTCAGCCAATCCATTGGTGGCTGGGTGATACGGGGCGGATGTGTAATGCCTTACCCCATTCCTTTTCATGAATTTTTGGAACTCGTCGGACACAAACTGTGGTCCATTATCAGAGCAGATCTGCTCTGGCAACCCGTTTCTGGCAAATATGGTCCGTAGGACTGCAATCGTTTTCTCTGCAGTGGTTGAAGACATCTTTATCACCTCAGGCCACTTTGAATGAGCATCCACTACTATTAAGAACATTGAGCCCATGAATGGACCAGCGAAATCAATGTGCACCCGTTGCCATGGAGAGGAGGGCCACTCCCATGGGTGTAGAGGGGCATGTGGTGGTGCATTTTGGACCTTCTGGCATCCTAAACAGCTCTTAGTTAGGTCTTCGATTTGTTGATCGATTCCCGGCCACCACACATAAGCCCTAGCTAGGCTTTTCATTTTCACTCCCCCCAGATGACCTTCATGTAGCTCATTTAGCACTCTCTCCCTTAACTTGGGTGGAATCACCACTCTGGATCCATACATCACTGTCCCCTGGCATACTGACAGCTGTTCTCTTCTGGATGAGAATGCTGGCAACAGTGAGTCGCCATGTGCTGGCCATCCCCTCACCGTCAATTCATATACCCGTGACAGCGTCGGATCATTGCGGGTCTCCTTCTCTATATCCGCATTTGTTACTGGCAATCGTTCAATTATCGACGAATAAAATATCTCGATAGGGTCCACTGCTGGTGCTTCCTCCACAGTAGGCAGTGGCAGGCGCGATAGCCCATCAGCGTTCCCATGCTGTCTCATGTCTTTATATTCTATTTCATATTGATTCGCCCCTAGAAACAGGGACCATCTTTGTAACCGCTGTGCAGTCATTACTGGCACGCCCTTCTTAGGATTAAAGATGGAGACAAGTGGTTGGTGGTCAGTCAGCAAGGTGAACTTCTGTCCATGCAGATAGTGGTTGAATTTTTTCACTCCCCATACTAGGCTGAGGGCCTCCCTGTCAATCTGGGCGTAGTTGCGCTCGGCTGAGGTTAGTGACCGAGACCTCTCCAACCCGTCTGGGAATTTGTGCGACAGCACCGCTCCAATGCCGTAGGGTGATGCATCACATGCCAAACGAATTGGTAGTGCTGGGTTGAAATGGGCCAACACCTCTTTTGATGTGATCAATTCTTTACACTTCTGGAAAGCTCGTCTACGTTCGTCATCCCACTTCCATGGTACCCCTGTTTGCAGTAGGGTGTTCAGCGGGTGTAATACCGTAGACAAATTTGGTAAGAACTTGTGGTAATAGTTTACCAGCCCGAGGAACGACCTCAGTTGTGACACATTTTCCGGTGCTGGAGCCTTGACTACTGCCTCTATCTTGTCAGGGGACTTATGTAACCCCTCTTCATCGATGACGTGGCCGCAATACGAGATCTGTTTCTGGAAAAACTCGCACTTGTGGCGATTAGCTCGTAGCCCATATTCCTTTAATCTGGCGAGCACCTTCTCCAAGTTAGCGAGGTGATCACCGTCATTTTTGCCCATGACCAAGATGTCGTCCAAATAACACTGGGTCCCTGGAATCCCTTGCAGGACCTGATCCATCACCCTTTGCCAGATAGCCGGAGCCGAGGCTACTCCAAACACCAGCCGTTTGTATTGATGGAGACCTTTATGGGTGTTGATCGTAAGGTAATGTTTCGAAGCTTCTTCTACCTCCATTTGCAAGTACGCCTGGGCTAGATCAATTTTGGTGAAGCATTTACCACCAGATAGCGAGGCGAAAATATCCTCAATTCGTGGAAGCGGATATTGCACCATGTGAAGGACTGGGTTCACTGTCACCTTAAAATCTCCACAGATGCGGACCTTCTTTGGTTCCCCAGACGTATTACTCAACGACCTCTTCATTACAGGAACGATGGGTGTAGCCCACTCGCTCCAGTCCACTTTGGACAGTACTCCTGAATGTTCCAACCCTTCCAGCTCTGCTTCAACTGCTGGTCTGATCGCATAAGGCACTTGTCTGGCCTTCAGAAACTTTGGGCTTGCATTATCCTCTATTTTAATTGTTGCTGTTATTCCTTTTAGTGTTCCTAGTCCCTCCTGGAACACTTCTTTTGCATCAGTTAGCATTTTTGACAGTCGTCCAGGTGTGACGTCATCATCCTTTTTGGCCTCCACCGTCAGTGCCTGTATGGAATGCCAATCTAAATGTATCTTCCGGATCCATTCACGTCCTAGCAGTGGTGGTCCTCCATTTGACAATACATATATATCCATTTTAGGTATTTCCTGACCTTTATATGTCACTTTCACCCTTATTTTTCCTTTGGGGTAGACTTTTTGCCCCGTATACGTCTTCAAGACAATCTTTGTAGCTTTCAAGGGTATGTGTGAAAATAGCCGCTTGTAGTCTCTTTGATTTATGACTGTTAGAGCTGACCCTGTGTCCAATTCCATTTCCACTTGGACTCCGTCTATCTTGAGTGTAACCCAGATAGTCTGGTGATCCTCCATTTCGGTTACATTATGTAGTTTCAGACAACCCAGCTCCTTGCTTCCGGAGTCTGTGTCACTTTTCTGTTCGTCTGAACCATTGTCCATCACCTGGTGTACCTTTTTGTACTTCTCCTATGGAGATTTCTTACTGTTGGTTTTCTTCCCAGACCTGCAGACTCTTGCTATGTGTCCTGCTTTCCCACACTGTCTGCACACTTGGTCCTTGAACCAACAATCTTTCTGGTCATGTGTTGTTCTGCTGCAGCGATAGCACTTCCCTGTTCCATAGGACATTTCGTTGGTGCCATATTCTTGCAGTCTCCGTTGTATCTCTGCAGCGCCCCTTGCGGCTGCTTCGTGTGATACTGCCATACTGAAAGCTTTGTCCAGCGTAAGGTCCTTTTCTGATAGAAGCCGTTTCTGGGTTCCTTCACTTTGTAGCCCACACACAAACTTGCCCCTTAACGTGTCTGCTAGTCCCGCTCCAAACTGGCAGTATTTCGATAGCTTGCGCAGTTCCGTTAGGTACTCAGCATTGCTTTCGTCTTTGTGTTGGTTCCTTTTATGGAACTTAAATCATTCTGCTATCAGCAGTGGTGTGGGGTTTAAGTGGTCCTGTAGGATTTCTACTATGCTTTCAAAATTCTTGTTTACCGGCTTCTCTGGGGTTATTAGATTTCGCAGTAACCCATAAGTTTTTGCACCCATGGAATTTAACAGAACCAGTGCTTTATTAGCATCTGGCACTTCATTTGCCCTGCAGTACACCTCAATACGTTCCACATATGTCGCCCAATCTTCGACTTCATTGTCGAATGTAGAGATACTGCCAATCTTCGGCATCCTTGGTTGTGCATTAACTATCACCAATGGCGCCTCCCGCGCTTCCCCTTCTTCTCCGCTGGCACAAAATGGCGTCTCCCGCGCTTTCCTTCCTTCCCGTGCTCGCCCGTCTTCTCCGCTGTGGCTTCGCAAAATGGCGTCTCCCGCGCTCTTCCTTCTTCTCCGTGGCTCAATGGCGCCTCCCGCGCTCTTCCTGCTTCTCCGCGGCTCAGTGGCGTCTCCCGTGCTCTCCCTGCTTCTCCGCGGCTCAATGGCGTCTCCCCTTGCTTCGCCCCGCGGACCCTGATCAGCCCGTGATCCCTGGCTGTGCTCTGCACGTTCTTCTCTTGATATTTGTCGACGCCGCTCAGTCTAGAACCCGGCTGTTTCTTACCCTCTCTCTCTCCGGTTTGCAATATTTTTCCTCGATGCCGCTCGGTGATCAACCCCCGGCTGCGCCCTGCTCTCTTCACCCTCTTTCTTACCCCGTCGATGCTGCCCGGCTCTCTCGCTCTGCCGTCGGTCGGCTCCAGCCGCCGCTGCTCGGGAAGGGTCTGCTCTGGACCTGTCGTCGGTCCCTTACTGCTCATTGTGGCTGAGGAACCAAGCCCGGCTCTCCACAGCCTCCCCAGCGAAGTTGGATCTCTGCCTGACTGCTGGGCGGTTGCTCGCGGTCGACGCCCGTGTTCCTGGGCTCGACTATTTTTTTTTTAATGTTGCAGGTAGATTCGCATCAACACTCGTCGCCACTGTTAGATCCGTGGTTCAGTGGATAAATAATTACACGGATGCTGTACATAAACAAATAACAGGTCTTTACTGGAGGAGGGTAATCGCTAGACTGAGGTACAGAGGCATGCGCACAGATTATATACCGGTGTGGTCACTGCCGGTACTATAGTATACAGGAGCTGTAAAAAGTAGTTCTGACTTAAAGCACATACACTACAGTCCTCATCCATTGAGAGAAGGAATTCTACAGGCTGGAACTCGTGATCATCCAATCTGACTTGTGGCACCAGCATACCCCTACATTCTGCTACTTCGAAAAAGGCAAATGGAATGTTGGCCTTTATTGCAAGGGGGATGGAGTATAAAAGTAGGGAAGTCTTGCTACAACTGTACAGGGCGCTGGTGAGACCACACCTGGAGTACTGCGTACAGTTTTGGTCTCCTTATTTAAGGAGGGATATACTTGCATTGGAGGCAGTTCAGAGAAGGTTCACTAGGTTGATTCCTGAGATGAAAGGGTTGTCTTATCAAGAAAGGTTGAGCAGGCTGGGCCTATACTCATTGGAGTTTAGAAGAATGAGAGGGGATCTTATTGAAACATCTAAGATTCTGAGGGGGCTTGACGGGGTAGATGCTGAGAGGATGTTTCCCCTCGTGGGGGAATCTAGAACTAAGGGGCATAGTTTCAGGATAAGATGGAGATGAGGAGGAATTTCTTCTCTCAGAGGGTCGTGAATCTTTGGAATTCTCTACCCCAGAGAGCTGTGGAGGCTGAGTCAGTGAATATATTCACAGCGGAGGTAGACAGATATTTGAGCAAAAGGGAGTCAAGGGTTATGGGGAACAGGCAGGAAAGTGGTGTTGAGGCCAAGATCAGATCAGCCATGATCTTATTGAATGGCGGAGCAGGCTCGAGGGGCCGAATGGCCTACTCCTGCTCCTATTTCTTATGTTCTTATGTTCTCATGGCTAATGCAGATGTACAGCAACTACAATTTTACATTTAGGTGGCTAAGCCAGATTTTTGCATCAGGAGTAGCCAAGTGTATCGCTGTGATGCCTCCTTCGTATTTGTGAATCGGACTTTGAGTCATTCTATGTTTCATGGGCTGTTCTGGGTGACCACAGTCACACATGGGAGAGTTTTTAATTCTCCATTTATGCCTCAAGTGTCCACATCTGCCATGGTTTCTGGGGACGTGGTTTAGGGTTTCCCATAAGCTTCGTGGAAGATCGAAGGGTTGGGTCTTTCACAAGGTGTTTACTTGTGACTTCTTGTGAGCTCCATTCGGCTTTCCAAGCATCACCAGGATTGAAGTCTACATTGCACCAGCAGACTGCCTGGGGACACACATCCTAAAGAAAGAACACTGTTGCTAAAGCCCAACACTGCCGTCAATGCGGTTGAAACCCATCATTATTCCAGTACTACTACGTACCACTTACTTACCTCAAACTGATACCTCTTGCATGCCTTGTTGTCAACATAAACCTCAGCTTTAAAAATGGTGAGGATCAAAATTGTAAATAAGTAATGGAATATATATAACACTTCTTTTCTGTTCACAAAGCACCAGTAAGAACGTTAGAATGCCATTCTAATTAGGGCTAGAAATTCGGTATCATCCTGGTTGGGGTGCTAAATTTTCAAAAGTTGTAGATCAAGCGCTAATCACCTAACTTAGGGCGCTACACACAGAGAGCGGGGTGCTACACACAGAGAGCGGGGCGCTACCCGCAGAGCGATAACCAATTTCAGATGCACTGCAATTGGGGCTCATTCACACTGGCTCCTTCCAGCTCTTAAAGGTAAGGTTGCAGCATTCTGCACAACCGCATTCTCAACATTGCTGGCTCTGAAGGTGACCTCCAAGCAACTCAACAGCTACACCTGTTATCCTCATGGCTGATCCCAGTCCCAGGGAGAGAGCTCACCATTTCAGCGACCAGGCATTGGAGGCATTGGTCGCGGCAGTTGAAAGGAGGCCTTCACCCCAGGTCTTCCGGGCAATGTGGAGGGAAGTGGCCCAGGATGTCTCGGCCAGCAGTGTGGTCCTCAGGACCCTCACACAGTGCCGTAAAAAATTCAATGACCTCACTCGGGTGGTCAGGGTGAGTACATGCTTTAACAAGTCCTACATACCAGCATCTGAATCTCAGTCTGTACACACTGCACAAACCACCACACCCCCACCACTCAGCCACCAAGCATCTCCACCTACTGAAACTCGCATCCACATCTCACACCTTGCCTACAATCACAGCTATTCAACTATGACAGGCACATCCCCCAAACACATAGCTGTACATTCATTCACACTCTTTCCTTTCTCTTGCAGGCCAAGCTGGCCGTCGGCGATGTTGACCCTCTAGGGGGCAACAACGGTATGTTCATCCCCACTCCTTCTCTCATCTCACTTCCCCCTCACACCACAAGCCTTTCCTGCTTTCCAGCTGTCTGCATTCCTTGCTCCATTCCTGCCCCCCTGCCCTCACCTTAACGTGAGTCTTGTGCCTTTATGCTTTCAGGTAATCAGCAACCTGCTGACCAGCCTGTCCCTGAGCCTCCCAGTGAGAGTGATGCGGGAGAAGAGGAGGAGGAAGAAAGCACCGCATCACTGCATGCATCACCTGCATGCACCACCTCAGATACAGGCACTACGCGATCTGTAGAGGCAAGTTTAGTAGAGGGGTCTGCACTGGGTGATGCACCAGGGATGAGCAGGCTGCAGCAAGGCTAGGGGGAAAGGGGAAAGGGTAGCT
The DNA here is from genome assembly GCF_052327205.1 of Somniosus microcephalus. Taxonomy (NCBI): domain Eukaryota; kingdom Metazoa; phylum Chordata; class Chondrichthyes; order Squaliformes; family Somniosidae; genus Somniosus; species Somniosus microcephalus. The sequence continues at coordinate 256,198,340 of NC_140987.1, read as the reverse complement.
CAGGAGGCAGCTTCCCGGAGGACGAGTTTGCGTGTGAGTTCTGCTGCACAGGACTCAGGTGAGGAACTCAATGGGGAGGTTTCCACAAGAAGGGTGATGGCCATGCACACTGAGACTATAGGTGCAATGGCAAGGGTGCCCGAGAGCCTGTCATCAATGGTAAGGAGCATGGAGGAGTCCACCTCCAACATTGCACAGAGCTCTGCGCAAACCATGGAGCCCATCCTTGGCAGTCTGCCAAGGATGGTGGACTCCCAGAGAGACCGTGGGGACCCAGACCTCATGCCGCATGTCATGGGCAATGTGGCAGCATCCATTGCATCACAGGCAGAAGCTATGCAACGTCTTAGTGCTGTAATGCAGTCAATGGTTGCTGCCATTGAGTTTCAGACTGCTCTCATGCAGTCTCAGCTTGATGCCACGAAAGCTCTGACTGCTGCCATCATTGCTAGATCCACCACAGTCCACCGGGGATCTCACAGTGTCGCAGCAGCCCAGCAATCTGTGCTCCAGCAGATTGTTAGGGATGCTGAGGTGCTGCCCCGGGGGAGTGTCAGTGTGTCAGTGGAGCAGGAACATGCTGTTCTCTTTAACGATGGCAGCATTCCTGCTCCCACCACTGCCACTCTGCCATTGCCCTTGTCGCTGTCTGTCATCCAGCCAGGCCAGACTGCTGCCACCCATCCGGAGGTGGTGCAGTCTACAGCTGGGCCCTCCAGGCTCAGAGCTGGTCGAGGGCATCCTGCAAGGCCATCTGTAGTCTCTGGAACCGAGACTCAGCAGCCTTCCACCAGCCTTGCTGCAGCCACTGGGGAGACACTACGTATGAGCAGTAGATTAGGAAAAGGCACTGTAAAGAGGGGAAGTAAGGGTTTGCACAAGGGTGATTAGTTAATATTGTTGTTGTATATATGTGTTTACTGAATGTTGATAAATTTATTAACTTAAATTTTGCAGATTTTGTGATGTCTCTCATTTCAGCTTTGTGCTGTGATATGGCACGCATAATGGATTGAATGATGGGGATGTGCTGAGCAACCGGGATGTGGGGTAGAATTTATTGGAACTGCAGTCTGATGAGGCAGTTACAGACTGCCCTACCAGAAGGCCGATTGAGTGGCTACCTCCTCCCTCGCTGCTGTTCCTCCTCCTCCTGTTCCTCCTCCTCGTCCTCATCCTCTCCCTCTTCCTCCTCCTGAGGTGGTGGAGTTATGCCTGGTGGCAATGGCTGGGTCCTCATGATGGCCAAGTTGTGCAGCAGCAGCAGACTACGATGAAATGGGACACCCACTCAGCCGAGTACTGGAGGGCTCCTCTTGAGCGGTCAAGGCAGTGGAACCATTGCTTGAGCACTCCGATGGTCTGCTCGATGATGTTCCTGATGGCGGCATGGCTCTCATTATATGACTGCTGGGCAGGAGTGTTGGGGTTGCGGAGGGGAGTCATGAGCCAAGTGGAGAGCAGATAGCCTTTGTTTCTGGCCAGCCAGCCGCGAGCTTAATGTGGTGGCTGGATGGGTGCTGGCTCACCGGTCTGGCGCAGGATGAAGTTATTGTGGCTGCTGTCAGCATAGCGGGCATTGAGGGTGAGGATTCGCTGTCTGTGGTCACACACCAGCTGGGCATTAAGTGAGTGGTAGCCTTTGCAGTTACGGAAGACCTCAGGATTGTTATGGGATACCCGCAAAGCCACGTGGGTGCAGTCAATGGCGCCCTGCGCCATGGGGAATCCCGCCCAGGCAGAACACTCCTGAAAGTAATAAACGTTTAAATCACTGAAAACGGCTGTTTTGCAATGTGAACTGACAAGGCAGCATTGATTGGCCACTAAAAATTAACCGGATGTTGATCCCTTTAAATACCGCTCCTATAGCAGCCATTCAAATGCATCACGCCTCCTCTTCCTGCCGTTGTTCATGCCAGGCGCTAAGGCAGGGGGCAACAGTCAAATTTGCATCTGGGCCGTTAATGGGGCGTTTCACACGTGTTGACGTCACGATCTGGCAACCGCTAAAGGCCTAGGCGATAACTGTTAGCGCGAGAAGTCCCAGGTGAATGTCACGTGTGGCGTTGGAACCTGTTAGCGCCCCCACCAGGTGCTAATGGGAGGTGCTAACATGCCGAATTCTAAAAGCAGAGTTTTCAGTCACCATAAATAAGTGGTCCTGATGTTACACCTAACAGCCCTCTTGTTATAAAACAGCATATCCTCCAACTCACTGACGGGTGATCTAATACAGATTTAACAAAGGACTGTTGGTAGCTAAGATTGCACCCAGGATCAACCGGAACATTGTGATGCTGCAAAATAATTACAAGCACATATTGGTTTTACAACATTACTTCTCTACCTAATAACTATTCAATTCCACCCTGAGAGTGTTTACTTCTCCTGCAAAAACCACATATGAAGATTGGAACTAATGTAATGCGATAGCAAAATACTGCAGATGTTGGAAATCCGAAATAACAACAGAAAATGCTGGAAAAACTCAGCAAGTCAGGCAACATCCGTGGAGAGAAATTTGAGTTGACGTTTCGGGTTTGACCCTTCTTCAAAACTGGAGAGAAAAGGAACTAGATCGAAGGCAGGGCTGCGATCGGACAAAAGAATAAAAGAACCAAAAGAAGTAAAAGAGATTAGAAGCTAGACGAGATGGTAATAGGCTGTGATTAGGTGTAAAGTGTACTGGCAGGGCAAAAGATAGCTGCCAGGTGTGAGAGAGAAACAAAAGGAAAGGGGGGGGGGAAAGGAAAGGAGTGGAAAAATATAAGTGAAAATGAAATGGGGGCCGAGGTTATGATCTGAAATTGTTGAACTCGATATTGAGACCGGAAGGCTGCAGAGTGCCTAATCGGAAGATGAGGTGCTGTTCCTCGAGTTTACGTTGAGCTTCCGTGGAACAGTACAAGAGGCCAAGGACGGTGAGGTCCGAGTGGGAATGGAGCGGTGAATTGAAATGACAGGCGACCGGAAGCTCGGGGTCACCCTTACGGACTGAACGGAGGTGTTCCGCAAAGCGGTCACCCAATCTGCGTTTGGTCTCCCCAATGTAGAGGAGACCGCATCGTGAGCAGCGAATACAGTATACTAGATTGCGAGAAGTACAAGTAAATCGCTGTTTCACCTGGAAGGGGTGTTTGGGGCCCTGGACAGTGGGGAGGGAGGAGGTATAGGGGCAGGTGTTACATCTCCTCCGCTTGCACGGGAAGGTGCCAGGCGAAGGGGAAGGGCTGTTTGGGGTGATAGAGGAGTGGACTAGGGTGTCTCGGAGAGAGCGGTCCCTGCGGAATGCTGAAAGGGGAGGGGAGGGGATGATACGTTTGGTGGTGGGATCACTTTGGAGGTAGCGGAAATGCCGGAGGATGATCCGTTGAATGTGGAGGCTGGTGGGGTGAAAGGTGAGGACAAGGGGAACCCTATCGTGGTTCCGGGAGGGAGGGGCAGGGGTGAGGGCAGAGGTGCGGGAGATAGAACTGACACGGTCGAGGGCAGTGTCAACCACGGTAGAGGGGAATCCTCGGTTGCGGAAAAAGGAAGACATGTCTGAAGCACTGGTGTGGAAGGTGGCATCGTCGGAGCAGATACGGCGGAGGCGGAGAAACTGGGAGAATGGAATAGAGTCCTTACAGGAAGCGGGGTGGGAGGAAGTGTAGTCCAGGTAGCTGTGGGAGTCAGTGGGCTTGTAGTAAATATTGGTCGATAACCTATCCCCAGAGATGGAGACGGAGAAGTCGAGGAAGGGAAGGGAAGAGTCAGAGATGGACCATGTGAAGGTGAGGGAAGGGTGGAAATTGGAGGCAAAGTGAATGAAATTGTCAAGTTCGGGGCGAGAGCAGGAAACGGCACCGATACATTCATCAATGTATCGGAAAAAGAGGTGAGGGAGGGGACCCGAGTAGGACTGGAACAAAGATTGTTCCACATAGCCCACGAAAAGGCAGGCATAGCTAGGACCCATGCGGGTACCCATGGCAACACCTTTGATTTGGAGGTAATGATGTGTTATCGCTGAAAGCTTTGTAGTTAACATCAAACAGCATAGGAGCAATCCCAGGAGGCAGATGGGGATCATCGAAGCAGCAATGTTTTTTAAGCTTTCAAATGTCTAAGCCTTGAGCTGAAGGTATCAAACACCTTGACGAAAGTTGTGTGAAAGGCAATTACAGTTCCTTGTCTTACAATCATAATAGGTGCTAGCTGTGGCTCAGTGGGTGAAAGACAGACTTTTATTTATATAGCGCAACTGCAGGACATCCCAAAGCGCTTTACTTTTGAAGTGTAGTCACTATTGCAATGTTGGGAAACATGGCAGCCAATTTGTGCATAGCAAGATCCCACAAACAGCAATGCGATAATGACCAGATCATTTTTTTTTAGTGATGTTGGTTGAGGGATAAATGTTTGCCCAGAGCACCGGGGAGAACTCCCCTGCTCTTCTTCTAAATAGTGGTCATGGGATCTTTTCCGTCCACCTGAGAGGGCAGACGGGGCCTCAGTTTAACGTCTCATCCGAAAGACGGCACCTCTGACAGTGCAGCACTCCCTCAGTACTGCACTGGGAGTAGCCTCGATGATGTCCTCGAGTCTCATGGAGCAGGACTTGAACCCACAACATTCTGACTCAGAGACAAGAGTGCTACCTACTCAGCCACAATAGGAAGCTCATGCTTGAGCCACGTAAATGTCTCCTGGCAGATGCAGAATGGAAGTGAGTATCAGTAACCCTTGGCACTTTACAATTTCAGGGGCAAGTTTTGGACAAGCCCATTCATTGGTATAGCCTGTTTTTAAAAACTCCAGGGCTATATTGCCATGGCTAATTTTCAATACAGCAAATGCTATATTTGCTGGAGCATGAACTCTAATAAATTTGATTTAAACAGGTTAGATCCTAGTTTTTATCTAACTAATGTGTAGCAGCAGATACGATCAGTGATGTAATGATATCATTGAGCAGCCTACCCCCATCAACACAGTCTCCCCTGGTTATTAGCACAGATTACAGTGGAAAGCATTTATGAAACAGTAATGTTTTCTTGTTAAGATGGGCCTAATGCACAGGGAGAGCAATGGAAACAAGGACTTAATTAATTGGCGACAGGAGATGAAGCCAGAATGTTAACATTAATGCCTGGCATTTGCTGTGTTTTAAGCTGGCACGCAGAGTTAGGCAGCCAGTGAAGATTCTTAACAGCAGGGTGAAAATACGAGCATTTAACTAGTGATAAAGCATTATTCAATTATATAAGTGGTGACACTTGCCCCTTAACTTGCAATTACATTATTCACCCCTAAAAGGTGTGACTTATGTTAATGTTCTTTATTAAAAAAAAAGATATGGCTGGTGCTAGAATTGGGAGACTGATCATGGCATTTGTCTCTTTAGTTTTTGCGTGTATTACAACCCATCAAGCGCAACGTCCATTTTGGAAGACTTGGGGAAGTATTAGGTGCACACTTGTCATTATGCTGACTGATTGAGACATAAGCCACATTTCAAAAAAAGTAAACATATGTTCTCAAGGCATATCTTAAATTTAAAAGTTTTTCAACTTAAGTCCTGCTTTAATCAGACTTCAGGTGGTGTACAGTGCCGTGTAGCGTGTTACTGATATTACTAATGTGTACCTGACCTGAGAGTACACAACACTGATATTGAAATTACTGAGGTGTACCTGACCTGAGTGTACTTACGGTTACTAAAATTACTGAGGTGCACCTGACCTGAGAGTACTCAACACTGATATTGAAATTACTGAGTTTTACCTGACCTGAGAGTACTCAGTTACTGAAATTACTGAGGTGTACCAGACCCGAGAGTACTCAACTCAGTTACTGAAATTACTGAGGTGTACCAGACCCGAGAGTACTCAACACAGTGACTGAAATTACTGAGGTGTACTTGACCCGAGAGTACTCACAGTTACTGAAATTACTGAGGTGTACCTGACCCAAGAGTAATCAACACAGTTACTGAAATTACTGAGGTGTACCTGACCTGAGAGTACGCAACACAGTTACTGAAATTACTGAGGTGTACCTGACCTGAGAGTACTCAACACAGTTACTGTGATATCCGAGTGGTAAGGTCAGAAACTGAGAGAAGCGAGATCTTAGGAACAAAACCCAACTGTTTATTACATGGGGTAGCAGAGAGACATAGCTCTTACAGGCTGGAAGCAAAGCACACAATTTCTTACTGCACGATGGCAAGATGGAGGATTCACCTCTGAGTCATACCCATAATGCAATGCCACATTACCTTAATAACTAGTGTACCAGGACATTGAGTACATGACCCATTACCTTAAATACTGGTGAATGTGAAACCTTACTCTTTGGCTCCATCTGGTGGATAACTTAAACATTACATCCCAGATTACTATATCCCTCCCCTCTTAAGTTGAACATCAATTTCTTAACAACATTCTTATAAAGTCCCATAAGGAAACTCCTTAAACGATAGTCCATACTGAACAAATCTAGCAGGTCGTTATCAATCTCTCTGGCGGCTTGTGAGTCCTTGGTGAACGTCTTACAGTCAAGTCCCTGCTTGGTTGTGGTAGAGCCACCTGCTGCTGCTGAGCAGTACTCAGAGTATCTGACTCTGCTACAATGGTTTCCTCTTGACGAAGGGGTCCAGGTGGAACTGGCTCTGTTCGTGGTGGTGGTACCACCGATGCATTTGGATAACTGGGGGCCAACTTGTCCTCCGACACCTCCTCTGGAACTTCCATTTCGCTTTCCCCTTGTCTGGTCAGTATCTGATCTACATGTCTGCGTACTACCTGACCAGTTCCCACCATGACCGTATATGATACTGGACCGGTCATTGAGTCTATGATGCCAGGAATCCATTTTTGACCATAACTGAAATTCCTGGTAAGGACCGCATGTCCTTCTCCAAAACTGCGGCTCTTTGTCCTTCTGTCATGGTTCTCCTTTTGTTTGATTTGTCGGTTTTCCACCTTCCTTTTTAGATCTGGGTGAACCAGGTCAAGAGTGGAGCGTAGTCGACGTCCTAACAACAGCTCAGCAGGAGAGAGTCCTGTGGTAGATTGAGGTGTTATTCTGTAGCTGAACAGAACTCGTGACACCTTGGTTGCCAAACTCCCTTCCGCACTTTTTTTCACCATCTCCTTAAATGTTTGTACGGCTCTCTCCGCAAGTCCATTTGAAGACGGATGATATGGAGCGGAGGTCACGTGCACTATGCCATTGTTTCTCATGAACTCTTGTTTCTGTACTCACAAAACACGTGGCATTGTCACTTGCTACGATCTCCGGTAGCCCTTGGTCACTAAAACTCCTATGCAGGCAGTCTATAGTAACAGTAGATGAAGAAGAATTTACAGGATACACATCCATCCATTTGGAATGTGCAATGATTATGAGGAACATCTTTCCCATGATTGGACCCGCATAATCTATATGTAATCTTCTCCATGGTTTATCCGGCCACTCCCAGGGGTGGAGAGGAGCCGCTGCTGGTGCCTTCCTGTGTACTTGACAAGTGCTGCATGTCTTGACTAGATGTTCTACCTCCTCATCTAGCTTTGGCCACCACAAGTAACTCCTTGCCAAGGCTTTCATACGCGAAACTCCAGGATGACACTGCTGTAGTTGCCCTAGGATAGACTGTCGTGCTGGCTGTGGAATAATCACTCGTGCTCCCCACAACACGCAACCATCCTGCACACTCAGCTCTGTCTTCCCGACACTGTAAGGTGTGAAATCAGTCCCTTCCCCTCATCACATATTCTCAGACTCTAGACAGTACTGGATCTTTACCGGTCCAAGTCCTTACTTGTTCAATGGTCACAATTGCCGTGTCCGTGTCCTCCAACATCAAAACTCTGTCCTCTGGAGCTGCACGGATAGGTGTACCTGGCAGTGGAAGACGGCTCAAGGCATCTGCGTTCCCATGGTACTTGCCCGCCTTGTAAACGATGACATACTCATATGCCCTCAACGTCACTGCCCACCTCTGGATCCAGGGTAACACCATCTGTGGTGCTGCTTTCATTTAATTAAAAAGAGATAGAAGAGGTTTACAATCGGTGCATATGGTGAATTTCCTGCCATATATGTACTTGTGAAACCTCTGTAACCCAAACATTACTGCTAACCCCTCTTTATCTAACTGGGAATAGTTCTTTTCCACCGGTGTCAGAGTTCGAGACATAAACCCTATTGGTCTTTCTGTTCCATCTTCATGCAGTGTGAAAGAATTGCCCCCACCCCGTAAGGTGAAGCATCACAAGAGAGAATGATGTCTTTCTCTGCATTGTAGTGAACCAGCACATCCGAGGACAGCATCAGTTTCTTGGACTGCTCAAATGAAACCCTCTGTTCCTCTTCCCACTGCGTCTCCTTGTGCAGAAGTTTGTGAAGAGGTGCTAACACTGTTGACAAGTTTGGTAAAAATCTGTTATAATAGTTTAGCAGTCCCAGGTAAGCTTTTAACTCCGTCACATTGGTAGGAGCTGGGGCCTCCTGCAGTGCTTGTACCTTCTCCTTGATTGGATGGAGCCCGGTGGCGTCCACTCTGTGTCCCAGGAACACGGCCTCATTCCCCAGGAAAGTGCACTTACTCCTCTTGAGCCGTAACCCAGCCTTATCCAATCTTTGAAGTACCTCAGTGCTCAGATGCTCCTGGTCGGTTCTTCCCATCACCAGAATGTCATCCAGATAGATTGAAACATGTGGGATCCCTTGCAGTACACCCTCGATAGTCCTCTGGAAAATAGCTGGACTAGATGAGACACCGAATGGTAAGCGGTTATAGGTAAACAAACCCTTGTGTGTATTTATGGTTACATACTTCTTGGATTCCTCATCTAGTGTAATCTGCAAGTATGCATGACTCATATCCAGCTTTGTGAATTTCTTCCCTCCAGCCAGGTTTGCAAAGGGATCCTCTGTTTTGGGAATAGGATACTGTTTTAGTTTAGACACCCTATTTACTGTCAATTTATAATCTCCACAGAGTCTTACCGAATTGTCCGGTTTTAAAACAGGTACAATGGGAGCTGCCCATTCTGAACATTTCACGGGTTCCAATATGTTCTCTCTCAAAAGACGGCCAAGCTCAGCCTCTACCTTCGGTTTCATGGCATACGGCACAGGTCGTTGTTTAAAAAACCTTGGCAGTGCCTCCTTGTCTACATAAATCTTAGCTGGGGGGCCATTAAATGTGCCAAGTTCTTCCTTGAACACGTTCTCATGTTCAATCAACACTTCTTGCAAAGACAACTGTTTGCCTCCCTCTATTTGATTTATTGCTCCCCAATCTAATTTAAGTTCTTGTACCCAGCCCCGACCTAACAAGTTTGGTCCAGAACCCAATACTACAACTACAGGTAGCTGTTCCACGGTGTCCCTGTGTTGCACAGTTACAGTAGCTGTACCCAATATCGCCACACGTTCACCGGTATATGTTTTAAGCTGCATAGAGCAAGACTTCAACTCTGGAACTTTTGCACGGTTCCACAATTTTGAGTACTCCTCCCTGTTCATTATGGTTACGCCGCATCCTGTATCCACTTCAAAGTTGACCTTAGGATTCACTTTTGGAATGTTCTCTACCATACTATGCATTATGAACATGTCGTCTTCTTTCTCAGCTTCTCCGCTGATGTGATGTGCTCCCTGTTTTTTCACTTCTCTTCCTAGGTTTTGCTTTCCTCCCCCTTTTGGTTTGTATTCCTCCACGGTTGCTTTTGCCCTGCATGCACGTTTTATATGTCCTTTTTTTTTTTTTCCACACTTGTGGCACTTTTCCTCCAGGAACCTGCATTCCCTCGCCAGTTGATCGCCATTGCATCTATAATATGCCTTTACATGCTCATGTTGTGGTTTCTGATGCATATTTAACTTGTGTGCAGCAACCTGACTTGCAACTTGCTTTGTAGTAGCCCAGCCGGAACCTTGTATTTCTTTTACATCTCGGTTCGCTGTCTCTATGGCTTGAGCAAGTTCCAACGCTTTTTCATACGCAAGCCCAGTCTTGGACAATAATCTCCGCTGCATTCGATCATCCATTATCCTGCAAACTAGCCTACCTCAGCATGTCTTTCAGGTTGTTCCCGTAATTGCAATCGTGTGCCAATTTCCTCAACACCGCTACATAATCCAATACAGTCTCTCCCGGTTTTCTGTTCCGTGAATTAAATTTGAAACGCTGTGCAATCTCACTCGGTCTGGGATCGAAATGTTCCTTCAGCAAGGCCACTAAGTTAGCAAATGTTCTGTCTCCTGGCTTTTCAGGACTGCATAAGTTTCTCATTAAACTATATGTCTGACTTCCCACGGAAGTGAGCAAAATAGCTCTCCTTTTTCCGACATCATCTATATCATTTGCGTCAAAGAAATGCATCAGCAACTCGCAGTACTCATCCAAGGTCTGTGTCTGAACGTCAAAAGCAGAGACCTTTCCTACCGTAGCAGCCATGATCCTTAATTCAGTACTCTATTTTTTTTTCTTCTTCAAGATGTGATCTGTTGATCCTCGTCACCAATATGTGATATCCGAGTGGTAAGGTCAGAAACTGAGAGAAGCGAGATCTTAGGAACAAAACCCAACTGTTTATTACACGGGGTAGCAGAGAAACATAGCTCTTACAGGCTGGAAGCAAAGCACACAATTTCTTACTGCACGATGGCAAGATGGAGGATTCACCTCTGAGTCATACCCATAATGCACTGCCACATTACGTTAATAACTGGTGTGCCAGGACATTGAGTACATGACCCATTACCTTAAATACTGGTGAATATGAAACCTTACTCTTCGGCTCCATCTGGTGGATAACTTAAACATTACATCCCGGATTACTATAGTTACTGAAATTACTAATGTGTACTTGACCTGAGTACTCAACACAGTTACTGAAATTACTGAGGTGTACCTGACCTGGTAGCACTCTTGCCTGTGTCGGAAGGCCATGGGTTCAAGTCCCACGCCACAGATTTGGAGCACATAATCCAACACTCCAGTGCAGTACTGAGGGAGTCCTGCACTGTCGGAGGTGCCGCCTTTCAGAGGAGATGTTAAACTGAAGTCTCACCTGCCCTTTCAGGTGGACGTAAAAGATCTGATGGCACTATTTTGAAGAAAAGCTGGGGTGTTCTCCCCAGTGTCCCCTTGGCCAATCTTTATCTTTCATTCAACGTCACCACAACAGATGATCTGGTCATCATCACATTGCTGTTTGTGGGAGCTTGCTGTGCAGAAATTGGCTGCCACGTTTCCCACATTACAACAGTGACTACACTTCAAAAGTACTTCACTGGCTGTAAGGCACTTTGGGACGTCCTGAAGTGGTGAAAGGTGCTATAGAAATGCAAGGCTTTCTTTCTTTCTTCCTTTGTCCTGAGAATACTCAATAGTGACACTGACAAAGAAATTCCGCGGGAGGTTAGCGGCAGCGCTACCTGGTGTCGCCCCGCTCTTCTGCGCCCGCAGATCACGACATCGGCCTAGAAATTGGGTTTTGGCTTAGCCAGGGCTTTAGCGCCGGAAATTAGTGCCGGCGCTAAGTCCCCTGCGCGCGCCAAAAATTCAGTGGCGCCGCGCCCAAACGGCTGCCGGCGCTACTGAAGAGTCTTAGCGCCTGGAAAAGGGCGCTAACTGCCGTTTCGCGCCGCAATTCCGGCGCTGCGGCACCCGATGCGGTGTGGCAGGCTGGGGAAGTGCAGGCCTCCTCCTTCCGTTAAGGAGGAGCTGCCTGCACCCGGCCGCGGCCCGCGCAAATCTGCTTAAAAATGAGCCCGGCACCTCGGACAAGTGCCGGGCTTGCATCTGTTCCGGGGGGGGGGGGGGGGGGGGGGGGGGAGAGAAGTCCGGGGAGGGAGCTGCGGGCAGGCGACCGGCGGGAAAGCGGCCGGCCGCCGCGGGGCCTTTAATGCGCCGGCGCTAACTGCAGTAAGGCACCTCTGACAAAACGCTGGTTGCGGCTGCCACGGGCGAGGCGGCCGCAACTCAATTTCGGAGTTCGGGCGGGTTACCACGGCAACCGGGACGCTGCGCACACCGATGACGTCATCGGTGCCGGCGCAGCGCTACCGGAGCAACGCCGATTTAGGGCCCCAGGGAATTTCACTACTGGCCATAACTCCGGCGCAAGGCCCTCTAGCGCCTCAAATGAGGCGCTAAGGCTACTGAATTTTCAGCCGATCATCTCCGGGCGCAGCACCCTGGTAGCGTTTAAGGAGAAAAATTCCCCCTTTGCGCCCTGCAGCAGCGCCGGGTGATGTTACTGACTGCTGCAGGGGTTGTGAACAGCGAGGCCAGCCGCTCACGGGGCGCCATTTAAAGGTACGGTGGCCGGCAGACAGGGAAAAGAATCGCCGATTTTAAAATTACATTTCTGAGCATCGGACGCGGGCTGGGGCATTCCCAAAGCACGGTGCTCCAGCAGATACCAAAACAAATGCAGAGCTCACAGCGGGGAGCCCCTTCCTTTAATTGAGGGAAGAGCCCCTGCAACGTGGCAGTGGCACTGCTGAGCATATCGCCCCGGATCGGGACATTCCCCGCCTCTTGCGCGCCAAGAGGCAAGTGGAGCGCTTGATTTAGTGCTCCCCTTCCCTCTTGGAGCAAAAAGAGGGAATTTAACTAATGTCTGAAAAGGTTAGCGCCTGGCGCTAACTTTTCAAACATTTTTGATTTAGTGCCCCAAATGGCCCTTTCGGGGAATTTCTCCCCCTCCATCGCTTACCTTCAGCAGCTCAAAAAAATCTTGCCGTCACAGTGCTTAAAACCTGGCATTTCTTAAATATTGCAGTTACTAATGGATTTCTAATTCTATTGTGGTGCAGGTTTCAAGGCTGTTAAGTTCAAGAAATAATGACATTTAGAATAGGCTTTCTTTGATAGCCATCCTCACACAGCATTTTACTCAAAACTTGTCAGAAATGTGTGATGTGTTCGCCTCCGCATCCGCTCACCAGATACATTTCAGGACATACATGTAAAGGGAGCACCGACAATCCTGTTAGTGGGTAGATAATTATGATTAATTGCATAGAGCAGTGTGCGGAGAGACGTGGCAATGGATGGGATGGGAATTGTGTGGGAAACTGCTTTGGACAAGGGACACCCATTCATTCTGGGTAAGTCAGTACATTTTGGTTCTTTGTATGATTGAGAAGTCACAGGCTGGATTTTAGGGTTGGAGGTTCCCTCAGGCCGGTTTTTCGGGTCTGAAATGGGCGCCACGCATGGAGCACGCAACTAGGGGCTGCCAACTCTGGCTGGACGTATTCCTGGAGGTTTCATCACATGACCTCCTGCCTCCAAATGCCCCTCCCGCCATTGGTTGCCCGCCACATCCACCCTCGCGGCGCCCCGTCTTCCCACGGCCAATCGGAAAATTAATAGACTGCATTACCTGATTGGATGATTCTTGGCTATCGGTCAAACAGCCTTTTCTCCCCCATCTCCAATACTTTTATTACTAATAAGCAAAAAAGTGTTCAAAGAAAAATGGAAAAAAAAAACACCATTATTTTTTAATAATCATTTTTCTCCCGGGTGTTGCTCCCAGCAGTGTCCTGGAGATTAATCTTCAATTCCTAGAGACTCCAGGCCAATCCTGGAGGGTTGGCAACCCCTGCGCGCACCACACCGAGTGGCCCCAGGCTGGCCAGAAATTGGGCTTAGGGCCTCAGAGCCGCTTGTTGGGCCTCCACAGGCAGCTCACCCATTTTAAAATAGGTAAGTCCCAGGAAAGTGGGTGGAGTGGCACTGGGGAGAAGCAGGGTGTGCGATCGGTATACTGTGGTAGCGGGGCGGGGAGGGGGAACACTCCTGCTCTCTCTGGCTCCAGAGGAGCATTTTAACAAACTTTTGTTTTAAAACAAACTTTTAAGTGGCTGCTGAAGAATCCTGAGCAGACACCAGACTCCTGATCCTGTTCCTTTTCCTGCTCCTGATCTTGCTTCTGATCCTGCACCTTTTTTATTATTCATTCACAGGGTGTGGGTATCGCTGGCAAGGCCAGCATTTATTGCCGATCCCTAATTGACCTTGAGAAGGTGGTGGTGAGCTGCCTTCTTGAACTGCTGCAGTCCATGTGGTGAAGGTACTCCCACAGTGCTGTTAGGGAGGGAGCTCCAGGATTTTGACCCAGCGACGATGAAGGAACTGCAATATACTTCTAAGTCAGGATGGTGTGTAACTTGGAGGGGAACTCGCAGGTGATGGTGTTCTCATGCGCCTGCTGTCCTTGTCCTTCTAGATGGTAGAGGTCACGGTTTTGGGAGGTACTGTTCCTGCGATATCTTGGGACACAACATATATATACACAACTGCACAACATGGCTTCTGGTAAGAACTGTACTACCCATGTGCTTTATTATTATATCCATCAGTAGTCACCAGGTGGCGCTATTACACTTCTCCCTCTTCATTGTACATGACTTGCATGGTATATACAACTCTTAGTATACATTTCTCAAATGGAACCCATTTTATGTTTCCAAATTCTATTATAGAATTCTGTAACAAACAAAAGATACAAACTTATTTCCCATCTTTACAAATTAAACTTTACCACTGGTTTTCTGTTTTGAAGAGGATATCTTCTTTCTTGAAGAGAACTTTCAGATCTTGTTGTAGGACTTTGACCAATTCTAGGCTGAGCCTGCAGAGAATTTTTCTTCAAAGGCTGACCTTGATCTACATTTGGACTGTTTGTCTGCCTGATTCAGGCTCAGACTTAAATTCTGACTTTGTTTTGGACTGGTTTCTGGTACGTCTGATGTAGGATTTGCTACTGGTACTCTACTTGTATCAAGACTATCTGACTCAACAGAATAAATTGAATCATCCCAGCTTTCAACTCCTTCCACATCTGTAGGTAAGATATGATCAATGTGAACAAACCGAACCTTTCCATGATCAAACATCTTGACCAAATATGCACGAGGACCACATATCTTCACTACTCTTCCTGGTAACCACTTTAACCATTTATGGTGATGGTTCTTCACTCTAACCTTCTGGTTCAACTTCACACTTCTCTCTCTAACTCTACCTTTAGCATGACTCTCTTTCTGCCTTGATTGTTTCTCTTCTACAGACTGTGCCAAGTTTGGCTTTAACAAGAACCTGGTTCGTGGCTATCGTTTGAGAAACAACTCTGTTGTTTTTCTACCAGTAGTGGTATGAGGAGTATTCCGATAGGTAATCAGAAAATTTGCCAGTTTGTGGTCCAACGACAACGGACGTTCCTTTGGATTTGGATCCAACATCTGCTTGATGAGGGCACATTTGACAATTTGTACTGTGCGCTCTGCTGCACCATTTGAAGCAGGGTGGTACAATGGAACTTTGGTATGTTTCACATCATTTCTGCTCATGAACTGTGAACTCTTCTGAACAATATTGCAGCTCATTATCAGACACAATTTCTTCTGGGAGGCCATATGAAGAAAGCAATCTTTGCAAATTGTCTAGTGTTTTGCTTGTTGTTATTACCCACATCGGCAACATCTCTACCCAGTGTAATCAACCACCCCCTAGACTGAAGGGTGTGTTGATGCGGGGGGGGGGGGGGTGGTGGTGGGGGTGGAGGTCACAAGCAGTCACAAGATTGGTAAATGAAAAACAGCAGTTAGCTGTGTTTTATTTTTAGAAAACGGGGAAAAAAGGTTCACGTCTGGCAAAATCCAAAACATATGGGCCTAGAAATTGAGTTTGCGCTGCGCCGGGGCTTAACGCCGGAAATTTAGCGCCGGTGCTAAGTCGCGCTGCACGCGCCAAAAATTCAGTAGCGCCGCGCCCAAACGGCTGCCGGCGCTACTGAAGGCTGTTTGCGCCTGAAAACTAGCGCTACGCGCCGCATTGCGGCGCTATTCCGGCACTGCGGCGCCTGATGCGGTGCGGCAGGCTCGGGAAGTGCAGGCCTCCTCCTTCAGTTAAGGAGGAGCTGCCTGCACCCGCCCGCTGGCCGGTTAAATCGCCACAAAAATGAGCCCGGCACCTCGGGGAAGTGCCGGGCTCGCAGCCGAGAAGCATCTGTTCCGCGGGGGGGGGGGGGGGTGGGGGAGTCCGGGGAGGGAGGTGCGGGCAGGCGGCCGGCGGGAAAGCGGCCGGCCGCCGCTCCACCTTTATGCGCCGGCGCAAAGTCGTGTAAGACTCTGTTGCCAGAGTCTTAGTTGCGGCTGCCACGGGCGAGGCGGCCGCAACTGAATTTCGGCACTGGGGCCCGTCACCACGGCAACCGGGACGCTGCGCACACCGATGACGTCATCGGTGCCGGCGCAGCGCTACCGGTGTAACGCCGATGTTGGGCCCTAGTCAATTTCAAAACCGGCTGTAAGTCCAGCGCAATGCCCTCTAGCGCCGCAAAATGGGCGCTAAGCCCACTCAATTTCTAGGCCATGATGTTCAAAAAAGAAAAATGAAGAACAAAACCATCACCCACCCCGGGTGGTTAGGAAGGCAGTTCTTAAATCAATTTTCTCCAAAACAATAAGCCAGGGTTACTTTACCACTGGATCTTTCTCAGCCAGTCCAGGGATCATATCAGGCTCTCAGAACTAAACAATATTCCACCTGGGTTCAATAGTAAACCTCTGTGGCAGCTGCAAGCTGGTTTTCAACAGCAGTCTTGGCTTTCTCCTCTGGCCCTGGCCCTGGCCCTGGCCCTGGCACTGGCCCTGGCACTGGCCTTGAAGGGATGCACTAGTTTTCCTTTTGAACTCCTGACCTCCAGGAAGGGGCACAGGCAGACCAAAGGACCTCACATCTGGAGACCACAACACCATGTTGGATCTGCGCTTCTGTGTCAAGTCTGTCAGGGGAGACACTATTGAAGCAAAATTAGGAATAAATCTCCAGTAATAACCAGTCAGTCCCAGAAATGCTCTTACTTGCTTCTTGTTTACAGGCCTGGGCCAATTTCAGATAGCCTCCAATTTCCTCACTTGTGGCTTAGCATTACCTCTGCCAATTGTAAACCAGAGGTATTCAGTTTCTGACCACCCCAATTCACCTTTCTTCGGGTTAGCAGTCAATTGGTCGGGTTGGAGCCATCCTGCTGCAACCCGAATCAGTTCATACATCTGACTTCTTGGGGATTCACCAGGTTGGAACAGCCACTCATGGAATGTCTGTGCTTGAATCGGTGGACTCAGTTCATACCGCCAAAGTATTTCAGAAGTCAGTTTTCCAAAATCTATCAAATTCTGACCAGGCCTCATAAGCACTTAACAGGTCATCTTTCTTGTAAATTTTATCCACGAATTCTATTAGAAAGTCAAGACCTTCATCATTATTCAACTAAGTTGCATCAAATTCAGAAAATACCTTACTTCTGATTTTACTTCATTCCAGAAGCAACAACACCAGCATGTCTTGTTTTCTCTTTAGTAGAGCAGTAACCAATATCCACATATCAACCTCATTCTTCCACTGGTCATACACTTCAAGCTCCAAGAACATTGGCCGGTAGTCATACCTTGACATTTTAAACTTGCTTTCTTCCATTTTCCACTATGTTTCCAACCTCCACCAAAGGGTTTTCAACAATGTGTGCTTTGTCCTCCCAGCCACCAGAGGGCTAAAGCCAGCATTCTCCACCATATGTAATCAACCACCCCCTAGACCGAAGGGTGTGTTGATGCGGGGGGTGGAGGATACAAGCACAGTCACAAGATTGGTAAATGAAAAACAGCAGTTAGCGGGGTTTTATTTTTAGAAAAACAGGGAAAAAAGGTTCACGTCTAGAAAAATCCAAAACATATGGGGCTAAAAATTCAGTATCGCCGCGCCAGGTCTTTAGCGCCCGAAATTTAGCGCTCGCCCGGATTCCCGTAGCGCCCGCCTGAAATTCAGTTGTGGCGGCCCAAGACGGAGGCGGGCGCTATTGCAGGGTTTGGCCGCCTCGCTTGGGGCGATGAAAGTCAGTTTCAGGCGTCCAGCTGCCGCTGCGGCACCCGATGCGGTGCGGCAGGCTGGGGTACTGCAGGCCTCCTCCTTCTCTTAAGGAGGAGCTGCCTGCAGCCGTGAGATTGCCGCTGGATTCCCCCGGCAAATGAGCCCGGCACCACGGAGAAGTGCCGGGCTCGCAGGAGTCAGACACCAATGCCGCGGGGGGGGGGGGGTGGTGCAGGAGTCCGGGGAGGGAGGTGCGGCCAGGCGGCCGCCGGGAAAGCGGCCGGCCGCCCCTCCACCTTTATGCGCCGGCCTCTCGGAGCTGCAAGGCACCATTTTTCAAACGCTGTTTGCGGCCGGCGCGGGCGAGGCGGCCGCAACTGAATTTGGCGGTCGGCACAGAATCGCATTGGAACCGGGGCGCTGCGCACACCGATGACATCATCGGTGCCGGCGCAGCGCTACCGGCTAACGCCGATGTTAGGGACCAACTGAATTTCGGGCGCTAAAAAACTTCCAGCGCAAAGCACTCTATAGCCAATAAGTGGGCGCAAACGTGACTGAATTTCTAGGCCATGATGTTCAAAAAAAGAAAAATGAAGAACAAAACCATCACCCGCCCCAGGTGGTTAGGAAGGCAGTCCTTAAATCAATTTTCTCCAAAACAATAAGCCAGGGTTACTTTACCACTGGATCTTTCTCAGCTGGTCCAGGGATCATATCAAGCTCTCAGAACTAAACAATATTCCACCCAGGTTCAATAGTAGACCTCTTTGTGGCAGCTGCAAGCTGATTTTCAACAACAGTCTTGACTTTCTCCTCAGGCACTGGCCCTGAAGGGATGCACTAGTTTTCCTTTTGAACTCCTGAGCTAATGGGTAGATTTGCCTCAGGTGTGTTGGAGGTGGGTGTGGCCGTCACCGGAATTGGAGTGAGAGGGGGACTTTGTCTCCATCTGGTGGCCACATACCGTCCATCCACCACAAACCACCCCCATAGCTCACACCAGTTTGAGTGACTATCTATCACTATGAAGAATTGCTGTCCTTCTAGCTCAGCAAAATCTGCATGTAACCTTTGCCACACTCTGGGAGGCCATTTCCTTGGCTGTAATGGTACAGATGGTGGTTCACCGATTGACATGTTGACTATATACTCTATCTCTTTATCTAAACCTGGCCACCATAAGTAACAGCGTGCAAAACTCTTGGTCATGCACATTCCCGGGTGCTGGTCATGAAGATCTCCTAACAATTTAGACCTAAACATATTTGGATAACCACTCTTGCTCCCCACATGATACCATCTTCATCCACTGACAATTCATTCTTACGGACGAAGTATGGGTGGATATCTTCCTCTGATACCTGGTTTGGCCATCTATTTGCTTTGTAACCATACACCTTTGACATAATTGGGTCATGTTTGATTGCCTTACCAATCTCTTCAGCTGTGACTGGCAGCTCATCAATGTATGAGAAATAGAACATTTCTTCCTTATTGGGTGTAACTTGTGATGGGGATGGCAACCTGGACATAGCATCAGCATTACTGTGATCAGCTGATCGTCTATACTCAATGTTATACGCTGACAAAATCAAAGCCCTTCTCTGCATTCGGGCTGCAGCTAAGGTTGGAAATGGGAATTTTGGATGGAGGATTGCTGTCAGGGGCTTATAGTCAGTAACTATGATAAACTTATGACCAAACAAGTATTTGAGAAACTTCTTGACCCCAAAAATCAATGACAAAGCTTCCCTTTCGATCTGCGCATAATTCCACTCCCTGGCCCTGAGAGTGCGTGAAGCAAAAGCAATTGGTCTCTCCTCCCCACTATCTAGTACATGAGAGATCACTGCCCCAACTCCGTATGGAGAGGTGTCACATGCTAACTTGATCTCCTTAGATACATCATAGTGAACTAACATGGTACTCTCTACTAATTGGCTTTTACACTTTTTGAATGCTTTTGATCACTTCCAAGGAACCTGTTTTCTCAACACCTCATTCAATGGATATAACAATGTAGCCAAGTTTGGGAGGAACTTTCTGTAATAATTCAAAAGACCCAAAAATGATGGAAGTTCAGAGACATTCTTAGGAGTGGGTGCATTTCTGATTGCATCCAGCTTTCCCTTGGTTGGATGTAAACTATCTTTGTCTACTCTCTGCCCTGTACTCCACTGAGTTTTGAAACAACTCACACTTGTGAGCTGTCACTTGTACTCCCTGCTTCTCCAGCACTTCATTCAACACCTCATCATGGATTTGCCTGTTTGGTGCTGAAAAGAGTATGGCCTAGAAATTCAGTAGTGCCCCGTTTGGGGCGCCAGCCTCGCCAGGGTGCCAAAAGTAGTGCCCCGGAAGTAGTCGCGGCCGCCCACCGGAAATTCACTTTGCGCACCCCAGAGGGAAGCGCGGCGCTACTCGAGGCGCCCCGCATCCCTCTTGGGGCGCTGCAGCTGAAGATCGCTGCGCAACGTGCCGCAGTGCCACATGCTGCGGCACGGCGCGCTGCGATACTGCAGGCCTTCCCCCCCTTCTTAAAGGGGAGGGGCCTTGTGCAGCGCAATCGAGGATCGCGAGTGCCGGCAAAAGAGCCTGGCGCCGAGGAGAAGTGCCGGGCTCTTGGAACGCAGTCGGCACTCCGCGGGGGAGGACTCAGGAGGCCGGGGACGGCAGCGCGGAGAGGTGCTGGCAGGCGGCCAACAAAAAAACTGTCCGCCCCGCACCTCAGCGCCTCTATCGCCGCAGGTAGGCCCCCCTGAACCAGTCGCAAATAGCGTCCGGCGTTAAAGCAGGGGGTGCAACTAAATTTCACAATCGGGGCGGTAGCAGGGCACTGCGCACACCAATTACGTCATCGGTAGCGGCGCAGCGCTAACGACTAGCACCGCCATTAGCGTCCCGCTAAATTTAGCGGGAGGCGTGGCCAGTGGCTTCCGACCCACTTAGCGCCCTCTTAAGGCGCTAACAGGTGGCGCAGCCCACTAAATTTCTAGGCCTATGTCATCCAGATAACACACTACCCCTTCAATCCCTTGCAAAATTTGGTTCATCAGCCCCCGGAATGTGTCAGGGGCTGAAGACACTCCAAATGGTAGCCTATTGAATTGATATAGGCCTCGGTGAGTAGTTATAGTCAAGCATGACTTGGACTCTTCATCTAACTCAAGTTGTAGGTAGGCGTTTAGATCTAACTTCGAAAAGATCTGGCCATCTGTCAGCGTTGTGAACAAATCTTCCGCATTTGGCAACGCATTGGGTAGATTACACTCTAGAACCTGGTTTACGGTTACTTTATAATCACCACACAACCTTACCTTACCATTTGACTTAGGTACAACAACAATAGGTATAGCCCAATTACTCCGATCTACCTTTGAGATAAAGGTCTCAGTTTCTAGTCTTTTGAGTTCTTGCTCAACTTTCTCCTTGAGTGCATATGGTACGGGACGTGGCTTGCAATAAATAGGTCTTGTGAACTTCTGCACTCTGACACTCACCTTGAATTCTTAGATCGGACTGCCTGTTTCGCTGAGCACCTTCGGACACTGCTTGATGACATCATCTTTTGATGCAAATTTTGCTTGCACACGAGAAATCTCATTCCAACCCAGCTTCAGTGATCCTAACCAATTTCTACCTATCAAGGCAGGCTTGTCTCCTGCCACTACTATGAGAGACAAGCTCTGACACTGATCCTTGTATTTCACTGGTATGGTGACATTTCCTACTACAGGGATTTGCTCTCCTGAGTAGCCTCGCAGCTCTACCTTCAATTTCTCTAGTCGATAATCACATAACTTGTCGCGATATAGTGATTCCGGTACTATGCTCACGGAAGTGTCAATTTCCATGGGTATCCTTGTTTCTGCGACATCCACTTGGATGACGATACCTCGCGAATCGCTGTTCGATACCTTCGTGCTCCTGATGATGTGAATCTCCAGAAACTCCTCATCCTGCTGCTTCTCTTCAATGGTATGTGGTGATTCCTACTTCTAGCATTGCCAGTCGATTTACTCTTCTGTCGGCATGCCTTCGCAAGATGCCCAGTTTTCTTGGAGTTGAAACACTCTGCCTTCACATATGGACAGCTTTGAGCGATGTGTTGTCTCAGGCGCCGATAGCACGACTTCAGTGCACTGTTACCTTGGCCAGTTGCTGAGACTTTAGGGCCCAATTGCCTTTTACTTTTAGCCTGCAGCCAATTCACCTCGGTTGTCTGACGACTGGAAATGGCGCAAAACTCTCGGGAGTATCGGTTGGCCATATCCATCGACATAGCTGTCTGACAAGCTAAGTCAAAAGTCAAGTTGGGGTTGTCAACAATTTACTTCTGATATGTTCATTTTTCAACCCACAAACAAAACGATCACGCAAAGCTCGGTCCTGAAAGTTTCCGAAATGACAGTGAATGGATAGATTTTTTAAAGCTACAATGTACTCACTGATACCCTCGTCATTTAATTGATTGCGTGTTCCAAAACGATAACTTTCAGCAATTTCCAGGGGCTCAGGACTGTAGTGCAGAATCTCCTTCAGTGGCGTGTCCTTTGGTTTGGTGGGAACAGCAAATTTTTCAGGGTTTCGTATACCTCGGGGCCTGCTTTAGTCAAAAAAATAGCTTGTTTCCTTTCTAAAACCGCCTGGTTACGGTTTACATCATTGGGGACTTCGACAATACTATTCGCGGTGAAAAACATTTCTAGCCACTCCACATACGCTCCGAAAGTCTCTCGGTCGTGATCGAACTCACCCAAGCGCCTCATTATTCCCCTAGACATGGCCTTCTGGACTCTGGCAACGTCGACAGTTCAACCACGTGTGCTCGAAATTACCTCAGATTTTTAAGTTTTTTCTGCAAAACAAAGAACCTCTAACAGTCCCTCCGTCGGTTGGCAGGATTATCCTCCAACAAAAACTTCAGCTAGGGAATCGGCAATCCCATCCTCATCGCCAATTCTGTGACATCTTGGAACACAGCATATATATACAACTGCACAACATGGTAAGAACTGTACTGCCCGTGTACTTTATTATTATATACATCAGTAGTCAGCAGGTGGTGATATTTCAGTACCAGCTCCTGTTCCTGCTCCTGCTCCTGCTCCTGTTCCTGCTCCTGCTCCTGCTCCTGCTCCTGTTCCTGTTCCTGCTCCTGCTCCTGCTCCTGTTCCTGCTCATTCTCCTGCTCCTGCTCCTGTTCCTGTTCCTGCTCCTTCTCCTGCTCCTGCTCATTCTCCTGCTCCTGCTCCTGCTCCTGTTCCTGCTCCTGCTCCTGCTCCTGCTCCTGTTCCTGTTCCTGCTCCTGCTCCTGTTCCTGCTCCTGCTCCTGTTCCTGCTCCTGTTTCTGTTCCTGTTCCTGCTCCTGCTCCTGTTCCTGCTCATTCTCCTGCTCCTGCTCCTGTTCCTGTTCCTGCTCCTTCTCCTGCTCCTGTTCCTGTTCCTGTTCCTGTTTCTGTTCCTGTTCCTGCTCCTGCTCCTGTTCCTGCTCATTCTCCTGCTCCTGCTCCTGTTCCTGCTCCTGCTCCAGCTCCTGTTCCTGCTCCTGCTCCTGTTCCTGCTCCTGCTCCTGTTTCTGTTCCTGTTCCTGCTCCTGCTCCTGTTCCTGCTCATTCTCCTGCTCCTGCTCCTGTTCCTTCTCCTGCTCCTGTTCCTGTTCCTGCTACTGCTCCTGCTACTGCTCATTCTCCTGCTCCTGCTCCTGTTCCTGCTCCTGCTCCTGCTCCTGCTCCTGCTCCTGCTCCTGTTCCTTCTCCTGTTTCTGTTCCTGTTCCTGCTCCTGCTCCTGTTCCTGCTCATTCTCCTGCTCCTGCTCCTGTTCCTGCTCCTGCTCCTGCTCCTGCTCCTGTTCCTGCTCCTTCTCCTGCTCCTGCTCCTGTTCCTGCTCCTTCTCCTGCTCCTGTTCCTGTTCCTGTTCCTGCTCCTGCTCCTGCTCCTGTTCCTGCTCCTTCTCCTGTTCCTGCTCCAGCTCCTGCTCCTGCTCCTGTTCCTGCTCCTGCTCCTGCTCCTGTTCCTGTTCCTGCTCCTGCTCCTGCTCCTGTTCCTGCTCCTTCTCCTGTTCCTGCTCCAGCTCCTGCTCCTGCTCCTGTTCCTGCTCCTGCTCCTGCTCCTGTTCCTGTTCCTGCTCCTGCTCCTGCTCCTGTTCCTGTTCCTGTTCCTGCTCCTGCTCCTGCTCCTGTTCCTGCTCCGCATTGTCCAGTTTGGTAGATAGGAGCCTAAAACAGGCGTTAGGCCACTCATGTACATATATAAGGGGCCTAGCACCTGTTTTAAGCGGTTCCAGGGATGTCTGAAAAATGGTCGGACCCAATATCGGGTCGAATGGCTTTCAAACCTCATAGGAACAGGGGAGGCCATTCAGTTCCTCGAGCCTGTTCCGCCATACAATTAGATCATGTCTGATCTGTATATTAACTCCATCTACCCACCTTGGTTCTATAACCATTAATATCCATTTGCCTAACAAAAATCTATCAATCTCAGTTTTGAAATTTTTAATTGACACCCCAGCCCCAGCCTAGCTCTAATTTTAAGGTTCTGCCCCCCTGTTCTAGACTCCCTCACCAGAGGAAATAGTTTCTTTCTATCTACCCTATTAAATCCTTAAATCATCTTAAACACCTCAGTTAGATCATCCCTTAATCTTCTATACTTGGAATACAAGCCTAGTCTGTGCACCCTGTCCTCATAATTTAACTCTTTTGGCTCCAGTATCATTCTGGTGAATCTGCGCTGCACCCCCTCCAAGGCCAATATATCCTTCCCGAGGTGCGGGGCCCAGAACTGAACAAAGTTAAAGAAAGACTTGCATTTATATAGCGCCTTTCGCGACCTCAGGATGTCCCAAAGTGCTTTACAGCCAATGAAGTACTTTATGACGAGTAGTCACTGTTGTAATGTAGGAAACCTGGCAACCAATTTGTACACAGCAAGATCCCACAAACAGCAATGTGATAATAACCAGATAATCTGTTTTAGTGATGTTGGTTGAGGGATAAATATTGGCCCAGGACACTGGGGGAAACTGCCCTGCTCTTCCTTGAAATAGTGTCATGTGATCTTTTACATCTAGCTGAGAAAGTAGACAGGGCCTCGGTTTAATGTCTCATCCAAAAGACGACACGTCCAACAGTGCAGCGCTCCCTCAGTACTGCACTGGGAGTGTCAGCCTAGATTTTTGTGTTCAAGTCTCTGGAGTGGGGCTTGAATCCACAACCTTCTGACTCAGAAGCGAGAGTGCTGCCACTGAGCCACGGCCCCCATCACCAGATGGGGGTCTAACCAGATCTTTACATAACTTCTACCCCTTTGTATTCCAGCCCCCTTGAGATACAAGCCTCCTTTGGGCACAGGACGTTGGTCCCCAAAATTGGCCCTCGTTGTGTCCACTTTACGCCCATCAAACGAGAAAGGCAGCGAGGTCTGATTTCTTCCCCGAGGTCTCTTCATTTCAAAATGCAAACCCTTCTCACTCACCCAGTGCTCCTCACGTCCTGCGATAGCTGCTGGCTGCACACACACACATGCCTACAACTAATAGCTCTTGTTTTTGGAATCAAAGCTAGCAGCTTCAGCCTAGCAGTTTGCCCTGCTATGGGGGAGAGCGAGAAAGTTAAATTAGAATCTAATTTTAGTGCTGGCATTATATCACATGCATTTGCCACTGGTAGTGACTTGAGGTTTATGGTGCGCTGTTGCCAAAAGGGTAATCTGATATCTGCACCGGAAATACTACCTTCAATTTGGCATTACAATGATATCAATAGAATTGCCACTGCTGCTTTTAATTAACATTTTTCTTTCTTTAAAAACCCCAGAAATTGAGCAGCCTCTGGATAAAGCCATTCTATTCTTACAGATGGCTGTCCCACTGACTCCTTCTATTGGTAAAATTTGACTGGCAGTTGGCTGCAGGTAGGAAGCATGGTGTGTGTCCATCTGATTGTACGTTGCACTGGGTTTTACCATCTGCAACCATCAGCTCCCCGCTCGCATATCTCCGCAAGTGGCCCGTATTGGGCCTAACGTGCGTGTGTTCACAAATTAGCCCGAAATGGCCACTTAGGGTTACTTTAGGTTCTCACTTGGGGATCGGTACAAACCTCCATAGCTCAAACTAAGGGGGTAAGAATTTCCTCTTTTTAATTTTGTTTTCAGTACAATCGCAGTGTGTAAACAACCTAGGAAGTTATTTTTTTTAAGTGAGGAAATTCAGACTGAAGTCGTTCCTGCTGCTTACACCATGGGCGAGCTGAAATATGAGAGGTGGCGGTATGTGATTGTTAAAGAGGAGGAAGGGGTTTTTAAAGAAAAACTTGCATTTATATAGCACCTTTCACGACTTCAGGACATCCCAAAGTGCCAAAGCTCCCACAAACAGCAATGTGATAATGACCAGATAATCAGGTTTTTTTGTGGTGTTGATTGAGGGATAAATATTAGCCAGGACACTGGGGAGAACTCCCCTGCTCTTCTTTGAATAGTGCCATGTGAATACATCCACCTGAGACCAGATGGGGTGTCGGTTTAACATCTCATCTGAAAGACGGCACCTCTGACAGTGCAGCACTTCCTCAGCACTGCACTGGGAGTGTCAGCCTAGATTTTTGTGCTCAAGTCGCTGGACATAAGAACAGAAAAATTAGGAGTGGGCCCCTCGAGCCTGCTCCGCCATTCAATAAGATCATGGCTGATCATTGACCTCAACTCCACTTTCCCATCCTATCTCCATATCCCTTGATTCCAAAAATCTATCTATCTCAGCCTTGAATATACTCAACAATTCAGCATCTACAGCCCTTTAGGGTAAAGAATTACAGTGGGAATTGAACCCACTACCTTTTGACATAGAGGCAAAAGTGCTACCCACTGAGCCACAGCTCTACTTTTAAATAATTGTTACGAGGGGTGCTGGGTAGCCATAGTGCAAGTTAGAACCCCACCCCCCGCACTCCATTCTTTGAAGGGTTAGTTGGGTAACTGTTGCTTTCAGAGGGTGAAGACTAGTGCCCAAGGTGGGCAAGGAAGAAAAGGGAATGCCCATTATGTTACCTTGCCAGCCCTGGCAAGGTCATTGAACATTTTTGTGACATTGCTCTGCCATCCAGGTGGGTGAGGTAGTTGGTGAGTAGCTCCTGTGCCACCTCCCTCCAGGCAGTGTTAGTTACATTTCTGGGTGGTTTGGTTGCATTTGCATGTGTGATTTGAAGTGTCAGCTGTGGCTCAGTTGGTAACACTCTTCTCTCTGACTCAGAAGGTTGTGGGTTCAAGTCCCACTCCAGAGATTTAAGCCTAAAATCTAGGCTGGCAGTCCCTAAGGGAGGGCTGCACTGTTGGTAGGTGCCTGTCTTTCAGATGAGATGTTAAAATGAGGCCTCATCTACTTTCTCAGGTAGATGTAAAAGATCCCATGGGTCTATTTCGCAGGGGAGTTCTCCCTGGTGTACTGGGCCAATATTTATCCCTCACTCAACATCACTAAAAAAAAACAGATGATCTGCTTGTTATCACATTACTGTTTGTGGGATGTTGTTGTGTGCAAATTGGCTGCTGCGTTTCCTACATTACAACAATGATTACACTCCAAAAAATTGGCTGCAAAGTGCTTTGGGATGTTCTGAGGTCATGAAAGGTGCTACATAAATGCAAGTTTTTCTTTCTCCTGCCCTATTATTTCCTTCAGAAGAGTTTGGCGTTCTGAATGAATGAAGTGATGCATTTTTCTTCTCTGGCTTGGCAGCATGCCCTGCTGCCCTCTGGGCACAGATGGCACTCAGGTGGTCATAATTCTGTGCAAGTATAACAACAATATCGATAGGACGTACAGTGAAGCCATCAGAGAGTGAAGTGAAAGAGCCAAACTCAGTTCCTCTTTTATCTGTTTCGCCCCCCCGCCACCCCCCACCGTCTGCTGCTGAACTGTGCAGGTTGAACTGTCCTTTTAAAGGCTACATGGAAGTTTCCAGGTTTTTCAGCTGCTTACACCCATTGTACCCTAATGACTGCACCAGTGAGCAGACCCAGGAAACTCACATGTAACTCCCTCTGCAGGCTACCAGTGGACACTTTTTTTTAAAGGGGAAACATCAGTGCCATTCATTGTTGTCAGCTGTGGCTCAGTGGGTAGCACTCTTACCTCTGAGTCAGAAGGTTGTGGGTTCACAGTCCCACTCCAGAGACCTGAGCGCAAAATCTAGGCTGTGCTGCACTGTTGGAGGTGCTGTCTTTCGGATGAGATGTTAAACCGAGACCCTGTCTGCCATCTTAGAGAGACGTAAAAGATCCAACGACACTCTTTTGAAAAAGAGCAGGGGAGTTCTCCCTGTGTCAAGGGATATGGAGATCAGGCGGAAAAGTGGAGTTAAGGTGGAAGATCAGCCATGATCTTATTGAATGGCGGAGCAGGCTTAAGGTTTTTTTTGGCCTACTACTGCTCCTAGTTCTTTTGTCCTAGCCAACATTTATCGCTCAACCAACATCACTAAAACAGATGATCTGGTCATTATCACATTGCTGTTTGTGGGAGCTTGCTGTGCGCAAATTGGCTGTCACGTTTCCTACATTACAACAGTGACTACATTTCAAAAAATACTTTATTGACTGTAAAGCTTTGAGACGTCCTGTATAAATGTAAGTTTTTTGTTTCTTTTCATTTCAAGGCCTGAGTGTCGACAGGCTATCTTTCCTGGCCCGCACTACATCAGAGCCTGCTTCTGTCCTCACCTGACGTCCACAGGCACTTATTGAGGCAGAAATTCCGGTCCCTATGGGGGTGTACTCACCCGTAGGGCTAACGGAAATGCCGGTTTTAGGCATGCACTGTGCATGCGCTGGAAACCGGCATTTCCGATCTGTCAAGAAAGCTCTTGACAGATCCTCCGGCTGCGCTGGAGCAGGGCCTCTGCGGGTGGAGAGTTCCGTTTTTGGAGACCCTCCGTCCGCAGAAAACACTTACAATTCTTGCGCCTGGCAAGGCCTGCTTTTACCAGGATAAGAGTTGAAAAAAGTTTTTAAAAAAAAGTTCCACTGATTTATCATTTAAAAATACTTTAAAGAAAGGTAAGTTTATTTTTAGCCCCATTAAAAACTTTAATTTTTTCCCCCCAAAAATAAAATTTTTGTTTAAAATACTTAATTTATGTAATTTAAAGTCATTTTAAAAATGTGATTTTTAAAAAGAAATTATTTAAAGTTTGACTATGTTTTTGGGGGTGATCTCTGTTCATATATTTGACAGGTCTCTATCAAATGTATGACTGGAGATTCCCTTCTCTGATTGGCTCCCCATGGCCCACGTGATCCCAGGGACGCTGCGAACCGCCTGCGCCTCTGGGATACATGGGCCCTACGCACCGGCAGTTTGGAGAGGCCCAGCAATGGAACTCTGTGCCTCCCGGGAGCTCTCCGGTCCAGGCGCAGATTTTTTCAGATCGCAGCCCTCCGCCCGCGGGAGGCCTGCAAACGAAATTTCTGGGCCATAGTTTCTTATACGCTGTAACTGGGTAGCAATCAGAAGTGGCAACCCAGGACAACTGTCCCCTCCCTAGCTCGGAGACGCTGATGTCAATTGTAACATCATGCTGCCACTCCAGATAAGATCAGCTAACAACAAAAATTTGCATTTATATAGCGGCTTTAACATAGTAAAAAGTCCCAAGGCGCTTCACAGGAGCGATTATCAAACAAAATTTGACACAAAACCACATAAGGAGATATTTGGACCGGTGACCAAATGCTTGGTCATAGAGGTAAATTTTAAGGAGTGTCTTAAATGAAGAGAGAGAGGTAGAGAGGCAGAGAGGTTTAGGGAGGGAATTCCAGAGCTTAGGGCCCAGGCAGCTGATGGGACAGTCACCAATGGTGGAGCAATGAAAACCAGGGATGTGCAAGAGGCCAGAATTGGAGGAGCGCAGTGGTCTCGGAGGGTTGTATAGCTGGAGGAGGGTACAGGGCTAGGGAGGGGCAAGGCCATGGAGGGATTTGAAAACAAGGCTGAGAATTTTAATATTGAGGCGTTGCCAGACTGGGAGCCAATGTAGGTCAGCGAGCAAAGGATGATGGGTGAATGGGACTTGGTGTGAGTTAGGTTTGAAGATGGGAGGCTGGCCAGGAGAGCATTGGAATAGTCAAGCTTAGAGGTAACAAAGGCATGGATGAGGATTTCAACAGCAGATGGGCTGAAGCAGGGGTGGAGATGGGCGATGTTAGCAAGACCGTCTACTTCCACCTCCATAACATCAGCTAACTCAGCACAGTGTCTGTACGAATCACTTCCACAGCCAGTGATGCATTTACCAACCAGGAATTTGTTTTCTTGAATACGAAAGTCATGTAATTTCCTGAAAATTTTCACATCAGATATTGAAATATACTGTACCACGATTGACACATAAAGAGCAAGGAGAAATATAAGAAGGTTGCAATGGAGATTTTCTTTTGCCACAGATTGCCACATGCCACAAACCGGGTGGAAGATAACACTTTAGATTTTCTGGCCCCATCTGCCACCAGCGAGATCCTGTGTCACCAGCAAAGCTTCAGAGAATCGACTCTTGTGTTTCTGAGGGATTGCCAGAAATAAGATTTGCTCTGCCCCATTTAAGGCTAATGAGGAGATGCTGAAATGCTATAAATTGTGAGCAGTGAGGGCATGAGATCCAAAGACAATGGATGAATCTATATTCATCAATTCATCGATGTGTCAGCCCTGGCTCAGTGGGTAGCACTCTCGCCTTTGAATCAGAAGGTTGTGGGTTCGGAGTCCCATTCCAGAGACTTGAGCACAAAATCTAGATCTGACACAATCAGAGGCAGTCCTGAGGGAGTGCTGCACTGTCTGAGGTACCGTCTTTCAGATGAGATGTTAAACCCAAGGTCCCGCCTGCCCTCTCTGATGGACATAAAAGATCCCATGGCACAATTCTGAAGAAAAGCAGGTGAGTTCTTCAGGTGTCCTGGTTAATATTTATCCCTCAATCAAGATCACTACGGCAGATGATCTGGCAATTGTATCATTGCTGTTTGTGGGACCTTGCTGTGTGCAAATTGGCTGCCATGCTTCCTACATTACAACAGTGACTTCAAAAAGTACTTAATTGCTGTAAAGTGCTTTTGGACACTATATAAATGCAATGATGTAAAGGAAGGACTGAGAGAGAAAAAACTTTCACCCAAAGGGTGGTGGGGGTCTGGAACTCACTGCCTGAAAGGGTGGTAGAGGCAGAAACCCTCATCACATTTAAAAAGTACTTGGATGTGCACTTGAAGAGCCGTAACCCACAGAGCTACGGACCTAGAGATGGAAGGTGAGATTAGGCTGGGTAGCTCTTTTCCGACCGGCATGGACACGATGGGCCGAATGGCCTCCTTCTGTGTCGTAATTTTTCTATGATTCTATGAGAACCTTGGGAAACAGCTGAATTGAGATACCTTTTGCCACTGTGAAAAAGGGAAAAAGTAGACTTGCATCTCATCACATCTCTCAGAAGCATTTTAATGTAATTCACATTAAGTATTTATGAAGTGCAGCTACTCTAATGTTGGCAAATGTGGCAGCCATTTTGTACACACCACGACCCCGAAACAACATAGGAACAGGCGTAGGCCATTCAGCCCCTCGAGTCTTTCCCACCAATGAGATAACTGGCCAGTCAATCTGTTTTTTTGGTGTTGTTGGTTGAGAGAGGAATGTTGTCCAGGGCACAAATAGAACCTCCTGCTGTTCTTCAAACAGTGAAACCATGAAATCTTAGGCTCCAGTGGAACACAAAACGGGGCTACAGTTTGATAGTTCATTTGAAGGATGGCATGTCTGACTCTTAGAGTTGCAAACTCTGGTTGCAGGTATTCCTGGAGGAACCTTCTCTTTGCTCAAGTCTTGGGGAGGAGTATATTTGCCCCTTGCCGGCCGTGTGTAAAAAACACTCGATTCTCATTTCACATCAAATTTGGCGCAAATGGAAATCGGGCAGTTTCTAGAATGGGCAGTCGATGCACCATGCCAGCTTGATATCGTCAGTGGCAAGTTAAAAATCTAACCCCTTGGTGTCTATGGAGGTGACAGCACTGCACGATTAGGATTGGCAACTCTGGTTGACGTATCAGCTGGAAATGTCATCACATCACCTCCCGCCTCCAACCATCCCCACACTCCTGCCATTGGTCACCTGACATGTCCATCGTCACGATGCCCCGCCTTCCCGCAGCTAATTGGAAAGTGAAAAGACTCTTTGTTACCCAATTGGATGATTCTTGACTGGCTAAAGAGCCTTCCTTTTTCCCCCCTTGCCAATATTTTTATGACTAATAAGCAGGAGTGTTCAAAGATGCCCCCATGATGCCTATGGAGTTGTCCTGGAGATTAATCATAGAATCGTAGAATCATAGAATCTTACAGCACAGAAGGAGGCCATTCGGCCCATCGTGCCTGTGCCGGCTGTTTAAAAGAGCTATCCAATTATCCCCACTCTCCTGCTCTTTCCCCATAGCCCTGATAATTTTTCCCCTTCAAGTATATATCCAATTCCTGGAGACTCCAGGCCAATCCTAGAGGATTGGCAATCGTAGTCCACCTGTATATACTCTTGGCATCATATTTGACCCTGAGATGAGCTTCCGCTCCATCACCAAGACCGCCTACTTCCACCTCCGTAACATCGTCCATCTCCGCCTCTACCTCAGCTCATTTGCTGCTGAAACTCTCATCCATGCCTTTGTTGCCTCTAGACTCGACTATTGCAACGCTCTCCTGGCCGGCCTCCCAGCTTGCACCCTCCATAAACTTCAGCTCTTCCAAAACTCTGCTGCCCGTATCCTAACTGACACCAAGTCCTATTCACAGATTCACCCTGTGCTCGCTGACCTACATTGGCTCCCAGTCCAGCAACGCCTTGATTTTAAAATTCCCATCCTCATTTTCAAGTCCCTCCAAGGCCTCACCCCTCCCTATCTCTGTAACCTCCTCCAGCCCTACAACCCTCCAAGATCTCTACGCTCCTCCAATTCAGGCCTCTTGCTCATCCCCAATTTTAATCGCTCCACCATTGGCGGCTGTGCCTTCAGCTGCCTAGGCCCTAAACGCTGGAATTCCCTCCCTAAACCTCGCCGCCTCTCTACACCTCTCTCTCCTCCTTTAAGATGCTCCTTAAAACCTACCTCTTTGACCAAGCCTACCCTAATATCTCCTTCTGTGGCTCGGTGTCAAATTTTGTCTGATAGTCGCTCCTGTGAAGCGCCTCGGGACGTTTTACTACGTTAAAGGTGCTATATAAATGCAACTTGTTGTTTCTCTGCCCTTGCACTTGCTTAAAATCTGTTACATCTCTAACTTTTTCCAGTTCTGACGAAAGGTCATCAACCTGAATCATTAACGCTGTTTCTCGCTCCACAGATGCTGCCCGACCTGCTGAATATTTCCTGCATTTTCTGTTTTTATTTCAGATTTCCAGCATCTGCAGTATTTTGCTTTCGTATTGTTGTTGTTATTGTATGGACACAGCTAGTCATTGCATTCCACATGGTATAGCTGTGACAGGGCAACAGAAGCAGGATGGATGACTGCTGCCATCTGCTAATGAAGATATGTGGAAAGGGCACCAAACACATTCACACTGCGACTGAACACAGCTGTTGCAGTTAATAGCCTGCAATGTTGGGGCTCTGGGTGAAAAAGATTCGGGAAATTCTTGTGAGGTAAAACATTCATTACTAATTGCAATGCTGAATAAATCAAAACATCAGTTGAGAATGATAAACAGCATCGGAAGGATTTGCACTGCTTCTAAACCCAAGTGTTGAGCAGAGAGATTTACAAATTTGTGCCAGAGTTGCCTTGACTTTTATTTCCTCCGTCCGTATTCAGCTCTTCAGTGTTCTATCCTATGTTATGAGCAGGTGAACATAAGCATCAAAATACAATGACATGCTTTATACCTATGTAAAATCAGAGAAACTTACAGAATGGAAGGAGGCCATTTGTCCCATCATGCCTGTGACGGCTCTTTGGTAGAGCTATCCAATCAGTTCCTTTCCCCCACAGCCAATGTTCTCTTTATGGCCGCACTGGCTCACCGGCTTTTAAATGGGAAAAAACACGCATGTGTGGTATTTTGGGTGGGCCGGGCAGCTCCTTAAAGGGGCCGCGCACCCCAAAAAAATTAAAGAGAACATTGCCCATAGCCCTGCAATTTTTTTCCCCTTCAAGTATTTATCCAATTCCCTCATCAAAGTTATTATCGAATCTGCTTCTAACAACCTTTCAGGCAGCGCATTCCAGATCACAACAACTCGCTGCGTAAAAAACAAATTCTCCTCATGTTGCCTCTGGCTTTTTCACAATTAGCTTAAATCTGTGTCCTCCGGTTATCGACCCTCCTGCCACTGGAAACAGTTTCTCCCTATTTACTTTATCAAAACACTGCATGCATTAATCACGCTTATCACAAGCTATTAGTGTTTCTTGTCACTTTTAAGAAAAATGATTTTGGTAAATCGTATTTATAATAACTTTGTGCAGCTTTTCTGTGGTTTCCAGCAGCATTTTCTATACGGCTTCACACAGCCAATGTGTGAGTGGTGACTCTTTAGCAGGGAATGACGAATGATTTTCCTTAGCACTAGAGACAGGTTTCTATGAGCTGGCTTGGACCGAGGCCCAACGGTGTATGCATGATTTGAGGTTATACTGAATCCTCTAATGACAAGAATTAATTAAATAAATCCATCCTGGATGTTCCGCTCACTTTGGATTCTCTTCATTAGCGTTTATCATACACAGAGTATGCTCTGCCTTTGTGACCTGCAGTGAAATAGAACCCAATATTAAAAAGAAAGAAACACTTACATTTAAATAGTGCCTTTCAGGACCTCAGAACATCCCAAAGCGCTTTACAGACAATGAGTAGTCACTGTTGTAATGTAGGAAACGCAGCAGCCAATTTGCACTCAGCAAGCTCCCACAAACAGCAATATGATAATGACCAGATAATCTGTTTTAGTGATGCTGACTGAGGGATAAATATTGGCCAGTGTTGTGTTTTGAGTTTTGCTTCAATTAAGTTTGTCCCTGTTCCCGGGTGTTACCTGAAGGGGGTGCTGGGGGGCTCGGTTTTACTTTGTCTTTCACTTTCAGTTTCGGGTTCTGCCATGCAGACAATGTGCTGTAATGTCCACCCATTTACTCAGTAAATAGTAAAAGGTACATTCCGTCTCCTCTATTCATTACTGTTCGGTCAAGATGCAATACTGTCGACGAGGCGGCTGTTGAACTCTCTAGAAGGACGGAGATAGACATGCGAACCTACAGCCGTGATATTGGAAATTGCGACGAGCGGGCCACTCAGCTAGCAACATCAACGGCATTTTGATAGTTGGCTAGCTGCGACGTAGACGGCGGACAGAGTATTGTGTGGGCCAGGCAACTACCGTGAGTGTAGCTACCGTAACTCTGGCTGGAGGAGAAAAAGATTTTTTTTTTAAAACAGAAAAAAGTCCGTGGATCTTAAAGGGACAGTGCACATTAAAACTATGACGACCTTGGGACGTATTGAAGAGTTCTCTGGGGATAAGGACAGTTCGTGGGAGGAATACGCAGAAAGACTGGGGTGTTTCTTTGAGGCCAATAATATTGACAAAGAAGAGAAGAAGCGCTCAGTGTTGCTAAGTGTATGCGGAGCTGCTACTTACTCCGTCCTGCGTTCATTGGTGGCTCCTCATAAACCTAGTGAGGTGGATTATGCTGATTTGATTGAGAAGCTGCAGAAACATTTTAACCCAAAACCCTCAGAGATTGTGCAGTGTTTCCATTTTCACAATTGTAAACAACAGCCTGGACAATCTATTTCAAGTTACATTGCTGAGTTGAGGAAACGCTCATTACATTGTAATTTTGGTGACCATTTAGACAATATGCTCCGTGATCGGATTGTATGTGGAGTGCTGGACTCGGCATTGCAGAGACAGCTGTTAGCGGAGAAGGCCCTGACGTTCTGACTGGCCGAGGAGAAGGCTTTAGCAGCAGAGGCTGCATCGATGAACACACGTATGCTCCGTACAGAGGCAGCACCATCTCAGGCCGCCGAGGAGGTGCACAAGACCACACACGCAGCTGCTGCTGCGAGAGACATGGAGGCAACTAAAGAGACAGGAAGAAAATGTTTCCGCTGTGGGGCTCTCCATGGTTCCACTACATGCAAATTTGTGTCAGCGGTATGTCATTTCTGTAAGAAAAGAAGACACATAGCTCGTGTCTGCATGAAGAAAGCTCAGGCTGCTGCAGCAGAGCCAACACAAGCATCGCAGACACACACCCTGACACTGGAGGACAACGATGAGTACACAGTGTATACCACGGAAGCTGAGCAGCTACCCCACAGACGGTGGGGATACACGGCAAATGTGATCATGAATGGGGCACCACTCTGCATGGAGGTGGATTCAGGCTCAGCGTGTTTGTTGATAAGTGAAGAGACTTACAATAGGCTGTGGCCAAGTGAACCCCCGGCGATGGCTCAGGTCAGTGGCGTGCTACGGCAGTGGTCCCAAGCTCAACTCCAGGTGCTGGGTATGATTCATGTGGAAGTTAAGTATCAGGCAGTCAAGGACACACTTCCACTTTATGTGGTGGCGGGGCAGGGCACAAGCCTGCTGGGCAGAGATTGGTTTGAGCCCCTCGGTATTGAAGTGACAGGAGTACACACGGTACAGCGACAGCCCATAATGCCTATGTTGGAGAACTATGAAGAGGTTTTTGGTGAGTTCGGGGCCTGTCGGGGACCGCCAGTCTCAATCGAAGTGGACCCAGGGTTAGCGCCTAAGTTCTTCAAGGCGCGACCAGTTCCTTTTGCGTTGCGCAAGAAGGTGGATGAGGCCCTGGATAAGCTGGTGAACCAAGGGGTTCTCTTGCCAGTGAAGAACTCCCGTTGGGCCACCCCTATCATGCCCATTGCAAAGAAGGATGGGGGCCTGCGCATCTGTGGAGATTACAGATGTACGGTTAATACTGCTGTGTTACCAGATGTGTATCCCTTACCAACAGTTACAGAGCTGTTTTCAACACTGGCTGGAGGCATTCTGTTCACCAAGCTGGATCTCAAGCAAGCATACCAGCAACTGGTCCTGGATGAAGAGTCAGCCGAGCTATTGACAATCAACACCCACAGAGGACTTTTCCGAGCCACAAGGCTGCAGTTTAGGGTGTCTACGGCTGTGGCAATCTTTCAGAGGTTCATGGACACCCTGTTGGCTGGTGTTCCGGGAGTTCAGCCTTACTTTGATGACATACTGATTACAGGCAAGACACAGGAAGCCCATGATGAGCGGCTGCAGGAAGTACTACGCCGGCTGGCTGAGGTAGGACTACGCCTTCAGAAGGAGAAATGTGTGTTCGCTGCCAATGGGGTGGAGTTCTTGGGATTCTGAGTGGACAAAGACGGTGTGCATCCGACTACGGTGAAGGTGGAGGCTATCAGGAGCGCTCCCACCCCCAAGAACAAGACTGAACTGCAGGCATTCCTCGGACTGTTAAACTTCTACAGTTGTTTTCTCAAGGGCAAAGCCACAATCTTAGAGCCACTGCACAGGCTGTTAGACCAAGCAACAGTGTGGAACTGGACCTCAGCTCATGAAACAGCCTACAGACAGGCAAAGGAACTGCTACAAGCAGATAAGGTTCTGGCACACTATGATGAAAACAAGCCATTGGTGTTGGTGTGTGATGCCTCACCATACGGGCTGGGAGCTCTGTTGGGTCACATAGAGACAGATGGCCGGGAAGCGCCTATCAGTTTTGCCTCAAGAACACGCTCAACAACAGAACGTAATTACACCCAGATTGACAAGGAGGCCCTAGCCATCATATTTGGGGTAAAGAAGTTCGGCCAGTACCTGTTAGGGAGACAGTTCGTCATCTACACAGACCACAAGCCACTCTTGGGGCTCTTGCATCAATCCAAGCCCATGCCCCAGATCATATCACCGCGTATGCTTCGGTGGAGTCTGATGTTGGGGGCCTACAGTTATGAACTTTGCTACAGGCCTGGGAAGATGCTGGCTAATGCTGATGCTCTGAGTCGCTTGCCTTTGAACCGGCCGATGGCTGAGATGCCACCACCCCTGGAGGTGCTGCTACTGGAGGAGGTTCTGGAGGCCCCACTCCATGCCCAGTGGATTGGCAGCCTCACACAGAAAGATCCAGTCTTATCACGGGTGCTACGCTGGCTGCTGCATGGATGGCCCTCCGAGGTCCAGGAGGAGCATTTCAAGCCCTTCGTTCAGAGGCGCCATGAAATGTCTGCACACAAGAACTGCGTGCTCTGGGGAAGCCGTGTGGTGGTTCCTGCCGCCGCAAGAGAGGAGGTGCTGAAAATGCTGCATGACTCACACCCTGGGATTGTGCACATGAAGGCGTTGGCGAGAAGCTACGTCTGGTGGCCGGGGTTGGACCGAGACGTGGAGGAGGTGGTAAAGAGCTGTGAGACATGTCAGCTGACTCGCCATAGCCCATCCAAGGCTCCCCTTCACCCCTGGGAGTGGACCACTCATAAATGGTCAAGACTCCACATTGACTTTGCAGGGCCATTTCAGGGGAAGGTCTTTTTGATAGTGGTGGATTCTCATTCGAAATGGCTGGAGGTGGCTATCATGAGCTCCATGACATCCAGTGCAGTGATCAACACGTTGCGTTTGCTGTTTGCCACACATGGGGTCCCCGACGTGCTGGTTTCGGACAATGGAGCAGCCTTCACGTCAGCGGAGTTCAAGGCTTTTGCAGGCAGAAACTGGATCTGCCACGTGACCACAGCGCCCTATCACCCCTCCTCTAATGGGCAGGCAGAGAGGATGGTACAAACCACAAAAGAGGCACTGGTGAGGATATCGGTGGGGGACTGGCAAACCAGATTGGCCAGGATCCTGTTATCACAGCATACCACACCAAACTCAGCAATGGGGAAGAGTCCTGCCGAGATGCTGATGGGTCGCCGGCTGGCAACTGCACTGGACCGGCTACACCCGGACTACAGGGATGAGATGCACACAAAGCAAGAGGAGCTGGCTAAGAAGCACCAGGGCACCGCCAGGCAGTTTGAGCCGTCAGAGACTGTGTTTGCCCGTTGCTATGCAGGAGGAGACAAATGGATGCCTGCCGTGGTGGAGCAGGCCACGGGTCCCCTGTCGTACAGCGTCCGTACACCTGATGGCCAGCTACACAGATGCCACGTAGACCAGCTACGGGGTCGTACTCCGGTGAGAGTAACAGAGACGTCACAGGCTAGGCCATTGTCTCCACCACCTCTGCCAGGCAGTGACGGCCTGCTTCCTGCAACAACGACGGAAGCCACATCGACAGAAGGTGTCACGGAGTCATCAGCCACGGAGGAAGGTTTTCCTGCGGCTAGCAGTGGCACCCCGACTATGCCTGTCCAGCGGCGCTCAAGTCGGGTTAGATTCCGTCCCAGACGCCTGGAGGACTAAGGGGTTTTATCTGGGGGAAAGGAGTGTTGTGTTTTGAGTTTTGCTTCAATTAAGTTTGTCCCTGTTCCCGGGTGTTACCTGAAGGGCTTGGTTTTACTTTGTCTTTCACTTTCAGTTTCGGGTTCTGCCATGCAGACAATATGCTGTAATGTCCACCCATTTACTCAGTAAATAGTAAAAGGTACATTCCGTCTCCTCTATTCATTACTGTTCGGTCAAGATGCAATAGCCAGGACACTGATTTAGTGCTATGGGATCTTTTATGTCCACCCGAGAGAGCAGACAGGGCCTCAGTTTAAAGCCTCATCCAAATGACAGCGCAGCACTCCCTCAGTACTGCATTGGAGTATCAGCTGAGATTTTCATGCTCAGGTCTAACTGGAGTGGGACTTGAACCCACAACCTTCTGACTCAGGAGACAAGAGTGCTACCAATTGAGCCATGGCTGACACAGGTCAAACAACACAGTCCAGTAGAATTTTACATCACTTAATTTAATTGGGGGAGTTTGGTGTTCATCATAATATCCACTGCAGGCAGAAAACACATTTTCCTCAAAATATAACAGAAACAGCCCAGCAATTTGGACCAACTCTTATCCTACATTGGCTCCCAGTTAAGCAATGCCTCGATTTCAAAATTCTAATCATTGTTTTCAAATCCCCCATGGCCTTGCACCTCCCTATCTCTGTAATCTCCTCCAGCCCCACAACCCCCTGAGATATCTGTGCTCCTCTAAATCTGCCCTTTTGAGCATCCCTGATTATAATCACTCATCAATCAGTGGCCATGCCTTCTGTTGCCTAGGCCCTAAGCTCTGGAATCCCCTGCCTAAACCTCTCTACCTCTCTTTCCTCCTTTAAGACGCACCTTAAAACCTACCTCTTTGACCAAACATTTGGTCATCTGTCCTAACTTCTCCTTATGTGGCTCGGTGTCAAATGTTTTGCCTTATAATATTCCTGTGAAGCACCTTGGGACGTTTTACTACATTAAAGGTGCTATAGAAATACAAGTTGTTGTTGTTATAAAGTATAGCGACAGCTATAATGGATTTCAATAACACAACAACAGTGGGGCAGTTTTTGACTTTTCAAGACTTACCTTTAAAGGGCCTCTTCTCTTCCTTCGCCCATGGAACTGATCGAAGGTTGCACTGAGCAGGCCCCAACCAGTTCCTACCTAAAATGATAGGACTTCCAGAGATCACAAGAGCCTAACCACAGCCACACGACTATCTTTATGGTAAACTTCTGAAATTGTCAGATGTTTTCAGGACCAACTCTAAGATAAATATTTTACAACGCTATCATCTTATATTTCTATAGCACCTTTAACGTAATAAAACATCCTAAGGCGCTTCACAGGAGTGATTATAAAATTTGACATCGAGCCAAGTAAGGAAATAGTAAGGCAGATAGCTTGTACAGCACAGAAACAGGCCATTAGGCCCAACAGGTCTATGCTGGTGTTTATGCTCCACACGAGCTTCCTCCCACCTTACCTCTCCTCACCCTATCAGCATATCCTTCTATTCCTTTCTCCCTCATGTGTTTATCTAGCTTCCCCTGACCAAAAGCTTGGTCAAAGAGGTAGGTATTTAAGGAGTGTCTTCAAGGAGGAAAGAGAGGTAGAGAGGCGGAGAGGTTTAGCGAAGCAATTCCAGAGCTTAGGGTCTTGGCAGCTGAAGGCACGGCCACCAATGGTGGGGCGATGAAAATCAGGGATGCGCAAGATGCCAGAAATGGAGGAGCGCAGAGATCTTGGAGGGTTGTAAGACTGTAGAAAGTTACAGAGATAGGGAGAGACGAGGCCATGGAGGGATTTGAAAACAAGGATGAGAAATTTTAAATAGAGGCATTGCTGGACCCAGAGCCAATGCAGGTCAGCAAGTACGGGGTGATGGGTGAACGGGACTTAGTGCGAGTTAAGATATGGGCATCAGAGTTTTGGTTGAACTCAAGTTTACAGAGGATGCAAAGTGGGAGCTTGGCCACCTTGTCATAGCATGTACAGCACAGAAACAGGCCGTTCGGCCCAACAGGTCTATGCTGGTGTTTATGCTCCACACGAGCCTCCTCCCACCTTACTTTTCCCCACCCTATCAGCATATCCTTCTATTCCATGACCCCACTGCCGAACATCAAGCCACCATTTCCAAGACGGTCACTGACCTTATCTTCTCTGGAGATCTTCCCCCCACGGCCGCCAACCTCATAGTTCCTCAACCCCGCACAGCCCACTTCTACCTCCTTCCCAAGATCCACAAACAGGACTGCCCTGGTAGACCCATTGTTTCAGCCTGTTCTTGCCCCACGGAACTTATCTCTTCCTATCTCGACTCTGTTTTTTCTCCCCTTGTCCAGTCTCTTCCCACCTACATCCGCGACTCTTCCAACACCCTCTGCCACTTTAACAGTTTCCAGTTTCCTGGCCCCAACCGCCTCCTTTTCACTATGGGCGTACAATCCCTCTACACCTCCATCCCCCACCAAGATGGCATGAGGGCGCTCCACTTCTTCCTTGAATAGAGGCTCAACCAGTCCCCATCCACCACCAACCTCCTCTGCCTGGCTGAACTTGTTCTCACATTGAACAACTTCTCCTTTGATTCCACTCATTTCCTCCAAATCAAAGGTGTTGCTATGGGTACCCACATGGGTCCTAGTTATGCCTGCCTTTTTGTGGGATATGTGGAACACTCTTTATTCCAGTCCTACTCGGGTCCCCTCCCTCACCACTTTTTCCGGTACATTGATGACTGTATCGGTGCCGTTTCCTGCTCTTGCCCTGAACTAGAAAATTTCATTCGCTTTCCTTCCAATTTCCACCCTTCCCTCACTTTCACATGATTCATCTCCGACTCTTCCCTTCCCTTCCTCGACTTCTCCATCTCCATCTTTGGGGATAAGTTATTGACCAACATTCACTACAAGCCCACTGACTCCCACAGCTACCTGGACTACACTTCCTCCCACCCCGCCTCCTGTAAGGACTCTATTCCATCCTCCCAGTTTCTCCGTCTCCGCCGCATCTGCTCCGACGATGCCACTTTCCATATCAGTGCTTCCGACATGTCTTCCTTTTTCCTCAACCGAAGATTCCCCTCTACTGTGGTTGACACGGCCCTCGACTGTGTCCGTTCTATCTCCCGTACTTCTGCCTTCACCCCTGCCCCTCACTCCCAGAACCACGATAGAGTTCTCCTTGTCCTCACCTTTCACCCCACCAGCCTCCACATTCAACGAATCATCCTCCGCCATTTCCGCCACCTCCAGCGTGATCCCACCACCAAACGCATCTTCCCCTCACCTCCCCTTTCAGCATTCCGTAGGGACCGCTCCCTCTCCGACACCCTAGTCCACTCCTCTACCACCCCAGCACCCCTTCCCCTTTGCCCGGCACCTTCCCGTGCACCTTCACAATATATATTAATGATCTGGACGAGGGAATTGGATGTAATATCTCCAAATTTGCAGACGACACAAAGCTGGGTGGGAGGGTATGCTGTGAGGAGGATGTCATGAAACTCCAGTACGATTTGGACAGGTTGGGTGATTGGGCAGAAACATGGCAAATGCGCTATAATGTGGATAAATGTGAGGTTATCCACTTTGGTGGCAAAAACAGGAAGGCAGATTATTATTTGAATGGCAATAGATTGGGAGAAGGGGAGGTGCAAAGAGACCTAGGTGTTCTTGTGCACCAGTCGCTGAAGGTAAGCATGCAGGTGCAGCAGGCGGTTAAGAAGGCAAATGGTATGTTGGCCTTCGTAGCAAGAGGGTTCGAGTACAAGAACAAGGATATCTTGCTGCAGTTGTACAGGGCCTTGGTGAGACCGCACCTTGAGTATTGTATGCAGTTTTGGTCACCTTACCTGAGGAAGGACGTTCTTGCCATGGAAGGAGTGCAGCGAAGATTCACCAGGCTGATACCTGGGATGGCAGGAATGACGTACGAGGAGAGATTGTGTCAATTGGGCTTATACGCACTGGAGTTTAGAAGATTGAGAGGGGATCTCATCGAAACCTATAAAATTCTGTCAGGTCTGGACAGACTAGATGCAGAAAGGATGTTTCTGATGGCCGGGGAGTCCAGAACCAGGGGTCATAGTCTAAGGATAAGGGGTAAGCCATTTAGGACTGAAATGAGGAGGAATTTCTTCACCCAGAGAGTGGTGAACCTGTGGAATTCTCTGCCACAGAGGGCGGTGGAGGCCAGTTCATTAAATATATTTAAGAATGAGTTGGATATATTTCTTGAGGCTAAAGGGATCAAGGGATATGGGGAGAAGGCAGGGACAGGGTACTGAATTTGGATGATCAGCCATGATCTCATTGAATGGCGGAGCAGGCTCGAAGGGCCGAATGGCCTACTCCTGCTCCTATCTTCTATGTTTCTATGTTTCTAAACGCAGGAGATGCAACACATGCCCTTATACCTTCCCACTGTCCAGGGCCCCAAACATCCCTTCTAGGTGAAACACCGATTTACTTGTACTTCTTGCAATTTAGTATACTGTATTCGCTGCTCACGATGCGGTCTCTTCTACATTGGGGAGACCAAACGCAGATTGGGTGACCACTTTGCAGAACACCTCCATTCAGTCCATAAGGGGGACCCCGAGCTCCTGTCACTTTAATTCACCGCCCCATTCCCACTCAGACCTCACCGTCCTTGGCCTCTTGCATTATTCCACAGAAGCTCAGCGTAAGCTCGAGGAACAGCACCTCATCTTTCGATTAGGCACTCTAAAGCCCTCTGGACTCAACATAGAGTTCAACAATTTCAGATCATAACCTCGGCCCCTATCACATATATATAT
This sequence comes from Somniosus microcephalus, assembly GCF_052327205.1. Classification (NCBI taxonomy): domain Eukaryota; kingdom Metazoa; phylum Chordata; class Chondrichthyes; order Squaliformes; family Somniosidae; genus Somniosus; species Somniosus microcephalus. The sequence continues at coordinate 256,154,151 of NC_140987.1, read as the reverse complement.
TTTCTTCTTTTTTTTATCCACACTTTTTGTTTTTTCTTCCCTCCCTTCAGCTGTCCTTCATTCTACCAGCGCAATTCACACCCCAGCTAGAGCCATCCTTTGTTCCTTAACCTGTCCCATTTCCACCTCCCCTTGCCTTGAATATCTCTTAATGGGCCAGAAATTCGCGGCCAAAGGCGTGAGTGCGCTCGGGGTACTCACGCATCTGGCCGTTGGAAATGCCGGCGTTCAGCATGAACAGCGCATGCGGGGAACGCCGGCATTTCCAGACCTCGAGCGCGTGCGACTGCACAGGCAGCGCTTGCGCAGTGAACTTCGTAGATTTCATTCATGAAATCCGTGAGGGTAAGTCCTCAGAAGTTACACTTGAAAAAAGCAAGTGTAAAGTGGTTCATTGGCTGCGGAGGAAGAAACATTTTATCGTGGAGCTCCTGAAATGCAATATTTTTGTTTGGGAAAGGGAGGGAAGTTATTTTAAGAAATTTTAAGTAAGTTTTAAAGTTAAATTTTTTTTTTTTTTAAAAGGGTTTTCAGAACGGTAGGTAGAAGGAGCAATTGTGGCTGTGTGAATGGAATGTGAGAATGAGTTATGTATGTATGTCCACATATATTCCTTTACGGAAATGTATGTATGTTTTATATTCCTTTACTAATGTGTATGAATGTATGTTTTTAATTATGATTTTCCAATAAGTTACTTTCTCTGAAAGTCATAATTAAATAATACATTCATACACATAAGTAAAGGAATATATACATAACACGCAAAGGAATATATACAGACATACATACTTTCAGAAGCTCCACGATAAGAAATATCTTCCTCCGCAGCCTCTGGAGCAACTGTACCCATGCTTTTTTCATGTGTAAGTTGTAAGGACTTGACCTCACTGAAAGCAGTAATGAAAGCGGCGAATTATACTGCGCACGCGCTGCCTGTGCAGTCGCACACGTTCTGCCTCTGAACCCCTTCGTTCAGAGGACAGGAAATGCCGGTTTTCCCCAAAAGCACTGTGCATGCTGAAAACCGGCATTTCATCCGGCCAGATGCGTAAGTACCCCGACCGTACTCGCGCAGTTGGAAGGGAATTACTGGGCCAACATTTTACATGTCAATAAAATGAAAAATTTAACAATTGCACGACTTGCCCCCTCGCATCTGCGACTGAGGGTCCAAGGAGGTGCATTGCGCAGGAGGTCATCATCGTACGTATCCTCACACTGTTCCCTTTGGGGAACTGTATGAAGTGGTGGAAGGATTTATGGCCGTGATTAACGCTCATTCCGTGACCGTAACCATCTTTGAACCAGCCATTAGGGTGGTTAGTCCTATGGCGGGAGGGTTTTACGGGCTCCCACAACCCATCTGAGGGGGGGCGGCCACCAACACCCACGGACGCAAGTATCCCGCTGGATGTCCACCCAGAATTTAAAGTTGGAACTCCGACTCCACTTGCCGGGACTGTCTGGAGTGGGGTTCAAAACCCTACTCCTTCTGGCCCAGCGGCGGGGATGCTTACTGCTACGCAAAAGGCCCACTCCGCACAAAAGGTGACACCCATATGTTTCCTGTGCCTTTTCCCTCCCCGTGACTGGAGCCCTATGCTGCCATTTCACGTTGCTAATCGGATTGGGCCTTTGTCATAGCGGTAGGATCCCCGCCGCTGGGCCAGATCAGGGTAGGGTTTCGAACCCCGCTCCAGACAGTCCCGGCAAGTGGAGTCGGAGCTCCGGCTCTAAATTCTGGGTTGACATCCAGTGGGATATTTGCGTCCGTGGGTGTGGGTGGCCCCCCCTCCTTGTATAGCTTGTGGGAGCCCGTAAAACCCTCCCGCCATAGGGCTAACCGCCCTAATGCCTGGTTCAAAGATGGTTACGGTCACGGAATGAGCGTTAATCATGGCCATAAATCCTTCCACCACTTCATACAGTTCCCCAAAGGGAACAGTGTGAAGACACGTATGACGACGACATTGCTAAACAAATAAATGGAATTAAAAAAATTCTTTTAGGGCTTTTAAAAGTCTTTAAATTGCTTTAATTCTGTTTAAAACTACTTCAGATTACTCAAAATAATGTAAACATTTTAAAAAGTTTATAAAAGTTACCAAAATCTTCAAAAAACTTCCAAAAACCTATTTAAACTGCTGCTTTGCATGTAAAAATGCTTAGCAGCTTGACAGAAACATTGGGGGCGTGTCCAGTGAAACTGAGACCTCAAGGGGCGTGTCTCACTTGCACTGCACGCTCCTGGCTTCGCGCTGGCTGCACTCCTGGGCGGCGTGACGTCATACGCTGCCCGGGATTCTTCTTCTGGAAACACCAATTCCAAGCGTCCCTGGAGCTGATCGGCAGTAGCGCGGGGTAAGTGCAGAAACGGGGCTGCAAGCCCCGTTCACCAATTTCTGGCCCATTGTCTCTCAATGTCTCTTAATCTCTCCCGCTTTCTATCCTATCCTTCCCTTTTGTTCTTTCATCCCCGCCCCCTTTTCCCAGCCCCCAAACTTGCTTTCCATTTCCTGCTTTTTTTCCAGTTCTGACAAAAGGTCTTCGACCTGAAACGTTAACTCTGTTTCTCTCTCCACCGATGCTGCCTGGCCTGCTGAGTTTTTCCAGCGTTTCCTGTTGTTATTTCAGATTTCCGACATCCGCAGTATTTTGTTATCCTTCTATTCCTTTCTCCATCATCTGCTTACCTAGCTTCCCCTTAAATCCATCTGTGCTAATCACCTCAACCACTCCATGTGGTTACGAGTTCCACATTCTCACCATGCTCTGGGTAAAGAAGTTTCTCCCTGTGAATTCCCTATTGGATTTATTAGTGACCTATCTTATAGTTATGGCCCCTAGTTTGGGTCTGCCCCACAAATGGAAACATCTTCTCCACGTCTACCCTATTAGGTCACCTCTCAGCCTTCTCTAAAAAAGAGCCCCATCCTGTTCACTCTTTGTAGCAACTTGAATGGAAAACACATTTTTTTAGAGATGGAAGCATTATTGTTTGTCCTGATCTGTCAGACAGAATGAGGGATGTTATATCTTGTGATAGTCTTAAAAGATCAAAATTCATGAGGCAGATTGGAGGTTTACCATGCACATACTCAATCAAGTGTCTTGCTTGCCAAAATGCATATTTAAAAAGACCATTCTAATTAAGATTTCTTTGAGATTTAAAAGAAAATCCATGATAAAGTGAGAGAATGTGAAATAGCAGACTACCTGGCGTATGAACGAGTGTCCAGGCATGAGATCGCAGCAATTATTTTGGCAATTCATCCTGGCACAGGGGAAAATTGTGTTAAACCCTCTTAAAACTAATGAGATCTTCTGACAAGGTCATTTAAATTATCATGTTGTAGGGATCAAAATGTAATCCATCTCCGAATGCTCTAGAGAACTTATCTTCCAATTTGGAGCTCACACAATTATCACAAGCAAAAATACCAGAGCTGTAAAGTCCTCTAACTTTTATCATCATGCCTGTGCCGGCTCTTTGAAAGTGCTATCTCATTAGCCCCACTCTCCTGCTTTTTCCCCACAGCCCTGCAAATTTTTTCCCCTTCAAGTATTTATCCAATTTCCTTCTGACAGTTACTATTGAATCTGCTTCCACCACCCTTTCAGGCAGCACATTCCAGAGCATAACTCGCTGCGTAAAAAAATTCTCCTCATCTCCCCTCTGGTTCTTTTGCCAATTATCTTAAATTTGTGTCCTCTGGTTACCGACCCTCCTGCCAGTGGAAACAATTTTTCCCTATTTACTCTATCAAATTTTTTCATGATTTTAAACACCTCATTTAAATCTCCTCTTTACCTTCTCTGCTCTAAGCAGCCTTCCTAAAGTATGGTGTCCATAATTGGACATGATTCTCCAGCTGAGGCCTAGCCAGTGGTTTATAAAGGTTTAGCAAAACATCCTTGCTTTTGTACTCTCTGCCTTTATTTATAAAGCCCAGGATCCTGTATGCTTTTTAACAGCCTTAGCTACTTGTTCTGCCACCTTCAAATATTTCTGTACGTACACCCCCAGGTCTTTCTATTCCTGCACCCCCTTTAAAATTGTACCATTTAGTTCACATTGCCTCTCCTCATTCTTCCTTCCAAAATGCATCACTCCACACTTCTCTGCGTTAAATTTCATCTGCCATGTGTCTGCCCATTTCATCAGTCTGTCCATGTCCTCCTAAAGTCCATTACTATCCTCCTCACTGTTTACTACATTTCCGAGTTTCATGTCATCTGAAAACTTGGAAATTGTGCTCTGTGTACCCAAGTCCAGGTCAAGAATATATATCAAAAAGAGCAGTGGCCCTAATAGCAACCCCTGGGAAACACCACTGTATACTTCCCTCCAGTCTGAAAAACAACCACTCACCACTAGTCTTTGCTTTCTGTCTCTTAGCCAATTTTGTATCCATGCTGCCACTGTCCCTTTAATCCCATGGGCTTTAATTTTGCAACAAGTCTATTACGTGGTTCCTTATCAAACACCTTCTGAAAGTCCATATACACAACATCAATCGCATTACCCTCATCAACCCTCTCCATTGCATCATCAAGGAACTCAATCAAGTTAGTCAAATTTGCCTTAACAAATCCATGCTGGCTGTCATTGATTAACTTATGTTTTTATGCAAGTGGCATGATTTTTGGTCAAAATCCTGGAACTCCCTACCTAACAGCACTGTGGGAGTACCTTCACCACATGGACTGCAGCGGTTCAAGGAGGCGGCTCACCACCACCTTCTCAAGGGCAATTAGGCATAGGCAATAAATGCTGGCTTTGCCACCGATGCCCATGTCCCATGAACGAATTTTAAAAAATAATAATTTTGTCCCGGTTTAATGTCTATAACTTTTCTCACCACTGACATTAGGCTGACTGGCCTGAAATTGCTGGGTTCATCCCTCTCCCCTTTTTTGAATGGGTGTGTGAAGCCTCCAGTCCTCTGGCACCACTCTCATATCTAAGGAGGATTGAAAGATTGTGACCAGAGCCTCCGCAATTTCCACCCTTCCCTCAGCAACCTAGGATGCATCCCATCTGGTCCTGGTGACTTTTATACTTTGAAAGAAAGAAAAAGAAAGACTTGCATTTCTATAGTGCCTTTCACAACCACCGGTTGTCTCAAAGCGCTTTACAGCCAATGAAGTACTTTTTGAAGTGGAGCCAATGTGGTAATGTGTTGCTAACCTTATAAGTCCCCTTTATTTATTTTTATCCTATCCAATTTCCCTACTACCTCCTCCTTCAATGTGGCATTGGCAGCATCCTCTTTGTTTGTGAAGACAGATGCAAAATACTCATTTAGTCAGCCATGCCCTCTGCCCCCACAAGAAGATCTTTTTGGTCCCTAATCGACCCCACTCTTCTTTTGACAATATATATGATTAGATTCTAGGATGGACAGAAGAATGATTTTGGGAGAGTCCCTGCTTCTGTAGGGGGTGACCAGTGGGGTGGCACGTGCGCCCAGTCAGTTATGCCTCTGACTGTTTATGAGCGGTTCGAACCGCTCCCACGCCCCTGGGTTCTAGACCCCGGACTTAGGTACAAGGCGGCGGTACAGAGAAGACTCGAGTAGGCAGGTGATTGGATGTAAACAAAAACAAAGATTTTATTGAAGAGGAAAAATTCAATCCAATTCAATTCAATTTTATTTGTCATATATGCAGCAAACATATGTACTGCACAATGAAATGTTGATTTTTACGAGTCCTCCCAACATTGGAATAAATATGGCATAGCAATGATAAAAATACTAATAGAAATACAGTAATAATAAATAAAACAACAGTAATAAATTATTCATTCATGAGTCTTATGGCCTGGGGGTAGAAGCTGTTTCGAAACCTGCTGGTATGAGACCGTATGCTTCGATATCTCTTACTGGACGGGAGCAGGGCGAAGAGATTGTGGCTGGGGTGGCTCACGTCTTTGATGATTCTCAGGGCCTTCCCCCTGTAATGTACATACCTTTAAGTGGGGAACTATCTTTTACAGCTCATGTATACTGCAGTACCAGCAGTGACCACACCTGTATATAGCCCTGAGTAGTAATCTGTACAGATCAGTTCCACTGTGAGCCACGTTGAGTAAACACCTGTTGTACCGTTCTCCGCAGTCTGTGTCTCATTATACCCGGACTCAACATTGGCGACGAGGCAAGTTCAAACCTACCTGCAACTCTGCATCACCTCCCGGGGATTCGTTCCTGGAGATCAGTGGATTGGAGGTCAAGGCCAGAGACCCGGGCGTCGACCACGGGCAACCACCCAGTCATCCAGCAGAGACTCGAGAATTGCGGGGGAGGCTGTCGAGAGCCAGGCTTGGTTTTCCAGTCGAGGTGGTCCAGCGAAACGGGCTGGCAACAGGTAGTGCGCAGACCCTTCCCGGACAGCGGCGGGCTAGAGCCCGACCGAGCGGCACAGCAAAGGGTCAAGCAGCGTCGACGGGGGAGAGAGAGAGAGAGGGCAGAGCGCACAGGGCGCAGCCGGTGTTCAGGGGCCGAGCAGCGTTGGAGAGAGGGAGAGAGAGACGCGCAGAAACCCGCGAGGCACCGCCATTGCCACGAGGACCGCCGAGAGCGGCGTTGGCAGCAGCGCAGGAGAAGCGCGCGAAACCTACAGGGCACCGCCATTGCCACGAGAACCGCCGGGAGCGGCGTTGGCAGCAGCAGGGGAGGAAGAAAAGCACGGGAGACGCCATTTTAAGCCATTGGGAGATGCCATTTTAAGCCACACCCAAAATGCCGAAGAGTGGCAGTATCACCGCATTTGACAATGAAGTCGAAGATTGGACTACATATGTCGAACGAATAGAGGTGTACTGCAAGGCAAATGAGGTGTCAGATGACAAGAAAGCGTCGGTATTGTTAAATTTAATGGGTGCAAAGACGTATGGTTTATTACGAAATCTAGTAACCCCAACGAAGCCAATGGAAAAGAGTTTTGAAGACATAGTAACGGTACTACAGGAACATTTAAACCCCACACCGCTGCTGATAGCAGAAAGATTCAAGTTTCACAAACGGAACCAGCATAAGGATGAAAGCAATGCTGATTATTTAACAGAACTGTGCAAACTATCGAAACACTGCCAGTTTGGAGCGGGACTGGCGGATACCTTAAGGGACAAGTTTGTGTGTGGGCTTCAAAGTGAAGGAACCCAGAAACGGCTTTTATCTGAAAAGGACCTTACGCTGGAAAAGGCTTTCAGCATTGCGGTATCATATGAAGCAGCAGCACGGGGCGCTGCAGAGATACAACAGAGACCGCAAGAATATGGCACAAACGAAATATCATATGGAACAGAGAAGTGCTATCGCTGCAGCAGAACAACACACGACCAGAATGATTGCTGGTTCAAAGACAAAGTGTGCAGACAGTGTGGAAAAGTAGGACACATAGCACGAGTCTGCAGGTCGGGAAAGAAAACCAGCAATAAGAAACCTACCAAAGGAAAGTACAAGAAGGTACATAAGATGATGGAGAATAGTTCAGATGAACAAAAGAGTGATAACGACTCCGAAAGCAGGGAACTGAGTTGTCTGAAACTACATAATGTGATCACAATGGAGGATCACCGAACCATTTGGGTCACTCTCAAGTTAGCAGGAGTCCAGGTAAAGATGGAATTGGACACAGGATCAGCCCTAACAGTCATAAACCGATGGGACTACGAGCGGCTATTCTCACACATACCCTTGAGAGACACAAAAATTATTTTGAAGACGTACACGGGGCAAAAAGTCTACCCCAAAGGAAAAATAAGGGTGACCGTTATATATAACGGTAAGGAAACACCAAAACTAGACCTGTATGTATTACAAGATGGAGGACCACCATTACTGGGACGTGAATGGATCCAGAAAATACAACTGGATTGGCATTCCATACAGGCACTGACTGTGGCTGACAAAAAGGATGACGACGTCACACCTGGGCGACTGTCAAAGATCCTAACTGACGTGAAAGAAGTGTTCCAGCAAGGACTCGGAACACTAAAAGGCATGACAGCGACGATTAAAATTGAAGAAAGCGCAAGCCCAAAATTTTTTAAGGCCAGACCGGTACCTTATGCGATCCGCCCAGCCGTCGAAGCAGAGCTGAAGAGCCTGGAACGTTCAGGTGTACTGTCCAAGGTAGACTGGAGCGAGTGGGCTACACCCATCGTCCCTGTGATGAAAAAGTCATTGAGCAGCACGCCTGGGGAACCAAGGAAGGTGCGCATCTGTGGGGACTTTAAGGTAACAGTGAATCTGGTCCTTCACACCGTACAATATCCACTTCCACGGATTGAAGATATTTTCGCCTCGCTATCTGGAGGGAGCGCTTCACTAAGACTGATCTGGCCCAGGTGTATCTGCAAATGGAGGTGGAAGAAGCATCAAAAAAATACCTCACAATCAACACCCATAAAGGTCTCTACCAATACAACCGGCTGGTATTCGGGGTAGAATCAGCTCCGGCTATTTGGCAGAGGGCAATGGAACAAGTCCTGCAAGGGATCCCAGGGACACAGTGTTATTTCGACGACATCCTGGTCATGGGCGAAAATGACAGTGATCACCTTGCCAACCTGGAGCAGGTGCTCACTAGATTGCAGGAATATGGGCTCCGAGCTAACCGCCCCAAATGCGAGTTTTTTAGAAAACAGATCTCGTATTGTGGCCACGTTATCGATAAAGAGGGGTTACATAAATCCCCAGAGAAGATTGAGGCAGTAGTCAACGTTCCAGCACCGGAAAATGTGTCACAACTGAGGTCGTTCCTTGGGCTGGTAAACTACTACCATAAGTTCTTGCCAAATTTGTCTACAATACTACACCCACTGAACACCCTACTACAAACCAGGGTGCCATGGAAGTGGAGTGACGAATGTAGATGAGCTTTCCAGAAGAGCAAAACACTAATCACATCGAAAGAGGTATTGGCCCATTACAACCCAGCATTACCAATTCAGTTGGCATGTGATGCGTCACCCTACGGCATTGGAGCGGTGCTGTCGCACAAATTCTCGGACGGCTCAGAGAGGCCAATAGCCTTTGCGTCACGATCACTAACCTCAGCCGAGCGTAACTATGCCCAGATTGACAGGGAGGCCCTCAGCCTACTGTGGGGAGTAAAAAAGTTCAATCACTATCTGCACGGGCAGAAATTCACCTTGCTGATGGATCACCAGCCTCTTGTCTCCATTTTTAATCCAAAGAAGGGCGTTCCGGTGATGACTGCGCAACGACTACAAAGATGGTCACTTTTTCTAGGGGCGCACCACTATGAGATTGAATATACGGGCACGAAACAGCATGGAAATGCTGATCGGCTATCACGCCTGCCACTGCCTACTGCGGAGGAAGCACCAACAGTGGATCCTGTCAAAATATTCCATTCGACTATAGTTGAATACCTACCGGTAACTAACGCTTGTTCGAAAAGGAAACCCGAAATGACCCGACATTGTCTCGGGTATATGATTTGACGGTGAAGGGATGGCCAGCACATGGCGATTCACTGTTGCCAGCACTCTCGACAAGGAGAGAACAGCTGTCAGTGTGCCGGGGGACCTTGATGTGTGGATCCTGAGTGGTAATTCCACCCAAGTTAAGGGATAGAGTGCTAAATGAGCTTCATGAGGGTCATCTGGGAGGGGTAAAAATTAAAAGCCTAGCCAGGGCTTATGTGTGGTGGCCGGGAATCGATAAACAAATCGAGGACCTGACCAGGAGTTGCTCAGGATGCCAGAAAGTCCAAAATGCACCACCACAGGCCCCTCTACACCCATGGGAGTGGCCCTCATCTCCATGGCAACGGGTGCATATTGATTTTGCTGGTCCATTCATGGACTCAATGTTTTTAATAGCCGTGCATGCGAACTCGAAATGGCCTGAGGTCATTAAAATGTCCTCCACCACCACGGAGAAAACTATTGCAGTCCTACGGACCATTTTTGCCAGGAACGGCTTGCCAGAACAGATTTTCTCCGACAACGGATCACAGTTTGTGTCCGAAGAGTTCCGGAGGTTCTTGAAAAAGAATGGGGTAAGGCATTACACATCCGCCCCGTATTATCCAGCCACAAATGGATTGGCTGAGAGGTTCGTACAAACCTTTAAGAAGGCAATAAAGGCTATGTACAATGACAACATTCCGCTGCAGCACAAGGTGGACAATTTCCTGTTCGCCTACCGGAATGCGACACATGCAGTCACCAACCAGGCCCCAGCCATGATGTCCTTTCACCGAAGGTTAAGATCTCACCTGGATTTGCTCAGACCAAACGTACGAAGAGATGTTGAGAGTAAGCAATTCCAGCACATCCATGAGAAGCCAACAAGGAGCTTCAATGTAGGGCAACCAGTCTTGGCCCGCGACTACCGAACAGAAAAATGGCAGCCGGGAACGATATGCACACGGCAGGGCCCACTAATGTACACAGTGGACGTTGGGGAGAGCATCGTGAGACGCCATGCTGACCAGATCCTAGAGTCACAGGAACAAGTCAACCCCATCCCTCGCCCCTACGTACCTGGTGATGAACCCGACGTACAGGTCGCATCTACCCCAGAAACAGTCGCATCGGAAGCGGATGAACCAACCGACGACAGGGGGCCAGAATCACCTCCGCACCAAGAGCAAGACACTCGGGAAAGGTGCTATCCAGAAAGGATCAGGAAGCCTCCCCAAAGACTGAATATATAAATAGACTATTTTCAGCTAATGTTGCATGTTAAAAGTGTTAATTGTAATTAGTTTGATATTTAATTGTTAAATGAGTGTTATGGTACTGTTAATCTAAAAGGGGAGGAATTGTAATGTATATACCTTTAAGTGGGGAACTATCTTTTACAGCTCATGTATACTGCAGTACCGGCAGTGACCACACCTGTATATAGCCCTGAGTAGTAATCTGTACAGATCAGTTCCACTGTGAGCCACGTTGAGTAAACACCTGTTGTACCGTTCTCCGCAGTCTTTGTCTCATTATACCCAGACACAACACCCCCGGCACCTCTCGGGGTAGATATCCTGCACAGCAGGTAGTTTAATTCCTATAGTATGTTGTGCAGCTTTCACCACCATCTGTAGAGCCTTGCGGTCTGTGGCGGTGCAGTTGCCATACCAGGTAGTGATGCAGCCGGACAGGATACTCTCGATGGTGCACTGGTAGAAGTTGGTGAGAATCTGGGGGGCCATTCCAAATTTCTTCAGTCTCCTGCGGAAGAACAGGAAAATTACTAGTGTACACTTCTACAGGCAAAAAATGCAAAAGAATAACTATATTTATACAGGGAATGGGGAACACACGGCACATCGAGGGAAAACAACTATCTTAACAATCCCCTTATCCTTATCCCACCCCCTATACCTAACTAGGTTAAGCTATGAGGGGTCAGAACTTCATGCTCACCAATCAAAAGGGTTTGTTGGACTCAAAACAGCGGCGGGGTTCGGGGTTCGCTCTTGGTGCTCTCTGGAGCCTGCCGTCGTCACGTGGTCTCTGGGCGCTGCAAGGGCGTTGTCCAGGTTCGAGTACCCCAAAGTTAAAGTCTCTGTTTGGGTACTTTACCTTGCAGGGATGATTCTTCGTCACCAGCTGACAGTTTGAGTTGGTGTGCAGATATTTGCAGGTCGGCCAAGGCTGAAGGCCCGATAATTCGAAGCCTACCCTCAGCCCATCTCCTCAGTTCGTCTCCTCAGTTGGTCTTCCTCAGGTGGTCTTCCCTCCTCCCCTTGTCGCGTCCCGCCTCGCCTGGCCTGAATTGTCCGTGTCCGCCCGATACGGTGCCGGGGTGATTCCAGGTGGAGTGGGGAAAGGCACGGGCAAAGGCCAGGGGGTAAGCGCGGGACGGGGAAAGAGCAGCAGCCACAAGGGCGAGGGGCCGAAGAGCGGAGAGAGAAGAGAAGCGAAGCAAAGCCCATGATTGCTACCCGAGGGCCTTCAATTATGCTCTTTTCGAAAACCCTTATCTGCGCGCCAAATCAGGTTAGTTCTTTGTCTTAATCTTGGCGGGCTATTTTAAATAATGGTGGCAATCCATACTAACTGTTTTTAGATGGCCGGTAATCACGTCTACCGGCCCGATAATTGACTTGTATTGTTATGAATGTTCCTTGATGGGCCTGTCCAGCCTCGATGGTTCTCTTGATCTGTTTGCGATTATATATGTAGACTGCTTGATGGCCTTAACTATAGGCCTAAACTGAATTTAGATTTGTCTCCAATTCGGTCTAATGCATAATTCAGAGACCTGTCTGGTTTCAAAATACAAAGTCTCTCTTCACAGACACTGCAGCTTGGGTTTCGATCCACAAGCTGTCTGCGTTGCAGAGTCCATTTTAAAATCTCACAGGCTTTCTGCCACGAGGCACGGACGCCATCTTGGGTGCCCTTTTTGACTTAAAATGTCCACGCAGGGTCCCGTTTATTAACAACAACCTTCGGGGAAATGTAGAAATTTTGCAAATCTTACATTTTCCCTAGGGGAATGACAACCTGTTTATTTTCAATTTGTAAGATTCAGCATGTAGTAGATTATTGAATTCATTCTGTTCTTTGAAAGTAGGCATTATCTTCGCAAAGATAAATAATTGATTCAGTAGCTTCCAGTCTTAGACTTGTATCGTATTACTGTTACGTTACATATCATATAAGTGGCTCTGTCCGAAATTCAAGCTCTTTTACTAAATTGAAAAACACAGCCTGCACTATGTTTACATGTGACTTCATATATTAAGATCTGTTCAGCTTCCTGAAAAGACTTTGAGCTTTAAGTAAATTGTGTAGATTTTATTTTTAACACACCTTTTTAGACTTAACGAAGTATTTTAATTGCTGTTTTTCTTTAAATGATTGTAATCTCATTGGTATCCAGGGAATGTATCGGTAACACACCCAGGATCACAGTACACAATCATACTGGTTTCTCACACGGTGATGTGTAATATGATGAAATCAACTGCTGCCTGTACCACTAAATGGATAGTACTGTGGAAATTCATGCAAGATGTGCAGGGCTTCATTGTAAAGGCTGAGATCAAACCCGTTCTTATCCTCTCGGAAATGTCTCATCTCTTGTGGCTCTACCTTAAATTTGTGGCTCTTCATCCATAACCCAATGCTTCAGATGGTGGAGGTATCGAGGAGAACGTGTAATTCAGTCAAAAGAACTTGAGAATGATATTACAGAGCATCTAGGGGTACAGGTACACAAATCACTAAAAGTAGCAATGCAGGTTAATAAGGCCGTAAAAAAAACAGCAAACCAAGCACTAGGGTTTCTTTGATAGAATTGAAAAGTAGAGAAGTTATGCTAAACTTGTATAGAACCTTGGTTAGACCACAACTGTGTACAGTTCTGGTCTCCATATTATAAAAAGGATATAGAGGCACTGGAGAAGGTGCAAAAAAGTTCACAAGGATGATACCAGAACTGAAAGGTTATACCTATCAGGAAAGACTGAACAGGCTGGAGCTCTTTTCGCTAGAAAAGAGAAGGCTGAGGGGTGACCTGATAGAGGTCTTTAAAATTGTGAAGGGATTCGATAGGGTAGACACAGAGAAGATGTTTCCACTTGTGGGGGAGACCAAAACTAGAGGCCATAAATGTAAGATTGTCACTAATAAAACCAATAAGGAATTCAGGAAACAGTTCACCAGGCAGTGGTGAGAATGTGGAACTCGCTACCACATGGAGTAGTTGAGGTGAATAGTATCGATGTATTTAAGGGGAAGCTAAATAAACACATGAGGGAGAAAGGAATAGAAGGATATGTTGATAGGGTGAGATGAATTAGGGTGGGAGGAGGCTCGTGTGGATCATAAATGCTGGCATGGACCAGTTGGGCCGAATGGCCTAATTCTGTGCCATAGACTTTGGGCTGGATTTTACTCACCGAGACGTGTTGGGGGCGGGACTGCTGCCTTCCGGGTTCTAGTCCCGCCCCCAGTGACATCTGCCGAACAGATGCTATTTCGCCCTGATTGGCCTTGTTAAGCCTGCCCTGTGGGCTTGCCAGCCAATTAAGGGAAAGCCGGTGTCAGATGACGTCAGTTGATGACGCTTCATCTGCCGGTTTTCTAAAAGGCAAAGGCACACTTGTTTGACAGATGATTTTACAGTGTTTGACAGCATTGAGGTGCTGTCAAACACTGACAATCACTGTCCAAAGGTGAGCCCTTGCACCCAGACTCTCCAATTACTCTCTCCTTAGGATAAAACAGATGGCAGCTATAGCTGAGATTGCAGAAGCCATCTGTCACTTCTCTCGATGAGATGAGGCTACACAAACACTTCACAGCTTGTCACCTGCAGAAACATCTAGCCACATTAAAAATTACTTTCCCAACATTTCCTTACCTCTGATACTAACTAGTCTCCCATTGCATCCTTCACATCACTTCTGCAGCTGTCATCCAAACACCAACATAACAACAGACAGCACACCTCACTTACCCTGGCGCAGTTCCCTGACATAGGGAAGCCCGCAGCAGCAGTCGAAAAATTGAAAAAAGCCTCTTAACTGCCTGTTAACTATCTGTTAACAGGCAGTTAATTGGCTATAATCCTCTTCCCACCGCTAGGAGTCGGGTCCCTGCGCAAATCAGGGATCCGACTCCCACGAAGATTGGTTGGAGGCTGGTTGGGAGTGGGTTTGGGACCTGTTCTCACTTTTGGGGATTTTCCCAGCAGTCCTGCCTCCAGACCCTCCTCCTCAGGGCTGGTAAAATGCAGCCCAATGTAACTTGATGTAAGAGTATAAATAGAGAAAAAATATCAAACTAAAGTTTCCAATTAAGACACCACGGGGGAGAAATTCAGTTGTGAGCGCCACCCGTTTAGCGCCTTAAGAGGGCGATAAGTGGGGCGCTAACTGTTAGATCCGTGTATCTTGATGTTGTGTCCCTCAATAATTAGACAAGAGACTGCAGGGAATGATCAACAGGTGTTTACTGAATGAGGGTTACTCTAGAACTAACTGTACAGATCACTACTCAGGGTTTATATACAGGTGTGGTCACTGCTGGTACTACAGTATACAGGAGCTGTAAAAAGTAGTTCTCCCCTTAAAGGTACATACGTTACAATTCCTCCCCTTTTAGATTAACAGTCCATAACACTCATTTAACAATTAAATATCAAACTAATTACAATTAACACTTTTAACATGCAACATTAGATGAAAATAGTCTATTTATAAATTCAGTCTTTGGGGAGGCTTCCTGATCCTTTCTGGATAGCGCCTTTCCCGAGTGTCTTGCTCTTGGTGCGGAGGCGATTCTGGGCCCCTGTCGTCGGTTGGTTCATCCGCTTCCGATGCTACTGTTTCTGGGGTAGATGCTACCTATACGTCCGGTTCATCACCAGGTACGTATGGGTGAGACATGGGGTTGACTCGTTCCTGTGACTCTAGGATCTGGTCAGCATGGCGTCTCACAATGTTCTCCCCAACATCCACTGAGTACATTAGTGGCCCCTGCCGTGTGCATATCGTTCCTGGTTGCCATTTCTCTGTTCGGTAGTCGCAGGCCAAGACTGGTTGCGCTACATTGAAGCTCCTTGTCGGCTTCTCATTGATGTGCTGGAATTGCTTATTCTCAACATCTCTTCGTACATTTGGTCTGAGCAAATCCAGGCGAGATCTCAACCTTCGGTTAAAGAACATCATGGCCGGGCCCTGGTTGGTGACTGCATGTGTCGCATTTCTGTAGGCTAACAGGAAATTGTCCACCTTATGCTGCATTGGAATGTCGTCATCGCACATGGCCTTTACTGCTTTTTTAAATGTTTGTACGAACCTCTCAGCCAATCCATTTGTGGCTGGATGATACGGGGTGGCTGTGTAATGCCTTACCCCATTCCTTTTCATAAATCTTCGAAACTCTTCGGACACAAACTGTGGTCCGTTATCAGAGCAAATCTGCTCTGGCAAGCCGTTCCTGGCAAAAATGGTCCGTAGGACTGCAATAGTTTTCTCCGTGGTGGTGGAGGACATTTTGATCACCTCAGGCCATTTCGAGTGCGCATCCACGGCTATTAAAAACATTGAGTCCATGAATGGACCAGCAAAATCAATATGCACCCGTTGCCATGGAGATGAGGGCCACTCCCATGGGTGTGGAGGGGCATGTGGTGGTGCATTTTGGACCTTCTGGCATCCTGAGCAGCTCTTTGTCAGGTCCTCGATTTGCTGATTGATCCCTGGCCACCACACATAAGCCCTAGCAAGGCTTTTCATTTTCACCCCTCCCAGATGACCTTCGTGAAGCTCACTGAGCACTCTCTCCCTTAACTTGGGTGGAATTACCACTCGGGATCCACACATCAAGGTTCCCTGGCATACTGACAGCTGTTCTCTTCTGGATGAGAATGCTGGCAACAGTGAGTCGCCATGTGCTGGCCATCCCTTCACCGTCAAATCATATACCCGAGACAGTGTCGGGTCATTTCGGGTCTCCTTCTCTATACTAGCGTTAGTTACTGGCAAGCATTCAATTATAGTCGAATGAAATATTTCGACAGGATCCACTGCTGGTGCTTCCTCCGCAGTAGGCAGTGGCAGGCGTGATAGCCCATCAGCGTTTCCATGCTGTTTCGTGCCCTTATACTCGATTTCATATTGGTGCGCCCCTAGAAAAAGGGACCATCTTTGTAGCAGTTGCACAGTCATCACCGGAACGCCCTTCTTTGGATTAAAGATGGAGACAAGTGGTTGGTGGTCAGTCAGCAAGGTGAACTTCTGCCCGTGCAGATAGTGATTGAACTTTTTCACTCCCCACACTAGGCTGAGGGCCTCCCTGTCAATCTGGGCGTAGTTACGCTCGGCTGAGGTTAGTGACCGAGACGCAAAGGCTACTGGCCTCTCCGAGCCGTCCGGGAATTTGTGCGACAGCACCGCTCCAATGCCATAGGGTGATGCATCACACGCCAACCGAATTGGTAGTGCTGGGTTGAAATGAGCCAACACCTCTTTTGATGTGATCAATGCTTTGCTCTTCTGGAAAGCTCGTTTACATTCGGCACTCCACTTCCATGGTACCCCCGTTTGCAGTAGGGTGTTCAGTGGGTGTAGTACGGTAGACAAATTCGGCAAGAACTTATGGTAGTAGTTCACCAGCCCGAGGAACGACCTCAGTTGTGACACATTTTCCGGTGCTGGAGCCTTGACTACTGCCTCAATCTTTTCAGGGGACTCATGTAACCCCTCTTTATCAATAACGTGGCCACAATACGAGATCTGCTTCTGGAAAAACTCGCATTTGTGGCGATTAGCTCGGAGCCCATATTCCTTCAATCTAGTGAGCACCTGCTCCAGGTTGGCGAGGTGATCACTGTCATTTTCGCCCGTGACCAGGATGTCGTCCAAATAACACTGGGTCCCTGGAATCCCTTGCAGGACTTGTTCCATTGCCCTTTGCCAAATAGCCGGAGCTGATGCTACCCCGAACACCAGCCGGTTGTATTGGTAGAGACCTTTATGAGTGTTTATCGTGAGGTACTGTTTCGAGGCTTCTTCTACCTCCATTTGCAGGTACGCCTGGGCCAGATCAATCTTAGTGAAGCGTTTCCCTCCCGATAGCGAGGCGAAAATATCTTCAATCCGCGGAAGTGGATATTGTACAGTGTGAAGGACTGGGTTCACTGTCACCTTAAAGTCCCCACAGATGCGAACCTTCTTTGGTTCCCCAGGCGTATTACTCAACGACCTCTTCATTACAGGAACGATGGGTGTAGCCCACTCACTCCAGTCCACTCTGGACAGTACTCCTGAACGTTCCAAACCTTCCAGCTCTGCTTCGGCGGCTGGGCGGATCGCATAAGGTATCGGTCTGGCCTTAAAAAACTTTGGGCTTGCATTTTCCTCTATTTTGATCGTCGCTGTTATGCCTTTTAGTGTTCCGAGTCCCTGCTGGAACACTTCTTGTGTGTCAGTTAGCATTTTTGACAGTCGTCCAGGTGTGACGTCGTCATCCTTTTTGGCACCTACAGTCAGTGCTTGTATGGAATACCAATCTAGCTGTATCTTCCAGATCCATTCACATCCTAGTAGTGGTGGTCCTCCATCTGGCAATACATATAGGTCCATTTTTGGTGTTTCCTTGCCGTTATATATAACGTTCACCCTTATTTTTCCTTTGGGGTAGACTTTTTGCCCCATGTACGTCTTCAAGACAATCTTTGTATCTCTCAAGGGTATATGTGAGAATAGCCACTTGTAGTCCCTTCGGTTTATGACTGTTAGGGCTGATCCTGTGTCTAATTCCATTTTCACTTGGACTCGTACTATCTTGAGCGTGACCCAGATAGTTTGGTGATCCTCCGTTTTGATCACATTATGTAGTTTCAGACAACCCAGCTCCTTGCTTCCGGAGTCTGTATCACTTTTCTGTTCGTCTGAACTACTCTCCGTCACCTTATGTACCTTCTTGTACTTCTCCTGTGGAGATTTCTTGCTGCTGGTTTTCTTTCCCGACCTGCAGACTCTTGCTATGTGTTCTACTTTTCCACACTGTCTGCACACTTTGTCCTTGAACCAGCAATCATTATGGTCGTGTGTTGTTCTGCCGCAGCAATAGCACTTCACTGTTCCGTATGACATTTCATTTGTGCCATATTCTTGCGGTCTCTGTTGTATCTCTGCCGCGCCCCGTGCTGCTGCTTCATGTGATACTGCAATGCTGAAAGCCTTGTCCAGCGTAAGATCCTTTTCTGATAGAAGCCGTTTCTGGGTTCCTTCACTTTGAAGCCCACACACAAACTTGTCCCTTAAAGTATCTGCTAGTCCCATTCCAAACTGGCAGTGTTTCGATAGCTTGCGCAGTTCCATTAAATACTCAGCATTACTTTCATCTTTATGCTGGTTCCTTTTGTGAAACTTAAATCTTTCTGCTATCAGCAGCGGTGTGGGGTTTAAGTGGTCCTGTAGGATTGACACTATGTTTTCAAAATCCTTTTCTACTGGCTTCTCTGGGGTTACTAGGTTTCGTAGTAAGCCGTACGTTTTTGCACCCATTGAATTCAACAATACCAGCGCTTTCTTGTCATCTGGCACTTCATTCGCCTTGCAGTATACTTCTATGCGTTCGACATATGTCGTCCAATCTTCGACTTCATTGTCGAACGCTGTGATACTGCCACTCTTCGGCATTTTTGGGTGTGGTTAGACTGGCTTAAAATGGCATCTCCCGCGCTTTCCTTTCTTCCCCGCTGCGGCTAAAAATGGCGTCTCCCGCACTTTCCTTTCTTCCCCGCTGATGCTGCTTGGCCCTTGAACACCAGCTGCGCTCTGCTCTCTCTCGTTGACGCCGCTCGGTCCTGATCACCGGCTGTGCCCTGTGCGCTCTACCCTCTCTCTCTCCCCTGTCGACGCTGCTCGGCCATTTTCTGTGCCGTCAGTCGGCTCTAGCCGCTGCTGTCCAGGAAGGGTCTGCGCAGTACCTGTTGCCAGCCCGTTTCGCTGGACCACCGTGACTGGAAAGCCAAGCCTGGCTCTCGACAGCCTCCCCTGCAATGCTCAAATCTCCGCTGGATGACTGGGGGGTTTCCCGTGGTCGACGCCCGTGCTTCTGGACTCGGCCTTCTTCCGCTGTTCTCCAGGAGCGAATCCCTGGGAGGTGATGCAGAGTTGCAGGTAGGTTTGAATCTGCTCGTCGCCAATGTTAGATCCATGTATCTTGATGTTGTGTCCTTCAATAATTAGACAAGAGACTGCAGGGAATGATCAACAGGTGTTTACTGAATGAGGGTTATTCTAGAACTAACTGTACAGATCACTACTCAGTTCGCGGTGCATTGCTACATCCGTCAAGTCACAAATGCCCTCTTTAAAAGGAGACGAGAGTACATCTCTTTCCCGATGACCCCCGACAAGCAGCAAGATCGCGCAGCGGGCTTTGCAAGAATAGTGGGCTTCCCCATGGTGCAGGGCGCCATTGACTGCACCCATGTGGCTTTGCGGGCGGCGCAAGAGAATGCCGAGGATTTCCGCAACCGAAAGGGCTTCCATTCCTTGAATGTGCAGTTGGTTTGTGACCACAGACAGCTGATACTCGCTGTCAAGGCCCAATTTCCAGGCAGCAGCCACGATGCCTTCATCCTGCGCCAGACTTCTGTGGCAGACCTTTTTGAGGCCCCGCTTCACCCAGGAGGCTGTCTTCTCGGGGACAAGGGCTATCCTCTGTGCACCTGGCTGATGACCCCGCTCCGTTCGCCCAGTGCCCCTACAGAAGAACGATACAACGAGAGCCATCAAGCTATCAGGAACATCGTTGAGCACACAATCGGTGTGCTCAAGCAACGGTTCCGCTGTCTGGACCACTCTGGAGGAGCCCTGCAGTACTCGCCTGAGCGAGTCTCCCACTTCATTGTTGTCTGCTGCATGCTGCATAACCTGGCAATCCTCAGGACCCAGCCAATGCCAGCGGGCCTTGGAGCACCAGCAGAGGAGGAGGAGGAGGAGGAGCAGCAGCACCAAGACGGGAGGGAGGCACAAAGAGCAAGGGCCGTCCGTCAGAGGCTTATAGCAAGTCGCTTCTAGGCCCCCCCTGAGGGAATGGCTTCTGCCATTCAAAGAACCTGAATGGAACCATGCCGCAACCCCTAAGCCGGTCAAGGCAACAATGAGTGCAAAGAGCAAACATGCACATTTTGAATTAAGACACTTCTTTATTAACAAAACTGTGTATCCTTCCCGCATGACAAAGTAATAGAAAGAAACACACAAAGAAACAGTCAATCACATAACTGGCTCTCACAACCTGGAGACAATGTCCAAAACAGTAACAAAAATATGACCACGATCCTCGGCCTTCAAAAAAACAATGAACCACATTTTGCCACGCCTTCTACTTTTTGCCCTTCGAGGGTGATCTGCTTCCCTTGCGAAATTGTCCCCTTCCCACCCTGCAGCTCATCCGCACTGGGACCCCAGTGGCTGCAGCAAGGCTGGGGGAAGGTTGCTGAGTGTCAGAAACTGAGACTGCAGATGCCCTTGAGGGACGGCCTGGACCAGCTCTGCGCCTGGAGGGCCCGGCTGCTGACTGCTCCAACTCTGCATGGGCGGTAGCAGTCTATCCTACAGGTGGTGGCTGTTGAGTCTGTGTTTACAAGTGCAGTTATAATGAATAACAGGACACAGACAACAGAAGTAAGTAAACAAGTCTTTAGTGATTGAGGGTCAAGGCGGGAACTGAGGTACACTTGCTCCGCAGGGTTTATATACCGGTGTGGTCACCACCGGTACTACAATGTACAGGAGCCATTAAAAAGTAGTCCATCACTTTAAGGTATCCTCTTAAGGTAGTACAGGTTACATACACTACAATTCCTCCCCTTTTAGCTTAACAGTGGACACCCCAATTAATACACTACATGAATAATATACATATATACAATTTACACACAAGAACTGTTCAAAGATTCAGTCTCTGAGGAGGCCTCCTGATCCGGCCCGGATAACGCTTTTCAGGGATCTCTGGTTCCCGTTGCTGGGGTGACTCATCCAATTGATCTCCTATGGATTCAACATCATCCAATACGTTCGAGTCTGAGGTAGATGCTACAGGCTCAATAAGTTCTTCAACTGGTGCCTCTGCCGTAGACATGGGGTCGACCCTTGTTCTCGATTCCACAAGTTGGTCAGCATGACGTCATATTATGTTCTCTCCAACGTCTACCGTGTACATCAAAGGTCCCTGTCGTGCACAAATTGTTCCAGGTTGCCATTTATCACCCCTATAGTCCCTGGCCATCACTGGTTGTCCTATTTCAAAACTACGAGTGGCCTTTTTATTTACATGCTGGAATTGTTTGTTTTCGACTTCCCATCGCACATTGGGTTTTAACAAATCCAACCGGGACCGCAACGTTCTGTTATAGAACATTATGGCAGGGCTTTGATTTGTCACTGCATGCGTGGCGTTTCGATACGCCATTAGGTAATTGTCCACCTTGTGTTGTAGTGGAATATGATCTTCACTCGTGGCCTTTATCGCCTTTTTGAACGTTTGTACAAATCTCTCGGCCAACCCATTTGTAGCCGGATGATATGGGGCAGATGTATAGTGTTTCACCCCATTCTTTTTCATGAATTTCTGGAATTCTTCTGACACGAACTGTGGTCCGTTGTCTGAACATATTTGCTCCGGCAACCCATTCCTTGCAAATATGGTTCTTAGAACTGCAATCGTCTTCTCAGAGGTAGTGGTCGACATCTTAATCATTTCTGGCCATTTAGAATGTGCGTCTACTGCTATCAAAAACATGGAATCCATGAATGGACCTGCAAAGTCGATATGCACACGTTGCCATGGGGCTGAAGGCCATTCCCACGGATGCAGCGGTGCAATTGGAGATGCGTTCTGAACTTTTTGGCACCCTGAGCAGCTTTTAGTCAGATCCTCTATTTGTTTGTCGATACCTGGCCACCACACATAAGCCCTAGCAAGGCTTTTCATCTTGACTCCCCCCAGATGACCTTCGTGCAATTCTTTTAGAACTCTCTCCCTTAATTTAGGAGGAATAATCACCCTTGTTCCATACATCAATGTTCCTTGACATACGGACAGCTGTTCTCGTCTGGCTGAGAATGCTGGTAACAGTGGTTCGCCATGTGCTGGCCATCCCTTCAATGTCAAATCGTAGACCCGAGACAGTGTCGGGTCATTTCGGGTCTCTCTCTCAATACCCGCATTGGTGACTGGTAAGCATTCGATGATGGTCGAGTGAAATATCTCGACAGGGTCAACTGCCGGTGCCTCTTCCGCTGTAGGTAGTGGCGGGCACGACAGCCCATCAGCATTACCATGCTGCTTTGTACCTTTGAACTCAATATCATACTGATGTGCCCCTAGGAAAAGGGACCATCTCTGAAGCCTCTGCGCCGTCATTACCGGAACACCCTTCTTAGGGTTAAAAATGGAAACCAACAGCTGGTGATCTGTCAGCAGTGTAAACTTTTGGCCGTGCAGGTAATGGTTAAATTTCTTAACTCCCCACACGAGGCTGAGAGCCTCCCTATCTATCTGAGCATAATTGCGCTCAGCGGCGGTCAATGATCTGGATGCAAAAGTGACTGGCCTTTCCGAGCCATCTGGAAACTTATGTGAGAGCACTGCCCCGATACCATATGGAGATGCATCACAAGCTAAGCGAATAGGTAGCGTTGGGTTAAAGTGAGCAAACACTTCCTTAGAGGTGATCAATGCCTTGCTCTTTTGAAAAGCCCGCTTACAATCATCGCTCCACTTCCATGGTATTCCCATTTGCAAAAGAGTGTTTAGTGGGTGTAACACCGTGGATAAATTTGGAAGAAACTTGTGGTAATAGTTAACCAACCCGAGGAACGACCTCAACTGGGATACATTTTCCGGTGCTGGAGCCTTGACTACAGCTTCGATCTTGTCAGGGGACTTATGGAGCCCCTCCTGGTCAATGACGTGGCCGCAGTACGAGATTCACTTTTGAAAGAACTCGCATTTCTGGTGATTAGCTCTTAGCCCATATTCTTTCAATCTGATGAGCACCTGCTCCAAATTCACGAGGTGATCATTATCGTTATCTCCTGTAATCAGGATGTCATCCAGGTAGCATTGTGTGCCTGGGATTCCCTGCAATACCTGCTCCATGGCCCTTTGCCAAATTGCTGGAGCCAATGCCACTCCAAAAACCAGCCTTATGTGTGTTGATCGTGAGATACTGTCGTGACGCTTCATCAACTTCCATCTGTAGGTACGCCTGCGCCAGGTCTATCTTGGTGAAGTGCTTTCCACCAGCCAGCGAAGCGAAGATATCTTCGATCCGCGGAAGCGGATATTGCACCGTGTGAAGAACTGGATTAACAGTGATCTTGAAATCGCCACGGATGCGAACCTTCCCAGGTTCCCCAGGCTTGTTGCTCAACGAACGCTTCATGACAGGAACAATGGGTGTAGCCCATTTGCTCCAGTCCACCTTCGACAGTACCACTGAACCTTCTAGCCCTTCCAGCTCTGCTTCCACAGCAGGTCGTATTGCATAGGGCACCGGTCTGGCTTTGAAAAATTTTGGGTTTGCTTGTTCTTCAACCTTGATGGTTGCAGTAATTCCTTTCAGTGTTCCCAGTCCCTGTTGGAACACCTCCTTAGCATCGTCTAAGATTTTGGACAGTCATTTAGGTTTGACGTCGTCCTCCTTACAGGCATCCACAGTCAGTGCTTTTATGGAATGCCAGTCCAATTTTATTCGCCTGATCCATTCCCGTCCTAGTAGTGGTGGACCTCCATCAGGTAACACGTACAAGTCAATTTTCTGACTTTCTTTACCATTGTAGACCACATTTACTTTTATTTTTCCTTTGGGGTATACGTTTTGCCCCGTGTATGTTTTCAATACAATCTTCGTATCCCTCAGGGGAAAATGCGAGAATAACCTTTTGTAGTCTTGCTTATTTATGACCGTTAATGCCGACCCTGTGTCCAGCTCCATCTTCACTTGGACTTCTGCTATCTGGAGCATGACCCAGATAGTTTGGTGGTCTGCTGTGTTACCCACATTATGTATTTTCAGACAACCCAGTTCCTTGCTGCTGGAGTCTGAATCCGTCTTCTGTTCATCCGAACTGTTCTCTGTCACCTTGTGTACTTTTTTGTACTTCTCCTGTGGTGACTTTTTGCTGCTGGTCTTCTTTCCTGACCGGCATACTCTCGCTATGTGACCAAGTTTGCCACATTGCCTGCATTCTTTGTTTTTGAACCAGCACTGGTTCTGGTCATGCGTTGTCCTTCCGCAACGATAGCACTTTACTGCGCCCAATGCCATTTCATTGGTGCTGAAATCCAGTGGCCTTTGCTGTATCTCTGCAGCACCCCGTGCTGCTGCCTCGTGGGATGCTGCAATGCTGAAAGCTTTGTCCAGCGTAAGATCCTTTTCCTCTAGCAGTCGCTTCTGGGTTCCTTCCCTTAGGAGCCCACACACAAACTTATCTCTCAGTGCGTCTGCTAGTCCTGTTCCGAACTGGCAGTACTTTGCTAACTTGCGCAGTTCTGTTAGGAATTCAGCGTTGCTTTCTTCTTTATGTTGAATTCTTCTGTAGAATTTAAACCGTTCCGCTATCAACAGCGGTGTGGGGTTTAAATGCTCTTGCAGGATAGTAACAATATCTGCGAAACTCTTTTCTACCGGTTTGTCTGGGGTTACCAGGTTCCTTAATAACCCGTACGTCTTTGCACCCATCGAGTTTAATAGGGTTAGTGCTTTCTTATCATCCGGTACATCATTCGTACTACAGTAAACTTCGATGCGTTCCACATAAGTGGCCCAATCTTCCACATCGTTGTCGAAGGCAGTGATGTTACCCGTTTTCGGCATCCTTGCTAAGTTTCTTCATTCCCTTCGGATATTATTTAATATGATGACTTTTTTTTAAAATTAAAGATGGCGGCTTTTCCCGCGCTTGGCGGCTTTTCCCGTGCTTGTCTTCTTGCCCCGCCGACTCAAGATGGCGATTCCCGTGCTGTTGCTGTCCACGCCTCCCAGCTGTCCTTCCTGCCTTTCTTTTCCCGTGTATACGCTTCCTTGCGCTGCTGCTCTTGTTGCCCCGCCGCTCCCGCAGTCCTTGAGGCAATAAAGCACCTTTCTGGCTGCTGCGCGTCTCTGCCCCGATTACAGTCCGGCTCCTGACACCAGCTGCGGTCGTGTACTCCGCCCTTTCTCTTTGTTTTTCCTCCCCTTCTCCCTCTGACAACTCGGCCGACATCCCCCCCGTGCCGCTCGATCGGGCTTACCCGCCGCTGTCGAAGAAGGGATGATCACTGCCTGTTGCTGATGTTGGACTTCGTGGCCAGAAAACCAAACCGGGTTCTCGATGGCCGCCCGTGCGATGCAGTGCTCTGCAGGATGTTGAGGGCGGATGCCCTTTCTCGACTCCCGTTCTCTGAGGACGAAGCCTCCTTGGAATGGACCCCAGAATCAGTACTGGGGGAGGTGATGCAAAACTGCCGCTAGGTACGATCAGACTCGTCGCCACTGTTGAGTCTGTGTTTACAAGTGCAGTTATAATGAATAACAGGACACAGACAACAGAAGTAAGTAAACAGGCCTTTAGTGATTGAGGGTCAAGGCGGGAACTGAGGTACACTTGCACCGCAGGGTTTATATACCGGTGTGGTCACCACCGGTACTACAATGTACAGGAGCCATTAAAAAGTAGTCCATCACTTTAAGGTATCCTCTTAAGGTAGTACAGGTTACATACACTACAGTGGCAACTGCAGTGGAGAAGTGACAGTGCTGGCAGCAGGAATGCTGTCATCCTGAGAGAAGACAGCAACTCCCCACTCGACTGACACACTGGCACTCCCACGGGGCAGCACTTCATGATGCGCAGCAATCTGCGGAAGCACAGATTGCTGGCCTGCTGCGGCGCGGTGAGAGGCCCGGGGAAATCTGCCCGATCCAACGAGGGTGGCAGCAGTTAGTGCTCACGTGGCCTCAATCTGCGTCTGCATGAGACCAGCCACTGACTGCATTGCAGCACTTAGCATTTGCGTGGCAGACCCCTGTGCTGCACCGAAGTCCTGGACACTCCTTGCCAGTGACTCAATGGATTCGGGCATCCTTGCCACTGCAGCCATGAGCTCAGTGTGCCTTTGCTCCGCCTGGGCACTCATTTCAGCGAGGAGCCGCACCTCTTCTGTGCTCACTGTAGCAGGACTGGAGGCCATACTCTCCCTCCGTGGAGAAGGCCCCCGAGCTTCCCTACCCCCCTCGCGTTGCTGCAGCCTGCTGGGTCCTGGAGCTTCACCCTCATCAAACCATTTCCCCCCGCTCCCCTCCAGGGAAGGTGTGTCCCTAGTATGGCCATGGGCTGCCTCGGCAGAGGGTTGCGCTGATGGTCCGGCTTCCTCTTCCTCCTCGCCTTCAGATTCACTCCCAGTGGCAGCTTGAGGGCCCGCCTCCTCACCTGGTGAATCAGCATCTGAAAGCAGGGAGGTACAAGAGTGGCTTTAGCATGAGGGCAGGGTGGCAGCAAGGGAGGAATGAGTGCAGCGATGTACTGATTTGGATCGAGAGTGTCAAAGGATGCTGTTGTGAGGAACAAGTGGAAGGAGAGAGGTAAAAAGGTGATGACCTTACCATTGCTGGCCAGAACGGGGTCGGCGTCTCCAGTGGCGACGGGGCCAAGCATCCGGCTTGCCACAATCCTGTGGGCTCGCTGCTCCAGATCGGTCAGGGCTTGAAGGTGAGGCCGGCCTCCCCCGGTCCATTGCTGCTGTCTCCTATTATGCGCCAGCTTGCCCTGCAAGAAAAAGGACGGGGTCTGAGTAAAGATGCAGCCATGATCTTGGCTGAAATGCCTCCCATGGTGGAATAGCCCTTACTGTGTGCAGCCATGATCTTGGCTGAAATGCCTCCTATGGTGGAATAGCCCTTACTGTATGCAGCCATGATCTTGGCTGAAATGCCTCCCATGCTGGAATAGCCCTTACTGTGTGCAGCCATGATCTTGGCTGAAATGCCTCCTATGGTCGAATCGCCCTTACTGTGTGCAGCCATGATCTTGGCTGAAATGCCTCCCGTGGTCGAATAGCCCTTACTGTATGCAGCCATGATCTTGGCTGAAATGCCTCCCATGGTCGAATAGCCCTTACTGTATGTAAAGTGATGACTGTGCATGTGAGTTTCCTGAAAGGGCCAAAGGTGTTGGAGGAGTGCTGGGCATTGGGGCTTTCAAGACCCTTTGGCCATAAAGCGAGGTCGAGATGGAGGGATGAAGAGGTTTCTGAAAAAGGCACTCACCCTGACAACCCGAGTGAGGTTGTTGAACTTCTTCCTGCATTGCACAGGGGTCCCAGGCACCATGCTGCTAGAGGTCACTCTGTGAGCCACCTCCCTCCAAGCTTTTCGGTACTCGCTGGGCAGAGGCCTCCTGCCACTCTCCGGGTACAGGAGAGATCGCCTGCGCTCCACCGCGCCAACCAGCGCCTCCAAGGGCCCCTCGCTGAAATGCTGCGCTCGCTCCCTGGCCCTCTCCATGGTCCTTGGCTGCAGGATTTGGCAACAGGTCTGTCCAGGCCGAGATTCAGGGCTCCGATGCGCAGGGTGCGGTTGCAAATCAAGATCAACCCTCCCCTTTAAGAGCTGACCGGCGCCAGCATGTCTGTGTGCAATCGCTAACTGACAGCACCTGCGCTGCACCCGCCCTCTGAGTTAGCACCTCGCTCCTCCGGCTTAGCATCTTAAGAGAGTCGTGCAGCGCCTGATTTAGCGCTGCAATCAGCTCCAGGGGCGAAACAGACCAATTTCGCAGTAGGTGGCGATAATTTGCGCCGAGCGCAAAATTTTGCGCCCGGCCGAGAATTGCGCCCCAAATGGGGCGATACTGAATTTCTCCCCCCACCTGACTTGACTTCTTAAACTTCAATCAATAATTTCTCTCTGTGAGAACAAGACTGGGTCTCACCTCCAACGTCCTTGCCGTAACACTTTGCTACCTTTCTTATTGCGTATAGTTGTCTTTCATTTTTAATTAATCTTGTTCAAGTTTTTGATTTTTTTTTGCTTTCATCAATGTAAACACACACACACCCCGTCAGGAAACCTGCAAGAAAATTAAAGGCTTATATTTAAGAACATAAGAAATAGGAGCAGGAGTAGGCCATTCAGCCCCTCGAGCCTGCTGCGCCATTCAATGAGATCATGGCTGATCTTCTACCTTAACTCCACTTCCCCGCACTATTCCCATAGCCCTTGATTCCCTTAGTATTTAAAAACCTATCGATCTCTGTCTGGAATATACTCATCGACTGAACATCCACAGTCCTCTGGGGTAGAGAATTCCAAAGATTCACAACCCTCTGAGTGAATAAATTTCTCCTCGTCTCAGTCCTAAATGGCCGACCCCTAATCCTGAGACTATGACCCCTACTTCTAGAATCCCCAGACAAGGGAAACATCCTCTCAGCATCTACCCTGTCAAGCCCCTTAAGAATTTTATACATTTCAATGATATCACCTCTCATTCTTCTGAACTCTAGTGAATATAGGCTTAGTCTATTCAATCTCTCCTCATAGGGCAATCCCCCATCCTAGGAACCGGTCTGGTGGACCTTTATTGCACTCCCGCTAAGGCAGGTATATCCTTCCTTAGGTAAGGAGACCAAAACTGTACACAGTACTCCAGGTGTACCAAAATAGGAACAGGAAATAGAAACATAGAAACATAGAAGATAGGAACAGGAGTAGGCCATTCGGCCCCTCGAGCCTGCTTCGCCATTCAATGAGATCATGGCTGATCATCCAAATTCAGTACCCTGTCCCTGCCTTTTCTCCATATCTCTTGATCCCTTTAGCCCTAAGAAATATATCCAACTCCTTCTTGAATATATTTAATGAATTGGCCTCTACTGCCTTCTGTGGTAGAGAATTCCACAGGTTCACCACTCTCTGGGTGAAGAAATTCCTCCTCATCTCTGTCCTAAATGGCTTACCCCTTATCCTTAGACTGTGACCCCTGGTTCTGGACTCCTGACCATCGGGAACATCCTTCCTGCATCTAGTGTCTAGTCCTGTTAGAATTTTATAAGTTTCAATGAGATCCCCTCTCATTCTTCTAAACTCCAGCGAGTATAAGCCCAATCGACCCAATCTCTCCTCATACGTCATTCCTGCCATCCCAGGTATCAGCCTGGTGAATCTTCGCTGCACTCCCTCCATGGCAAGAACATCCTTCCTCAGATAAGGCGACCAAAACTGCACACAATACTCAAGAAGTGGTCTCACCAAGGCCCTGTACAACTGCAGCAAGACATCCTTGTTCCTGTACTCAAATCCTCTCGCTACGAAGGCCAACATATCATTTGCCTTCTTAACCGCCTGCTGCACCTGCATGCTTACCTTCAGCGACTGGTGCACAAGGACACCCAAGTTTCGTTGCAGTTCCCCTTCTCCCAATCTATTGCCATTCAGATAATAATCTGCCTTCCTGTTTTTGACACCAAAGTGGATAACCTCGCACTTATCCACGTTATATTGCATCTGCCATGCTTCTGCCCAATCACCCAACCTGTCCAAATCATACTGGAGTTTCTCGGCATCCTCCTCACAGCACACACACCCACCCAGCTTTATGTCGTCTGCTAACTTGGAGATATTACATCTAGTTCCCTCATCTAGATCATTAATATATATTGCGAATAGCTGGGGTCCAAGGACCGATCCCTGTGGTACCCCATTAGTCACTGCCTGCCATTCGGAAAAAGACCCGTTTATTCCAACTCTTTGCTTTCTGTCTGCCAACCAGTTCTCTATCCAAGTCAATACCTTGCCCCCAATGCCATGTGCCTTAACTTTACACGCTAATCTCTTATGCGGGACCTTATCGAAAGCCTTTTGAAAGTCCAAATACACCACATCCACTGGTTCTCCTTTATCTATTTTACCAGTTACATCCTCAAAAAATTCCAGTAGATTAGTCAAGCACAATTTACCTTTTGTAAATCCATGTTGACTTTGTCCGATCCTGTCACTGTTTTCCAAGTGCTCTGCTATTACATCTTTTATAATGGACTCTAGCATTTTCCCCACTACCGATGTCAGGCTTACCGGTCTGTAATTCCCCGTCTTTTCTCTACCACCTTTTTGAACAGTGGGGTAGCATTAGCTACCCTCCAATCCATGGGTACTGTTCCAGAGTCTATCGAATTTTGGACGATGACCAGCAATGCATCTACTATTTCTAGAGCCACTTCCTTAAGTACCCTAAGATGTAGATTATCAGGCCCTGGGGATTTATCGGCATTCAATCCCGTCAATTTCCCTAACATCATTTCCCTACAAATATTGATTTCTTTCAGTTCCTCCCTTTCATCAGAACCTATGTTCCCTGACATCTCTGGGAGGTTATTTGTGTCCTCCTTTGTGAAGACAGAACCAAAATATGTATTTAATTGGTCGGCCATTTCCTTGTTCCCCATTATAAATTCCCCTGATTCTGACTGCAAGGGACCTACGCTTGACTTCACCAATCTTTTTCTCTTCACATATCTATAAAAGCTATTAGTCAGTAATTATGTTCCCTGCAAGCTTATTCTCATACTCTATTTTCCCCCTCTTAATTAATCCCTTTGTCCTCCTTTGTAGAATCCTAAATTGCTCCCAATCCTCAGGTTTACTGCTTTTTCTGGCCAATTTATATGTCGTCTCCTTGGATCTTATGCTATCCCTAACTTCCCTTGTTAGCCACGGTTGAGTCACCTTTTTTGTTTTATTTTTATGCCAAACTGGGATGAACAAATTCTGTAGTTCATCCATGCGGTCTTTGAATGTTTGCCATTGCCTATCCACCGTCAACCCTTTGAGTGACATTCCCCAATCAATCCTACCCAACTCACACCTCATAAAATCATAGTTTCCTTTATTTAAATTCAGGACACTAGTCCCTGAGTCAACTACTTCACTCTCCATCTTAATGAAGAATTCTATCATACAGGAAACCTTGTGCTATCTGGCACCGATGGGACCGAGCTGTTGCCGTTCCCTCAAAACTGCCGGACAAACCAGCATTAATGCTGAAGCATACGTATCTGGCAACAAACACTGTTGCTTAGCAACAGCTTCTAAACAGTCGGCCGTACCTTGGAAGCGTCACTGTCACTTAGCAACAGCTTCAGAGAGACTTTGCAGAGCCTGACTGTTGGAAAAAAAAAGCCACGAGAAGAAAAAAAAACTAACAAAACGGCTCCTGATTTTTGCCGGTGGCTCGAGCTTGCCGGACATTTAGCCTCCGGATAACACAAAGTTTCCTGTATTATGATTGCTCCGACCCAAGGGGCCTCATACAACAAGATTGCTAATTAATCCTTTCTCATTACATAATACCCAGTCTAAGATGGCCTGATCTCTAGTTGGTTCCTCGAAATATTGGTCCAGGAAACCATCCCGTATACACTCCAGGAATTCCTCCTCCACAGTATTGTTACTAATTTGGTTAGCCCAATCTATATGTAGATTAAAGTCACCCATGATAACTGCTGTGCCCTTATTGCATGCTTCTCTAATTTCCCTTTTAATGCCATCCCCAACCTGTGCATTACTGTTTGGAGGTCTCTATACCACTCCCACTAACGTTTTCTGCCCCTTGGTATTTCTCAGTTCTACCCATACAGATTCCACATCATCAGAGCTACTATCCTTCCTTACAATTGTGTTAATCCCCTCTTTAACCAGCAATGCTACCCCACCTCCTTTTCTTTTTTGCCTATCTTTCCTGAATATTGAATACCCCTGGATGTTGAGTTCCCAGCCTTGGCCACCCTGGAGCCATGTTTCCGTAATCCCAATCATATCATATTCGTTTACCTCTATTTGCGCAGTTAATTCATCCACCTTATTACGAATGCTCCTCGCATTAAGACACAAAGCCTTCAGGCTTGTTTTTTTAACGCTCTTAGACCTATTAGAATTATTATTTACTGTGGCCATGTTTGATTTAAACCGTTGATTTCTCTGACTGCCACTTTTGTTTTTCTCCTTCCTGTCTTTTGCTTTTATCCTTGTTTCCCTTTCCTCTGTCTCCCTGCTCAGGTTCCCAACCCCCTGCCATTTTAGTTTAAACCCTCCCCCAGAGCACTAGCAAACACTCCCCCTAGAACATCAGTCCTGGCCCTGCCCAGGTGCAAACGTCCGGTTTGTACCGGTCCCACCTCCCCCAGAACCGGTTCCAATGTCCCAGGAATTTGAATCCCTCCCCCTTGCACCATTCCTCTAACCACATATTCACCTGAAATATCCTTCTATTTCTACTCTGACTAGCACGTGGCACTGGTAGCAATTCTGAGATTACTACCTTTGAGTTCCTATTTTTTAATTTACCTCCTAACTCCCTATATTCAGCCTTTAGGACCTCATCACGGTTTTTACTTATATTGTTCATACCTATATGCACCACGAGAAGTGACTGTTCACGCTCCCCTTCCAAAATGTTCTGCAGCCGCTCTGAGACATCCTTGACCCTTGCACCAGGGAGGCAACACACCATCCTGGAGTCTCGTTTGCGGCCGCAGAAACACCTATCTATTCCCCTTACAATAGAATCCCCTATTGCTATAGCTCTACCCCCCTTTTTCCTCCCATCCTGTGCAGCAGAACCACCCCTGGTGCCAGGAAGTTGGCTGCTGCTGCTTTCCCCTGATAAGCCATCCCCCTCAACAGTATTCAAAGTGGTATATCTGTTTGAGAGGGGATGGCCTCAGGGGAGTCCTGCACTACCTGCCTGCGCCTACTACTCTGCCTGGTGGTCACCCATTCCCTTTCTGCCTGTGCAACCTTTACCTGCGGTGTGACCAACTGATTAAATGTGATATCCATGACGTCCTCAGCATCGCGAATGGTCCAGTATGTATCCAATCGCAGCTCCAGCGCCGCAATGCGGTCTGCCAGTAGCTGCAGCTGGATACACTTCCTGCACACATGGTCGTCAGGGACACAGGAAGTGTCCCTGAGTTCCCACATAGCGCAGGAGGAGCATACCATGGGGCCAAGCTCTCCTGCCATGACTTACCCTTTAATTAATTCAAATTAAATTAAATCAAATCAATCCCACCAATTACACTGCAGTTAAATGATATAGGACAAGGCCATTCAGCCCCTCGAGCCTATTGTACAACTCAATTAGATCATGGTTGATCTGAACCTCACACCCATTTATATGCCTTTGCTCCATATCCCTTGATACCCTTACCTATTAAAAAACTATTGAGCTCAGTCTTGAAAGCTTTAATTGACCCCCAGCATCCGGAGCCTTTTGAGGTGGGTGGGGGGGTGGGGTCGGTGGTGGGGGTGGGGGGGGTGGTTGTGTGCTAGGGGGAGGTGGTGGAAAGAGTTCCAGATTTCCACTACACTTTGTGTGAAGAAGTGCTTCCTGATTTCACTCTTCAATGGCCTGGCTCTAATTTTAAAATGAATCCCTCTTGTTCCGGACTCCCTCAGGAAATAGATTCTCTTTAACTACCCTATCATATCCTTTCATCATTTGAAACCTTCCCCATTCATTGAGAGATACATATGTTGACTCCCCATACAATTCTCATCCTTGTTTTCAAACCCCTCCATGGCCTCACCCCTCCCTATCTCTGTAACCTCCTCCAGCCCTACAACCCTCGGAGATATCTGCGCTCCTCTAATTCTGGCCTCTTGAGCATCCCCAATTTTCTTCACCCCACCATTGGTGGCCGTGCCTTCAGCTGCCTAGGCCCTAAGCTCTGGAATTCCCTCCCTAAACCTTTCTGCCTCGCTACCTCGCTCTCCTCCTTTAAGATGCTCCTTAAAACTACCTCTTTGATCAAGCTTTTGGTCACCTGTCCTAATATCTCCTTATGTGGCTCGGTGTCAAATTTTGTTTGATAAGGCTCCTGTGAAGCGTCTTGGGACATTTTCACTGCGTTAAAGGCGCTAAGTAAGTGCAAGTTGGTGTTGAAGAGGAGTTTAGCAGGAAGGGAAATCGCAGGCTGGACTCCATGACCTACCAGTCTGACTTGTGGCACCAGTATGGCCCTACACTGCTCCAGCAGACTGCCTGGGGACATGCACCCTAAAGAAAGAAGAATATTGTTTATACCACTCAATAAAATTATTTCTGTATTTTGCCTCCAACTTGGGTCGATAGATAGAATCCCGTGACTACAAAATCAATGAGGTTTTATTGATCCCCAGTTAAAGCAGCACGTCGGGGGCGCGGTTGAGGATATTGAGCTGTTCCCTTATGCTCCAATCGAGGTTTGCCTCTGTCAATAGATACTGCAGACCTTGATCTTTCAACAAGTCGTGTTTGACATTTCAACATTAAAGTTAAGCTTTCAGAACACAGTTTGAGATGTAGCTATGTTACAGCAAGTGTCACATTGGCGATGAATCCAGCTTGTCCAGAGCTGGCAGTGGGTTTCGCAAAGAAGATGTCTTGGAATTCGCGCTTTATTAGTCCGCTTATGCAATAGTCGAGCTCGTTCTTTCAGTAAAAGATAAATACATTTGAAAGAAAGACTTGCATTTATATAGCACCTTTCACAACCTCAGGACGTCCCAAAGCGCTTTACAGCCAATGAAGACTTGAACCCATTAACCTTCTGACTCAGAGGCGAGAGTGTTACTGAGCCACAGCTGACATTGCATGGATTTTTATGTGTACCTGAGAGGGTTTAATATCTCAACGGAAAGACGGCACCTCCAAAAGTGCAGCGCTCCCTCAGTACTGCACTGGGAGTGCCACTCTAGATTTTGTGCTCAAGTCTCTGGAGTGAGACTATGAACCCACAACCTTCTGACTTGGAGGCAAGAATGCTACCCACTGAGCCACAGCTAACACTGAGACCAGGCTTTTCTCTTCACCACCTCTCGTAGCCACCAGTTGCTCCCACCTGGTTAATGAGGATTGATCCTCACTGCTGTTGCCACTTAGGAATTGGGACAATGGCCCAGAAATTCGGGTCCCAACGCGTGAGTACGGACGGAGTACTCACGCGTGGACCCGATGGAAGTGCCGGAATCTTGCATGCACTACGCATGTGCGGGAAACCGGCACTTCCGATCCTCTGAACCAAGGGGTTCAGAGGTCGAACGCGTGCGTGCGGGAGTCTGCGCGTGCGCGTTGAACTTCCTTTTTTTTACAGGTTTTAACGTGCGGGTAAGTCTGTACATTTTAGAAATGTAAAAAGCAGCCGTAAGGGCTTCATTTTCAAAGGTAAGTGGTCAATTATTTAAAATTAATACTTTTTTCCACTGGTTTTTTACTTTTAAATACTTTAAAGCAAGGTAAGTTTATTTTTAGCCCCGTTTTTTATAAAATTATTTTTTTCAAAAATTTAAATTTTTGTTTAAAATAGTTATTTAATGTCATTTATAGTTTATTTACAAAGTGTGATTTTTTTAAAAATTTATTTGAAGGTAAAGTACAGTTTTACAGCCTCAGCATTTATACGTTTTGACAGGTCTATCTGTCAAGACTTATGAATGGAGCATTCCCTGCTCCGATTGGCTGCCTGTTGCTCACGTGATCCCAGGGGACGCTTCGCACTAACTACACCCCTGGGACACGCCAGCATAGCGCGCCGGCCTCTGGGACAAGCCTCGGAGAGGAATTCCACGCACGCCAAGAGGTCAACTGCCGGCGCGCTTGGTAAGTGTAGGTCGGGGGCTTGCACCCGCGGGAAGCCCCCGACCCGAATTTCTGGGCCAATGTGTTTGCCATTGAAGTGTCCCCATGAAGCAACACATACTGCATAAATCAACTTAGCAGCATAAGAACTTAAGAACATAAGAAACAGGAGCAGGAGTAGCCTGCTCCACCATTCAATAAGATCATGGCTGATCTTCTACCTCAACTCCACTTTCCTGCACTATCCCATATCCTTTGATTCCCTTAATGTCCAAAAATCTATCGATCTCTGTCTTGAATATACTCAATGACTGAGCATCCACAGCCCTTTGGGGTAGAGAATTCCAAAGATTCACAACCCTCTGAGTGAAGAAATTTCTCCTCATCTCAGTCCTAAATAGCCGACCCCTTATTCTGAGACTATGACTCCTAGTTCTAGACTCTCCAGCCAGGGGAAGCAGCCTCTCAGTATCTACCCTGTCAAGCCCTCTAAGAATCGTATATGTTTCAATGAGATCACCTCTCATTCTTCTAAACTCCAGAGAGTATAGGCCCAATCTACTCAATCGCTCCTCATAGGACAGCCCTCTCATCCCAGAAATCAGTCTAGTGAACATTCGTTGCAACCCCAAGTCTAAGATCCAGATCTACTGCAAACTACATTCCAAACAATTGCTTTGGGAGCTGAATGCCTTTGTGTTGTATATAGTCCCCTTCCATGAAACTTCCTGGAAATGCCCAGCGAGAGTTGTCATTCTTTTTGTGGGCTTCTTATTCTGAGTTAAGACAGAAGCAGTTTTTTTTTATTAAGACAAAGGAGTAGGTTGGCTAAACAACACAGTGGTATCCATTCACACAGCAAGAGAGCGAAGCTTGAATAAAACAGGCAGTAAAGTGGAGGGGGAGGCCTTGAGAGAGACGGGGCGGGGGGGGTGGATTATAACTCCCTCCGCCTGGCAGAAACTAGGTAGAATAAAAAATTGAAGCGGTCCGCTTATCGTTCTTTTCCCACCACGCAGGAGCCTGGTGAAATTATACTAATTGGGACACGATTGCGTAGCTTGCACCCCGTCGCCATGGGCACCAGAACCAAGAGGCACATGAAAAAAAAGAAAGACTTGCATCTATGTAGCGCCTTTCACAACCTCAGGATGTCCCAAAGCGCTTTACGGCCAATGAAGTACTTTTTGAAGTGTAGACACTGTTGTAAATGTAGGAAATGCAGCAGACAATTTGCACGCAGCAAGATCCCACAAACAGCAATGTGATAATGACCAGATTATCTGTTTTTTAGTGATGTTGATTGAGGGATAAATATTGGCCAGGACACCAGGATTAACTCCCCTGCTCTTCTTTGAAATAGTGCCATGGAATTCTTATGTCCACCTGAGAAAGCAGATGGGGACTCCATTTAATGTCTCATCTGAAAGACGGCTACTCCAACAGTGCAGCACTCCCTCAGTGCTGCACTGGAGCATCAGCCTAGATTTTTGTGCTCAAGTGTCCTGGAGTGGGACTTGAACCCACAACCTTAAAGGTGAGAGTGCTACCAACTGAGCCACAGCTAGGCCCCTAATTAACATATTCAAGGCTCCAGTCACCTGTTTGGGAAGGAGGCCTAAAGAAAAGGGCCAAAGCCTGTTCAGATCGATTGCAGGCTGTTCCATTGCCAAATTGGTGTGCTTTGCATCTGTGTTACGCCTTAAATCAGGGAAAGCATCTACCAATTTTAACCCCGCTATCTGCAGCACAGGTGTATAGGTATCAGCCATGGCTCAGTGGGTATCAATTTTGCCCCTGGGTCAGAAATTCATGGGTTTGAGCCCTATACTCAGAGACCTGAGCTCCATAATGCAGTACTGAGGGAGTGCCGCACTGTTGGAGGTGCCGTCTTTCGGGTGAGATGTTAAACCGAGGCCCTGTCTGTCCTTTCAGGTGGATGCAAAAGATCCCGCGGCCACTATTTGGAAGAACAGCAGGGGAGTTTAGGCCAATATTTATCCCTCAACCAACGTCACTAAAAACCAAACCAATTATCTGGTCATTATTGTTATGTATTGTGTGTTCTATTGTGTGTTCTCCTCCCACCTGTGGTGGCGCTGTCACAGGCGATAAATGGTTGGGTGTTCTCTGTTAAGTTTTAGCTCTCTTTGTTCGGAACTTTCCAGAACTTCCTTTCCTTCCAATAAAGCACTTCATGTTTGAATCTCTGAGTTCTGAGTCCTAAATTGTGTCTAGGTAGAAAGGTACCGACACAAGAAGTGGCAACGAGGAGCAGATGAATCTGTATACGTTACGGGTGCAGTGTGTAAACAGAAAATTTAATTTGAAACGTGAGATGGCTACTATATTAGGAAACATCGGTGATTTTGATGAAAATGTGGCGCAATGGAGCACATATACGGAACATTTTGACTATTTTGTATTGGCGAATGCGGTGGCAAATGAAAAGGTCGTGCCTACCTTTTTGAGTGTAATCGGGCCGAAGACTTTCAATTTACTTCGCAGCCTCGTGCAGCCAGATAAGCCAGGAACTAAAACATATAAGCAACTAGTGGAAATTCTTGGAGCACATTTTTCACCAAAACCTCTGGTTATTGCTGAGAGATTTAGATTTCACAAACGGAATCAAGAGGAGGGGGAATCAGTGACGATGTTTATTGCTGCTTTAAAAAGGTTGTCGGAACACTGCCAGTTCAAGGAGGTGCTGAATGACACCATTAGAGACAGACTTGTGTGTGGTCTGCAAAATGCAGCCACACAGAAGCGCCTTCTTACTGAGGACAACCATACTCTTGAAAAGGCCATTGAAGTTAGTGTATCCATGGAGATGGTGGAAAAGCAGGCTCACCAGTTGAGTTCAACAGGGAGAGTTCACAAGGTGTCGTCTGAGCCTAAAGGTGCGCGGAACGGCACATGTTACCGTTGTGGGAAAACGGGCCATCACGCTAATGACTGCTGGTGTACGGAGCTGGAATGCCGAAATTGTGGCAAAAAGGGTCACATTGAGCGCGCCTGTAGAGGTAAAAAAAGAACAGACAGAGCTGGGAAGCATGGAAGCAAAATGTCTGTATTTGGACAAGAGAGGAAAAAGAGTGTTCATTCAGTGCAGTATGATGGAACAAGCAAAACAGAGGGGAGCGACACCTCTGAGGAGGAAGAGGTGCATATACTGACGGTTGCAGGTGGTTCAAATGGCTATTGGGTGTCACCACTGGTGGAGGGACAATCAGTGCGGATGGAGGTGGACACAGGCGCGGCTGTGTCCCTTGTTTCAGACACTGTCTACAACAAAATGCTAAAGCATCTTACCCTTCAGCCAACAAACATTGTGCTAAAGACGTATACCAGCGAACCTGTGGCCATGAGAGGCGTCATTGAGGTGACAGTTAAATTGAACGGACAGACTGCAAAACTGCCACTATATGTGGTAAAGGGAAATTACCCATCGCTACTGGGACGTGCGTGGCTAGAGAAAATCATGCTGGACTGGCCTGCAGTCCGCATGATGTCAAAAGGGGAGTCAGGTCTGACTGCAGTGTTAAATAAACATACAGAACTCTTCAATGGGGAACTTGGGAGCATGAAAAAGACCAGCGTGAGACTGGACATTAAACCTGACAGCAAGCCGAAGTTTCACAAAGCCCGACCTGTACCCTATGCAATTAGGCCAAAAGTTGAGGCTAACTTGGAGGCCTTAGCCGAGAATGGAGTCCTGGAGCCTGTGAGCGTGAGCAAATGGGCCACACCCATTGTTCCTGTCCTGAAAAAGGATGGATCTGTTCGAATCTGCGGGGATTTTAAAGTGACTATTAACCCGGTGCTGTCTGCGGAACAGTACCCTCTTCCCCTCATTGATGATCTTTTTACGGGCCTGGCCGGAGGGCAAAAGTTCAGCAAAATAGACTTATGCCAGGCTTATCTACAAATGCATGTCGATGACAAATCAAAGGAGCTGCTGACAATTGTGACACACAAGGGGCTATACAGGTACTGCCGCCTTCCGTTTGGAATTAAGTCGGCCCCTGCTCTATTCCAAAGGGCAATGGATCAGATTTTGAGTGGACTGCCAGGAGTCCAGTGCTACCTGGACGACATCCTTGTCACTGGGACAAATGAGGAGGATCATCTTCTGAACTTGGATGCGACACTACAACGACTGAAAGAGTACGGACTCAGAGTTCGTAAAGACAAATGTGAATTCTTTCAGTCTTCAGTTGAGTACCTGGGGCATGTGATTGACGCTACTGGCCTGCATAAGGCGCCGCCAAAGGTCAAGGCGATCGTGGAGGCCCCAGCACCCCAGAATGTGAGCCAGTTACGTTCATTTCTGGGGCTACTTAACTACTATGGGAAGTTTATTCCAGACTTAGCAACATTGCTGAAGCCGTTACATCAGTTGCTATGTCAAGGCAAAACATGGAAATGGACTGAACTGTGCAACGAAGCTTTCGCCCAAGCAAAGAAAGCATTGCTGAATTCGGAGGTCCTGACACACTTCGACCCAAAGCTACCCGTGCAGCTAGCATGTGATGCATCACCATATGGTGTGGGAGCAGTCATATCCCACATCATGCCTTCGGGTGAAGAGAAACCTATCGCCTTCGCATCACGCACCTTGAACAAGGCCGAGAGTAACTATGCGCAGATCGAGCGCGAGGCCTTGGGAATCGTTTTTGGAATTCGAAAATTTCATCAGTACCTGTTTGGGAGAAGGTTCACACTCCTGACAGACCACCGTCCATTGACTTCAAACTTCGGACCCCACACCGGAATTCCGTCACTCGCTGCAAGCAGGATGCAAAGGTGGACTTTACTGTTGTCAGGACACACATACAACATCAAATATCGCAAATCAGACTTGCACGGCAACGCAGACGGTCTCTCGAGGCTACCCTTGCCTGTTACTCCCCCAGAGCCTCGTCAGATAGACATCTTCTACTTTAGACAAGTGGAGGGAGCACCTGTCACTGCAGTTCAGGTGCGAAGGTACACCCGCAACGATCCAGTCCTGTCTGAGGTAATGGACGATGTCATTCGAGGGAGAGCGATAGGAGATTCTCCTAGTTTGAAACCTTACGTTTCAAAAAGAAATGAGCTCTCTGTCCAGGCAGGTTGTCTTCTTTGGGGACGCCGTGTCATCATTCCGCCACCTCTGAGGGAACCTATACTGCAACAACTTCATACAGGCCACAGTGGGATGGTTCGGATGAAGGAAATGGCAAGAAGCTACTTCTGGTGGCCAGGTCTCGATGGGAATATTGAGAAGAAAGACAAAACATGTTCCCCATGTCAAAGGGTCCGGAATGTTCCACAGCTGGCAACCCTACACCCCTGGGATTGGCCTGCAGAAGTGTGGCAGCGAGTACATGTGGACTTCGCCGGTCCTTTCGAAGGGAAGATGTTTATGGTGGTTGTGGACGCTCGTAGCAAGTGGCCGGAGGTCGCTGTGATGAGGTCTACCACGGCAGAGAAAACAATTGAGAAACTTGGTGAGATGTTCAGCCATTATGGCTCACCAGAACAACTCGTAAGTGACAACAGTCCACAATTTGTATCACAGGAGTTTGCAACCTTCCTGCATGTGAATGGTGTCCAACACATCAGGTCTGCGCCCTATCATCCCTCTACTAACGGCCAGGCAGAAAGGTTTGTGCAAACTTTGAAGCACGCCTTGAAGGCATCGCAAGGTCAGGGCTCAATCCACCAACGTCTGAACAGCTTCCTGTTGTCCTACAGGAACGAGCCGCATGCCACAACCAAAACTTCCCCCGCTTCGCTTATGATGAAGAGGCAGTTGCGGACAAGTTTTGACTTACTCAAACCTCCAAGGGCAGAACAGGTTGTCCATTGTCAACAACAAGCTCAAGTTGAAAAGAGAGAGAAAAGAGCCAAGGAGAGACGGTTTCATCCGGGAGAGCACATCCTAGCTCGAAACTACAACACTGGACCGAAATGGGTTCCTGCTATGGTGATCGCGCAGACGGGCCCTGTGTCTTACACGGTTGAGACTGCTGAGGACGTCGTCTGGAGAAGACACACAGATCAACTGTTGCTAGGAGCAGAGACAGCCACAGAGGCTCCAATGGCTGGTTGGCCTGAACTGTTTCCGGATGATACCGCAAACCAGCATCCTTTGCCACAGTGCTCTTCTCCAACACAGGAAGTCAAAGAGGCTGTTCCACCTGTGCAAACTCCTGACTTTCAACTGACACAGGCACCTTCTCCATCCAGGCCTGTGTCAATGCCTACTGCTGTGGAAGCCAGCGATGACCGCCGGTATCCTGTCAGAGAGCGGCGGCCTCCAAGACGCTTGGATCTGTAGGCTTAGTGACTTACCCACAAGACTGGGGCAGAATAAACCCCCAGGGTAAAGTCAGGGTTTGAGGCAGTCTACCTCTACCCTAGGTTCGTTGAGTGCATTGAAAGTAACTTACCTGTTGAGGAATAATGTGGACCTTCCATTTAAGAGGGGAGGAAATGTTATGTATTGTGTGTTCTATTGTGTGTTCTCCTCCCACCTGTGGTGGCGCTGTCACAGGAGATAAATGTTTGGGTGTTCTCTGTTAAGTTTTAGCTCTCTTTGTTCAGAACTTTCCAGAACTTCCTTTCCTTTGGTCATTATCACCTTGCAAATTGGCTGCTGCGTTTTCTACATTGCAACCCTGAATATGCTTCAAAAAATATTTCAATGGCTGTAAAGTGCTTTGGGACGTCCTGAGGTTGTGAAAGGTGCTTTAAAGGGAGGACATTTTTTAAAAAATTGTGAGCTGGACCTCTGCTAATAAAAGTATTCATAGACAGTAATTAGAAAGATGACAGCTAATCCTGCAGGATCCCCTGTGTTGATTGATAACATCTGAGGATTTTGCCAACAATTTCAGTAATGATGTGGCAGTTTGAAGCCTTTCCAATGTTGGTAGCAGCTCGTGAAACAGAGCTTGTTTCTGGTTCAGTGGAGTTAGGCCCTGTTGATATTGGGAATGAACTGAAGCAAGATAACTTTGTCCATCCTGAATAAAGAAGCAAATGATCTGTAAATACTCTTCCAACCCTTGTGCAGTGTCCTGTTAAAAATGATGTGTTTTTTTTTTGCTAATCATGGTGCAGGGTGAGGGGCTAGAACTTCAACTGAATGCACTCCTTTAACCCCTGAAATCCTATTTGCCTTTAAGCTATTGACTGGTAAATACCAAAGGCTAGAATAATCTGTGTACAGTTCAGCGTCAATGAATCGCTAACAATCCCATGAATATTAAACGTGTGCGCGATTGAACCTCCTTCCACATGACAGCCTGGAGTATTTATATTGTGTTGTTACTTTTTAAAAATTATTCATTTATGGGATGTGGGCGTCACTGGCAAGGCCAGCATTTATTGCCCATCCCTAATTGCCCTTGAGAAGGTGGTGGTGAGCCGCCTCTTGAACCGCTGCAGTCTGTGTGGTGAAGGTACTCCCACAGTGCTGTTAGGGAGGGAGTTCCAGGATTTTGACCCAGCGACGACGAAGGAACATCGATATATTTCCAAGTCAGGATGGTGTGTGACTTGGAGGTGAACTTGGAGGTGGTGGTGTTCCCATGCGTCTGCTGCCCTTGTCCTTCTAGGTGGAAGAGGTCGCGGGTTTGGGAGGTGCTGCTGAAGAAGTCTTGGCGAGTTGCTGCAGTGCATCTTGTAGATGGTACACACTGCAGCCACGGTTAGCCAGTGGTGGAGGGAGTGAATGTTTAAGGTGGTGGATGGGGTGCCAATTAAGCAGGCTGCTTTGTCCTGAATGGTGTTGAGCTTATTGAGTGTTGTTGGAGCTGCACTCATCCAGGCAAGTGGAGAGTATTCCATCACACTCCTTACTTGAGCCTTGTAGATGGTGGAAAGGCTTTGGGGAGTTAGGAGGTGAGACACTCGCTGCAGAATAACCAGCTTCTGACCTGCTCTTGTTGCCACTGTATTTATGTGGCTGGTCCAGTTAAGTTTTTAGTCAATGGTGACTCCCAGGATGTTGATGGTGGGGGATTTGGTGATGGTAATGCCATTGACTATCAAGGGGCGGTGGTTAGACTTTCACTTGTTGGAGATAGTCATTGCCTGGCACTTGTGTGGCGCGAATGTAACTTGACACTTATCAGCCCAAGATTGAATGTCGTCCAGGTCTTGCTGCATGCGGGCACGGTATGCTTCATTATCTGAGGAGTTGCGAATGGAACTGAACATTGTGCAGTCATCAGTGAACATCCCCACGTCTGACCTTATGATGGAGGGAAGATCATTGATGAAGCAGCTGAAGATGTTTACTTACCTACTCCGATAGCCTTTGAAGGCACCTGCCTTTCACACAGTGGTGTTTTGTTTACATTTGCTGTTGTGTGGAGACTCGATGGAGCTATGATGTCACGGCAAGATTTCATGCCTTTCTTTCAAATATTGGTATGTGTAAAATAACAATTCCAATTGAGTTCTCATGAGAGTTCTTTAAAAAAAAACACAATTTCTTTGGTACACCAAATCTGTTGTTACCTTTCCCTACTGCTCATTTCCCTGAAGTGTGAGCCACGGTGACATGAGTGACAATCTCGCTATTTGTTTCTGTACTTATGCCTAGCTCAACCATGGCTCAGTGGGTAGCACTCTCAAGTCTCTTGAATGTGGGTTCAAGTCTCACATCCAGAGAATTGAGCACAAAATCTAGGCTGACACTCCTAGTGCAGTACTGAGGGAGTGCTGCACTGTTGGAGGTGCCGTCTTTCGGATGAGACGTTAAACCGAAGCCCCGTCTGCCCTCTCAGGTGGGCGTAAAAGATCCCATGGCCACTATTTTGAAGACTTCTCTTCAGTGTCCTGGCCAATATTTATCCCTC
The DNA here is from genome assembly GCF_052327205.1 of Somniosus microcephalus. Classification (NCBI taxonomy): domain Eukaryota; kingdom Metazoa; phylum Chordata; class Chondrichthyes; order Squaliformes; family Somniosidae; genus Somniosus; species Somniosus microcephalus. The sequence continues at coordinate 256,109,170 of NC_140987.1, read as the reverse complement.
AACCAACATCATTAAAAAACAAACAGGTGATCTGGTCATTATCACATTGCTGTTTGTGGGAGCTTACTGTGCGCAAACTGGCTGCCGCGTTTCCTACATTACAACAGTGGCTACACTTCAAAAGTACTTCACTGGCTGTAAAGCGCTTTGGGACGTCCTGAGGTCGTGAAAGACGCTATATAAATGCAAGTTCTTTCTTTCTTTCCTTGTAATAGCAGAAGCTGCAGAAAATGGCCAGAACAATGACCTTTTGTCATTCTCCCTCTATTTCCATTTCCAGCATTTCTCCCATACCAACTTCCTTCATTAGGAGAGTGGACAGTTGCAATGACAGACATCCTGTTAAAACTGTGTTATGATTGAGACACCGAGGTGAGGGGCTAAGGCCGAGAGTGTAGGACAACAGCTTGGGCGAAAGAATAGGGGACAATGTGGGGCCAGTCAGCAAGTAATGGATGAGGTGGAGTTTTACTGGACTAACATGAGGGTTTAACCTCATCCTGCTAGCAATGAAATCTCCTTTGTGCTCACCAAACTTTTTTTATGAACGTTATATTTGTCTGAAGGAATTTCTGACCCATGATGTACCACTAGAGGGAGCAGTTGCAACAATTCTTTCACTGCTGGCACCAGAACAATCGACTCCATACAATGATAATTCCTTCAAAGCAAGAAGACTTCAACACCACATACCAGTCAACGCATTTGCGGTTTTGCGCGCATTTCCAAGTGTAAAGGTCTATCTACGTGGGTACGTGGGCCTTGAGCTTCTGGGCTGGAGTCAGTGTCTGGTAGTCCATTTACCGTTCAGCAGGAAGTGCCTATTTACATAGAATTACATTACATTGAGTGTACAGCACAGAAACAGGCCATTCAACCCAACTGGTCTATGCTGGTGTTTATGCTCCACTCGAGCCTCACCCTATCAACATATCCTTCTATTCCTTTCTCTCTCATGTACTTCTCTAGCTTCCCCTTAAATGCATCTATACTATTCACCTCAGCCACTCCATGTGGTAGTGAGTTCCACATTCTCATCACTTTTCTCTTGGTGACCTGATAGAGCTCTTTAAAATTATGAAGGTGTTCGATAGGGTAGAGGTAGAGAAGATGTTTCCACTTGTGGCGGAGACCAGAACTCGGGGCTATAAATATAAGATGGTCAGTAATAAATCCAATAGGGAATTCAGGAGAAACTTCTTTACCCAGAGAGTGGTTAGAATGTGGAACTCGCTACCACAGGGAGTAGTTGAGGCGAATAGTATAGATACATTTAAAGGGAAGCTAGAGAAGTACATGAGGGAGAAAGGAATAGAAGGATATATTGATAGGGTGAGGTGAAGAGGGGTGGGAGGAGGCTTGAGTGGAGCATAAACATCGGACCAGTTGGGCCGAATGGCCTGTTTCTGTGCTGTACACTTGATGTAATTAATATCAAGACAAAGGCCTTTGTGAGCTGTTACCAGCTAAAAGTCCCACAAGAAGGAACCAGGTAGGTGGTGCGAGTTGGTTCCTCTACAATAGGAGACCGGGTTCTGGATAGCAACAAGAGGGATCCAAAGTACTATTTTATCTCGGAGAATATGGATGGCATTGAAACATTGTTTGAGGGACGTGTTCTGCAATAATGTAGGTCTGAAAGGTTTTGATAGAGTAGATAGGGAGAAACTGTTTCCACTGACAGGAGGGTTGGAAATATACTTGAAATGCAAGTTCTTTCTTTCTTTCCTTGCCGGTGTTTATGCTCCACTCAAGCCTCCTCCCACCCCTCTTCCCCTCACCCTATCAATATATCCTTCTATTCCTTTCTCCCTCATGTACTTCTCTAGCTTCCCTTTAAATGCATCTCAGCTATTCACCTCAACTACTCCATGTGGTAGCGAGTTCCACATTCTAACCACTCTCTGGGTAAAGAAGTTTCTCCTGAATTCCCTATTGGATTTATTACTGACCATCTTATATTTATAGCCCCGAAATATACTTGAAAAATAAAAAATGTGTTGGGTCTATGGGGAAAGAACAGTGGAGAATGGGACTAATTGGGTAGCTCTTTCAAAGAGCCGGCACAGGCACAATGGGCTGAATGGCCTCCTTCTGCGCTGCGTCATTCTATGTAGGGACTATTTCCCTGACTCAAACTTGCCGCTAACAACTCCCCCTCCCCCACACACGTAAAACAACATATCACAAATTTACAGGTTTAAACATAACTTTAGTTGCAATTCATTTTATTTACATTAATCTCCACAGATGAAGAACATGGAGAATTACAGCTCCAGATTTCAGGGTCTATAAGATGCGCAGGAGGAAATTTGCCTGGGCAGGCGCTGTTTGGAAATAACGGAGTCAAGAATCAGTGCCTGAATTTCCAATGGGTCCTCATCAGTATACCTGTGCTGATTATAGGCCAGTGGAGCCGATCTATTTTAAATGGGTTAAAAGCCTGCCTAGAAATAGCACACAAAGGAATGTTGTGCAAGTGCATTAAGAATTTGTGTTTGTACTTGGCCAACCGAAAAAGAAACCCCAATTTCTCCTCGTTGGTTTCCCCAACTGCACAAATTCCAGTTAATCCAGGTATCTGTGGCCCATATGCTGTCCTACAGAATATCCCCCACACATCCATAACCTGGCTTCTCACAAACCTGTCCTCCATCGCATCACCTTTAAGATCTTCTGCTCTTGAGATCTCTTCCAGAGACTGAGAAAGATTTCTGTTCTCATAAAGCAAATGGGACTCCTCACTCAGAGTTGAGATAGAAACATAGAAGATAGGAGCAGGAGTAGGCCATTCAGCCCCTCGAGCCTGTTCCACCATTTAATGAGATCATGGCTGATCATCCAAATTCAGTACCCTGACCTTGCTTTCTCCCCATATCCCTTGATCCCTTTAGCCTTAAGAAATATATCCAACTCCTTCTTGAATATATTTAATGAATTGGCCTCAACTGCCTTCTGTGGTAGAGAATTCCACAGGTTCACCACTCTCTGGGTGAAGAAATTCCTCCTCATCTCTGTCCTAAATGGCTTACCCCTTATCCTTAGACTGTGACCCCTGGTTCTGGACTCCCCCGCCATCGGGAACATCCATACTGCATCTCTGCATTCCACCAATTCTGGCCTCTTGCGCATTCCCGACTTTAATCGCCCCACCATTGCTGGCCGTGCCTTCAACTGCCTGGGCCCTAAGCCCTGGAACTTCCTCCCTAAACCTCTTCACCTCTCTCTCCTCCTTTAAAACGCTCCTTAAAACCTAGCTCTTGGACCAAGCTTTTGGTCACCTGTCCTAATGTCCCCTCATGTGGCTCGGTGTCAAATTTTGTTTGATAATCGCTCCTGTGAAGCATCTTGGGACGTTTTACTATATTAAAGGTGCTATATAAATGCACATTGTTTATGTTTCCTGTGGTTAATAAGAAGAGAAGGTGGATGGTTGGGGAACTGCATGGTAGGATCTTTAGTGCAGCAAAAGAAATAAAGACTTGCATTTATATAGTGCCTTTCACAACCTCAGGATGTCCCAAAGTGCTTTACAGCCAATGATGTACAGGGTAGTAATGTAGGAAACGCAGCAGCCAATTTGCTCCCACCAACAGCAATGTGATAACGACCAGATAATCTGTTTTTAGTGATGTTGGTTGAGGGATAAATATTGACCAGGACACTGGGGATAAATCTCCTGCTCTTCTTTGAAATAGTGCCATGGGATCTTTTACCTCCAGCTGAGAGAGGGCCTTGGTTTAATGTCTCATCTGAAAGACAGCACAGCACTCGCTCAGTACTGCACTGCGAGTGTCAGCCTAGATTTTGTGCTACAAGTCTCTGGAGTGGGACTTGAACCCACAACCTTCTGACATCAGAGGGGAGAGGACTGCCCATTGAGCCACTGAAAAGGTCCCCTTAGTTCTGTTGTAAAATGTTTTGATGGGGTTACGTGTCCCTGAAGATTACAAGCTCACAAGTGGGCTCAGGTGAAGAAAGCCCTTCAGCCCATCTGATTTCATATTATTTTTAAATCTAGCTTTGACTACAGTCTGACAACCTATAATTTCCCTTGAACTCAACAACCTCTCTTATTCTTGGATGAACTACGAAGGAGAGCTCATTTAAGCACACAATTGCTTTTTTCACGGGAAGATTGGAAAGGTTTTCTCAATTGCATTTACGTTCCATGATAAAGTAATTCTGCAAACCACAGAGATACGTGGATTTATAATTTATAAGTCAATCAGTATGCTTTTTCATTGTACTTGACGTACTAAGAACTGAAAGTTCTGCAAAAGATTGCCATACTTACTGTTAAGGAACAAAAGAGCGTTATACTTAGTTTAAATTCAATTTCTCAGAAGCCTGTGTTCCTGATCATTTTTTTTAAATGCCAAGCCTAACTATAAAAACAGCTCAATAACCAACTACGGGATGTGTTAGGGTCTTTTCATAATTTTTCCAGTGGATATTTTGTTTTTTTAAAGTGGCTGGTTATTGTTCTCCCTTAGAGCACAGAAGGTTAAGGGGAGATTTAATAGAGGTGTTCAAAATTATGAAGGGTTTTGAACATAACATAAGAAATAAGAGCTGGAGTAGGCCACTCAGCTCTTCGAGCCTGCTCTGCCATTCAATAAGATCATGGCTGATCTTCTACCTCAACTCCACTTTCCCACACTATCCTCATATCCCTAGATTCCCTTAGTATCCAAAAATCTATCGATCTCTGTCTTGAATATACTCAACGACTGAGCATCCACAGCCCTCTGTGGTAGAGAATTCCAAAGATTCATAACCGGATATTTTCGATAGAGTAAATAAAGAGAAACTGTTTCCACTGGCAGGAGGGTTGGTAACCAGAGAACACAGATTTAAAATAATTGGCAAAAGAACCAGAAGGGAGATGAGGAGAATTTTTTAACGCAGTGAGTTGTGATTTGGAAAGCTCTGCCTGAAAGGGTAGTGGAAACAGATTCAATAGTAACTTTCAAATAAGAATTGGATAAATACTTTAAAAGGAGAAATGTGCAGGGCTGTGGGGAAAGAGCAGGGGAGTGGGATTAATTGAAGAGCTCTTTCAAAAAGCCGGCACAGACACGATGGGCCGAATGGCCTCCTTCTGTGCTGTATCATTCTATGATTTGTGAACACCTCAGATTTAAAAGTCTCATTTTCATTTGCAAATTCCTCCATGGCCTCGAACGCCCTCCCTATCTCTGTAACCTCCTCCAGTCCTACAACCCTATGAGACCTCTGCACTCCTCCAATTCTGGCCTCCTATGTATTCCCACTCACTTTGCTCCACCATTGGCGGCCGTGCCTTTAACCGTTTAGGCCCTAAGCTCTGGAATTCCCTTCCTAAACCTCTCCGCCTCTCTACCTCTCTCCTCCTTTAAGACCCTCTTTAAAATCCGCGTCTTTAACCAATTATTTAGTCACCCCTCCTAATATCTCTTTCTATGGCTCGCTGTCCATTTTGTCTGTTTACACTTCTGTAAAGTGATAAAGGTGCTATATAAATGCAAGATTGGTTGTTGTTGCTAGATTTCAATCTATTCATGTATTTGAGATTTGTTTTAATGATTCTAAGCATGAAATAATTTTAATTTCCAGGAAACGGAAATAAACCAATCACTGACAGGATCAATAGAGCAAAGTAGGTTATAAATTGCGCTGTCATTCATCGTTGACCAATGCTTGGTGCATTTGTATGACATTACTCTATCAAATATTTTAACTAAGGTACTAAACCATTTAGTCCACATCACGGAAGACCTCTCCTGGTCCCTCAACACCTCCTCTCTGGTGAAGAAGGCCCAGCAGCGCCTATATTTCTTGAGGAGGCTGAAGGGATGTAATCTGTCACCCCCGATCCTCTCTAACTTCTACCGCTGCACTATAGAGAGCATCCTGACAAACTGTATCACGGTATGGTACGGCAGCTGTAGCTCCCATGACCGGAAAGCCCTGCAGCGGGTAGTCAAAACTGCCCAACGCATTACCGGCACCCGGCTACCGACCATAGAACATATATATCAGAAACGCTGCCTACGGAGGGCACGGTCCATCATCAAAGACCCTACCCACCCCAGCCACAGTCTGTTCGCCCTCCTACCATCTGGAAGACGCTACAGATGCATTCGCACCCGTACGAACAGATTTAGGAACAGCTTCTTTCCCAGGGCTGTCATCCTACTGAACTCCACAAATAAACACTAAAGCCTGCACATCTGCCGATGCACTTTATTATGGTCATATTTATGCTAATATATATGTACAAATGTATGTTGAAATGTTTAAGTGTCCTAATCCAAATTGTACACTCTCGGGAGCCACAAGCCTACATTTCGTTGTACTGCACTTGTGCACTAACAATGACAATAAAAGTTGATTTGATTTGATTTGATTTTGATTTGATTTGATTTGATAAACAGGTTAATGCTTCTGGCCGGCCTTCCACCTTTCACCCTCTCGAAACTTGAGCTCATCCAAAACTCTGCTGCCCATGTCCTAACTCGCACCAAGTCCCTTTCACCCATCACCCCTGTGCTTGCTGACGTACATTGGCTCCTGGCCTGGCAAGGCATCGACTTTAAATTTCTCATCCTTGTTTTCAAATCGCTCCATGGCCTCGCCCCTTCCTATCTCTGTAACTTCCTCCAGCCTTACAACTCTGCGCTCCTCCAATTCTGCCCTCTTGCACATCCCCGATTTTCATCACTCCACCATTGGTGGCCGTGCCTTCAGCTGCCAAGGCCCTAAGCTCTGGAATTCCCTCCCTAAAACTCTCCGCCTCTTTACCTCGCTCTCCTCCTTTAAGACACTCCTTAAAACCTACCTCTTTGACCAAATATCTCTTTATGTGGTTCGGTGTCAAATTTTGTCTGATAACGCTACTGGGATGTTTTACTATGTTAAAGGCACTATATAAATGCAAGTTGTTGTAGTAGTTAAAATAGCAGACAGAAAAGCATCGTATGAACATGTTAAATATTTCCTTAAAATAGCCAAATTAGGGTCATACGCCATATATATATATAGCACCACAAACTACGATGTGATAATGACCAGATAATCAGTTTTTTCGTGCAGTTGGTTGTGGGATAAATATTGGCCAGGACATCGGGAAGAACTCCCGTGCTCTTCTACTAAATAGTGCCATGGGATCCTTTATGTCCACTTGAGAGGGTAGACAGGGCCTTGGTTTAACATCTCATCCGAAAGACAGCACCTCCGACAGTGCTGCAATCCCTCAGTACTGGGAGTGTCAACCTGGATTTTGTGCTCAAGTCCCTGGAGTGAGACTTGAACCCACAACCTTCTGACTCAGAGGCAAGAGTGTTACCCACTGAAACCATAGACAGTAGAGAAAAGGGTTATACTGTTTTTACTGCTGATACCCGTGAGGTTTCAGGATCCTTTCAATTTTGATTTAGACCTGAGGAAAAAAGTATGTAATCATTAACTAGAAAAAAATGTGCGTATCTATGCAAATTAGTTTCTGTACCCATCTCTCATTGCCTACTTCAGTCCTTCATCTGTACCAAACATTCCCTGTTCCCCTGTCTCTCATTCCTTAGGTTCTCTCTCCTTCGATCTTGGCTTCTGTCTGGGAACATGTCAGAAGAAGTTGATAAAATCACTGTGGACCATCGCATAAGTGATGCTTCGTGTCTCATTTCTGGCTTCTCCATCTCTTACTGACAGTTGCTGAGTTTGACTCCATTGCTGCCCTGATCCCAGCTTCTTTCAGGTGGTATGAACATAAAACCAATGACGGACAGGTAAAGACCCTCTGGTCCACCCAGTCTGCCCCACACAATTGCGATACCTTGTGTATCACAATATATACACTCCCCACCCCACCCCAAACCATGTCATCTCCTGGGAGAGGCGAAAAACCAGGAAAAATCCAGGCCAATTTGAGGGGAAAAAAATCTGGGAAATTCCTCCATGACCCCTTTAGGCGATCAAAACTAGGTCAGGAGATCACTCTGGCCCTGAATTCCCTGCAGTACCTCCCTTTTTAAAAATTTGTTTATGGGATCTGGGCGTCGCTGGTAAGGCCAGCATTTATTGCCCATCCCTAGTTGCCCTTGAGAAGGTGGTGATGAGCCACCTTCTTGAACTGCTGCAGTCCATGTGGTGAAGGTACTCCCACAGTGCTGTTAGGGAGGGAGTTCCAGGATTTTGACCCAGCGACGACGAAGGATCGGCGATATACTTCTAAGTCAGGATGATGTGTGACTTGGAGGGGAACTTGGAAGTGGTGGTGTTCCATGCGCCTGCTGCCCTTGTCCTTCTAGGTGGAAGAGGTCACGGGTTTGGGAGGTGCTGCCGAAGAAGCCTTGGGGAGTTGCTGCAGTGCATCTTGTAGATGGTACACACTGCAGCCACAGTACGCTGGTGGTGGAGGGAGTGAATGTTTAAGGTGGTGGATGGGGTGTCAATCAAGCGGGCTGCTTTTCCTGGATGGTGTCAAGCTTCTTGAGTGTTGTTGGAGCTGGACTCTTCCAGGCAAGTGGAGAGTATTCCATCACACTCCTTACTTGTGCCTTGTAGATAGTGGAAAGGCTTTGGGGAGTCAGGAGGTGAGACACTCGCTGCAGAATACCTAGCCTCTGACCTGCTCTTGTTGCCACAGTATTTATGTGGCTGGTCCAGTTAAGTTTCTGGTCAATGGTGACCCCCAGGATGTTGATAGAGGGGGATTTGGCGATGGTAATGCCGTTGAATGTCAAGGGGAGGTGGTTAGACGCTCGCTTGTTGGAGATAGTCATTGCCTGGCACTTGTGTGGCGCGAATGTTACCTGCCACTTATCAGCCCAAGCCTGAACGTCGTCCAGGTCTTGTTGCATGCGGGCATGGAATGCTTCATTATCTGAGGAGTTGTGACGAGGTGATGTCCACCCCAGCCAGAAACAGGTCCAGCTCTCGCTTGAAGGAATTCAGTGAATCGGCGTCCACCACACGAGACGGGAGCCTGTTCCAGAGGCCCACTATTCTCTGGGAAAAGAATCACATCCTGACATCTAACCTAGATCTGGCTGATAACAGTCATATGTTGTGCCAGTGATAAAAACAGTAGTGCTTATCCATATCCCTTGCAGTGAAAGGCAGAACGAGTCAAACTACCACTTCTTTGTATGTGGCGAGCAGATACCCCAACAGAGAAAGGATTAAGGATAGAGCCAGGGAATGAGAGATGGGGGAAATAACGGGCACAAAAAGGGAATCAGCTGAAAATTGCTTAACAAATTACATATACAGGGACAGAATTTGCACACGCACATCCTTTTAAATAGTAAGAGTAATAAGGAGGAATCACAATGGAGAAATATCTTGCATTAAATTCAGCTTGACGGTTCTCGAAGAGGAAATAAAGCAATATTTCAAAGCTTCTCTGTAGATGCTTCTGTTCCCTCTGACTGTATCAGCCATTCCTATCACTGATCTAGAATTGGTGCCACTGATCTAAGCCAGCAATTCAAACAGCCTGCAGCAGAAGGCAGATTAAGCATATTACAACTGACAGCCACAGCTACAAAGAAACTGCGGCTCGATTAGATTTTCTCACTGAGCGCCTTGTTTCTATGTGTAAAATCAACTCATCAGCATCGAATGTATATCAAACAAGCCTGGCCAAATCAGATATATTGGCAGCAAAAAGATTCATCAAAAGCTAATTGTTACTAGAAGAGATGTTGAATTCTGCAGAACCATCATTAACAAAAACAGTTTAGTGCTTATGGCTGTTGAATTAGAAGAAGATTAATTTCTGGTTCCCATTAAGTGTCAGCCATGGCTCAGTGGGTAACACTCTCACCTGAGTCAGAAAGTTGCAGGTTCATTATCCCACTCCAGAGACTTGCGCACAAAAATCTAGGCTGACACTTGAAGGTGGCGTGTTTCGGATGAGATGTTAAACCAAGGCCGCATCTTCTCTTTTCAATGGGTGTAAAAGATCCCCTGGCACTATTTCAAAGAAGAGCTGGGGAGTTCTCCCCGGTGTCCTGGACAATATTTATCCCTCAATCAACATCACTAAAACAGATAATCTGGTCATTATCACATTGCTGTTTGTGGGACTGTGCTGTGTGCAAAATTTGCTGCCGTATTTCCAACATTACATCAATGACTACACTTCAAAAGTACTTCATTGGCTGTAAAGCGCTTTGCGATGTCTGGTGGTCATGAAAGGCGCTATATAAATACAAGGCTTTCTTCTTTTCCTACTGGCTTAGATCAGAAATATTGAATGTTAAAATATTCTCACTGACCTAGATAGGAGGCATGCTGGGCGGTTTTTCCTATCATGTGAACACTTCTTTCCAAGAGAAAATGAAAGACTTCTATTTTGTGGTTGGTATGCAGTAGTGATGAGTGCAAAGGTCCTGGGTAGCTGTAAGTGATTATCCTATAGAGTTATTGCAAACCGAAAATCATTGCACACAATTGATTCTCAGATTGGTGCATTTTAGAAGTGGCAAACTTAATGGATAGTTATAAACCTTGAATACTTTGGAGTTTTATCTCACTGAAATATCCATTTCACATGAACCATCTACGTTTATGGCAGGTACTAGCGACTGATTAAGAGGACATGTGAATAATAGATTCGCAGGACAACAGATGGATTATCAGGTAGAACACTGGACATTCATCTCATTGCTGTTAGCAGGATCTTGTGCACAAAATGGGTGCAGTGTTTGCCTGCATAACTGTGGTGTATGTAACCTGTTCCACCTTAAGAGAACTTAAGCCTGTTCCACCTTAAGAGATGTACTACTTTCTCTGGCTGCTGTATACGTAATACCGGTGGTGACCACACCGGTATATAAGCACTGTGTAGTAATATTGTATTCAATATAGTCCTGACCTCCAACCAGTAAAGACCTGTTGAATTTACTCTCTTAGTCTGTGTAGTAATTATCACTATAACACACAGACTTAACAATAACAACAGTGACTACACTTCAAATTGCATGTGACGGGCACAGCAAGACAAGATATAAATGCGAGTCTTTCTTTTTTAGCTAAGTGTAAAGTTTTGCATGTTGGAAAAGGAAATATTTTTCTTTTATTCGTTCTTGGGATGTGGGTGTCGCTGGCAAGGCCAGCATTTTATTGCCCATCCCTAATTGCCCTTGAGAAGATGGTGGTGAGCCGCCTTCTTGAACTGCTGCAGTCCGCGTGGTGAAGGTACGCCCACAGTGCTGTTAGGGAGGGAGTTCCAGGATTTTGACCCAGCGACCATGGAGGAACGGCGATATATTTCCAAGTCAGGATGGTGTGTGACTTGGAGGGGAACTTGGAGGTGGTGGTGTTCCCATGCGCCTGCTGCCCTTGTCCTTCTAGGTGGTTGAGGTCGTGGGTTTGGGAGGTGCTGTCGAAGAAGCTGCAGGGCATCTTGTAGATGGTACACACTGCAGACACGGTGCGCCGGTGGTGGAGAGAATGAATGTTTAATGTGGTGGATGGGGTGCCAACCAAGCGGGCTGCTTTGTCCTGGATGGTGTTGAGCTTCTTCAGTGTTGTTGGAGCTGCCCTCATCCAGGCAAGTGAAGAGTATTCCATCACACTCCTGACTTACATAGAAACATAGAAGATAGGAGCAGGAGTAGGCCATTCAGCCCCTCGAGCCTGCTCCTCCATTCAATGCGATCATGGCTGATCATCCAAATTCAGTACCTGGTCCCTGCTTTCTCCCCATACCCCTTAATACCTTTAGCCTTAAGAAATATATCCAACTCCTTCTTGAATGTATTTAATGAACTGGTCTCCACCGCCTTCTGTGGTAGAGAGTTCCACAGGTTCACCACTCTCTGGGTGTAGAAATTCCTCCTCATTTCTGTCCTAAATGGCCTACCCTTTATCCTTAGACTGTGTCCCCTGGTTCTGGACTCCCCGACCATTGGGAACATCCTTCCTGCATCTAGTCTGTCCAGTCCTGTCAGAATTTTATAAGTTTCAATGAGATCACCTCTCATTCTTCTAAACTCCAGCGAGTACAAGCCCAATCGACCCAATCTCTCCTCATACGTCATTCCTGCCATCCCAGGTATCAGCCTGATGAATCTTCGCTGAACTCCTTCCATGGGAAGAACATCCTTCCTCAGATAAGGCGAGCAAAACTGCACACAATACTCAAGATGTGGTCTCACCAAGGCCCTGTACAACTGCAGCAAGACATCCTTATTACTGTACTCAAACCCTCTCGCTACGAAGGCCAACATACCATTTGCCTTCTTAACTGCCTGCTGCACCTGCATGCTTACCTTCAGCGACTGGTGCACAAGGACACCCAGGTCTCGTTGCACTTCCCCTTCTCCTAATCTATTGCCATTTAGATAATAATCTGCCTTCCTGTTTTTGCCACCAAAGTGGACAACCTCACATTTATCCACGTTATATTGCATCTGCCATGTTTCTGCCCAATCACTCAACATGTCCAAATGATCAAGAGGGGCAAAATAGCTTACGAAAACAAGCTGGCGGAAAATATAAAAACTAACTCCAAAAGCTTTTATAAATATATCAAAAGGAAAAGACTGGTGAAAACCAAAGTTGGTCCATTGCAGTCAGATACGGGGGAATATATAATGGGAAATAAGGAAATGGCAGATCAACTAAATGCATACTTTGGGTCAGTCTTTACGAAGGAAGACACAAAAAACCTCCCTGGGATATCGGGAAAAATAGGGACATTGGCAAAGGAGGAACTGACGCAAATCAATATCTCTAAGGATATGGTGTTAAGGAAGCTAAAGGGATTGAAGGTGGACAAATCCCCAGGGCCTGATAACATGCATCCTAGGGTACTGAAGGAGGTGGCCCTAGAGATAGCGGATGCACTAAGGATGATTTTTCAGAATTCATTAGACTCGGGAACAGTGCCGATGGATTGGAGGGTAGCTAACGTTACCCCACTATTCAAAAAGGGGGGTAGGGAAAAAGCAGGTAATTACAGACCTGTAAGCCTTACATCAGTTGTGGGCAAAATGCTGGAGTCCATCATTAAGGATGAAATAGCGGAGCACTTAGCAAATGGGAACAGGATAGGACAGAGTCAACATGGATTTACAAAGGGTAAATCGTGCTTGACTAATCTATTGGAATTTTTTGAGGGAGTAACTGGTAGAATAGATGGGGGAGAGCCAGTAGATGTGGTGTACCTGGACTTCCAAAAGGCCTTCGATAAGGTCCCACATAAAAGATTAGCATGGAAAATTGAGGCTCATGGGATAAAGGGGAAAGTTTTGGCGTGGATAGGGAACTGGCTGTCAGATAGAAAACAGAGAGTTGGAATAAACGGCTCATTTTCTGAATGGCAGGCAGTAACAAGTGGGGTACCACAGGGATCTGTCCTGGGCCCCCAGCTGTTCACAATTTACATTAATGACCTGGATCAGGGAGTCGGATGCAGCATTTCCAAATTTGCAGACGACACTAAACTAGGAGGGGGGGTGGGCTCAGAGGAAGAGACCAGGAAGCTCCAGAGCGATTTGGACAGACTGGGCGATTGGGCGGATAAATGGCAGATGCACTATAATGTGGACAAGTGCGAAGTTATCCACCTTGGGTGCAGGAACGGGAGGGCAAATTATTATTTAAATGGCAATAGATTGGGAGAGGGGGAAGTACAGAGAGACCTGGGTGTTCTTGTACACCAGTCACTGAAGGCGAGCATGCAGGTGCAACAGGCGGTCAAGAAGGCAAACGGTATGCTGGCCTTCATAGCAAAAGGGTTAGAATACAGGAACAGGGATACCTTGCTGCAGCTGTACAGGGCACTGGTGAGACCACACCTCGAGTACTGTGTACAGTTTTGGTCGCCTCATCTGAGGAAGGATGTTCTTGCCATGGAGGGGGTACAGCGGCGATTCACCAGGCTGATACCAGGAATGGCGGGAATGACCTATGAGGAGAGACTATGTAGTTTAGGGATGTACACACTGGAGTTTAGAAGATTGAGAGGGGACCTCATAGAAGTGTATAAAATTCTGACAGGTCTAGACAGACTGGATGCAGAAGGAATGTTTCCCTTGGCGGGTGAGAACAGAACTAGAGGACATAATTTAAGGATAAGGGCTAAACCATTTAGGACAGAGATGAGGGGGAATTTCTTCACTCAGAGAGTGGTGAACCTGTGGAACTCATTGCCACAGAGGGCAGTGTACGCCAGCTCATTAAATATATTTAAGAGGGAATTAGATATATTTCTACGGGCAAAAGGGGTTAAGGGTTACGGAGAGAAGGCGGGGACGGGATACTGAATTAAAGGATCAGCCATGATCTCATCGAATGGCGGAGCAGGCACGAAGGGCCGAATGGCCTACTCCTGCTCCTATCTTCTATGTATCTATGTATGTATCTATGTATCCTTGAGTTTCTCGACATCCTCCTCACAGCACACACGCCCACCCAGCTTTGTATTGTCTGCAAATTTGGAGATATTACATCTAGTTCCCTTGTCTAGATCATTAACATATATTGTGAATAGCTGGGGTCCAAGGACCGATCCCTGCGGTACCCTACTAGTCACTACCTGCTACTAGGAAAAGGACCCATTTATTCCAACTCTTTGCTTTCTGTCTGCCAACCAGTTCTCTATCCAAGTCAATACCTTGCCCCCAATCCCATGTGCCTTAACTTTACACGCTAATCTCTTATGCGGGACCTTATCGAAGGCCTTCTGAAAGTCCAGATACACCACATCCACTGGTTCTCCCTTATCTATTTTACCAGTTGCATCCTCAAAAAATTCCAGTAGATTAGTCAAGCACGGTTTACCTTTTGTGAATCCATGTTGACTTTTTCCGATCCTGTCACTGTTTTCCAAGTGCTCTGCTATTACATCTTTTATAATGGACTCTAGCATTTTCCCCACTACCGATGTCAGGCTTACCGGTCTGTAATTCCCCGTTTTCTCTCTACCACCTTTTTTGAATAGTGGGGTAACATTAGCTACCCTCCAATTCATGGGTACTGTTCCAGAGTCTATCGAATGTTGGAAGATGATCAGCAATGCATCTACTGTTTCTAGGGTCACTTCCTTAAGTACCCTAGGATGTAGATTATCAGGCCCTGGGGATTTATTGGCCTTCAATCCCATCAATTTCCCTAACACCATTTCCCTACAAATACTGATTTCTTTCAGTTCCTCCCTTTCATCAGACCCTATGTTCCCCGGCATCTCTGGGAGGTTATTTGTGTCCTCCTTTGTGAAGACAGAACCAAAGTATGTATTTAATTGGTCAGCCATTTCTTTGTTCCCCATTATAAATTCCCCTGATTCTGACTGCAAGGGACCTACGCTTGACTTCACCAATCTTTTTCTCTTCACATATCTATAAAAGCTTTTACAGTCAGTTTTTATGTTCCCTGCAAGCCTACTCTCATATTCTATTTTCCCCTTCTTAATTAATCCCTTTGTCCTCCTTTGTTGAATCCTAAATTGCTCCCAATCCTCAGGATTATTGCTTTTTCTGGCCAATTTATATGTCCTCTTCTTGGATCTTATGCTATCCCTAATTTCCTTTGTTAGCCACGGTTGAGTCATCTTTTTTGTTTTATTTTTGTGCCAAACTGGGATGAACAAATTCTGTAGTTCATCCATGCGGTCTTTGAATGTTTGCCATTGCCTATCCACCGTCAACCCTTTGAGTGACATTCCCCAATCAATCCTAGCCAACTCGCGCCTCAGACCATCGTAGTTTCCTTTATTTAAATTTAGGACCCTAGTCTCTGAGTCAACTGCTTCATTCTCCATCTTAATGAAGAATTTGATCATATTATGATTGCTCCGACTCAAGGGGCCTTGTACAACAAGATTGCTAATTATCCTTTCTCGGTACATAATACCCAGTCTAAGATGGCCTGATCTCTGGTTGGTTCCTCAACATATTGGTCCAGGAAACCATCCCGTAAACACTCCAGGAATTCCTCCTCCACAGTTTTGTTACTAATTTGGTTCGTCCAATCTATATGTAGATTAAAGTCACCCATGATGACTGCTGTGCCCTTATTGCACGCTTCTTTAATTTCCCTTTTAATGCGATCCCCAACCTCCGCCTTATTGTTTGGGGGTCTATATACCACTCCCACTAACGTTTTCTGCCCCTTGGTATTTCTCAATTCTACCCATACAGATTCCACCTCATCAGAGCTAATATCCTTCCTTACAATTGTGTTAATCCCTTCTTTAACCAGTAATGCTACCCCACCTCTCTTTCCTTTTTGCCTATCTTTCCTGAATATCGAATACCCCTGGATGTTGAGTTCCCAGCCTTGGCCATCCTTGAGCCACATTTCCATAATCCCAACCAAATCATATTCGTTTACCTCTATTTGCGTAGCCAATTCATCCACCTTATTACGAATGCTCCTCGCATTAAGACACAAAGCCTTCAGGCTTATTTTTTTAACGCTCTTAGACCTATTAGAATTATTATTTACTGTGGCCATGTTTGATTTAAACCGTTGATTTCTCTGACTGCCACTTTTGTTTGCCCCCTTCCTTTCTTTTGCTTTTATCCTTGTTTCCCTTTCCTCTGTCCCCCTGCTCAGGTTCCCAACCCCCTGCCATCTTAGTTTAAACCCTCCCCCAGAGCACTAGCAAACACACCCCCCTAGGACATCGGTTCCAGCCCTGCCCAGGTGCAAACCGTCGGGTTTGAACTGGTCCCACCTCCCCCAGAACCGGTTCCAATGTCCCAGGAACTTGAGTCCCTCCCCTGGCACCATTCCTCTAGCCACGTATTCATCTGAAATATCCTTCTATTTCTACTCTGACTAGCACGTGGTACTGGTAGCAATCCTGAGATTACTACCTTTGAGGTCCTATTTTTTAATTTACCTCCTAACTCCCTATATTCAGCTTTTAGGACCTCATCCTGGTTTTTACCTATATCGTTGGTACCTATATGCACCACGACAACTGGCTGTTCACCCTCCCCTTCCAAAATGTTCTGCAGCCGCTCTGAGACATCCTTGACCCTTGCACCAGGGAGGCAACACACCATCCTGGAGTCTCATTTGCGGCCGCAGAAACGCCTATCTATTCCCCTTACAATAGAATCCCCTATTACTATAGCTCTACCCCTCTTTTTCCTCCCGTCCTGTGCAGCAGAGCCACCCCTGGTGCCAGGAAATTGGCTGCTGCTGCCTTCCTCTGATAAACCATCCCCCCCAACAGTACTCAAAGTGGTGCACCTGTTTGAGAGGGGGATGTCTACAGGGGACCCCTGCACTACCTGCCTGTGCCTAGTACTCTGCCTGTTGGTCACCCCTTCCCTTCCTGCCTGTCCAACCTCTACCTGCGGTGTGTCCAACTCGCTAAACGTGCTATTCACGACGTCCTCAGCATCGTGAATGCTCCAGTATGCATCCAATCGCAGCTCCAGCGCCGTAATGCAGTCAGTAGCTGCAGCTGGATACACTTCCTGCACACGTAGTTGTCAGGGACACAGGAAGTGTCCCTGAGTTCCCACATAGCGCAGGAGGAGCATACCACGTGGCCGGGCTGTCCTGCCATGACTTACCCTTTAATTAATTGAAATTAAATTAAATCAATCAATCCCACCAATTACACTACATTTAAATGTTTTACCAACAGTCCCCATTACACCAGAGAGACCTTAGTACTATAAACCACAGAGTTAAAGTTTAAAAAGAGAGAAATACTCACCAACCAATCACCTACCTGCTTTCTGGTGACGTCACACTTCAATTACTTTTTACTTCTTTCCCTACCTCTGAGCTCAGAGAGTGCAGATTAGTATGCCTACCTGGTCTCGGAGCCGCTTTTAAACTGCTGCCGCTCAGCTGCCTCGTCCCTCGCAGGTCTGCCCGCCTGCCGCCGCTGCTCTGAGGCCTACCTGGTCTCGGAGCTGCTTTTAAACTGCCGCCGCTCAGCCGCCTCGTCCCTCTCAGGTCCGCTCGCCTGCCACCGCTGCTCTGAGGCCTACCTGGACTCTGGCACATTTAAACCGCCGCCGCTCAGCCGCCTCGTCCCTCGCAGGTCCGCCCACCTGCCGCCGCTGCTCTGAGGCCTACCTGGTCTCGGAGCCGCTTTTTAAATCGCCGCCGCTCAGCCGCCTCGTCCCTCGCAGGTCCGCCCGCCTGCCGCCGCTGCTCTGAGGCCTACCTGGTCTCGGAGCCGCTTTTTAAATCGCCGCCGCTCAGCCGCCTCGTCCCTCGCAGGTCCGCCCGCCTGCCGCCGCTGCTCTGAGGCCTACCTGGTCTCGGAGCCGCTTTTTAAACCGCCGCCGCTCAGCCGCCTCATCCCTCGCAGGTCCGCCCGCCTGCCGCCGCTGCTCTCTTATGTCTTGTAGATGGTGGAAAGGCTTTGGGTAGTCAGAAGGTGAGACACTCGCCACAGAATATCCAGCCTCTGATCTGCTCTTGTTGCCACAGTATTTATGTGGCTGGTCCAGTTAAGTTTCTGGTCAATGGTGAACCCCTGGATGTTGATGGTGGGGGATTCGGTGATGGTAGTGCCATTAAATGTCAAGGGGAGGTGGTTAGACCCTCACTTGTTGGAGATAGTCATTGCCTGGCACTTCTGTGCCGCAAATATTACCTGACACTTATCAGCCCAAGCCTGATTGTTATCTAGGTCTTTCCGCTTGCGAACATAGACTGCTTCATTGTCTGAGGAGTTGCGAATGGAACTGAACACTGTGCAATCATCAGCGAACATCCCCACTTATGACCTTATGATGGAGGGAAGATCATTGATGAAGCGACTGAAGATGGTTGGGCCTAGGACACTGCCCTGAGGAACGCCTGCAGCAATGTCCTGGGGCTGAGATGATTGGCCTCCAACAACCACAACCATCTTCCTTTGTGCTAGGTATGACTCCAGCCAGTGGAGAGTTTTCCCCTTGATTCCCATTGACTTCAATTTTACTAGGGCTCCTTGATGCCACACTCGGTCAAATGCTGCCTTGATGTCAAGGGCAGTCACTCTCACCTCACCTCTGGAGTTCAGCTCTTTTGTCCATGTTTGGACCAAGGCTGTAATGAGGTCTGGAGCTGAGTGGTCCTGGCGGAACCCAAACTGAGCATCGGTGAGCAGATTATTGGTAAGTGCTGTTTGATAGCACTGTTGATGACACATTCCATCACTTTGCTAATGCTTGAGAGTGGACTGATGGGGCGGTATTGGATTTGTCCTGTTTTTTGTAGACAGGACATAACTGGGCAGTTTTCCTAATTTTCGGGTAGATGCCAGTGTTGTAGTTGTACTGGAACAGCTTGGCTAGAGGCGCGCTTAGTTCTGGTGTACAGGTCTTCAGCACGACAGCTGGGATGTTGTCGGGGCCCACAGCCTTTGCTGTATTCAGTGTGCTCAGCCGTTTCTTGATATCACATGGACTGAATCGAATTGGCTGAAGACTGGCTTCTGTGATAGTGGGGCCCTCAGGAGGAGGCTGAGATGGATCATCCACTCCGTACCTTTGGCTGAAAATGGTTGCAAACGCTTCAGCCTTGTCTTTTGCACTCACGTGCTGGGCTCATCATTGAGGATGGGGGTGTTCATGGAGCTTCCTCCTCCCGTCAGTTGTTTAATGGTCCACCGCCATTCACGACTGGATGTGGCAGGACTGCAGAGCTTTGATCTGATCCGTTGAGTGTGGGATCACTTTAGTTCTGTCTATAGCATGCTGCTTCCGCTTTTTAACATGCATGTAGTCCTGTGTTGCAACTTCCCCAGGTTGGCACCTCATTTTTAGGTATGCCTGGTGCTGCTCCTGGCATGCTCTTCTACATTCCTTATTGAACCAGGGTTGGTCCTCTGGCTTGATGATAATGGTAAAGTGAGGGATATACTGGGCCATGAGGTTATAGATTGTGGTGGAATACAATTCTGCTATTGCTGACGGCCCACAGCGCCTCATGGATGCCCAGTTTTGAGCTGCGAGATCTGTTCTGAATCTATCCCATTTAGCACAGTGGTAGTGCCACACAATGCAATGAAGGTGTCCTCAGTGTGAAGACGGGACTTCGTCTCCACAAGGACCGTGCAGTGATACTGCTACCAATACTGTCATGGACAGATGCATCTGCGACAGGTAGACTGGTGAGGACGAGGTCAAGTAGGTTTTTCCCTCATGTTGGTTCTCTCACCACCTGTCGCAGGCCCAGTCTGGCAGCGATGTCCTTCAGGATTCAGCCAGCTCGGTCAGTAGTGGTGCTACCGAGCCACTCTTGGTGATGGACACTGAAGTCCCCCACCCAGAGTACATTGTGTGCCCTTGCTACTTTCAGTGCTTCTTCCAAGTGGTGTTCAACATGGAGGAGTACTGATTCATCAGCTGCGGGAGGGCGGTAGGTGGTAATCAGCAGGAAATTTCCTTGCCCATGTTTGACCTGAAGCAATGAGACTTCATGGGGTCCGGAGTCAATGTTGAGAACTCCCAGGGCCACTCCTTCCCAACTGTATACACTGTGCCGCCACCTCTGGTGGGTCTGTCCTGCCGGTGGGACAGGACATACCCAAGGATGGAGATGGAGAAGTCTGGGACATTGGCTGTAAGGTATGATTCTGTGATAGTGACTATGTCAGACTGTTGCTTGACTAGTCTGTGGGACAGCTCTCCCAATTTTGGCACAAGTCCCCAGATGTTAGTGAGGAGGACTTTGCCGGGTCGACTTAGCTGGGTACATACATATGATTTTCAATCCTATTACAGTAAGTAACTCTGGTCAGGTTTTGTGGTTCTGTCCATGGTTCATTAATTAAATGTGCCGCACAGCTCATCCTTGTTTTCAAATCCCTCCATGGCCTCGCCCCCCCTTCCTATCTCTGTAACCTCCTCCAGCCCTACAACCCTCTGAGATCTCTGTGCTCCTCCACATCCCTCTTGCACATCCCCAATTTTAATCATTCCACCATTGATGGCTATGCCTTCAGCTGTCTCGGCCCAAAACTCTGGACTTCACCTCTTAAACCTGTCTATCTTTTTCTCCTCCTTTAAGATGCTCTTTAAAACCTATTTCTTTGACCAAGCTTTCTCCTTATGTGACTTGGTGTCAAATTTTTATCTGATAATCGCTCCTGTGAAGCGCCTTGGGGCATTTTACTAGGTTAAAGGCACTATATAAATGTGAGCTTTTGTTGTTGTTCTTCTGGTATGAACTATACAGAGTCAGAAGGGCCCAGGTTCAATCCCTGGTTAGTGCTGGGTCACTCAATCTCAACTAGGGTGGAGGTAGGAGCACAACTGGCCCGTGTTTCCAGTCTTGGGAAACAAAAAAAATCACAAAGGTTCTTGCTCCTGATCTCCATCCAATGACCCCTGCCAGCACTGTACGTTTGTAAATAACTGGTAGAGACAGAATCTGAATGGTTTGACACTCGGGGTAGATTCGCACATGAAAAATGGCCACTTGGGCGAGGTAGCACAGAATAGCTATGGTCCATGGAATTTAGGGAAAGCGTAAGACATCATCTTAAAATGAGGAGGGAGAACATTTTCGCGGGAGAGGGCAGGGGGAAGGAAGAAATTCGACTGATTCTTGAAAAGTTACACTGAAGGAGATGGAATCGATGGCTAACATACAAAAAAGATTTTGTTCTGGTCTATACTCAACCACATATTGCCTACCTGAAATACTTTTCCTTTAGGCTGCTTTCAGGTCCCTAAAGTTAATTAGCATTCCATCCGAGGACCGTATATTCCAGTGTATAGATTCTGAAGATAATACAAATACGTACCTGTAAATCTGTGCCTTGATGTAGCTGTAACAGTTCAGGTACTAAGGATCTTGCAACGCTCACTGCATTGGTAGCGTTATTAATTGAGGTTTGAGAGGGATAAGCCTTCTTTTTGCATTCATTCTGGGGATATAGAAGCATAGGAACAGGAGGAGGCCATTCAGAGGAACAGGAGGAGGCCATTCAGTCCTTCCAGCCTGTTCCGCCGTTCATTTAGATCATGGCTGATCTGTATCGTAATTCGACCTACCCGCCTTGGTTCCATAACCTTTAATACCCTTGCCTAACAAAAATCTATCAATCTCAATTTAGAAATTTTCAATTGACCCCCCCAGCCTCAATAGCTTTTTGAAGGAGAGAGTTCCAGATTTCCATTGCCCTTTGTGTGAAGAAGTGCTTCCTGACATCACCCCTGATCGGCCGATCTCTAATTTTAAGGTTATGCCCCCTTGTTCTGGACACCCACTGCCAGAGGAAAGAGTTTCTATCAATTCATTTGACCATCTTAAACACCTCAATTAGATCATTCCTTAATCTTCTATATTCAAAGAAATGCAAGCCTAGTCTAAGCAATATGTCCTCATAATTTAACCCTTTTGTCGCTGGCAAGGCCGACATTTATTGTCCATCCCTAATTGCCCTTGAGAAGGTGGTGGTGAGCCGCCTTCTTGAACCACTGCAGTCCGTGTGGTGAAGGTACTCCCACGGTGCTGTTAGGTAGGGAGTTCCAGGATTTTGACCCAGCGACGATGAAGGAATGGCGATATATTTCCAAGTCAGGATGGTGTGTGACTAGGAGGGGAACTTGGAGGTGATGGTGTTCCCATGTATCTGCAGGCCTTGTCCTTCTAGGTGGTGGAGGTCGTGGGTTTGGGATCGATGTATGTAGCTGCAAGTAACAGTCCAATGTAACCTGCAATGTAGCAGAGTCCAAGAAATTGCGTGCACTTTGCTGAATTTAGTAAAAAGCTTTTAAAAAGTTCAGACGCCAAATTATGTCCATAGTCCAACAATATTGAAATTGTGCATCGGTGCATAGATTACCCAGTCCAATTAAAAATCATACGACATTTCTGCCAAAAACAACTCATGATTGGAAAAATCAAATCCTTCATAATCCTGTGAACCTTCTTAAAATCTTTGCATGAATTATTTAGCATTGGGCCATGTAATTGAAGTGACGCTGTTTGACTGGCATGAGTGAGCATTGGGGCCACCATATATGAGTCCTTCACAGAACCTACAGCTTCCATCTTATCTCAGAGGCGGTGAGGGAGTGGGGGGCTATTTTGATATCGGGAAACCCAGAAGAAAGGATTTCCCTCAGGCCCTGCCGAATTTAACGGCAGAACCTGATTACCATTTTTTGTTTCCATTTCCCGGAGGCTGGCTGGCTGTCAGGCGAGTAGGCCTATGGCACCAGTCCGCGGCCGGGCAGCGGAGAGGAGGGAGGGAGGGATCGGAAGCCTTGGGGAGAGATCGGAAGGGTCAGGGGGGAGATCGGAAGGGTCGAGGGGGAGATTGGAAGAGTCGGGAGGAGATCAGAAGAGTCGGGGGGAGATCGGAAGAGTTGGGGGAGATCAGAATACTCAGGGGGAGATCGGAAGGGTCAGGGGGGAGATCGGAAGGGTCGAGGGGGAGATCGGAAGAGTCGGGAGGAGATCAGAAGAGTCGGGGGGAGATCGGAAGAGTTGGGGGAGATCGGAAGAGTTGGGGGAGATCGGAAGACTCAGGGGGAGATTGGAAGGGTCGGGGGGAGATCGGAAGGGTCGGGGGGTGATTGGAAGGGTCAAGGGGAGATCGGAAGGGTCAAGGGGAGATCGGAAGGGTCGGGGGGTGATTGGAAGGGTCAAGGGGAGATCGGAAGGGTCAAGGGGAGATCGGAAGGGTCGGGGGGTGATTGGAAGGGTCGGGGGGAGATCGGAAGGGTCAAGGGGAGATCGGAAGGGTCGGGGGGAGATCGGAAGGGTCAAGGGGAGATCGGAAGGGTCCAGGGGAGATCGGAAGGGTCGGGGGGAGATCGGAAGGGTCGGGGGGAGATCGGAAGGGTCAAGGGGAGATCGGAAGGGTCCAGGGGAGATCGGAAGGGTCGGGGGGAGATCGGAAGGGTCAAGGGGAGATTGGAAGGGTTGGGGGGAGATCAGAAAGGTCAAGGGGAGATCGGAAGGGTCGGAGGGAGATCGGGAGAGATCGGAAAGGTCGGGGGGAGATCGGAAGGGTCAGGGGGAGATGGGAAGGGTCGGAGGGAGATCTGAAGGGTCGGGGATCTTATGTTCATTAATAAATAGACATTCTTATTATGAACACAGCTAGCTTTTGCTAGTTACTTTATTGAGCCCATGTGGACTAGGTACAGTATCTGTAGAGGCTTCCATCTTGACTGCTGCCTTGTGGGTAGCCTAGTGCCTCATGGGTAATGTAGTCTTAATATATATACAGCTGGGTAGTGTAGTCTTATATACAGCTCTACACAGCTCTACAGCTCCACCTAGTGTCCACTATAGAATGACATGTTATTGATCATTACATCCTCCTTTCTTTGAGGTTTAACAAAATCAATATCAATCAACTTTCAAGAAAACAATAAAGATAATATCAGTAACACTTTTGTTAGTGCTCTATAAACATAAACATTTTCAAAACAGTCAGCACATTTTCAAAGCTTTACATTGTACTCAAAGATTAAGTCTATCAGGCTCTTTTACTTCACGTGTGGATCTTCTCAACACGGGTAAGTCTGATGTGTCTTCATGAGATTGTTCTGGCGGTGAATGACAAGATGCAGTTGCGGCATTGTCATCAATCTGGTCTTGAATAGTCTCTTGTGTTTTTAGGAGGGAATGCGGTTCCTCCTGAGAATCTGTCCTTCCTCAGTTCTAACAGTGTATGACCTTGGTCCTACTTCCTCAAGAACTGTAGCTTTCCTGTTCCATGCATCTGGATCCTCAATCCTGACAACATCATCCCTTGTCAATGGTTTTAGAGTTTTGGCTGACTTGTCATAGTATGATTTCTGTTTCAGCTTTAACAGTTGAAGTCTCTGTCTCAGTTCCTCACTTTGCTGTTCTTTTGCACAGCAGGGTAGCGTGGTGCGCAACTTGCGACCCATTAGTAGTTCAGCAGGTGAAGAACCACAGTCTAAAGGTAAGGCTCGGTAGCTCAGCAGGGCGAGATAAGGATCAGACTTGCTTTCTGTCGCTTTCTTCAGTAGCTGCTTGAGAACTTGAACACCTTTCTCTGCCTTACCATTTGACTGAGCATACAAAGGACTGGATGTGATGTGCTGAAAGTCATAATGTGCTGCAAACTGTTGCCACTCCTTACAGTTGAAGCACGGACCATTGTCGCTAACGGCAATCCTGGGAATTCCATGTCTGGCGAAGATGGACTTCACATGCATTATGACACTGCTTGCTGTGGTGCTTGAGAGCAGCGCCATCTCAGGATAGTTAGAATAGTAGTCAATCACTATTGAAAAACTGCTGGCAGCTGGATCCCATCATACAGCATAGTCTTCTCAGCAGCCTCGGCTAATGGAACACCAAAGATTGGCCTGAGGGAAGAAGGAGTATCCACCGGAACTGCTTCCTGCTCTGGTGCAGGCTTCTTCTTTTTCTTTTTCTCTTTCCACTGCTTAACAACATCTGCTGCGGTTATATCTTTGGACTTTTTCTCCTTGTGTTTTTCCTCTTTGTGCTTTTCTTCCTTTGGCTTCTCTTTGACCTTAAAGTCTTTTTCTTTCTTCTTGGAGAAACTAGGCTTTTTGAAAACATGGATACCCTTTGGCCTTTTCATCCTTGATGGGCTCTCTGCTTCATCACCTGAGTCATCTGGTCTGCTTATGGCACAGTTTATATGGTAGACTCTCTTGACCAGTTCTAAGTCTTCACAAGCTTTGTCACCTAGTATCGAATCAAGTTTTTCAGCCACAACAGAAAACATGAGATGATGCACTTTGTCTTTGACTGTCACTTTAAGTCTGCATACACCTAAGCTATCTATTTTCTGTCCATTATAGTTCTTCAGTAGTACTGACTTTTTCTGTATTTTGGGCTTTTCTTTCATATTTTTTATGTCACTCATACTGATTAAGTTTTCTTTTGCCCCAGTGTCCAGTTTCAATGTAACTAATGCTCCATTTATCTGCAGTGGGATCATCCATTTGTCCACTTTTACTGCATTGACTTTATGTTCAGCATTGTCCATTTCTGAGGGTTGCACATTTTCTGTATCTTTTTTGATATCGTCACATGACACCATTCCTACAAAAAATGTCTCACTTAAATCAGTGTCCTCAATCACATTAACTTGTTGCCCTTTCGTCATTTTTACTTTTGAAAAGCATTGTTTGGCAAAGTGATTCTTTCCATTACACTTTGTGCACATTTTTCCAAACGCTGGGCATTGTCTTAACTGGTGTTTATAACCACAGCGTTTACAATTAAAAATTTCATCCTCCGATTGCTTTTCATTTCTGTTCTGCCCATGTTTCTTCCCCTTATAGGACACAGCACCGACAGCAGCATTACCACTCATTACAATCGCATCATTATTGATTTCACTGAAAGTCTTCACGTGCTTTCGAGCTAGCTCGCTGGCTTGGCATGTTTTCACCGCATTTTCCAAATTTAGTTCGGTTTCTCTCAACAGACGTTCCCTGACTTTTTTTATCATGAATACCAAACACAATCTGGTCACGAATCATGGATGCTTTGAGCTCAGAGAAATTACATGTCTGTGCTTTCAGTTTCAGATCAGTTATAAAGCTATCAAAAGTCTCATTTTGCTGCTGTGTCCGAGAACAGAAGATGTATCTTTCATACTTCTCATTCTTTTTGGGAGAGCAATGTGCATCAAATTTTTTTAGCACATCTTCTAATTTTTCTCTGTTCTCCACTGGATTAAATACAAATGTATTAAATACCTCTATCGCCTGTGGGCCTGCAACCGTAAGCAGCAACACTATCTTCCTTGTGTCTGGCTTCGTACCGAATCCGATGGCTACAATGTAGAGTTCGAATTGTTGTTTAAGAGTCTGCCAATTGTAGTCGATTTTTCCTGTGAGTTTCAAATGCTCTGGTGGCTTCAAATTCTCCATGTCACTTTTCACAATTTTCAGCGGATCTTCACCACCCTGGTACCATCTTATGTTCATTAATAAATAGACATTCTTATTATGAACACAGCTAGCTTTTGCTAGTTACTTTATTGAGCACATGTGGACTAGGTACAGTACCTGTAGAGGCTTCCATCTTGACTGCTGCCTTGTGGGTAGCCTAGTGCCTCATGGGTAATGTAGTCTTAATATATATACAGCTGGGTAGTGTAGTCTTATATACAGCTCTACATAGCTCTACGGCTCCACCTAGTGTCCACTATAGAATGACATGTTATTGATCATTACAGGGGAGAGATCGGAAGGGTCGGGGGGTGAGATCGGAAGGGTCGGGGGGAGATTGGAAGGGTCGGGGGAGATCGGAAGGGTCGGGGAGATCAGAAGAGTCGGGGAGATATCGGAAGGGTCGGGGTGATCGGAAGGGTCAAGGAGAGATTGGAAGGGTCAAGGGGAGATCGGAATGGTCAAGGGGAGATCGGAAGGGTCGGGGTGATTGGAAGGGCCAAGGGGAGATCGGAAGGGTCGGAGGGAGATCGGGAGGGTCGGGGGAGATCAGAAGAGTCGAGGAGAGATCGGAAGGGTCGGGGGGTGATCGGAAGGGTTGGGGGAAGATCGGAAAGGTCGGGGGAGATCGGAAGGGTCAGGGCGAGATCAGAAGGGTTGGGGGGAGATTGGAAGGGTCGGAGGGTGATCGGAAGGGTTGGGGGAAGATCGGAAGGGTCGGGGGGAGATCGGAAGGGTCGGGGGGAGATCAGAAAGGTCGGGGGAGATCGGAAGGGTCAGGGCGAGATCAGAAGGGTTGGGGGGAGATTGGAAGGGTCGGGGGGAGATCGGAAGAGTCAGGGAGAGATTTGAAGGGTTGGGGGGGAGATCAGAAGGGTCGGTGGTGGAGGGTCAGAGGGTGAAGATCGGAAGAGTTGGTGGTGGATGGGATTGGAGGCCTTGGGGCGGGAGATTGGAAGGGCTGATGGTGGCCTTGGGAGAAGGGGTGGGGATAGGAAGGGTCGGGGGGGAGATCAGAAGGGTCAAGGAGAGAGCAGAAGAGTTGGGGAGAGATCAGAAGGGTCGGGTGGAGATCAGAAGGGTCAAGGGGAGATCGGAAGGGTTGGGGAGGGATCGGAAGGGTCGGGGGGAGATCGGAAGGGTTGGAGAGAGATCGGAAGGGTCGGGGGGAGATCGGAAGGGTTGGGGAGAGATCGGAAGGGTCGGGGGGAGATCGGAAGGGTCGGGGGGAGATCGGAAGGGTTGGGGAGAGATCGGAAGGGTCGGGGGGAGATCGGAAGGGTCGGCGGGAGATCGGAAGGGTTGGAGAGAGATCAGAAGGGTTGGAGAGAGATCGGAAGGGTTGGAGAGAGATCGGAAGGGTTGGGGGGAGATTGGAAGGGTTGGGGGGAGATTGGAAGGGTTGGAGAGAGATCGGAAGGGTCGGGGGGAGATCGGAAGGGTCGGGGGGAGATCGGAAGGGTTGGGGAGAGATCGGAAGGGTCGGGGAGAGATCGGAAGGGTCGGGGTGAGATTGGAAGGGTCGGCGGGAGATCGGAAGGGTTGGAGAGAGATCGGAAGGGTTGGAGAGAGATCGGAAGGGTTGGGGGAGATTGGAAGGGTTGGGGGGAGATTGGAAGGGTTGGAGAGAGATCGGAAGGGTTGGGGGAGATTGGAAGAGTCAGGGGGGGAGATAGGAAGAATCGGGGGGAGATCGGAAGGGTCAAGGGGAGATCGGAAGGGTCAAGCGGAGATCGGAAGGGTCAGGGGGAGATCAGAAGGGTCAGGGTGATCGGAAGGGTCAAGGGGGAGTTCGGAAGGGTCAAGGGGAGATCGGAAGGGTCAGAGGGAGATCAGAAGGGTCGGGGGGAGATCGGAAGGGTCAAGGGGGAGTTTGGAAGGGTCAAGGGGGAGTTTGGAAGGGTCAAGGGGAGATCGGAAGGATGAAGGGGAGATCATAAGGGTCAAGGGGGAGTTCGGAAGGGTCAGGTGAAGATCAGAAGTGTTGGGGGGAGATCGGAAGGGTTGGAGAGAGATCGGAAGGGTTGGAGAGAGATCGGAAGGGTTGGGTGGAGATTGGAAGGGTTGTGGGGAGATCGGAAAGGTTGGGGAGAGATCGGAAGAGTCGAGGGGAGATCGGTAGTGTCAAGGGGAGATCGGAAGGGTTGGGGGGAGATCAGAAGGGTCGGGGGGAGATCGGAAGAGTCAGGAGGAGATTGGAAGGGTCGGGGGGAGTTTGGAAGGGTCAAGGGGAGATCGGAACAGTTGGGAGGAAATCGGAAGGGTTGGGGGGAGATCAGAAAGATCGGGGGGAGATCAGAAGGGTCGGGGGAGATCGGAAGGGTAAAGGGGGAGTTCGGAAGGGTCGGGGGGAGATCGGAAGGGTCAAGGGTGAGTTCGGAAAGGGTCAGGGGGAGATCGGAAGGGTAAAGGGGGAGTTCGGAAGGGTCGGGGGAGATCGGAAGGGTAAAGGGGGAGTTCGGAAGGGTCGGGGGGAGATCGGAAGGGTCAAGGGGGAGTTCGGAAAGGGTCGGGGGAGATCGGAAGGGTAAAGGGGGAGTTCGGAAGTGTCGGGGGGAGATCGGAAGGGTCAAGGGGGAGTTCAGAAAGGGTCAGGGGAGATTGGAAGGGTCGGAAGCTTGTTCGCTCACGGGGGGTGGGTGACGCAGGTAGACTAGATCCAACAGGTAAATGGAAAGGCACTTACCTCCTGGATCTAGCAGTCCTCACCTCCCTTTAGCAGATGGGTTTCCCAAGGCCCGGGAAACCCGGCCAGCCAGGGTTAAATTTGAAATGGTGGTTAATTCTGAGGGACGCAGCCTCATTATAATATTTAAATGACCAACTCGCCTCCTGCAAGCGGGTTGGTTGCCCGCCTCCCCTCCTGCCGCTGTTAAAACCGGAAGTGGGCGTGCTGGAGGCAGGTTTTGGTCGGGTTTCAGATTTTTTTACATTTTTACATCCCACCCAACCCCAAACCACTCATTTTTGGGGTTTAAATTGCTCCTTCTAAGTTATGGACAACCTTTTAGAATGGCGTATCCACTTCCCGTGTTATCCAGCATGGTTTGCACTAGAGCAGCGGTCCGCCTGCTTTTGTTAGCTTTCTGCCACTATCCCAGCACAAGAACCTACCACAAAAAGCAATCCTTATCACCACAATACTGCACATCAAATATTCATTCCATGCAGGAAAAAAAAGACTTGCATTTCTATAGCGCCTTTCACAACCTCAGGACGTCCCAAAGCGCTTTACATCTAATGAAGTACTTTTGAAATGTAGTCACTGTTGTAATGTAGGAAATGCAGCAGCCAATTTGCAAACAGCAAGTTCCCACAAACAGCAATGTGATAAATGACCAGATAATCTGTTTTTTTAGTGATGTTGATTGAGGGATAAATATTTTCCAGGTCACCAGGGAGAACTCCCCTGCTTTTCTTTGAAATAGCTCCACGGGATCTTTAACATCCACCTGAGACGGCAGATGGGGCCTCAGTTTATCCGAAAGACGGCACCTCTGATAGTGCAGCACTCCCTCAGTACTGCATTGGGAGTGTCAGCCTGGGTTTTGTGCTCAAATCTCTGGAGTGGAACTGTGAACCCACAACACTCTGACTCAGAGGCAAGAGCGCTATCCACTGAGCCACAGCTGACATGAGAAGATGTGCACTATTGTGGTGATAAGGATTGTGATTTTTTTGGTGTTTTTTTTCTGCTGGGATAATTCCTAAGGTGAAAGGTCAGCTCACAGGATTGGCTCCCTCAGGTTGATTCTCCGGGCACTTACTGTAAGTGGAGTGACACTGCAAAAAAACAGAGCTTCTTAATAGAGTCGGAAAAATATGAGTTGTGCAAGAATCCACATTTATTCAGCTTAGAAATTCCCAATTTGTGCAGGGTATGAAACGCAGTAATGAAAACAACCTCTTAACCTGATTAAAATTTTAAATGTTCATGTCGCTAGTCATTAAGAAATGGGCTGGTTGATGGTCTTTAATGCTTTAGAAAGATTTATGGGAACCAGGCTGTGAGCTTGTTCTTTCTGCCCGCTATGTATTGGATGTGACATCGTTGAACAAAGGCTGCCTTTCTGGTCCAGTAGACCAATTAAATGCATTCACGTTTGTCATCCCAGAGATTATACAGCTGCAAACCAGAGCTCATCGCCACTGTAAACTGCTGAGGGCAGTGATCCTCAGTAACATCCATCACAAAACATGGTGCCCTGGAATCAGGGGCTGCGTGGTGATGGGGTGTTTCAAATCCACTGTCAAGTCTGGAAAAGTCAAATCAGGAAAACAAAAAAACAAACTTTCAGATAGCTATCATTCCATCTATAAGTGTGCCTTCATCTGGGTGAATAACATTATTATAGAAAGGAAGTTTTGCATTTATATATCGCCTTTCACGACATCCCAAAGCGCTTTACAGCCAATGATGTACTTTTGAAGCTGTTGCAATGTTGGCCAGGACACAGGGGAGAGCTCCCCTACTCTTCTTCGAAACAGTGGCCATGGGGTTGTTTACATCTACCTGAAAGAGCAGACGGGGCCTCAGTTTTACATTTCATCCGAAAGACGGCACCTCCGACAATACAGCACTCCCTCAGTGCTGCACTGGGTGTGTCGCCCTGGATTTTGTGCTCACATCTCTGGAGTGGGACTGTGAACCCACGACCTTCTGACTCAGAGGCGAGAGTGCTACCCACTGAGCTACGGCTGACACATTATTAGCCATCCAAACCTAACATTATAGATTTTAAAGCATGTGGGTAATGCTTCAGGTTTAGTAATGATGATCCTGCAAAGTTCAATGTTTGAGGCAAATGTTGACAGTAAACAGTAAAATGTTGGATTAAAAACAGAACATGCTGGAAATACTCAGCAGGTCAGGCAGCATCTGTGGAGAGAGAAACAAAGTTAAGGTTTCATGATGACCTTTCATCAGCACTGTAAAATGTTGGTACAATGTTGGTTATGACATGTGAAGAGTGTAGGGGGTTTTGTCGGCGTGTGTGCCCAGTCAGCTCTGTCCCTGACTGTCTCTGAGCGGTTCGAATCGCTCCACACCCCCTGGGTTCTAGACACCGGACTTAGGTACAGGCAGCGATACAGAAAATTGAGTAGACAAGTGGTTTGGTGCAAGAAAAACCAAATTTTATTAAAAGGCTGAATAAAACACAATACTACTGAGAATTACTGGTACAGTTACAGGCATAAAACAGTTAATACACTTATATGGGAATGGGGAATACACGGCACATCGAGGGAAACAAATACATTAAAAATCCCCTTATCCTTAATCCCACCCCCTATACCTAACTAGATTAAGCTATGAGGGGCCAGGAATTCATGCTCACCAATTCAAAACTGGCAGCTCTAGATGGTGGGGTTTGAGGTCCGCTCTTCCTGTCCTTTGGGGTATCCCGTCACCACGTGGTCACAGGGCGCAGCGCTGAAGTTGTTTGTGCAAAGGCACCCTCCCTTTTTCTCCGTTAACGTCTTCGTCGAGTACTTCGTCGCGATGTGCCTTCTTCTCCTTTGGGCGGTCGCTGACGGTATTGCTGTGGTCGGGGGTCGGTTGGCGGTTTTACCGTCTAATGATTTTGCTATCCATGCTTCGAACACCAGCTTATTCTTCAGCTGGGCTATTACTGTCCATGTGACAAATGCCAGCTTATAACTAGGCCGTTTGTCTAGATTTTGCTACCCATTCTTCGAATACCAGCTTATTCTCAAATTGGGGTTTTACTGTCCATGCATGTAACGCCAACTTATTCACAAAACGCCAGCTTATAACTAGGCGTTTGTTCTCCAACGCGTCTTTCACTGCCCTCCTCTGCTCCTATCGGTTTACCGTATTCTTCGTCTCGTCTCATCTCGTCTGCCCGTTTGTGGCCTGTGTGGTTTCGAACTCAGGTCTCGTTCTCCTCCCGCGTTGGGCCCTCAGTGTAGTAATGGGCGTCCTTGGTGTTGAGCGGCGCGGGGAGCGAGAAGAGAGCCCGCCACAAGGCCAGGGCATGAGAATGAGCGGCAGCAGGCCAAAAGCCAAACGATAAGAGGCCAGAGCAAGAGAGCTAAGATCACTACCGATGGGCCTACAATTATACCCGATTCTTCATTCCTTATCTGCGCGCCAAATCAGGTCAGTTCTTTGTCTAACTTTTGGCAGGCTCGTTTAAACTGATTACAGCCATTTACTTTAACGACTCCTGAAATGGCTGTCTCTGTGTTTTAATGGTTTCGATGTCCTGGCTGTTGGTTATGTATGAAACTTAATCGGGTCTTCCTGACTTGATGGCTTCTGTGAGCTGTTACCGATTAAATATGCAGAAACCTGATGGCCTTGATTGCGGCCCATTCTAACCTGATCTGTTTCGAGGCGAATGGAACATATAGCCAGGTCCCGAGGAGATTCTCTGGCTTGGGTGAAGCATAGTCGGGTCTCGCGACCTCGACTCAAATACACACACTCTTAGCAGATTATTACTTATTTAAAACTACTCATCACCTTGTTTAATACTTAAGCTAAACACCAAACTTAAAAATACCTAAACTTAAATACCTAAACTATATACATCCGCCGCCCATTTCCGGGCGGCCAGCCTAATCCCTATTTGGGCTGCGGCACACTGCTCCCTTCGGCGTGGCTGCACTGTCCTGCACTTCTGGTCCCTTGCAACCTGTGGCTGCTGGCTGGAGACCTGTCTTTGGACTTACCCCTGACTCGGGAGGCTGCCCCTTTAAAATGGGGAGCCGGTGACCAGGGTTTCCTTGGCTGGGGCGTCTGTGGGGACCTTCTAGGGACTTTGGCGGGTGGGGTTTTCTTGGCTGGTGGGCCTTTAACCCGAACCACTGCCCCCTCTGGTGCGGTCTGTGGGCTTACCACTGCCGCTGGCCGGGGATCTTCTTCCTCAGGCTTTACCTCTCCCGAACCTGGGCTAGGGGCAGGTAACTCTTCGCAGCCTGTTGCTGCAGGCTGAGAGTCTCCGCCCCCAGGTCCCAAACCTGGGTCCGGGATGGGGTCTTCGCCCTCAGGTCCCTCCTCCTCTAAACCTGGGTCAGGGGCGGGGTTTTCGACCTCGGGTCCCTCCTCATCTGGATCCCAGAAGAGTGGGGGAGTGTCCCAATCGGTGGGCGGGATGGCCCCTCCCCTTAAACAAGCCACAGCGCCTGCCTGTGCAGTCTGTGAACTTGTTCCCGCTGCAGGCGGTCGCTGACGGTATTGCTGTGGTCGGGGGTCGGTTGGCGGTCTGCCCGTTTGTGGCCTGTGTGTCCTGTGTGGTTTTGAACTCGGGTCTCGTTCTCCTCCCGCGTTGGGCCCTCGGTGTAGTAATGGGCATCCTTGGTGTTGAGCGGCGCGGGGAGTGAGAAGAGAGCCTGCCACGAGGCCAGGGCACAAGAACGAGCGGCAGCAGGCCAAAAGCCAAACGATAAGAGGCCAGAGCAAGAGAGCTAAGATCACTACCGATGGGCCTACAATTATACCCGATTCTTCATTCCTTATCTGCGCGCCAAATCAGGTCAGTCCTTTGTCTAACTTTTGGCGGGCTCGTTCAAACTGATTACAGCCATTTACTTTAACGACTCCTGAAATGGCTGTCTCTGTGTTTTAATGGTTTCGATGCCCTGGCTGTTGGTTATGTATGAAACTTAATCGGGTTTTCCTGACTTGATGGCTTCTGTGAGCTGTTACTGATTAAATATGCAGAAACCTGATGGCCTTGATTGCGGCCCATTCTAACCTGATCTGTTTCAAGGCGAATGGAATGCATATTCTGTGTTTGCACTGTCTGGCCCCACAGAGTCTATTCACAGGTCTATGCATCTTAAGTTTCGTTCCAGGCTTGAAAAAAAGGTGTCTGCCTGTTTGCAGAGCCTTGCTTTTAAAATCCTGTCCTTTTGGTCATGAGGTTGCAGAAGCCATTTTGGGTACCCTGTCTTTTTTCATAACTTGTCCATGCAGGGTCCCTTTATCCATAACTTTGGGGAATGTGGGAATCTTGAGAACCTTACAAGAGTTGAGAAACATATCCTGGGCAAATCCAGGATTTGGAGCAAGGGAAAAGGTAGATATGAACAATACCAAAGAAAATTGGGGGCAGGGGTGGTGGTGACATGTCCCCTTATATACCCCCTCCCCACCCCAGTGGTTACACCGATAGGGTAGGGGAAGAGTTCACTCGGTGTGGTACAACAAGGGTTGCCAACCCTCCAGGTTTGACCTGGAGTCTCCAGGAATTGAAGATTAATCTCCAGGACTCTGCTGCGAGCAACACCCGGGAGAAAATCATCGGGGCTTCAAACAAATGTCATTTTCTTTCAAAACTTTTGTTTATTAGTTATAAAAATGTTGGAGTTGGGAAAGAAAAGGATGTTTGATTGACAGTCAAGAATCATCCAATCGGGTAACAAAGTGTCGATGGGCTCAGATGGCGAGGATGGACATGTTAGGCGACCAATGGGGGAGCGTGGTGGCGGGCAGTTGGCTGGAGGAGGTCATGTGATGAAACCTCCAGTAATATAGTCAACCAGAGTTGGCAACCCTAGGTACAACCATTCATTTCTCAGGCTTTGGTGATCTCATTCATTGTTGCTCGTTCCCAGCAATGAAAAATGTCTTTTTACTTGGTTTGGATTTGCCCTGATTTTAACTCCAGGTGGATTCCCCGCTCAGGCCTGAGTTAGAATTACAGTCGGGTCTCAATGATGTCATTGGGCCACAATATATGTAAAGAAGGACCCTGTTGGCTCCGGGCGTGTGTCCTTGCTGCCTGCTCAGGAGAGCAGGTTAAAGTTGCAGATGTTGCAATCATGGCAGCTTTCGGACAGGTAAGAGCCCGGCGATTTTAACTGCCCACCTGCCAGGTTTCTGCTGAGCGAGTAGGGTTAAAATCGCCCCAATTTGTGGAAAAAGCTGGGCAACATTTCGGTTCATCGTCAGTCTTTTAGTCCTGATTTTACAAAAATGCAAACAGACCGCCAAGTATTGACATTTTTTAAATCGGTGAATAAGTACTGGATATGTGCACTCAGTTTTTAAACATCCATACATGCCAAACCAAACTGTGTACAGTTCTGGTCTCCATATTACAAAAAGGTTATCGAGGCACTGGAGAAGGCGCAAAAATAGATTTACAAGGATGATACCAGAACTGAGAGGTTAGAACTATCAGGAAAGATTGATCAGGCTAGGGCTCTTATATTCTCTAGAAACGAGAAGGCTGAGAGGTGACCTAATAAAGGTTTTAAAATTATGAAAGGGTTTGATAGGGTAGAGGTAGAGAAGATGTTTCGACTTGTGGGGGAGACCAGAACTAGGGGCCATCAATATAAGATATTCACTAATAAATCCAATAGGGAATTCAGGAGAAACTTCTTCACCCAGAGAGCGGTTAGAATGTGGAACTTGCTACCACAAGGAGTGGTTGAGGCGAATAGCATAGATGCATTTAAGGGGAAGTTGGATAAGTACATGAGGGAGAAAGGAATAGAAGGATATGTTGATAGGGTGAGCTGAGGTGGGGTGGGAGGAGGCTCGTGTGGAGCATAAACACCAGCACAGACCAGTTGGACTGAATCGTCTGTTTCTGTGCTGTAAAATTCTATGTAAACAAAAAAATAACTTCTCCTGGAAGTGTCACAGATATTTTATAAAACATCAGATTTTGTTTGATTACGCTCCCGTGAAGCGCCGTGGGACGTTCTACTACGTTAAAGGTGTTATTTATATGACCCCAACTATTCACAATATATATAAATGATCTAGACGAGGGAACTAGATGTAATATCTCCAAGTTTGCAGATGACACAAAGCTGGGTGGGCGTGTGTGCTGTGAGGAGGATGCCGAGAAACTCCAGTATGATTTGGACAGGTTGGCTGATTTGGCAGATGCATGGCAAATGCAGTATAATGTGGATAAATGCGAAGGTATCCACTTTGGTGGCAAAAACAGGAAGACAGATTATTATCTGAACGGCAATAGATTGGGAAAAGGGGAAGTGCAACCAGACCTGGGTGTCCTTGTGCACCAGTTGCTGAAAGTAAGCATGCAGGTGCAGCAGGCAGTTAAGAAGGCAAATGGTATGTTGGCCTTCATAGCGAGAGGATTCAAGTACAGGAGCAAGGATGTCTTGCTGCAGTTGTACAGGGCCTTGGTGAGACCACATCTTGAGTATTGTGTGCAGTTTTGGTCGCCTTATATGAGGAAGGATGTTCTTGCCATGGAGACAGTGCAGCGAAGATTCACCAGACTGATACCTGGGATGGCAGGAATGACGTATGAGGAGAGATTAGGTCGATTAGGCTTATATTCGCTAGAGTTTAGAAGAATGAGAGGGGATCTCATTGAAACTTATAAAATTCTAACAGGACTAGACAGACTAGATGCAGAGAAGATGTTCCCGATGGCGGGGGAGTCCAGAACCAGGGGTCACAGTCTAAGGATAAGGGGTAAGCCATTTAGGACAGAGATGAGGAGGAATTTCTTCACCCAGAGAGTGGTGAACCTACGGAATTCTTTACCACACAAGGCAGTTGAGGCCAATTCATTAAATATATTCAAGAAGGAGTTAGATATATTTCTTAAGGCTAAAGGGATCAAGGGATATGGGGAGAAAGCAGGGACAGGGTACTGAATTTGGATGATCAGCCATGATCTCATTAAATGGTGGAACAGGCTCGAGGGGCCGAATGGCCTACTCCTGCTCCTATCTTCTATGTTTCTATGTTATATAAGTACATGTTGTTGTTGTTGTAGGAGCTTCAATACAACTTTAAAGGGTTGAAGTGGGAATTTAATCCCAGGTACACTGTGTTAATTTGTGAATTGAAATTTAAAAAAATAAACACCTACAATAATCCCAATTTGCACTGCATTCCACATTCCCAAACCTCACTGTTGCATCGCTCCCTGTCCTAAACCCCGACACAGCCAAGAAACATGCCTGAGTTTATGGGGAGCTTGGCTCAGTAGTTGTACTTCTTGCCTCTGAGTCAGAAAGTTGTGGGTTCAAGTCTTACTGCAGGACTTGAGCATACTATAGAATTATACAGCACAGAAGGAGGCCATTTGGCCCATTGTGTCTATGCTGGCTCTTTGGTAGAGCTATCCAATCCCCTGCTCTTTCCCCATAGCCCTGCAAATTTTCCCCCTTCAAGTGTTTATCCAATTCCCTTTTGAAAGTTATTATTGAATCTGCTTCCACCGCCCTTTCAGGCAGAGCATTCCCGATCACAACAACTCGCT
Source organism: Somniosus microcephalus (assembly GCF_052327205.1). Lineage (NCBI taxonomy): Eukaryota > Metazoa > Chordata > Chondrichthyes > Squaliformes > Somniosidae > Somniosus > Somniosus microcephalus. Next base: position 256,071,114 of record NC_140987.1, on the reverse strand, counting down.
GTGTAAAAAAAAAAATCTCCTCATCTCCCCGCTGGTTCTTTTGCCAATTCTCTTAAATCTGTGTCCTCTGGTTACCGACCCGCCCGCCAGTGGAAACAGTTTCTCCTTATTTACTCTAACAAAAACCTTCATAATTTTGAACGCCTCTATTAAATCTTCCCTTAATCTTCTCTACTCGAAGGAGAACAACCCCAGCTTCTCCAATCTCTCTGCATAACTGAAGGCCCTCATCCCTGGAATCATTCTAGAAAATCTCCTCTGCACCATCTCCAAGGCCTTGACATCCTTCCTAAAGTGTGGTGCCCAGAATTGGACACAATACTCCAGCTGAGACCTAGCCAATGATTTATAAAGGTTTGGCATAACTTCTTTGCTTTTTTACTCTATATAGGGCTGGATTTTGAGAATGGAGGTGAGTTGGAGGCAGGACTGCTGCTTGTCGTGTCAATGTCCTACCTCTAGCCTCGCCTGACCAACCAGAGGTATTTTCTCCTGATTGACCTTGTTAAGCCTGCCCTGCAGGCTCAGCAGGCCAATTAGGGAGGAAGTCACTGACAGAGCACGTCAACGTCAGACGTGCTATCTGTCAAGACGTCTTGAAAGAAGAAATGTCAGCATTTGACAGCTCTGTGAAGCTGTCAAACACTGACATTCTCTTTAGCTTGATGAGTCCTTTGTTCGGGACTCATCAAACCTTTCAAATTTATACATTTCACATGGCTGTTGGTTCGGAGGTTCCAACAGCCAATCTGTGAAATTGACAAGGGGGGTGTCGGCTCTCCCGTTCCACCACGGCTGAAGGCTGTAGGAAGAAAACAAGGTAAGTGAACATTTTTTTAAACTTATCACTCGCCTTGCATACTTACCACTCCACACTTGCACCCATCACTCACCTCTACACCTTACTTCCAGGTGCCTCCGACCGCCACAGGCCTCCTCCAGGTCTCCTCCAACCCGGCGGGGTTCTCCGAGGTCGGGAAGCCTTCACCTGTGAAGGTAAAATGGCAGTTAAAAGGATTAAATGCCTTTCCCGCCTCCAGGAGACATGACCCGAAGCTACACATCTTCCCGCCTCCTGGCAAAAGGGCACGGAGGTGGGATGGAGGCAGGTTTGCCATCCGCCCCCACTTTCTCCGAATTTACCAGCTGTCCCGCCTCCATGCCCGCCTCCTCGAGGCTTGGAAAATCCAGCCCTATGCCTCTATTTATAAAGCCCAGGATCCCGTATGCTATTTTTAATAGCCTTATTAAGTTATCCTGTGGGAGTGCTGCATTGTCAAAGGTGTCATCTTTTGGATGAAACGTTAAACCAAGGCCCCGTTTGCCTGTTCAAATGGGTGTAAAAGATAGTATACATTTATCCCTCATCTACTGTCACCAAAACAGGTTAACTAGATACATATCTCATTGGCTCTTTGTGGGACCTTGCTGTGTGCAAATTGGCTGCTGCGGTTGCCTACATAACAACTATGACTACACTTCAAAAGTAATTAATTGGCTGTGAAGCGCTTTGGGACAGCCTGAGGATGTGAAAGAAACGATAAAAATGCAACCACAAAGTGTTAAGCAAATAGATCTTCTTCTCCTTAGGCAGTCCCTCGGAACCGAGGATGACTTGCTTCCACACTAAAAATGAGTTCTCAGGTGACTGATGAGTCCAATGCAGGACCTACAGTCTCTGTCACAGGTGGGGCAGACAGTGGTTGAAGGGGCGGGTGGGTGGGGTGCTTGGGTTGACGTGCGCTCCTTCTGCTGTTTGCGCTTGGCTTCCACTTGCTCCCAGCGAAGAGACTCGAGGTGTTCGGCGCCTTCCCGGATGCTTCTCCTCCACTTTGTGCGGTCTTGGGCCAGGGATTCCCAGGTGTCGGTGGGGATGTTGCACTTTTTCAAGGAGGCTTTGAGGATGTCCTTGAAGCATTTCCTCTGCCCACCTGGGGCTCTCTTGCCGGGTCGGAGCTCCAAGTAGAGCACTTGTATCGGGCATGCGGACAATGTGGCCCGTCCATCTGAGCTGATCAAGCATGGTCAAAGCTTCGATGCTGGGGATGTTGGCCTGAGCGAGAACACTGACGTTGGTGCATCTATCCTGCCAATGGATTTGCAGGATCTTGCGGAGGCAGCGTTGGTGGTACCTCTCCAGTGCTTTGAGGTGCTTGCTGTACATGGTCCATGACTCTGAAGCATACGGGAGGGCGGGTATCACTACTGCTCTGTAGACCATGAGCTTGGTGCTGTGTTTCAGGTCCTGGTCTTCAAACACTCTCTTTCTCAGGCGACCGAAGGCTGCACTGGCACACTGAAGGCGGTGTTGGACTTCGTCGTCGATGTCTGCCCTTGTTGACAGTAGGCTCCTGAGGTTTGGAAAGTGGTCCACGTTGTCCAAGGCCTTGTCATGGATTTTGATAATCAGGGGGCAGTACTGTGTGTTGGGGGCAGATTGGTAGAGGACTTTTGTCTTACGGATGTTTAGTGTAAGGCCCATGCTCTCGTATGCTTTGGTGACGGTGTTGACGATGGTTTGGCATTCGACCTCCGAGTGTGCACAGGCGCAAACGTCGTCTGCATACTGTAATTCAATGACAGAGGATGAGACGACCTTGGATCTGGACTGGAGGTGACGGAGGTTGAACAGTTTCCCGTTTGTTCTGTAGATTAGCTCCACTCCAGCGGGTAGCTTATTGAGGGTGAGATGGAGCATTGCAGCCAGGAAGATCGAGAAGAGCGTTGGTGCGATGACACAGCCTTGCTTGACCCCGGTTCGGACGTGAATTGGATCTGTAGTGGATCCGTTGGTCAGGATCATGGCTTGCATGTCGTCGTGAAGCAGGTGGAGGATGGTGACAAACTTTTGAGGGCAGCCAAATTTGGGGGGCAGACACTCCATAATCCCTCGCGGTTGACGGTGTCGAAGGCCTTTGTGAGGTCAAAGAAGGGCATGTACAGTGGCTGGTACTGTTCCCTGCATTTCTCTTGTAGTTGACGCGCGGTGAAGATCATGTCCATTGTGCCCCTTAGTGGGCGGAATCTGCATTGCGACTCTAGGAGGAGCTCTTCAGCCACTGGGAGAAGGTGATTGAGGAGGATTCTTGCGATGACTTTCCCTGTGGCAGACAGAGGATGGGACGACCTTGGATCTGGACTGGAGGCGACGGAGGTTGAACAGTTTCCCGTTTGTTCTGTAGATTAGCTCCACTCCAGCGGGGAGCTTACTGAGGGTGAGATGGAGCATTGCAGCCAGGAAGATTGAGAAGAGCGTTAGTGCAATGACACAGCTGTGAAGCGCTTTGGGACAGCCTGAGGATGTGAAAGAAACAATAAAAATGCAACCACAAAGTGTTAAGCAAATAGATAACCTGCGAGACACAGGCTCAAAACTGCAGATACTACTGGAAGGAAAATGTAGCTGGCTAAAGTAGCCTAATAGTTATGGTAGTGGTCAATCCAGAGGTTGTGAGCTGAAAGATTGGCACCAGGAAAAAAATCATAGAATCATAGAAACTTACAGCACAGAAGGAGGTCATTCGGCCCATCGTGCCTGTGCTGGCTCTTTGAAAGAGCAGTCGTACTTAGTCCCAACCACCCGCTTTTTGTCCGTAACCCTGTAAGTTCCTTATCATCAAGTACCTGCCCAACTCCCTTTTAAAATTATTTCTGAAATCAGCTTCCACCACCTTTTCAGGTAGAGTGTTTCAGATCCCGACAACACTCTGAGTGAAAAAATGTCTCCTCATCTCCTCTCTATGGCCTAGAAATTCGGTTGGTAGCACCAGCGATTAGCGCCTAAAGAGCCCGAGAATTGGGGCGTTACCCAATTTTCGGGCGGGCGCAGTGAATATAGTGCCACCTCCCATATTGAGTATCCTTTTAGCGCCGGCACTAACTCTTTGCGCGCGCCCGCGGGCGCAGGCAGATCATGACGTCATTTCAGTGTGCAACGCCTTTTTGGCGCCCCGGACCGGATATTCGGTGGTGCCTGCAACCTTTCCGCCTGGCGCTATTAGTGACAGTTGGATGGAGCGTTCCCAGGCCCTTCTCGGACTCGGGGGGCGCAATTTAAAGGGGACAGCACTAGTATAAAAGCTGCAGCCATTTGGGCTGGCCATTCTGATCATTGCTGGAGAGAGTTGCTGACCTTCTGTTGGACAGTACTTTTCTCATTGAGCCTTCGGAGGCACTAGCACTGGCAGCTTGAGGGCCCGGCTCCCGAGCTGGTGATGCAGCATCTGAAAGCAGGGAGGTGGAAGAGTGGCTTTAGCAAAAGGACAGCTTGGCAGCAAGGGATGCCAGATTGCGGCAAGGCTATGACATGGGTCCACAGTGAGAAAGCATGCTGGCGGGGGGAACAAGTGGAAGGAGACAGTTGTAAAAGGTGAGAACCTTACCATTGCTGTCGACAATGGGGTCGGCAGCTGCAATGGTTATAGGACCACTCAGACGTCCTCCAAGAATCTGGTGGACTCTCTCCTCGAGATCCGTGAGAGTGACCACTTGTGGAGGTCCTCCACCGGTGCGAAGCTGGTCTTTGCCAATCCTCGCCAGCTTGGACTGCAGGGGTAAGGAGGGGAAGTTATGTTACCTGATGCCCTGAGTGATCATCTCATGCCCCCCATGGTGGAAGAGCCCTTACATGATGCCCTGAGTGATCATCTCATGCCCCCCATGGTGCAAGAGCCCTTACATGATGCCCTGAGTGATCATCTCATGCCCCCCATGGTGCAAGAGCCCTTACATGACGCCTTGAGTCAAATGTGCATGTGTGTGCCCAGAAAGGGCCATGGGTGCTTGCTGGCAGATGGCCAATGGGGCACAGGCCACCCTGTAGCCATAAAGTCAGGTGCAAATGAAGGGATGCAGAAGTTTGCAGAAACAACACCCACCCTCACGACCCGAGTGAGGTCATTGAATTTCTTTCTGCATTGGACAGGGCTCCTGGTTACCATGCTGCTGGAGTTGACCCTCTGGCATACATCCCTCCAAGCTCGTCGGTAGTCCTTATGATTCGGCCTCCTGCCATTGTCTGGGTAGAGAACATCTCGCCGGCGCTCCACTGCGGCCACCAATTGCTCCAGAGCCTCATTGGTGAAGTGCTCTGCTCTCTGTCTCACCTTCTCCATCTGGTCCAAGTTTTTAGCGTCAGAGGAGGCCCTGCGCCGATTCTGAGGCCTGCAAGGCGAAGAGTGTGGATGCTGAAGCTGACTGACCCACCCCTTTAAGAGCTGGCCGGCGCCTGGAAGTCTCGTGGTCATCGGTAATTGAGAGCACCTGCGCTGCGCCCGTCTGCTCCGATATTGGGTTGCGCCGGAAGTTTAGTGCCTTAGGAGTCCCGTGTAATGCCTGAATTCGCGCCTCAATCGCCTTTAGGGGCAATGCAACCCAATATCGCGCCAGGTGGCGATAAGTTGCGTCTGGCTATAAACTTTGCGCTGCGCCAATTCTAACGCCCCAAGTGGGGCTATACCCAATTTCTAGGCCTATATCTTTTGCCAATGATTTTAAATCTATAACCTCTGACCATGAAAACTGTCAGGTTGTTGGAAAAAGCCAACCAGTTCAGTAATGCCCCTCAGGAAGGGGGAACCTGTCATCCCCTACCCAGTCTGGCCTACATGTGACCTCAACTCCCTCACTAAGTGGTTGCTTCTTAATGCTCCCTTGCTAGTGTTGCCTGCATCCCAACAATGAATAAAATAAAGTTTGGTGCTTACTAAAACTGAGGGTTTCTGATGAATGATAGCTGAAGCTTAACAATTTGCCAAGAAACTGCAGGTATTGGCCCTTGTCCTGTTCCAATACTGTTAATGGAATCTGCGGAATTCCCCCGTGTTTTATTTAGTAAATTAACAACAAACAGAGGCGTAGGTAACTTGGGTTAAGCTGGCACTGTCATTTACAGATACCTAAACCAGGAAAAGTATTAAAAAATATATATTTTTATTAAGAAACTGGCCCAGCCTGATGCTTACGTTGGTATATGTTACGTCACAGGAGAACTGAAGGGGGAAAACCATCCCGACGAAACAGCTCACTGGTAGCTAAGCTCGAGTCCTAGGGTTGTATTCTCTGGAATTTAGAAGATTAAGGGGTGATTTGACTGAAGTTTTCAAGATATTAAGGGAAACAGATAGGGTAGATAGAGAGAAACTATTTCCGCTGGTTGGGGAGTCTAGGGCTACGGGGCATAGTCTAGAAATTAGAGCCAGACCTTTCAGGAGTGAAGTTAGGAAACACTTCTGCACACAAAGGGTGTTAGAAGTTTGGAACTCCCTTCCACAAATGGCAATTGATGCTGGGTCATTTTTGTTAACCAAAGGTATTAAGGGATATGGGGCAAAGGCGGGTACATGGAGTTAGGTCGCAGATCAGCCATGATCTCACTGAATGGCGGAACAAGCTTGAGGGGCTAAATGGCCTACTCCTGCTCCTATGTTCTGGGCCTGCTGAAGAAGACTTCAGGGACCCAGCCTTTATAAGAAAGCTACTACTGGTGCTCTCGCAATTGCTCAATCCTTGGACTCATTACCAGAGAGCTTCTGCAACATGTTGGAAGTTTGGGAATCCATTACCAACTTACGTGTGGCTTTAGCAAATGGTATTGGCACTCTACTGTCAACCATGGAATGTGTGGTCACCTCAATAGACTCTGTAGCTGGGGACCTCCCTGCATGAGTCTCTGGCAAAAATGGAAAAGGAGGAGGGGTAGCCCTGATACTAAAGGATAGGATAAAGGCAGTAGAGAGAAAGGATCTTAGCTCAAAAAATCAAGAAGTACAATTAGTTTGGGTGGAGCTAAGAAACAGCAAGGGGCAGAAAACATTGGTGGGAGTTGTTTATAGGCCCCCAAACAGTAGTTGTAATGTAGGGCAGAGTATAAATCAGGAAATTAGAGGCGCATGAAACAAGGGTAACACAGTAATCATGGGGGACTTTAATCTACATATAGACTGGGCAAACCAAATTTGCAGTAATACTGTAGTGTGGAGGACGAATTCATGGAATGTATGCAAGATAGTTTTCTGGATCAGTATGTTGAGGATCCAACCAGGGAACAGGCTATTTTAGATCTAGTATTGTGCAATGAGAAAGGGTTATTACTAGTCTTGTAGTAAACGGGCCTTTAGGGAAGTTATGATAGAATTTTATATTAAGTTTGAAAGTGATTTAGTTAAATCTGAAACTAGGGTCTTAAACCTAAACAAAGCAATCTACGTAGGTATGAGGGGCGAGTTGGTTAAGGTAGATTGGGAAACTACATTAAAAGGTATGATGGTAGACAAGCAATGGCTAGCATTTAAAGAATTAATACATAATTTACAACAAATATACAATCCTTTAAGGCACAAAAACTCCACAGGAAAATTAGTCCAACCATGAAGTTAAAGATACTATTAGATCAAAGGAAGAGGCTTATAATGTTGCCAAAAAGAGCAGTAAGCCTGAGGATTGGGAGGGTTTTAGAATTCAGCAAAGGAGGACCAAGAAATTGATAAATAAAGGGAAAATAGAATGAGAGTAAACTAGCATGAGACATAAAAACAGACTGTAAAAACTTCTACAGGTATGTAAAAAGGAAAAGATTAGCAAAAGTAAACGTGGGTCCCTTACAGGCTGAGACAGGAGAAATTATAATGGGGAATAAGGAAATGGCTTGGAAATTAAACAAATACTTTGGCCACGATTTTATTAATGGAGATGGGTTGAGTAGGTTCAGCTAGTTTCCGGCTTCCAGTCCCGCCCCCAGCTGCTTCCGCTCCACAGACGTGATTTTGCCTTGATTGACCATGTTAAGCCTGCCCTACAGGCTTGCTGGGTTGAGTGCGGGTCAGATGATGTCATTTGATGACGCGTCATCTGCCGGTTTCCTTAAAGTGACCACGCACAATTTTATTTTCACAGTTGATTTATCAGTGTTTGACAGCACTGAGGTGCTGAAAACATTGACAATCACTGCACAAAGGTAAACTCTTGCACCCAGGCTCTCCAATGACTCCCTCCATAGGCTGAAATAGATGGCAGCTGCAGGTGAGGTGACAGAAGCGATCTGTCACTGGTGAGAGAGGTTCTCCCAATGACGTGGATTTAAAAATTTGTAAGCTAAAGAAATCTGTAAATGTATTACTGAAACTCACCATGTGCAACATTGGATCCTTGACACCACTTCTGCAGCTGTCATCATTCCACAAATATTACAGCAGACTCACAACAGGCCACACTTACCTGGCGTGGTGTCCGGATGTCAGGAAACCCGAGCCAGAAGCGGCAAAATCCAAAAATAGGCTGACAACTACTGGCAAGTACCTATTAATAGGCAGGTAATTGCCTTAAATCCGCTTCCCACCGCTTGGTGTCGGGTCCATTCGCAAATCAGGGAGCCAACACTTGGGAAAGCTGTTTAGAGGCGGGTTGACAGCGGGATCAGAACCCACTGTCAATCAAAACGAATTTAACCTATGACCCAGCTCCAAACCCGCCCTCTGACGCCAGCAAAATCATGGCCTTTGTGTCTGTCTTCATGGAAGAAGATGCAAAAAACCTCTTGGAAATCGTGGAGAACCAAGGGTCTAGCGAGAATGAGGAACTGAAAGAAATTAGTATTGGTAAAAAAATAGTACTGGAGAAATTAATGGGACTGAAAGCCTTTAAATCTCCTGGACCTGATAGCCTACATCCTAGGGTTTTGAAAGAGGTGGCTATAGAGATAGTGGATGCATTGGTTGTCATCTTCCAAAATTCCATTGGTTCTAGAACGGTTCCCGCAGATTCGAAGGTAGCAAATGTAACCCCACTATTTAAGAAAGGAGGGAGAGAGAAAATGGGCAACTGCAGACCAGTTAACCTGACATCAGTAACAGGGAAAATGCTAGAATCTATTATTTAGAATGTGGTAACAGGGCACTTAGAAAATAATAATAGGATTGGGCAGAGTCAACACGGATTTATGAAAGAGAAATCATGTTTGATGAATCTGTTAGAGTTTTTTGAGGTTGTAACTAGTAGAATAGATAAGGGGGAACCAGTGGATGTGGTGTATTTGGATTTTCAGAAGGCATTCGATAAGGTGCCACACAAGAGGTTATTAAACAAAATTAGGGCTCATGGAATTGGGGGTAATATACTAGCATAGGTTGAGGACTGGTTAATGGACAGGAAACAGAGAGTGGGAATAAATGGGTCATTTTCGGGTTGGCAGGCTGTAACTAGTGGGGTACCGCAAGGATCAGTGCTTGGGCCTCAGCTATTCACAATCTATATCAATGATTCAGATGAGGGGACCAAATGTAATATATCCAAGTTTGCTGATGGGAATGTAAGTTCTGAGGAGGATGCAAAGAGGATTCAAGGGGCTATAGGCAGACTAAGTGAGTGGGCAAGAATATGGCAAATGGAATATAATGTGGAGAAATGTGAAGTTATCCACTTTGGTAGGGAAAATAGAAAAGCAGAGTATTTTTTAAATGGTGAGAGATTGGGAAATGTTGGTGTTCAGAGGGACCTGGGTGTCCTTGTACACGAAAGAAAGAAAGACTTGCATTTATATAGCGCCTTTCACGGTCACTGGACATCTCAAAGCACTTTAGAGCCAATGAAGTACTTTTGGAATGTAGTCACTGTTGTAATGTGGGAAATGTGGCAGCTAATTTGCGCACAACACGCTCCCACAAACAGCAATGTGATAATGACCAGATAATCTGTTTTTGTTATTATTATGTCCGTGTATACTTGAGACACGGACTGCAGGAGTTGGTTATAACAGGTCTTTACTGAATGGAGGCAACCTGGAACTACTATGCAAATGTTACTACACAGGCTTATATATAGGGGTGGTCACTACTGGTACAGGTAGACTATCCTTTATCCGAAAACCTCGGGACCAGCCGAGTTTCGGATAAAGGAGAATTTCGGATTTCGGAAGGTGGGTCGGCGGGTGTCCGCGGGGGGGTCGGCGGGGGGTCGTGCGCACGACTTACGCTGACGCTCAGCGTAAGTCAGTCGGGGTCGGCGGGGGTCAGGGCCGGCGGGGTACGCGGGGGGGGTCGGCGGTTGTCGGGGCTGGCGGGGTCCGCGGGGGGGTCGGCAGTTGTCGGGGCTGGCGGGGTCGGCGGTTGTCGGGGCCGGCGGGGTCCGCGGGGGGGTCGGCGGTTGTTGAGGCTGGCGGGGTCTGTGGTTGTTGAGGCTGGCGGGGTCGGCGGTTGTCGGGGCTGGCAGGGTCGGCGGGGGGGTCGGCGGGGGGTCGTGCGCACGACTTACCCTTTATCCGAACTTCCGCAACCGGAACCCTCTAAAAACCGAAGGTTTTTTCGTTCAGCGTAAGTCGTACGCACGACTTACGCTGAACGAAAAAACCTTCGGTTTTTAGAGGGTTTCGGTTTTCGGAAGTCCGGATAAAGGGTAGTCTACCTGTACTGCAGTATACAGGGGCTGCAGAATATAGTTCCTTCTGCAAAGTACATACACTACAATTCCTCCCCTTTTAGCTAAACAGTACATAACATTCGATTAACAATGAAATAACATATTTACAATTACAGTTGCTAGATACATTAGTTGAAGTTAAGCAATTATAAGTTCAGTCTTTGAGGAGGCTTCCTGATTCTGTCTGGATAACGCCTCTTTGGGGTATCAGGTTCTTCTGGCAACGTTGAGTCGGGATCAATGTCGTTGTTTGGTTTGTCTGCTTCCAATATCACCGATTCTGAGGTAGATGCAATTGGTACTTCGGTTTCATCGCCAGGTGTATCAGATCGTGGTGTGGAGTTGACGTTTCCCAGTGACTCTAGAATCTGGTCAGCATGGCGTCTTACAATACTCTCTCCAACGTCCACTGTATACATTAGAGGTCCTTGCCGTGTACAGATCGTTCCTGGCTGCCATTTCTCTGTGCGGTAGTCCCGGGCCAAAACTGGTTTACCTATCTTAAAACTCCTGGTCGGCCTTTCATTCATATTCTGAAACTGCCTGTTCTCCACATCTCTTCTGATGTTTGGCTTAACCAAATCCAAGCGGCATCATAGTCTTCGATTGAAGAACATCATGGCTGGAGTTTGGTTGGTAACCGCATGTGTCGCATTCCGGTAGGCAAACAAGAAGTTATCCACCTTGTGCTGTAGGGGTATATCTTCATTACACATTGCCTTGATAGCCTTCTTGAATGTTTGAACGAACCTCTCGGCCAATCCATTAGTGGCTGGATGATATGGGGCGGATGTGTAATGCTTAACACCATTGTTCTTTAAGAACCTCCGGAACTCTTCACACACAAACTGTGGTCCATTGTCGGAGCAAATCTGTTCAGGCAGCCCATTCCTGGCGAATATGGTTCGTAAGACTGTGATAGTTTTTTCTGTGGTGGTTGAGGACATTTTTATTACCTCTGGCCACTTTGAATGTGCATCCACCGCAATTAAAAACATCGAGTCCATAAATGGACCAGCAAACTCAATGTGCACCCTTTGCCATGGAGATGAGGGCCACTCCCATGGATGTAGAGGGGCTTGTGGTGGGGCGTTTTGGACCTTCTGGCATCCTGTACAGCTCTTGGTCATCTCTTCGATTTCTCTATCGATTCCCGGCCACCACACAAACGCTCTGGCTAAGTTCTTCATTTTTACCCCTCCCAGATGACCCTCATGAAGCTCATTGAGCACTCTATCCTTCAATTTGGGTGGAATTACTACTCTGGATCCACACATCAAGGTTCCTCTGCACACTGAAAGCTGTTCTCTTCTCGGCGAGAATGCTGGCAGCAGTGAAACATAGAAACATAGAGATAGGAACAGGAGTAGGCCATTCGGCCCTTCGAGCCTGCTCCGCCATTCAATGAGATCATGGCTGATCTTCGTCTGAGATCATAGCTGATCTTACCAGTTCAGTACCCCGTCCCCGCCTTTTCTCCGTAACCCTTAATCCCCTTAGCCTTCAGAAATATATCCAATTCTCTCTTGAAAATATTTATTGAATTAGCCTTCGCAGCCCTCTGTGGCAGGGAATTCCACAGGCTCACCACTCTTTGAGTGAGGAAATTCTTCCTCATCTCTGTTTTAAATGATTTGCCCGCTATTTTTAGACTGTGGCCCCTGGTTCTGTGCTCCCCGGCCATTGGAAACATTCTCTCTGAATTCAGCCTGTCCAGGCCTGCCATAATTTTATATGTTTCGATGAGATCCCCTCTCAATCTTCTAAACTCCAGTGAGTACAAGCCCAAACTATTTAATCTCTCTTCGTAGGTCATTCCCGCCATTCCAGGTATCAGCCTGGTGAATCGCCGTTGCACTCTTTCCATGGCAAGAACATCCTTCCGCAGATGGGGCGACCAAAACTGTACACAATACTCCAGATGCGGTCTCACCAGCACCTTGTACAGCTGTAGTAAGGTATCCCTATTCCTATACTCGAACCCCCTTGATATGAAGGCCAACATACCATTTGCCTTCTTAATCGCCTGTTGCACCTGCATGCTCTCCTTCAGTGACTGGTGCACAAGAACACCCAGGTCCCTCTGCACTTCCCCATCTCCCAATCTATTGCCATTTAGATAATAATCTACCCTCCTGTTTTTACCCCCAAAGTGGATAACCTCGCATTTATCCACATTATAGTGCATCTGCCACGTATCCGCCCATTCCCCCAACCTGTCCAAATCGCACTGTAGCCTCCTGACATCCTCATCAGAGCCCACCCCTCCTCCTAGTTTAGTGTCGTCAGCGAATTTGGAAATATTGCATCCAATTCCCTGATCCAGATCATTTATATATATTGTGAACAGCTGGGGTCCCAGGACAGATCCTTGCGGCACCCCGCTGGTCACTGCCTGCCACTCCGAAAACGAGCCGTTTATTCCAACTCTCTGTTTTCTATCCGCCAGCCAGTTCTCTATCCACGTTAATACTTTGCCCCCAATTCCATGAGCCTTAATTTTGCATGATAATCTTTTGTGTGGAACCTTATCGAAGGCTTTCTGGAAGTCAAGGTACACCACATCCACTGGCTCTCCCCCATCTATTTTACCAGTTACTTCCTCAAAAAATTCCAGCAGATTAGTCAAACACGATTTACCCTTTGTAAATCCATGTTGACTCTGTCCGATCCTTTCCCCATTTGTCAAGTGCTCCGCTATTTTATCCTTAATAATGGACTCTAGCATTTTGCCCACAACCGATGTAAGGCTTACTGGTCTATAATTCCCTGCTTTCTCTCTACCCCCCTTTTTAAATATTGGGGTAACATTAGCTACCCTCCAATCCACGGGTACTGTTCCCGAGTCAATGGAGTTCCGGAAGATGATCCTTAGAGCATCTGCTATCTCCAGGGCCACCTCCTTAAGTACCCTAGGATGTAGTTTATCAGGCCCCGGGGATTTGTCGGCCTTCAGTCCCCTCAACTTACCCAACACCATATCCCTAGAGATACTAATTTCTGTCAGCTCCTCCCTCTCATTAGTCCCTATGTTTGCCGATATTCCTGGGAGGTTATTTGTGTCCTCCTTTGTGAATACAGAACCAAAGTATGAGTTTAATTGGTCTGCCATTTCCTTATTCTCCATTATATATTCTCCCGAATCGGACTGCAAGGGACCGACTTGGGATTTTACCAGTCTTTTCCTCCTGATATACCGATAAAAGCTTTTGCAGTCTGTCTTTATGTTTGCTGCAAGTTTACTTTCGTATTCTATTTTCCCCTTCCTGATTAATCCCTTTGTCCTCGTTTGCTGTATCCTGTACTGCCCCCAATCTTCCGGTCTGGTGCTTTTTTTTGCCAGTTGATATGCCCTTTTTTTTGATTTTATGCTGTCCCTAATTTCCCTCGTTATCCACGGTTGAGTCACCTTTTTAGGTTTATTTTTATGCCAAACCGGTATAAACATGTTCTGGAATTCTTCCATTCTATCTTTGAATGCTTGCCATTGTCTATCCACTGTCAATCCCCCCAGAAACACCACCCAATCAATCTTACCCAATTCCCGTCTCATACCCTCGTAATTCCCTTTATTTAAGTTCTGGACCTTAGTCTCTGATTCAATTTCCTCACTCTCCATCTCGACTGAGAGCTCGATCATATTATGATCGCTCTGACCCAAGGGGCCTCGTACAAGAAGATTGCTGATAAGTCCCTTCTCATTGCACAATACCCAGTCTAAAATGGCCTGATCTCGAGTCGGCTCCTCGACATATTGGTCCAGATAACCGTCCCGAAAACATTCCAGGAATTCCTCCTCCTCAGAATTTTTACTAATTTGGGTAGTCCAATCAATATGTAAATTAAAGTCACCCATGATGACAGCTGTGCTCTTATCGCACGCTTCTCTAATTTCCCTTTTTATGCCTTCCCTCACCTCCATATTACTATTTGGAGGCCTATATATCACACCCACTAACGTTTTCCTCCCCTTGCTATTTCTCATTTCTACCCATACAGATTCCGTTTCATCCGAGTTAATATCCTTCCTTTCCATTGCATTAATCCCCTCCTTTACCAGCAATGCTACCCCACCTCCCCTACCTTTTTGCCGATCCTTCCTAAATATTGTATATCCCTGGATGTTAAGTTCCCAGCCTTGCCCACCCTGCAGCCACGTTTCTGTAATCCCAATCAAATCATACTTGTTTACCTCTATTTCCACAACTAATTCATCCACCTTGTTCCTAATGCTTCTAGCATTAAGATACAAAGCCTTCAGGCTTGCTTTTTTCACACTCTCATTATGAATTAGTTTGGCCCTTTGTGTTTCTCTCCTTTGCTTATTGCTTCTCACCTTTCTACCATCTATTTCTGACTTCATATGACTTCCCTCTTTTCCACTACCTAGGTTCCCATCCCCCTGCCAAATTAGTTTAAATCCTCCCGAACCGCCCTAGAAAATATTACCCCGAGGACATCGGCTCCCTCACAGTTCAGGTGTAGACCGTCCCCTTGGTACAGGTCACTCCTCCCCAAGAACTGGTTCCAATGCCTCAAGAATTTAAATCCCTCTCCCTTGCACCACTGCTCAAGCCACGTATTTAGCTTATCTATCTTACTCTCTCTAAACTTATTAGCTCGTGGCACTGGTAGCAATCCAGAGATTACTACCTTTGAGGTCCTACTTTTCAATTTAGCTCCTAACTCCCTAAATTCAGCTTGTAGGACCTCCTCCCTCTTTTTACCTACATCGTTGGTACCTACATGTACCACGACAACTGGCTGATCCCCCTCCCCCTTCAGAATGCTCTGCACCCGCTCCGAGACATCCTTGACCCTTGCACCAGGGAGGCAACATACCATCTTGGAGTCTCGGTCTCGGCCACAGAAACTCCTATCTATCCCCCTTACAATTGAATCCCCTATCACTATAGCCCTATCCCTCTTTTTCCCGCCCTTCTGTGCAGCAGAGCCAGTCATGGTGCCCTGAACCTGGCTGCTGGTGCCTTCCCCTGATAAGTCATCTCCCCCAACAGTACCCAAAACGGTAAACCTGTTTTGGAGGGAGATGACCGCAGGTGACTCCTGCACTACCTTCCTGCCTTTACCCTGCCTTTTGGTCACCCATTTACTGTCTGAGCTAGCCTTTACCTGCGGTGTGACCAACTCACTGAATGTGCTATCCACAACATCCTCAGCATCGCGTATGCTCCAGAGTGAGTCCATTCGCAGCTCCAGCGCCGCCATGCGGTCCGCTAGGAGCTGCAGCTGGACACACTTCCTGCACACATAGTTGTCAGGGACAGTGTCCCTGATTTCCCACATGGCACAGGAGGAGCATGACACGGGTCTGAGCTGCCCTTCCATGACTTAACCCTTACAAGACCTTTTTATTTACTACGATTTAGCTTAATTATTGAATTCTACTTAGAATAAGTTTGTGAAAGTACTCACCAACCAGTCACCTACCTGTTTTCTGGTGTTGTATTTTCACTGCCGCCTCCTGTCCTGGAACCTTTTCCACCTAGGTTAGGCTCCTGAAATAAAATAAATTGAACCTACCTTTTCAACTTCCCCTAACCCCTAAAAGGTTAGAGGAGGTGGAAGGGTGGGAGACACTACACTGTAGTGTTTCGGGTTTAGCAACAGCTCCACCTATATAAGAGTTACTGGCCTCCTGCTCTCCCGACTGCACCAGCTGCTCCCTGGTGACGTCACACACTGATTACTATTTACCCCTCTCCTCTGCTGTTGATTTGGTACGCCTCGCAACTGCCGCCGGTTTTTAAGCCGGGCTCCTCCTCGCTGCTCTCTGCTGCTCCAAGTGGTCGGGCCTCGCAACTGCCGCCGGTTTTTAAGCCGGGCTCCTCCTCGCTGCTCTCTGCTGCTCCGAGTGGTCGGGCCTCGCAACTGCCGCCGGTTTTTAAGCCGGGCTCCTCCTCGCTGCTCTCTGCTGCTCCGAGTGGTCGGGCCTCGCAACTGCCGCCGGTTTTTAAGCCGGGCTCCTCCTCACTGCTCTCTGCTGCTCCGAGTGGTCGGGCCTCGCAACTGCCGCCGGTTTTTAAGCCGGGCTCCTCCTCGCTGCTCTCTGCTGCTCCGAGTGGTCGGGCCTCGCAACTGCCGCCGGTTTTTAAGCCGGGCTCCTCCTCGCTGCTCTCTGCTGCTCCAAGTGCTGGCCATCCCTTCACCGTTAAATCATAGACCCTGGAGAGTGTCGGGTCATTTCGTGTTTCCTTTTCTATGTTTGCATTCGTCACAGGGAGACATTCGACTATGGTCGAGTGGAATATCTCCACTGGATCCACTGCAAGTTCTTCTTCCACCGTCGGCAACGGTAGGCGCGACAATCCATCAGCATTCCCATGCTGTTTAGTTCCTTTGTACTCGATGTCATATTGGTGTGCCCCTAGGAAAAGGGACCACCTCTGTAGCCGTTGTGCTGTCATTATCGGTACGCCCTTCTGAGGGTTGAAAATGGAGACAAGAGGTTGATGATCAGTAAGTAGAGTAAATTTCTGACCGTGCAGGTAGTGATTGAACTTCTTCACCCCCCACACTAGGCTGAGGGCCTCTCTGTCAATCTGGGCGTAGTTACGCTCGGCTGAAGTTAACGAGCGTGACGCAAAAGCTATCGGCTCTCCGAACCATCAAGGAATTTATGTGACAGTACCGCCCCAATGCCGTAGGGAGACGCATCACACGTCAGTCTTATCGGTAGTGATGGGTTGTAGTGAGCCAATACTTCTCTTGAAGTGATTAGGTCCTTACTCTTCTGATAGGCCCGCTTACATTCATCGCTCCATTTCCATGCTACTCCCGTTTGTAGTAGGGCGTTCAGTGGGTGCAGAATTGTCGACAAATTCGGCAAAAACTTATGGTAGTAATTCACCAATCCGAGGAATGACCTCAGTTGCGACACATTTTCAGGAACTGGAGCGTTAACTACCACTTCAATTTTGTCAGGGGACTTATGTAACCCCTCTTCATCAATCACGTGGCCACAATACGATATCTGTTTCTTAAAAAACTCGCACTTGGGGCGATTGGCTCGTAGCCCATGTTCTCTTAGTCTAGTGAGCACCTGCTCTAGGTTGGCAAGGTGTTCACTGTCATCTTCACCTGTCACTAGGATGTCGTCCAAGTAACACTGAGTCCCCGGGATTCCTTGCAGGACTTGTTCCATAGCTCTTTGCCATATCGCCGGAGCTGATGCTACTCCGAATACCAGTCGATTATACTGGTAAAGACCTTTGTGAGTGTTTATCGTGAGATACTTCCTAGAGGATTCTTCAACTTCCATCTGCAAATACGCTTGTGCTAGGTCAATTTTTGTAAAACGCTTCCCTCCAGATAGTGAGGCGAAGATATCTTCTATCCTTGGAAGAGGATATTGTACTGTGTGAAGGACTGGATTCACCGTCACCTTGAAGTCCCCACAGATGCGAACCTTCCTTGGCTCCTCAGACTTATTGTTTAACGTTTTCTTCATGACAGGAACGATGGGTGTCGCCCACTCACTCCAGTCTACCTTAGATAACATGCCTGCATTCTCCAGATTCTCCAGCTCTGCCTCGACGGCTGGGCGAATTGCACATGGTACCGGTCTTGCTTTGAAAAACTTGGGAATTGCATTCTCTTCTATTTTTATCGAGGCGGTTACGCCTTTAAGAGTTCCCAGTTCTTGTTGAAATACCTCTTTGGCGTTAGCTAAGATTGTTGACAATCGTCCAGGAGTGACGTCGTCATCCTTTTTACCAGCTACCGTCAGTGCCTGAATGGAGTGCCAGTCTAAACTTATCTTTCTGATCCATTCACATCCCAGTAACGGTGATCCACCATCTTGCAGTATGTACAGATACAATTTCTGTCTTTCCTTGCCGTTGTATTCGACAGGCACCCTTATTTTTCCTCTGGGGTATACTTTTTGCCCCGTATACGTCTTCAAGACAATGGATGTCTCTTTCAAGGGTATGTGTGAGAATAGCCACTCGTAGTCTCGTCGATTCATGACGGTCAGAGCTGATCCTGTATCCAATTCCATTTTGACTTGGGACCCTGCTATCGTGAGGGTGACCCAAATGGTTCGGTGATTCTCTTTTGCGATTACGTTGTGAAGTTTGAGACAGCTTAGTCTCTTGTTCCCGGATTCACTATCACTCATCTGGTCTTCGGAACTACTGTCCGTCATCTTTTGTACTTTCCTGTACGGTTCCTTAGTAGCCTTTTTGTTGTCATTGGTCTTCTTCCCAGACCTGCAAACTCGTGCAATGTGTCCCATCTTTCCGCATTGCCTGCATATTTTGTCCTTGGACCGGCAGTCCTTCTGGTCATGGGTTGTTCTGTCGCAGCGATAACATTTTGCAAATCCCCGTGTCATTTCGTGGGTGCCATATTCCTGTGGCTTTTGCTGTATTTCCGCAGCTCCCCTTGCTGCTGCTTCGTACGATACTGCCACGCTGAAAGCCTTATCTAGCGTCAGCTCTTTCTCTGAGAGTAACCTCTTCTGGGTTCCTTCACTCAGGAGTCCACAGACAAATTTGTCCCGTAAGGTACCTGCCAGTCCTGCTCCGAACTGGCAGTGCTTTGATAGCTTGCGTAGTTCCGTAAGGTAATCAGCATTGCCCTCATCTTTATGCTGATTTCTCCTGTGGAATTTAAATCTTTCTGCTATCAGCAGCGGTGTAGGATTTAGGTGTTCCTGCCACCGGCCCGATTAGCTGAAGCACCATCAACAGGATAACCAAGCCCCGCTCTCGACAGCCTCTCCTGCAAATCTTCAACTCCGCTGACTCAGAGGCGGATGTCCACGGTCGACGCCCGTTTCTTCTGTTTCTTTCTTCCTTCTGGCCTCGACCTCTGATAACTTTGCTTCAGGGATGGATCCCCATGAGGTGGTGCAGACTGTAGGTAAGTTCGTATCTGCTCGTCGCTAGTATTATGTCCGTGTATAATTGAGACACGGACTGCAGGAGTTGGTTATAACAGGTCTTTACTGAATGGAGGCAACCTGGAACTACTATGCAAATGTTACTACACAGGCTTATATACAGGGGTGGTCACTACTGGTACTGCAGTATACAGGGGCTGCAGAATATAGTTCCTTCTGCAAAGTACATACACTACAATAAGTTAGCGGCTCAATCCTCTGCAGTTATTTTGCTCCATTTACCACCCATTTTTACTCGTTAGTGGAGCAGTTAGCAAAATGGAAATTGCCCCCCCCCCAACCCCATTCACATCAGTTGAACAGATGTTATTCACTCTAAATTCTAGCTTTCTTTGACTTCCGAGAACATTGTGCTTCCTAACATTTAGAATTCCCAGCAGATTACTGGCCCTCTCTGCACTTTTCCCATCTTTTTCTTATTGATTAGGACAGAGAGGTTGCACATCAGCAGACAGATCGTTCATGCATCACATTTGCCGTCAGACAGACAGATATAGACAGAATTACAGAAGTCCATTTATATAGCACCTTTCACAACCTCAGTACAAAGGGCTTTACAGTCAATGAATTACTATTTGAAGTGTAGTCACTGTAGTAATGTAGAAAACGCAGCAACCAATTTGTCTCGCAAATAGAAACATGATGATGGCCAGATAATCTGTTTTTAGTGATGTTGATTGAGGGATAAATATTGTCCAAGACACCGGGGAGAACTCCCCTGCTCTTTTTTGAAATAGTGCCATGGGATCTTTCAGGTCCACCTGAGAGAGCAGACGGTGCCTCGGTTTAACATCTCACCCAAAAGACGGCATCTCCGACAGTGCAGCACACCCGCAGTACTGCACTAGGAGTGTCAGCCTAGAGTTTGTGCTCAAGTCTCATGAAGGGGGACTCAAACCCACAACCGTCTGACTCAGAGGCAAGGGTGCTACCCATTGAGCCACGGATGACAGTACACCAGTGGTGCTTTTAGCCATTAAGCCATGTAGGGAGGTGGTTAGTATTCCAGACAAACCCCACATATAAACATGTTGAAAATTAAGCACTCGTTTTTTTCAAAGTATCTGTCCTGTCTGTTACAATTACTGTTTTTTATGCATAGGGAAATTGATTTTTTAATAGATCTGTATTAAAATTTCAACAAGCTGGATAAGAATGGACAAACTCCTTGGAGAAAGAAAGGCTTTAAATTCAATCAAATGTCCTTTTATTTTGTTATTTATTTATGAAAACTGGTCGCCTTAACTATCTCAGTTATTACTTGCCACAGACTGATCTCGCTTTCCCGATTTTAAAAAGCAAATTATTCTCATGCATTATGCTGTGAAGAAATAAATCTCAAAAAAGAAAGACTTACATTTACATAATGCCTTTCATGACCTCAGGACGTCCCATAGCACTTTACAGCCAATAAATTGCTTTTTGAAGTGTAGGCACTGTAATGTAGAAAACACGGCAGCCACTTTAGCACAGCAAGACCCCACAAACAGCAATGTGATAATAACCAGATAATTTTTTTTTAGTGATGTTGATTGAGGGATAAATATTGGCCTGGACACCAGGGATAACTCCCCTGCTCTTTTTAGAAATAATGCCATGGGATCTTTTACGTCCACCTGAGAGAGCAGGTTTCACGTCTCATCTGAAAGATGACACCTCCGACAGTGCAGCACTCCCTCAGCAATGCACTGCAGTGTCAGCCTAGATTTTTGTTTCCAACTCTCCAGATTGGGACTTGAACCCACAACCTTGTAAGTCAGATGCTAGAGTGCTACCAACTGAGCAATGGCCAATGCTCTGGGCTAGAAATTGGGCTCCTTTGCGCCTCCCATTAGCGCCTCCAGGGGGCGCTCGTGGGGCACAAATGGGTTTGCGACCGGGAGTGGCGATATCAACGCCTCCCGCTAAATTCGGCGGGAATTTTGCGGGGGCGGTAAGACATTGCGCGCCAATCTCCTGCGTCCGGAGATCATGACATCATTGCCGTGTGCTGCGCCCCGGATGAAAAATTCCCTCTCGCTCCCTGCTTGTGTGCCTGCCGTTAACAACGACAGGTAGAGCAGGCGGCTTTCAGTCGGGTGTCCCCTGGAGGAGCAATATTTAAAGGCGTCCACATCCAGTGTAGTTTCCGTCAGCCAACAATGCTGCGTTGTTAGTTTCACACAGGCAAAGAGGCCCTTTCCCCCTGGCCTTGCTGCAGCCCGCTCGTCCCCGGTGCATCACCCAGTGCAGACCCCTCTACTAAACTTGCCAAAAAGATCGCGTAGTGCCAGTATCTGAGGTGGTGCCTGCGGGTGAGAGATGCAGTGACGCGGTGCTTTGCTCCTCCTCCTCCTCTTCTCCATCCTCACTCTCAATGGGGGGCTCAGGGATAGGCTGCACATCTGGTTGCTGATTATCTGAAAGTATAAAGGCACAACACTCGCGTTAAGGTGAGGGCAAGGTGCAGGAATGGAGCAAGTAATGCAGACATTCTCAGGAGGTGGAAAGTGAGAGAGGTTATTGGTGTGAGGGGAAAATGGGATGAGAGAAGGAGAGGGGCTGAAGATACCGTTTTTGCCCCCAACGGGGTCGACGTCGCTGACGGCCATGGTGCCCACCACCTACCGCCCAATGAGTCGCAGGAGAGGGCAGGGAAGTGGACGTGAGCCTAGATTCGGATCAGCCACGATCCTATTGAATGGCAGAGCAGGCCCGAAGGGCCGTATGGCCTACTCCTGCTCCTACTTCTTATGTTCTTATGCTCGCTCCTCAAGGTCTGAGAGCTGCTGCAGCTGTGCATCACCCCTGCCTGTTCTCTGCTGCTCCCTCCTATTGTGGGCCATCTTGGCCTGCAAGAAAAACAAATGTGTTTGAGTCAGAGTCCAGCTGTGTTTGGGAGATATGCCTGCCGTTGTTGAATAGCTGTGATTGTAGGCAAGGCATGAGATGTGGATGTGAGTTTGAGTAGGTGAAGATGTTTGGTGGGTGAGTGGTGGTGGTGTGGTTGTTTGCACAGTGTGTACAGACTGAGATTCAGATGCTGGTATGCAGGAGCTGTTGAAGCATGTACTCACCCTGACCACCCGACTGAGGTCGTTGAATTTCTTGTGGCACTGTGTCAGGCTGCGTTCCACCACACTACTGGCCGAGACCTCCTGGGCCACTTCCCTCCACATTGCCCTGAACACCTGAGGCGATGGTCTCCTTCCAGTGGCTGGGAACAGCATTGCCCTCCTTCGCTCCACTCCAGCCCCCAATGCCACTACTGTGAACCGACGAGCTCTCTCCCTGGGAGTGGGAACAGCCATAGCCATCAGGGGAGGCACTCGCTCGCAGGTCACCTCAAAGCCAGCAATGCTGAAAATGAGCATCTGCACAATGATGCAACCTCCCCTTTAAGAGCTGGAAGGAGCCAATGTGAAGGATCATTGCTGAATGCACTGCAGTTGAAATTCATTAGCGCTGTGCTGGTAGCGCTCCTGTAGCGCCCCACTGAGGTCATTGGCGCTTGATTTAGCGCCTCACTTCCTTCCTGGGGCGCTAACACCCAATTTAGTAGAAGTTCAGAATCCTTAGCGCCTAGCGCTAAATTTTCAAAATTTCAAAAGTTAGCGCCCCAAAAGGGGCGATACCCAATTTCACGCCCTATACCTCAAATTTGGAAAAGGTAGATAAATCTTTTGGGATGTTACTGTCTGGATTTATGAATCTAAAATAAGAACAAAAAAGTGCTGGAAGTACGCAGCAGGTAAAACAGAAGAGATCATTTAATTTTTCTGGTGTATACCCTTTGATCAGAATGGGAATCTATGATTCAACATGGTTAGCTTTCAGTCAGTTGATAGTCTGCGTCCACTCAAGCATGGGCAATGCTGCATTCACAAACGCAGTATTACCTGTTTGGTTTTGTAGGTGGGAACAGAGTTCGTGAACCAGCATACTATGAAAAAACACCGCCTTAAAGGTGACACCACCTAGAAGGTGTCCTTTAGCTTGAAGCAAGGTGATCTCATACTGCAGAAAACATTCAAATCAACTTCGACCTGGACCTTAGCTCGTGACTGGCAATATTTTTGTGGTGAAATAGAAACTCTGGTTCTGACCATAGTTTCAGTATTTAGCACTGTTAGCACAGATGCTGTTTCACATGGGAGGTAAAATAATGGCCCAGAAATTCGGGTCTCCACGGGTGAGTACGCACGGGGTACTCACGCGTAGGCCCAACGAAAGTGCCGGTTTCGTGCATGCACTGTGCATGCACGGGAAACCGGCACTTCCGTTCCCCTGAAAGAAGAGGTTCAGAGGTGGAACGCGTGCGCGGGAGAGGCAGCGCGTGCGCATCGAACTTACGTTTTTTTTCCAGGTTTCTCCAGGAAGGTAAGTCTCCAGAAGTTAGACATGTAAAAAGCAGTCGCAAGGCCTGTTTTTAACAAGGTAAGTGGTGAATTAATTAAAATTAAAACATTTTTTCCACAGGTTTATTATTTTTAAACACTTTAAAGAAAGGTAAGTTTATTTTTAGCCCTGTTAGAAAATGTAATTTTTTTTTCAAAAATTTAAATTACTGTTTAAAATAGTTATTTCAAGTAATTTATAGTTATTGTAAAAATGTGATTTTTTTAAAATTTATTTGAGGTTTTAGTGATGTTTTGGGGCTTATAGTATTTATAGGTTTGACAGATCTTCCTGTCAAACTTATGAATGAAGCATCCCCTGCTACCATTGGCTCTCCATGGCCCACGTGATCCATGGGGACGCATCGAACTAACTGCGCCCCTGGGATACACAAGCACTGCGCGCCGGCAGTTGGAGGAGGCCCAGGATCGCAATTCCACAGGGGCCCACAGCTCAACGGCCGGTGCACAAGGTAAGTGCAGGTCGGAGGCTTGCACCCGCGAGAAGCCTCCGACCCGAATTTCTGGGCCAATGTATAAGGATCATCACGCACATGCACCTACCCACCTAGACTATCTCATTGAATTTTTCAGTAAGTTTACCCATTTGATTTCATAAAATCACTAGAAGGATATGTTGATAGGGTGAGATGAACTAAGGTGGGAGGAGGCTTGTGTGAAGCATAAACACCAGTATGGACCAGTTGGGTGGAATGGCCTGTTTCTGTGCTGTAAATTGTATGTCATTCTATGTACAATTAAAAGATAAGGAACTCCTCTCACTCTTGTGAATGGCCCACAGAATCATTTGTGCTTTAGAATTCTGAGTAAATAGAGATCGATGCGGCCCCAATTCCTAACTAAGTTCCTTCTCAAATCTAATCAGAATAAATCAGCAAGCTCCTGGCACCGATAGATTTTTGTTGGGTAAGGTGATCAAGGGATATAGAGCAAAGACGGGTAGACGGAGTTAAGATACAGATCAGCCATGATCTAAATGAATGGCGGAACAGGCTTGAGGGGCTGAATGGTCTCCTCCTGTTCCTATGCTCCTACATCCCCAGAGTGGCCCTCTCAATGTAGTGAGTGCTGCAAGAACCTTAATGCCTGAAATGTCACAGCTACATCAAGGCACAGATTTACAAGTACATATTTGTATTATCTTCAGAATATATACGCTGGAATATACGGTTCTCAGAAGAAATGCTAACTAACTTTAGGGACCTGAAAGCAGCCTGATAGAAAAACATGTCAGGTAGGCTCAGGTAGTTGACATCGATGCAGTCTCCTTCAGTTCCTATGTTCTGGTGTTCCTATATGCTACCACTGAGCATGAAAAGGAAGGCCACTCTCTTCAGAAATACATTTGGTCTTACCATGCTGGATGTAGTTCTAGGAAATTAAATGTGGCAATTAGATAAAAGAAAAAGAAAGGCTTGCATTTATACAGCGCCTTTCATGACCTCAGGATGTCCCAAAGTGATTTACAGCCAATGAAATACTTTTGATGTGTAGTGACTGTTGTAATGTAGGAAACGCGGCAGCACACCTAGAAGGTGGCCTTTAGCTTGAAGCAAGGTGATCTCATACTGCAGAAAACATTCAAATCAACTTCGATCTGGACCTTAGCAAGATCCCACAACCAGCAATGTGATAATGACCAGATAATCTGTTGTAGTGATGTTGGTTGAGGGATAAAGATTGGCCAGGACACCAGGAAAAACTCCTCAGATATTCTTCAAAATAGTTGCCGTGGGATCTTTCACGTTCACCTGAGAGGGCTGATGGGGCCACAGTTTAACATTTCACCCGAAAAACGGAATGTCTAGGAAATTGTGACTTGAACATTGATATAAAGGCCTAGATATTCGAGCCCACCCAAAAATGAAGGCAATGGAGAGTAATATTTGGCAGGGTGTAAAACCAGCATTGCACCCTGTGATGAAATATTCCATTCATCACTCATCAGTATTTCTCTGCCCGTGACTGTGGTTGGTTTCAGTTTCATTTCCATTGTATTGTACTGTGTGTAGGGCTCCGCCCATACCTGGCTCCTATGTAAGCTGGCCCAGCCTGCAGCACATCCAGTACGGCAGACCTCTGGATGGAAGATACATTCTCCTCTGTGTGTTACCTTCTAAGTCAATAAAAGCCTTGTTTTGTTTCGCTAACGTCGAGTCTCGGATTTATTGAGGCACATCAATTTTATTGACTTAATTTTCAACACAATGGATCAACTCTTGAAACCCGAACGTTTGGATTTGGACCAGCATGCTTCGGACGCATTGGCATGCTTCGGACACTGGTTTATGTGTATGGAATTCTTCCTGGACAATTCCGCAGCCGTCAAAGACGCTACGGACGCTGCGAGTATGAAACTCGGAATTCTGCGGAATTGGGTAAGCCACCGGGTTTACCCCCTCATCCAAGACGCCGACACGTACCCAGCCGCCTGCGACATCTTAAAGGCGCATTACCAGCAGCCTACGAATGAGGTGTATGCTAGGCATCTGCTCGCTACTCGCGCACAGCGACCTGGGGAATCGGTGGAGGAGTTCCTAGGCACCCTGAAAAGGCTTGGCAAAGACTGCAAGTGCCAAGATGTAAAAGCCGCAGTGTACACTGACGAGCTTGTTCGCGATGCCTTTATCACAGGCCTCAGCTCCACTTACATCCGGCAGAGACTGCTGGAAAAAACGGGATTGGACCTGAAACAGGCTGCGGACACAGCACGATCCCTGGATGTGGCCCAGAGAAACTCGGACGCCTACTCTTCAGCCCGCGCCGTCCACGCCGCCACGTGTGCACCAAGGGCGCTGCCATCTTGGAAGGCATCTTCCCCGCCCGGCAGCCCGACACCGTCGGGGCCCCGCTCTCCCCCCAGAAGCCCTACGACAGCCGCGACGCGTCGGGGACCCAACTGCTACTTCTGCGGGCAGCCGAAGCACACCAGAAACCTGTGCCCGGCGAAAGGCACCACCTGCTTTAAGTGCAGTAAGAAGGGGCACTTCGGGAAGGTGTGCAGAGGGAACCCCGCCGGAAAACCCGCCACCGCCGCGTGTGCGCCGTGGGAGCGGCCATCTTGGACGCCATCTTGCCCGACCTCGTGGGGTCCGCCATCTTGTGAGCAGACAGCGTGGACGCCATCTTGTCTCGATCAGGGCCCTACAGTGGCATCAGTCACAGTGGACCAGACCAGGCCGCACCCACTATCCAAATCAATGGTGGACATCGAGGTAAACGGGTGCGGGGTTAAATGTTTAATTGACAGTGGAATCACGGAGAGTTTTATCCACCCTGAACTGGTACAACAACTCTCCCTAAAGGTGGTCCCTACTCGGGGTACCATCTCTATGGCTGATAAAACCCAGACATCGACCATTATGGGTTACTGCACGGTACAATTGTCCGTTAACGGAACTGTATACGATAATTTTAAAGTATTAATCATGAAGAATCTATGTGCGAGCGTGATCTTGGGCCTGGATTTCCAGTGCTACCACCAAAGCATCACGCTCAATTACGGTGGGTCCCAGCCGCCCCTCACAGTGTGCGGTCTGGCTACCCTGAAGGTAAAGCCGCCTTCGCTATTCGCGAACCTTACCCCTAACTGCCGGCCAATAGCGACCAAAAGCAGGAGGTACAGCTGGGAGGACAGGCGGTTTATCGCGACCGAGGTAGGCAGGCTCCTGAAAGAGCGCATTATTGAACGCAGCAATAGCCCGTGGCGCGCCCAAGTGGTGGTGGTAAGGGGTAGCGAGAAGAAACGGATGGTGATCGACTATAGCCAAACGATCAACAGGTACACCCAACTAGACGCCTACCCGCTACCCCGCATATCAGAAATGGTGAACCAAATCGCCCAATACCGGGTGTTCTCCACCATCGACCTCAAGTCAGCGTACCACCAGCTCCCTATCTGACCAGAGGACCGCCCGTACACCGCCTTCGAGGCGAACGGACGCCTCTACCAATTCCTCAGAGTCCCCTTTGGGGTGACGAATGGGGTCTCGGTCTTCCAGAGGGAGATGGACCGCATGGTCGATGACCACCACTTGCAGGCAACCTTCCCCTACCTCGACAACGTCACCATCTGCGGTCACAACCAGCAGGATCACGACTCGAACCTCGAGAGGTTCCTGAAAACCGCACAAAAACTCAACCTCACCTACAACGAGGACAAGTGCGTTTACAACACCACGCGCCTCTGCATACTAGGCAGCGTGGTGGAGAATGGGGAAATCGGACCAGACCCCGACCGATTGCACCCCCTACGGGAGCTGCCCCTGCCCAACACTCCCAAAGCCCTGAAAAGGTGCCTGGGGTTATTTTCTTATTATTCCCAATGGGTCCCCAACTACCCCGACAAAGCCCGCCCCCTCTTGAAAGCATCCTCTTTTCCGCTCTCTGCTGAGGCCCATGCCGCCTTCAAAAGCATTAAGCAGGATATTGAGCGGGCCACGCTACAGGCAGTGGACGAGAACACTCCCTTTCAAGTGGAAAGTGATGCGTCTGACTTTGCCTTGGCGGCCACCCTCAACCAGGCGGGGCGGCCCGTAGCTTTCTTCTCGAGGACCCTCCAAGGGCCCGAGATCAGACACTCCTCCGTAGAAAAGGAGGCCCAAGCCATCGTGGAGGCAGTGCGCCACTGGCGCCACTACCTAGCCGGCAAACGCTTCACCCTACTTACCGACCAGCGGTCAGTAGCGTTTATGTTCAATAATAAACAGAGGGGGAAGATTAAAAATGATAAGATTCTTAGGTGGCGGATCGAGCTCTCCACCTTCGATTATGACATCATTTACCGGCCAGGGACCCTTAACGAATCCCCCGACGCCCTCTCGCGAGGGATGTGTGCCAGCGCCACCGGGGATCGGCTACAGACCCTCCACAATGACCTCTGCCACCCAAGGGTCACGCGGCTGTTCCACTTCATAAAGTCCCGCAACTTACCCTACTCAATTGAGGAAGTTCGGTCCCTGACCAGGAACTGTCGCACTTGCGCTGAGTGCAAGCCTCGGTTCTACCGCCCAGATAGAGCCCACTTAATCAAAGCTACACGGCCCTTTGAGCGGCTCAGCTTAGATTTCAAGGGCCCCCTCCCGTCCGTCGACCGCAATGTTTACTTCCTGAACATTGTGGACGAATACTCTCGTTTCCCATTCGCCTTCCCCTGCCCAGACATGACCAGCGCCACGGTCATTAAATGCCTCAACAGCCTGTTCTGCCTGTTCGGTATGCCGAGCTACATCCATACGGATAGGGGGGCGTCCTTCATGAGTGAAGAGCTACGCCAGTACATGCTGTCCAGGGGGATCGCCACGAGCCGTACCACCAGCTACAACCCCCGGGGTAACGGTCAAGTGGAGCGAGAGAACGGGACAGTATGGAAAGCAGTCACTCTAGCTCTAAGGACCAAAGGCCTCCCTATCTCCCGCTGGCAGGAAGTCCTCCCAGATGTGCTCCATTCGATACGGTCGCTATTGTGTACTGCCACTAATGCCACGCCTCACGAGCGAATGTTTGTCTTTCCCCGGAAATCCACCTCAGGCATATCCATGCCATCATGGCTCTCCACCCCAGGTCCGGTATTCGTGCGAAGGCATGTGAGGGGCCACAAGACGGACCCTCTCGTGGTGTCAGTGCACCTACTCCACGCCAACCCCCAATACGTGTATGTCCGGCACGCCGACGGAAGGGAGGACACCATGTCCATAAAAGACATCGCCCCAGCCGGTAACGACAACAACCACGACAACAGCAGCAACAACGACCATAGCAACTCTTACCCACCCACTACTCTTTCATCACCCCCGGAAGAACATCGACCAACGGTACCCCCACCAACTACCCCTTCAACAACCCTGGCGGCACCCCCGGCAGAGACCCAGGAGGCCACCGGGGACACCCAGCCGACACCCGCGGCACCACAACAGCCACGTCGGTCGCAGAGGACTATCAAACCCCCGAACAGACTAAATCTATAGAAGGGGTGAATGTGATGAAATATTCCATTCATCACTCATCAGTATTTCTCTGCCTGTGACTGTGGTTGGTTTCAGTTTCATTTCCATTGTATTGTACTGTGTGTAGGGCTCCGCCCATACCTGGCTCCTATGTAAGCCGTCCCAGCCTGCAGCACATCCAGTACGGCAGACCTCTGGATGGAAGATACATTCTCCTCTGTGTGTTACCTTCTAAGTCAATAAAAGCCTTGTTTTGTTTCGCTAACATCGAGTCTCGGATTTATTGAGGCACATCACACCCGATCCCTTGTGTTTCTCACCCGGTGAGTTCAAATCATAGAATCATAGAATGGTTACAGCACAGAAGGAGGCCATTCGGCCCGTTGAGCCCATGCCGGCTCTCTGTCACAGCACTTCAGCTAGTCCCACTCCCCCGCCCTTTCCCCGTAGCCCTGCAAATTTCTTTCCTTCAGGTACTTATCCAATTCCCTTTTGCAATCCACAATTGAATCTGCCTCCATTACCCTTTCAGGCAGTGCATTCTAGATCCTAACCACTCGCTGCGTAAAAAAGTTTTTCCTCATGTTGCCTTTGGTTCTTTTGCCAATCATCTTAAATCTGTGTCCTCTGGTTCTCGACCCTTCCGCTAATGGGAACAATTTCTCTCTATCTACTCTGTTTAGACCCCTCACGATTTTGAAAACCTCTATCAAATCTCCTCTCAAACTTCTCTACTTTAAGGAGAACAACTCCAGCTTCTCTAGTCTTACCACGTAACTGAAGTCCCTCATCCCTGGAATCATTCTCGTAAATCTTTTCTGCACCCTCTCTAAGGCCTTCAAGTCCTTCCTAAAGTGCAGTGCCCAGAATACTCCAGTTGAGGCTGAACCAGTATCTTATAAAGGTTCATCATAATTTCCATGCTTTTGTACTCTTAGGGCTCGATTTTCATTGAGCCGTGGAGTCGGGCTTGAGGCGTGCGGGGGGTTAAAATCGCAAAAACTGGCGGGCGGGACCCTCCCCCCCCCCCGCCTGGTTCCTGACTCCGAGCAATTTTAACTCAGGCGTGTCTGATGGTCCCGACTCCGTCCCGCATCCAACAGGCAGGACTGGTCTTTAAGGCCCTTAATAACTATTAAATGGCCTCTATAATCCTATTTTAAAAGGCCCTTGCAAATTTAACCTTTTTCCCACGTAAAACACGCCTGGTGGGAAACACGAATGTGAAACCTGGCGGGAGCACTACTGGATTGCTGACTATCAACTGCAGGTCAACCATTAAAGAAGAAATTTGATCAGCCATGATTTGCAGGTGGCAGGACTTAGTGGTCTCAGGTCGGGGGCAACTTTTACCAGGCTTAACCACACCTCTGGAAGGTTGGAGCCTCACACCCATCTCCAGTGTGGACTCCTGGGAAACCCCTCTCGCCACCTTCACTCAGCGCTTCCTCAAAGGAGGCATATACTAGAAGCATGGGAGCCATTTATTTCCTTCCCATCTGGGCATTAGAGGAGCTCGAGCGCCAGCCGCAGCACCAGCAGAACCAGGAACAACAGCAGCACCAGCACCAGCAGCAGCAGCAGCAGGAGCGCCAGACTGCTGCTCACCCACCTGAAGCTGCACAGGCCAGCAGGGGCCAGCGCCTGGAAGTGGCTGGAGAGCACCTTGCTGCACATCAGGGGGGCCATGGGGACCCGTAACTGCAATGCCAGTCGTACTCAGAAGGACTTCCATGAAGGTCTGGTTTCTCTGTTCAATAGATGCCCATCGCTCCTCAAGAGATGTCATTCTATTCTGAACAATGACCATGTTTTCCATACCCTGGCGACTAAGCTCCTCCATGGCCATAGCCATCCTCTCCTCTACCGTAGCCATCCTCTCCTCTACGGTAGCCAGCCTTACCACGGAGGTAGCAATCCTTTCCACGGAGGTAGCCATCCTTTCCGTGGTGATGCGTTCATGCGCCAATGACTCCACAAAGGCTCTGCTCATGTTCGCTATGGACTCCTCCATTTGCTCCACACTCGCAGCGACCCTAGAGACAAAACCTGCCAGAGACTCCTGCATCTGTGCCTGGAGTTCCATCACCTCTGATCTTATGGATGGACCCAGAGGCAGAGGGTTGACATGCTGCTGAGCTGAGCTGGCAGAGTCCTGCGCCCTCCGACTAGGACTCTCCACTGCTGTCCCTGTCTCCACAATCTGCTGATGCTCACTTGTGAGTTGTGATACACCAGGTGACAACACTACTCTATGTCCCGAAAGTCCCACCGAGGTGTGAGTGTCTGCGCCGGTGCTGGGTACGCTGAATTCTGCTGACGTTGCGCCCTCAGAGGTTGCAGCTTCCTCTGAGGAGTCTGGCTGCTCAGCCTCTTCTTCCTGGCTAGAGGGGACGGATGCTTGTGATGGTCCTGTGGGGGAGTAAAGGAAAGAGTCAGAGATGTGATGCAAAGGCTACATGCACATAGCTTTTTGCAGATGCTCATAAGTCCATCTGTTACAGCTTCACAATCATTATCAGCGACTCATGCAATGTCAAAGAGAGAGAGGGGAAACTTTTCTGTCACCAGTTTGCTGTGTTACACCCATCTGTCTGTCCTCCACGTGCGAATCATCCTCTATTCCCATAATTTCCAGGACGGCCTCCTCCCAGGGGGTCAGGTGGGCTATTGAGGCTGTCCCTCCTCCTGTCCTGGCTCGCTCTCTTTTGTTGTGAGCTCTCTTTTCCTGCAATGAGGGAGACAAGTGGAGGTTGAGTGAGAATGAAGGAGTGAGTGTAGAGATTGCATAGCATAGATACTTAGAAGGAGACAAAGATGGAGTGAGGTTGCAAGACCAAGGGCCCTCCCTGTGTGTTGTCAGTTGTGTTCAAAGCATCAGAGTGATAGGGAGTGTGAGGGCTGCATGGTAGAATAGTTATGTGAATGTGAGCATAGAGAGGGAATGGGTAAGGGTGCATGGATGTCAGTGTCAAGTGGGATGTGGAGGAAGAGATTGCTAAAGCTGAGTGCTGGTGAGAAAAGGCAATGGGGATCAGATTGAGGGTGATGGGAAATTCATACTCACTTTTCCAGTGTGCTGAAGGTCATGAAATCTTTTCCTGCACTGTAACCAGGTTCTGCGGGTGACACCCAAGGAGTTGACCTCCTTAGTCACCTGCATCCGCACTGCCTTGGTCTGAGTGGGAGGCCTCTTCCTCCCTGATGAAGAGCACCTCCCTGTTGGCCCTAGCCCCATCCACTAATGCCTGCAGTGCCACCTCGTCAAAGCGAGGAGCTGATCTGATCCTTCCGCTTGTCATATGTGCTGCAGCTCCCTCACACTGCACAGTTAAGAAGCTTGGCAGTCTGCAGAAGAAGCAAGGCTTGCTGTGAACCTTAAATGCAGCAGCAATGATGACGTCATCGGAGGGGACTTTCAGTCATGAAAAACCCATTTGCAAAGGCTTCCCACACGTTGGAAATCAATTGGCCAATTCAGTTAAAATTGCATCAATCTCCCACATCCATTTAGATTTGTGTGGGAAACATGAAATTCGGATAACACGACACCATCCCGCACCTGAGTTAAAATCCCCCCCTATATCTCTATTTATGAAGCCCAGGATCCCATATGCTTTTTTAACCACTTTCTCAACCTGCCCTGCTACCTTCAACGATTTGTGTACATATACCCACGGGTCTCTCTGTTCCTGCACCCCCTTTAGGATTGTACCTATCAGTTTATATCGCCTCTCCTCATTCTTCCTACCAAAATGTATCACTTCACACTTTTCTGCATTAAACTTCATCTGCCACATGTCCACCCATTCCACCAGCCTGTCTATGTCTTCTTGAAGTCTATCACTATCCTCCTCACTGTTCACTATGCTTCCAAGTTTTGTGTCATCTGCAAATTTTGAAATTGTGCCCTGTAAACCCAAGTCCAAGTCATTAATATATATCAAGAAAAGCAGTGGTCGTAGTACCGACCCCGGGGAATGCCATTGTGGACCTTATTCCAGTCCAAAAAACAACCGTTCACCACTACTCTCTGTTTCGTGTCATATGATGTTGTGACGATAACTGAGACATCATATTCCTGTGTGGCTATTTGCGCCTGCAGCTCACCAACCTTATTTACCACGCTTCGTGCGTTTACATACATGCACTGTAAACCTATCTTATATCTTCTTGTATTCTCTCTTAGTCTGACCCCACCTAATACCTTACCATTTCTTACTCTAGTGCTATCTGTCTCTCCCAATCCTTTGTGCATTTTGTTTCTTCTTTCTAATGCTACATCCTGGTGCCCATCCTCCTGCCAAATTAGTTTAAACCCTCCCCAACAGCACTAACAAACCCCTCCGCAAAGACATTGTTGAGGTGCAACCCATCCGGCCTGTACAGGTCCCACCTCCCCCAGAACCAGTCCCAATGTCCCAGGAATCTAAAGCTCTCCCTCCTGCACCATCTCTCCAGCCATGCATTCATCTGCTCTATCCTCCTATTTCTACACTCACTAATTAGATTCAAATGACCCCCGCTGACTCTGTGAAGAATGGGAACGCCACCTCTACAGGTAAAGGTTCTTTCCATCGCCAATGAGCTGAAAGTAATTGCGATGCTGGATGGACTGAACATTTCCCAGATTCCCAGAGTGAAATTACTAAACAGTTTGGTGTATCAGTATTTTTTTGTCGTGCTGCATTGTAATGTGTATATTGTAATGAAGCAAATGGTATAAATGCACTTCCAGGTATTCCTAATACCTGTTTCATACAGTACTGTAATTGCAATCCAGTTTGCATTCCATTCTTAACTTGTAGCTAAACTTGACATATTACTTCGAATTTCCAGCACAGAAACAGACCATTTGGCCCAACTGGTCTCTGCTGGTGTTTATGATCTACATGAGCCTCCTCCCACCCCTCTTCATCTCACCCTATCAGCATATTCTTCTATTCCTTTCTCCCTCATTTGTTTATCTAGCTTCCCCTTAAATGCATCTGTGCTATTCACCTCAACTACTCCATGTGGTAGCGAGTTCCACATTCTAACCACTCTCTGGGTAAAGAAGTTTCTCCTGACTTCCTTATTGGATTTATTAGCGACTATCTTATATTTATGGCCCCTAGTTTTGGTCTACCCTATCGAACACCATTATAATTTTAAAGACCTCTATCTAGAGAAAAGAGCCCCAGCATGTTCAACCTTTCCTGATAGTTATAGCCTCTCCGTTCCGGTCTTGTCCTTGTAAATCTTTTTTGCACCTTCTCCAGTTAAAACAGATAAAATAATGGAACAGTTAAGTGAATAAAATGACTTGACAAAATCATTATTCATTTAGCAGTTTCCCTATGTACTGGGATCAAGAGTACAGAGAGTGGGCAAGAGAGGAATTCCTTCTGAGAGACTGTATTCAGAAGAAATAGAAGAATCTTGGTATTTTTTTAATAAACAAACACCTACAGTATAGCTGGAAATGTCATTCCTGCCTTTTAAGTTATTTTTATTGTACCTTTCTATCTGCTTTCTACACGAGCAGTGCTGTTAATGAATACTTTAAACAGACAGGGCAAACCTACAGCAGGAGCTATCACTGAAGGATCGGTGGATAAAATCATAGATTATGCAGCCCATTCATTCATTAGTATTGTGACCAAAAAATTATTATTTTTGAAAGGAATCCTTAATAGTTGTTGAGTAAATGGAACAATCTTTTTTTATAGGCTTGAAACGTTAACCGAAATACAGTATAGTGAATGCAGCAAGAAGGGAGCTGGTACACCCAGCTTGTCAGTGCCATGCTCACCCACTGGGCATTCCTGGCTGCACTGTTACCAATCGAACGGCCTAATCCCTTGTACCAAACAGCGGTTAGCAGTGCTCTGAAGCACTAATTAACACAGGCTTAATGAAGGGTTTAATCCGTATTAGGTTAAATCCCACAAGAATCTTGACAGGAATTCTTACTGAAACAAAGTTGAAGTAATAAGCAACAAGTGGTGTTGCAAGTACCCGCTGTGACATTACAGGAATGCGCTGTGTAATTAAATTCCTTCAGCATTTCAGACGGTGGAGGCTTAAGACTTATCAACAGTCTTTCCGGACAAATGAATTTCTTTTGTATGCATTAAACAAGCTTGTTTTTTTTTTTACACACTGTTTCTTTTGTTTCAAGTTATTCTTTTTGAAACCTGTCCTAATCTGTTCTGAACAGTCTGGGGCTCTTTTCTCTAGAAAAAGAGAAGGCTGAGGGGCGACCTGATAGAGGCCTTTGAAATTACGAAGGGGTTTCGATAGGGTAGATGTAGAGAAGATGGTTCCACTTGTGGGGGAGTCCAAAACTGGGGACCATAAATATAAGATAATCACTAATAAATCAAATAGGGAATTCAGGTGAAACTTATTTACCCAGAGAGTGGTGAGAATGTGGAACTTACTACCACAGGGAGTGGTTGAGGGGAATAGTATAGATGCATTTAAGGGGCAGCTAGATAAGCACATGAGAAAGGAATAGAAGGATATGTTGATAAGGTTAGATGAAGAGGGGTGGGAGGAGGCTCGTGTGGAGCATAAACACCGGCATGGACCAGTAGGGCCGAATGGCCT
Source organism: Somniosus microcephalus (assembly GCF_052327205.1). NCBI lineage: Eukaryota > Metazoa > Chordata > Chondrichthyes > Squaliformes > Somniosidae > Somniosus > Somniosus microcephalus. Next base: position 256,034,839 of record NC_140987.1, on the reverse strand, counting down.
GTTCCCGTGCTGTAAATTCTATATAATTCTATGTAATCCACATTCTGGTACAATATGGTGAAGGCACATTTTCACAGACAATTAAAAAACTCACTTAAAGTGTCTAAGAATGATTCCGGAAACCAACTATAATGTGCCGTGTTATCGCATTCCTTTAAAAACAAATACCAAATGTTATAATCACAATGGAAATCATTTTAGTTACTCAAAAAGCAGGACAAAACCCAAAATATGTACTGAGCTAACAACATCAGGGAAAGGTTAAAAGTGAGGTTTAGAATCGCATGGCAAAACCACTTACAAACCCATTTAAACGATGGGCTGCTTATTTCTCAAAATCATACACGTTAGAATAGGTAGAAGCCAAAATCTGATAGATTATCCTTTGCCCTTTTCCCTGGGCAATTGGTGTTCCACAAGCGGGGGTCAGAGGGAAAGCAGGGGGTGGGGGTTGTCCCATTATTTCAGATCTCCTGCTTGACTGTAGCCTTTGGGATTCCTGGGAATTCACCCAACTGGACAGGCAGAGGCTCAGTGTACGCTGGATAATGAGTCGGGGGGGAGGGGGGGGTGATGGCGGTGTTAGAGTGGTTCCCAGCCTGCCATCTCATTTTTTGTGTGGCAGTGTTCACTGGGCAGCCCAGCTCCGGCGAGCCCAGTACCACCTACCCCTACGAACTGCCACTGGGCTCTTGCCGATTGGAAGATGGGCAAGGCTTTCAAGGACAGGCAGGTAAATTCTTTCCCGGTTCATCCTGTGATGAAATATTCCATTCATCACTGCCTGTGACTGTGGTTGATTTCAGGTTTCAGTTCCCTTACCTCAGTTCCGTCTCCTCACCATTGTATTGTATATTGTAATGTATTGTGTGTAGGGCTCCGCCCATACCTGGCCCCTATGTAAGCAAGCTCAGTCTGGCCTCATATCCAGTACTGCAGACCTCCAGATGGAAGATACCTCTCTCCACTGCGTGTTACCTTCTAAGTTAATAAAAGCCTTGTTTTGTTTCGCTAACATCGAGTCTCGGAATTATTGAGGCACATCACATCCGTCACCCCCTGTGCTCGCTGACCTACATTGGCACCCGGTCCAGCAACACCTCGATATTGAAATTCTCGTCCTTGTGTTCAAATCTGTCCATGGCCTCGCCCCCTCCCTATCTCTGTAACCTCCTCCAGCCCTACAACCTTCCAAGAACTCCACGCTCCTCTAATTCTGGCCTCTTGGACATCCCCGATTTTCATCGCTCCATCATTGGCAGCCGTGCCTTCAGCTGTCTAGGCCCTAAGCTCTGGAACTTCCTCCCTAAACCTCTTCACCTCTCTCTCCTCCTTGAAGATGCTCCTTAAAACCTAGCTCTTGGACCAAGCTTTTGGTCGCCTGTCCTAATATCTCCTTATGTGGCTCGGTGTCAAATTTGGTTTTATAATGCTCCTGTGAAGTGCCGTAGGACGTTTTACTATGTTAAAGTCACTATATAAACGCAAGTTGTTGTTGTATATATGCACAGGATTTGTAATAATGTATGTAGATATGCACACAACTAGCACATCTCCTGTGGCATTGCTCTTGGATAATCTGGGGTATTTGTAATGTTTAACTGCTAATTTAGCCTGACACTGTATGCTCACTGTAGTAGTTCTGCCTCTGGGAATCTAAGTAACTGCAGTCACATATAAATTCCTGAAACGGATTACAGATCAAGAAATTCCTTGTAAGTTTCAGTCTACAGATGGAATAAAGCAAAACAGAACTCCAAGCACACGTTTTCTGCCCATCACACTTCCCATTGTCATACTGTAAATTTCCGTCACATTTAAAAGAAGAATATAAAGAAACAAGGGCAGTTATTTAGACTATACAAAGGCCCCCAACGATTGGAAAAGATACCGAATGGGTCAGATTTTGCTGGAGTGGGGCATCTCATGTCATGCCCCGTTAGACTTTGTCCTGCACACTTCAGCTCAAAATTTTTTTGCGCAGTAACTTGCTGGAAGTGCGAGCTGATAACACGAGGGCAATAGGGCAGCTGGGACCTCAGTAAACAACGGGACCAACAGTCTATCTCCTTAACCAATGAGATTTAAGGATTGAGAAATAAACAGGAATGAAGGAGAAGGGTGAATTAGAGTCAAATCAGACACAGAAAGAGAAATAATGAGAGAGAAAGAAAGATTGGATTAAGAGAGAGAGAATAAAGAGACAATGGAAAAGTAAAACATTTTTAAAACTTAAATTTAATATTTTTAAAAATCTCGAAGAACAATTTACTACATGCAGGAATGAGACTCTACAGTTTCAAGTCTTCCCTTCTGGACCAGAGAGGTTGATTGGAATTGCAGGAACATAAATCATGCCATTAAAATGGTCCCTATGCTGTTAAGTATCAGCCCTAACTTTCTGTGGTGAGTTTAATTGGCACTGGGTATGTCAGGCTAGAGTTTTTTTGTGCTCAGGTTTTGTGGAATGGGTCTTGAACTCACACCCATTCTGACTCAGGGGTGAGTGTGCTACTCATTGAGCTACAGCTGACTCCTAGGAATTAATTTTGCACCATTTCTGATGGCCATAACTTGAACCAATGATATCAAAATACAACAATCATGTATTTTGCATGCATGCATGTCACCAGCAAGGAGTAGCAAGCTTTTTGTGCTGGTTGAAAATCAAAGTTCAAAATACTTATCAGCAGTGTGCTGTTCCAATTGACATTCAGAAAGATATCATTGTTCTTTTTTCTTTTAAATCAGTACTGTGGGATATATATAATAATGGGCATAGACTGCATCCTGTTATGATATAGCTGTTATATGTTTTCATTGAGGGAGTGCTGCACTGTCAGAGGTGCCGACTTTTGGATGAGATGTTAAACCGAGGCCCCGTCTGCCCTCTCAGGTGGATATAAAAGCTCCCATGGCATTATTTCAAAGAAGAGTTGGGGAGTTCTCCCTGGTGTCCTGGCCAATATTTATCCCTCAACCAACATCACTAAAACAGATTATCTGGTCATTTCCTTCACTCCACCATTGGCGGTCGTGCCTTCAGCAGCCTAGGCCTTAAGCTCTGGGATTGCCCCCCTAAACTTCTGTGCCTCACTATCCCTCTCTCCTCCTTTAAGGCATTCCTTAAAACCTCCCTCTTTCAACCTCCCTCTTTGAATATGCTTTTGGTCACATGTCCTAATAGCTCCTTATGTAGCTCGGTGTTAAATTTTTGTCTGATTATATGCCTTGGGATATTTTACTACGTTAAAGGTGCTGTATAAATGCATGTTGTTGTTGATGTAAAGTTGCAGCGTGCACCTTGGGAAGTAGTGGGAGTCTCCATTCAGACTCCCCTGTTCCTTTTGCTTTGAGGAGCATCAGGCTAAACATGGACAGTATGTGACCTCACAGCCACTGCCTGCTGGCACCCACAACCTCCCCTGCAGATGCAGTGGGCTATCTCACTGTGACCCTTGGCAATGTTTCAGAATGCTGTGGCCTCACTCACTAAGCAGTGACTGAGCTATGGGCACAGCTCATAAGAGAGACCTTCAGCTGACTGAAGTCCAAGGCCACAGGCCCAAGGTCTTGTCATCACAATCGCTTTTGGGCAACAATCTCAACTCAGTCGTTGGCTGACATGTAACTCTTCTCCGCACCTTCCAATGCTGCCATTTGGAGATCATTCTTCCCCCACTGTAACATTTGCATATTGAATTATCATTGGCCCGCAGGCATCTGTAAGGACTGCTATTGTTTAGAAGACCCAGGCTGAGGGGTCCTAACTCCATCTTGTCCACACTGTGCTGATGTGAGTAAGGTCAGACCTAATGCTTCATAAAAGAGTTTAAACTGTAATACTCCGTTGTCCTGCAATTTATTATTTTTGTACAAAGTTTGCAAAACAAGACATGGGCCTAGAAATTCATTAAGGCGCTGCCAGCTTTGCGCCCAGTTAATGCCTAAAGAGCGATTTTGCGCCAAAAATGAGTTTGCGCAGATATTCAGCGCAGCGGTATTGGCGGCGGTAGCCGTTAGCGCAGCGCCGGCACCGATGACATCATCAGTGTGCGCAGTGCCCCGGTACCGCCCCGAAACTGGCCCGATCCCCATATTTAGTTGCGGCCGCCTCCTCCGAAGCGGCCGCAAACAGCGACCAGAAAACGGGGCCGTGCTGAATCCTTAGTGGGGCGCTTTAAAGGGGAAGGTGCAGCCGGACGCTTTTTCGGCGGCCGCGTGCCCGCACCTCCTTCCCCGGCCTCCTCCACCCCCCCCCCCCCGCGGCATTGCCGGCTGGTTTGCGGGAGCCCGGCACTTCTCCGTTGTGCCGGGCTCTTTTGCCGGCACTCGCGATCGGGGCTCCGGCTGTTGCAGGCACCTCCCCCTTAAGAGAAGGAGGAGGCCTGCAGTACCGCAGCCTGCCGCTCTGCAGCAGCTGGCGCAGCGGCGCCAAGAGCGCTGATATTCAGTGTCAGCGCCCCAAGCGGAGGCGGGCACACCCTGGTATAGCGCCCGCTTCCGATTGGGGCGCTAACAATGAATATCTGACGATCGCTATAGGCTTCCCGCCCAGCGCTAACTTCTGGGCGCTAGCCAGCTGGCGGGGCCATAGTGAATTTCTAGGCCATGGTGTCAGAAGTGGGATTTGAAATGGACATCGTTGGAGCTCCCTTACCTCGAATGAATTGGGAATCTTTGAACTTACATAGAGAATGGCGCAAGTTCAAGCAACACGTGCAGTTGATGTTCTCGGGTCCGTTGAAAAGCAAAGGGGAGAAAGAAAGATGCAACTACCTACTCCTGTGGATCGGAGAAAAAGGGAGAGACATTTTTAACACATGGGGCTAGAAATTCAGTAGGCTTTGCGCCCAGTTTTTGCCCAAAGAGGGTTTTTGCGCCACTTGCTGAGCTTTCGCCGATATTCAGCGCTGCGGTAATGGCAGCGTTAGCCAGTAGCGCTGCGCCGCCACCGATGATGTCATCGGTGTGCGCAGTGCCCCGCTACCGCCCCGCTACCGGCCCGACCGCCATATTGAGTTGCGGCCGCCTCTTCCGCAGCGGCCGCAAACAGCGATCAGAAAACGGGGCCGTACTGTAGCGTTAGTGGGGCGAGTTAAGGCGGATGTGCGGCCGGCCGCTTTTTCGGCGGCCGCCTGCCCGCACCTCCTTCCCCGGCCTCCTCCACCTCCCCCCCGCCCCCCCCCCGCGGCATTGCTGGCTGTTTTCCGGGAGCCCGAAACTTCTCCGTGGTGCCGGGCTCATTTGCCGGCACTAGCGAGCGGCGATCTCGCTGTTGCAGGCACCTCCCCCTTAAGAGAGGGAGGAAGGCCTGCAGTACCGCAGCCTGCCGCTCCGCAGCGGGTGGCGCTGCGGCACCTAGCGCACCGATATTCAGTTTCAGCGCCCCAAGCGGGGGCGCCGAAACCCTTGAATAGCGGCCGGCTTCGACGTGGGGCGCTGAAACTGAATTTCCAGCGGGCGCAAGTGGCTCCGCGCGCAGCGGTAACTTCTGGGCGCAAGCGAGCTGGCGGGCCCAAACTGAATTTCTAGGCCATGGTCTCTCACCGCGGATGAAGCAAAGGTACTGAAAAGTTATTTTGACCGTTTTGAATCATATGTGATGCCCAAGACAAATACGATATTCGCTAGGTACAAGTTTCAGGAGAAAGTACAAGGAGCTAGTGAGTCATTTGAACAGTTCGTGACTGAGGTAAAACTGCTGGTAAAAGACTGTGAAAATGCAGAAGATAAAGATGAGATGGTCAGAGACCGCATCATGTTTGGAATACATTCAGCTAAAGTGAGAGAGAAACTTTTGAATGTTGGGTCCGGGCTAACGCTGGACAAAGCTATGGACATAGCTAGATCGCACGAGATAGCCCAAGCACAGTTGAAAACCATAACCGGCGCCACGAACAGCTCGCGTGAACAGACAGTGCACGCAGTTAATAGACACACACCAAAGAACACCGCCCAGAGAGTGTGTTTCAGAACAGAAAGAACAGAGAGAGTTCTAAAAATGGGCGATACAGACATAAAACGCTTCAAAAACTGGATATTGTGGAAACAAGATGCACAGGGAAAAGGTGCAAAGCCCCGCCAAAGGAAGGCAATGTACTAAATGTGGTAAATGGAACCACTTTGCTAAAGTTTGCAGGACTGTTTTTGGAGAAACAGTACACACAGTGAGTGACAGCCAAATGCCAGATAGAGAGCCAAATGCAGAGGAACTGTTTATTGATTCTGTGTCACAGAAAAAACAGATTTCAGAGATTGAGCAAGCCTTTGCCGATATTGAAATAGGAAAACAGGGCACAGAGCTTAAGTTTAAACTAGACACTGGAGCTCAGGTTAATGTAATTCCTCTGAGTGAGTATCACAACTTGAAGGATGAGTGTGAGCTACAGCCCACCTCACGCAGACTGACCAGCTATGGGGGTGAGCAGCTCGTTGTAAAAGGCACATGCGTGATGAAATGCAAGTAGAAAGAAAGCAACATGATGTTGGACATTTACATTGTTGACACTCAAGCACCTCCAGTGCTAGGTCTAAAGGCATGTTTAGACATGGACCTCGTCAAGCTAGTGCTATCATTGACAGCACCAGTTGAGAAGCAGACAGTCATGGAGGAGTTTGCTGACGTTTTCAAAGGAATCGAACTATTCCCAGGTGAATGCACTATTCACCTTGACCCAGCAGCAACCCCTGTGGTTTACCCACCGAGAAGGATACCCCTTCCTCTATGTAGTTGCCTGAAGGAGGAGCTGCAGAGCATGGAGAATACAGAAATCATCGTCCGGGAAACAGAACCGACAGAGTGGGTCAACGCATTAGTAGTGGTTGAGAAACTATGTACAGGCAAGCTCAGAGTCTGTCTCGACCCCAGAGATTTGAACAAGGCTATCAAATGCCCTCACTACCCTCTACCAATGTTAGATGACATCACACCCAAGCTAGTAGGAGCACGTTACTTCAGTGTAATGGACGCACGATCAGGATACTGGACTATCAAGCTCATGGGAGAGTCATATAAGCTAACAACATTCAACACACCATTTGGACGCTACCGATTTCTGCGTTTACCATTTGGTCTTATCTCAGCTCAGGATGAATTCCAGTGGAAGATCGACGAAACCTATGAAGGCCTCGACGGAGTAGTCGCAATCGTAGACGACATCCTCATCTATGGCAGGAATAGAGAGGAACATGACAGGAACCTCCGTGCGATGCTACAAAGATCACGGGAGAAAGGTATCCGGCTCAACCCCGAGAAAAGCATAATCGGATCCACCGAGATCAGTTATTTCGGGCATCGCCTCTCAACTGATGGCATTAAGCCGGATCCAGAGAAAATCTCCGCCATCAAGAAGATGGAGCCGCCGAAGAACCGCGCAGAGCTAGAGACACTACTAGGCATGGTTAACTACTTAGCCAAGTTTGCCCCGAGCCTCTCTGAAATCAACGCACCCATGCGTCAGTTGCTCAAACAATCCAATGAATTCCTGTGGGACAAACAACATGACACAGCATTTCAGAAAATGAAAGACCTAATCACCAGAGAACCAGGACCAGTTCTTGCCTACTTCGACCCCAACAAAGAGCTCAGACTACAAGTGGACGCGTCAAAGTATGGACTAGGTGCAGTATTACTGCAAGAAGGAAAGCCCATCGGCTACGCTTCCAGATCTCTCTCAGACAGTGAAATCAACTATGCTCAAATCGAGAAAGAGCTATATGCAATTCTGTTTGGATGTAAGCGTTTCCACCAGTACGTCTATGGCCGACAAGTCATTGTGGAATCCGACCACAAGCCCCTCGAGTCAATCATGAGGAAACCACTAGCCGCAGCCCCACCAAGGCTACAGAGAATGATCCTTCAGCTACAGAAGTATGACTTCACAATCATTCACCGTCCAGGCAAAGACATTCCTGTTGCAGACATGCTCTCCAGAAAGTCTCTTAGTTACCAGGACAGCAGCCTCAGTGAAGGCATGGATGTGCAGGTAGAGACTTTAGTCTCAGACAATGGCCCCCAATACAAATCAAAAGAGTTCGAGTCGTTTGCCAAGGCATGGGATTTCACACGTCACATCAAGCCCACTTTACCCTCAAAGTAATGGCCTTACTGAAAAAACTGTCCAGATTGCAAAAACACTCATGGACAAAGCCAAAGCGGACAAAAGAGACCCCTACATCAGTCTCCTTGAGTACCGCAACACTCCGGTTGACAACTTCAAGTCACCAGCACAGCTGTTGATGAGCCGTAGACTTCGCTCAATCCTTCCAAGCACCAACCAGCAGCTGCAGCCAGAGGTCGTCAGCTGCAAGCAAGTGCATGCAAAATGTGTACAGAGACAGCAACACCAAAAGAGATACTATGACAGGTCAGCTAGACTACTGCCGCCGCTGCACAATGGAGAATCCGTCAGAATCCAGGAGCATGACTACTGGAAGCCAGCAGTCGTCATCCAGCCAGCTGACACTGAACGATCGTATCACGTCCGCACCCCAGAAGGACAGGTGTACCGCCGCAATCGCAGGCACCTCCTGAACACCAAGGAACAACACCGTCATTCCGATGAGAGGATCAGTTCAACAGAGTGTGATGAACAGAGCGATACACAAAACACATCATACTTACCTAAACCTGAACCTGATTTGTTGACCGATTCAGGAGCATGCTCAGTTCCATACCACATAAGGTCGGGACGAGAGGTCAAGCCTAGAGTTACCCTTGACTTGTGAACTGTCAAAGGGTGTAGGCGGATCGCTGCCCTAACAAAAAAACTGTACATCGTTATTGAAACGTTGAGATGTTTTCAGTGCTAGTTAAATGCTGAGTTTACTTATATGTTTATGCTACCAAGAACATTATGTAGAAGAAAGGTTTAAAAGTAATGCATAACATTTTTCGTTTAAAAGAAAGGGGATATAACATTTGCATATTGAATTATCATTGGCCCACAGGCATCTGTAAGGAATACCTATTATATTCACATGTGATCACATGCTGAGTTGTCATTGGCCTGCAGGCATCTGTAAGGACTGCTATTATTTAGAAGACCCAGGCTGAGGGGTCCTAACTCCATCTTGATGTGAGTAAGATCAGACCTAATGCTTCATAAAAGAGTTTAAACTGTAATACTCCGTTGTCCTGCAATTTATTATTTTTGTACAAAGTGTGCAAAACAAGACACCCACCATGCCCCAAATCCTTCTCCCCAAATCATTACATCAATGCTCTTTGTGGGAGCTTGCTGTGTGCAAATTGGCTGCCATGTTTCCTACATTACAACAGTGACTACACTTCAAAAAGTACTTAATTGGCTGTAAAGCGCTTTAGAATGTCCTGAGGTTGTGAAAGGTGCTATATAAATGCAAGTCTTTCTTTCTCAAAACCATTTTCAAAGCAGCGGAATAAGATCTGTGTGATTGAAATGATAAGCATTGAAGGTGACAGCTGTTGCCTGTCATTGAGGATATTTCTTTGTTGGATTCTCTGCAGAAGTAGATTGGTTTTGATGATGTAGAATTGCAATCGCCAGCCTCGTCAAAAGGTCAGTGGAGGTTGCGGAACAGGTGCAGCAGGCAGTCGGATATTTGGTTAATTGCTTCGTCGAAGTACGTTCAAGCCGTCCCGCGCACAAGTTAAGCCTCAAGAGTAACATCAAAGGAGCAATTTTAAAATGACTTGTTTCAAATGGAATGAATTAGGCAACAATAACAGCCCAGTACCCAGAAAGGAACATAGGAACAGGAGGAGGCCATTCAGCCCCTTGAGCCTGTTCTGCCATTCAATGAGATCATGGCTGATCTGTGACCTAACTCCATGTACCCACCTTTTCCCCATATCCCTTAATACCTTTGGTTAACAGAAATCTACAATCTCAGATTTAAAATTAACAACTGACCCAGCATCAATTACCGTTTGTGGAAGAGAGTTCCAAACTTCCACCACCCTTTGCGTGTAAAAGTTAGAGTGTTGGACTCTCAGCTTGGAGATCTGAATTTGTATCCCAGCGGTTGAAATTCAACGATGACAAATTTAGCAGTGGGATGGCCTACAACCGTTTGCACGGGTTCCTGGACCAGTGCTAAATTCAGCAGGGCCTTTTTTTTTAGGCAGCCACAGAGACTGCCTGAAATGAAGCCTCTTGCTCCCACTTCCGGACCCAAAATCGGTGAAAAGTAGTCGGTGCTTGTGTTGCCGGAAACTCTGGCTACTTTTTCAGGCTATAGAGCGGCCTGACCAGCGAAGGACCACTGAAGGCCGCGGAAGAAGCCTGCAGGTCAGTTTTTTCTCTTAAGCTTATCTTAATGTGAAGCCAGGAGAAGCAGGCGTGCTCCTCCTGTCTCCATGTTAATACTACAGCCCATGCTAACCCTGCCGCGCCCCCCTACCGATTGTCTCCCCTCCCCCCCCGGACTCACCTGTGTGTCTTGACCAAGATCCGAGCCGGCCGAAATTCAAAGGGTCTGGACCGGCGAGCTGCGAATGGTGAGGCCTGAGGACAAATTTACGATGGTCCTCATGCCTCTCCATTCTTCCGTGACAGTTTTGGGTCCTAATGTCCACTATGGCTCAGAGGGTAGCACTCCTTCTGATGTCAGAAGGTTGTGGATTCAAGTCCCACTCCAGAGGCTTGAGCATAAAATCTAGGCTAACATTCCCAGTGCAGTACCGGGGGAGTGCTGCACTATCAGAGGTGCCATCTTTCAGATGAGACATTAATCCCAGGCCCTGTCTGCCATCTTGGGTGGATGTCAAAGATCCCATGGCACTATTTCAAATAAGAACAGGGGAGGTCTACTCCAGGAGGTCCTGGGCCAATATTTATCCTTCAGCCAACACTGAAAAACAGATTATCTGGTCATTATCACATTGCTGTTTGTGGGAGCATGCTGTGCACAAATTGGCTGCCGCGTTTCCTACATTACAACAGTGACTACACTTCAAAGTAGCTGTAAAGTGCTTTGGGACATCCTGAGGTTGTGAAAGGCGCTATATACATGCAAGTTCTGTCTTTCTTTAATGAATTTAGGCCCCTAGTCTCTACTGCTGTTCCTGAATCAGCTCCTCTCCTGAGGCAGAGGACAATATGAGTTATCCTTTCATCTCCAATTTACATAGGGATTCAAAGCCATAAGGAGCCTTCCCTCAAGCATGCTTCCCGGTGATTTGTACAAGAAATGGGATTGCCATTGTCAATGTTCCCTTTAATTTTTGGGGGGGTGAGCGGCCCCTTTAAGGGGCTGCACGGCCTATTCAAAATATTGCACATGCATGGTTTTTCCTATTGAAAAGCCGGTGAGCCAGCCGTGCGGGAGCTGCAGAGTGCTGTGTGGCCACGTGTCCGTGCAGCTTAAAGGGAACATTGGCCATCATATATGAGCATCAGCCATGATCTCATTGAATGGTGGAACAGGCTCTACTCCTGTTCCTATGTTCCCCCCCCTTACTGATAATAGGAACATAAGAAATAGGAGCAGGAGTAGGCCATTCGACCCCTCGAGCCTGCTCCGCCATTCAATGAGATCATGGCTGATCTTCTACCTCAACTCCACTTTCCCGCACTATCCCCATATCCATATCGTTCAGAAGAGGACAATCTTAGTGCAAACTGGGCTAACTTAGGGGAGAATAAGTAATAGGAAATGTATTCAAAAATGAAGTCAAAAAAATAAAGCATTGTGTTCTTTTGGGTTTTTATTGGTTATTGCCACCAGATTGTAGGGTTCGTTATCACAACTTCCATTAGCCCATCACAGAGTAAAAATGACAGTGGCCATTTTACATGTCTGGAAACATCCAGGGCTAAAATGGTTCTTTCTTCCAATTGGAGGATTAATGGAACTGAGCTCCATTCACTGGAACACAGGAACATGTGTAGGCCATTCAGCCGCTCCAGCCTGTTCCGCCATTCAATGAGATCATGGCTGATCTGTATCGTAACTCCATCCAGCCGCCTTGGCTCCATATCCCTTAATACCCTGGGCTAGCAAAAATCTATCGATCTCAGATTTAAAATTATTAATTGAGCTGGCATCTACTGCTCTTTGTGGGAGAGAGTTCCACACTTCTACCACTCTTTGCCTGAGGAAGTGTTTCCTGACTTTACTCCTGAAGAATATGAGGAGAGGAGAAGTGGAGTGAAAGACAGAAATATGTCCTAAAACTCTAAATATATCCTAAAGCAAATGCATGTTCTGAGGCACAAAGCAATGCATTTAATGATGGTTTTATTGAAATCTTATGCATCAAAAAAATACCTTTTGGCATAATTAGCTTTTAGTCAACACGAGCTAAACAAAACTGGCAAAACACATTTAGAGCTAGGTGAAAATCCAAGTAAAAATATTAAACATGACTCGTAGCAAAACCAATCTTCTGACTGCCTCGATAAATGGATTATAATCATGAGACTGGCCAGGGCATTAACTATCATGCGACTTGGAGACTAAATCAAAGGGTTTTTTTGTTTTCTCACATGCTTATCCTATGAATGCTGGTTCTTAAATAAGATCAAGCATTAGTGTAAGAAAGAAAAAAAACTGATTAATCCAGAAAAGAAGGCATGGGACAAGTGCTGCATGCGAATGGATAAAATGAACTAGATCCAGATGTCAACAGTCCAAGCCTATCCCTGTTGTGTGGGCAGATGTTAAGAAGGAAGCCTCCTTTCCCCTCCAGTGTTACACTTCAGTACAGAAAAAGCAGGACAGGTGGCTCGCAACATGGACAACAACCAAGTAGAAAGTAGGTATCCTTGACAACACAAGAACTATCTGAAGAAAAGTTCCTTTGTCTACTTATGTACCTCATTCAGTGTCTGCTCATTCACCGGCAATCTAGGTGCCCCCTCGGAAAGAATTAGAATGCCTCGATAAGTATTCTAATAGCTGTTATGCTGACAGGTAGGGAAAAAAGGACTTTTATTCAAAACCTAATTAAAGCTAAGCTATTGTAAGTTGTCAATTTATAAAGCTTAAAGTGCTTGCATAGAAACTTTTTTTTTCCTTAGGGCATTATAACTTTTAACCTGTATATTACTCTTGATATCCTCATCTGGTTCAGGTACTTGAGGTTATGTGTTCAGCTGATGTTGGGATACAGTGCAGAGTGATCTCATTCTTCCCAAGATTAATAATATCTGGCTCGAATGCAGATTAATTTTGAGGTATTAACATGCTGTTTCTCCAAGGATTAGATCCCCGAATTGGAATTATAAGGTGGCTAAACATTCCCTGAGCAGTGTTTTCACACGAGGACATTTTTTTTTTTTAAAAACCTAGCCCGGGCCGAGGGGAAATCCAAAATGTTAAGCCTTTTGTTCTTGGATTAAAAGCTCAAACCCGGATTCACCTTTTAAGGGGAAATAAGTGTCGACAGATCTTGCAAAAGGGCACCTAGTTCCTGCTGTACATACCAGGTACCTAATGGACCCAGACCCAATTGCTTTGTGTGTGTGTGTGTGTGCGTGTGTGTTTAAACGGAGTACAAGCACAGAGTTGAGTGGGCTGTCTATCGCCAGCACAGACACAGCACACAGCACACAGCAAAAAGCAGGAGAATGATGTGTGAAGGGCTGCTGGTCAGTGGAAGTGCACACAACAAAGAAGCATTCTGTTATTTTGCAAAGACTTTCTACAGGTACTGGGGTATATTTTTAATAGAGGAGCTGTGTTAATCTCTGTCCGGCACCATACGAAGTAAATCACAGTGCACGGTTTTGCACTAATCAGTTTGTCTAATGGGTAACTGTCTTCTCTGGATTTCTGCCACTGTCTATGTTTTGAAAGTTACTATACGGTCAGTCGTCGTTGCCAGTGAAGCAATTATCCTTCCTCTCCTGTTCAATTTGAATTGCTGTGCTTTAAGAGACACAACGCACACCCCAGTGCAACTGCATCGAATATTTACAGATACTGTAGAAAGTTTTGTCTGCAATAGTTTTACTGAAACTTTTTGAACAGTTCTGCAATCATTGAGGTTCCTTGTCCTGTAGTTTTGAGCATCAAATCAGAATGCTCTTGAAATAACAACCTCACCACAAAAGGATTTGGCTTGTGAAATGTTCAGAAATAAGGGTATTTCAGCGCAACATCCTGAGATCTGTGTTTCAAGAGATATTAGGATTATTAATTTGGTTGATTCTCTCTGAACCTTTCGGTTCTCTCTGCAGTTAAAGTGGGGCGGGGGGGGGGAATAACTTGCCTGGTAACAGTTTCATGAAATGTATTGCAGATGGTTTTCAATGATTTTGTTTTTCTGCCCAAAATCTGCTGTAGTTAAAAGGAATATTGAAGAAGCATCGTACCAGTTAGACTGTTTAAAAATGTAATTACGATTTTTATTCCAGCTATTTATGTGGACAATGAACCGATTGACATTTGTGAGAACGTGTGCATAAAGTGCCAAAGATACAGTCGCAAGATAATGAACCAGTGAAATAAATAGGAGAATTTAAGCATTTGACAAACTATTCACTTCAACTGAGTCTACACTCGAGATTTTTATGAAGTGGAACCAACTGTATGATTATTGTAAATTGTAAAGAACATAATCTTGATTTCATTGAGTGTGTTCCAGTGTTCCCCCCAAGGTGCGTGGGTGGGCGGCTGTGCAGCAATCGGGAGGTCCCGCGCAGGCCGCTCACCAGCGGCCAGCGCTGGAAAAGATACCACGTACGCACGGCAGCGCAGCACATTTAAAGGGACCACGCACCAAAAAAAATTAGAGGGAACATTGATGTGTTCCAACTAATTAAAAGCATTGGTACTTAAGATTGGTTCATAGTTCAAAATAACAATTTTAATGTATTTATTAAAAGCATAACTGAAATTATTATCTGGTGCTCTGCTAAATTATGGAAATTTATTACCGCAGATTCTAAATAGCTTAAAAAGCAACCAAAAAATCCTGTAAGTTAGGGTGGGTGAATTCAATGTCAAATCAGGTAAAGAAAGAGAAAGAAAGATTAGATTAAGAGAGAAAGAAGAGACAGAAAGGAAAAGTTTTTTTTAAATTTAGTTTTAGATTTGACATTTTTAAAATCTCCAATTAAAACCTTAAAGAATGAAACTCCGCACATGAAATAGTTAATTTTCAATGCTAGAGAGGTTATTTGGCAGCAATTAACACTTATCACATTGTTAAAAGGGTTCTTACACTTGTAATGACAAGACATAACTTTCTATGGCGAGTTTAGTTCATATCTACCGCGCAAATACAGCAACTTCACGCCGTTTAACGCATGTCAATCCTACAGCGTGACCAGGTTGTGAAATCTTAAAACATCTTTATGAGCTTGCGAACTATATGGAAGATGTAAAAAGTAGCGTGTAGTCTTGTACAATTGTATCGAACACATATAATCATCATTTTTCTTACAAATTGGGGGTCATTTTAACCTTCAACCTTAGTCATTTTCAAAAGGGAATTGGATATATACTTGAAAAGAAAAAAATTCCAGGCTATGGGGAAAAAGCAGGAGAATTGGACTAATTGGATAGCTCTTTCAAAGAGCTGGCATAGGCACGGTGGGCCGAATGGCCTCCATCTGTGCTGTAAGATTCTACAATCCTCATTTCAGTGATGGAAATACATTTTTAATGAAACACTCAAGTGTCTGGCAATTACTGTTACTGAGTGGACAAACGTTATGGTATTCCTCTGCCTGCAATGCCTTTGATTTTAAAATCCTTTTTTTAAATCCCTCCATGACTACACCTCTCCCTATCTCTGTAATCTCCTCTAGCCCTACAATCCTCTGAGATCTTTGCACCCCTCCAATTCTGGCCTCTTGCGCATCCCCAATTTTAATCGCTCCACCATTGGCGGCCGTGCCGGCTTGTTTAAGACTATGTTGGAAACTCAGACAAAAGGAAAGGTTTCTGGAGTTTGGAGCCAGGTCCACCATTTGTGGCACTCTTGACGTTGACTTCAATGTCGCTTTATAGCTTCAAGTCTAGAGTCTAGAACTAGGAGTTACAGTCTCAGGATAAGGGGTCGGCCATTTAGGACTGAGATGAGGAGAGATTTCTTCACTCAGAGGATGGTGAATCTTTGGAATTCTCTACCCCAGAGGGCTGTGGATGCTCAGTCATTGAGTATATTCAAGGCTGAGATCAATAGATGGACTCTAAGGGAATTAAGGGATATGGGGATCGGGCAGGAAAGTGGTAGAAGATCAGCCATGATCTTATTGAATGGTGGAGCAGACTCGAGGGGCCTTATGGCCTACTCCTGCTCCTATTTCTTATGTTCTTTTGTGAGTCATGATGACCATGTGAATACATCTGAAGGATTTTTTTTCAGTTCATTAACATATTGCGAGTGTTTCTGTTCAAAAGAGCTTTTCCATGTTGCAGAGTAATCTTCTAAACTGTTCCACGAACTTGAAAAAAATCAAAGGTTTCTTTTTTGTCCCACTCATATATTAATTCTTAAAAAGCCCTCTGATTCTGACAGTTTTCTTCATCCCAGCCTTAAGCCCCGAAAGGCTTAGCATGACTGATTAAAGCAAAAAAAATGTTTTTTAACTTAGTAGTTTGCATTACTTTTGCCAGTCTCATTAAAGTTAAAACAAATTACCACACTATGTACTTGGATTCAGAATAGCCTCCAATAATGAGGACTGATAAGCATTAAAACTGATCAATGACATTTTAACAACAGGCAAAACAAAAATGGGATGTCAGCTCAAGTTGAACTACTTTCATGTACTGTGATCAACTTGTCAGTCTTACCATGTGTGAGTTCAGCTTTGATAATTGGCTTTTGATGCTCCAGCTATAATGGAGTTAATGACATCCTTAATGGTCCCATGAGAAATGGGCGAGCAACCAGATTCTTGGTGTCCCTCCATAGGTGGCGGGTGAAAAGGTCATTAGTAATCATTGTTCTTTGTGGGATCTTGCTATGTGCAGATTGGCTGCCACGTTTTCCTACAGTTACAACAGTGACTGCATTTCAACAAATTATATTCACTGGCTGTAAAGCGCTTTGGGACATCCTGAGGTCGTGAACAGCGCTATATAAATGCAAGTTCTTTCTTTTCTTGTTCTTTTTACCCAACAGGAGGTCACTCGGTGATTTGAGGTTTTACTCGGCGATTCCTGCTTTTTGTTTCTTTTGCAGGGGTGAAATGGCAGATGTTCTTTCTCTATTTTTCTTTTTTGAGCTTTTCTCTCCTTTTCTCCACTGACTGGATCATATAGCGGGACATAATCATCCCAGGCTGACAGGGTAGATAGACGTCAATCTGCTCCCTGGCCCCTGTCAGTCCTACTCTGAAACTCAGAGTGCTGAGAATGTGGAACTCGCTACCACAGGGAGTGGTTGAGGCGAATAGCATAGATGCATTTAAGGGGAAGCTAGATAAGTACATGAGGGAGAAAGGAATAGAAGATTATGCTGATAGGGTGAGATGAAGTAAATAGAGTGGGAGGAGGCTCATGTGTTTATGTAACTTCCCCTTAAATGCATCTGTGCGATTCACCTCAACCACTCCCTGTGGTAGCGAGTTCCACATTCTCACCACTCTCTGGGTAAAGAAGTTTCTCCTGAATTCCTTATTGGATTTATTAGTCACTATCTTATATTTATGGCCCCAGTTTTGGAATCCCCCACAAGTGGAAACATCTTCTCTATGTCTGCCCTACTGAAACCTTTCATAATTTTAAAGCCCTCTATCAGGTCACCCCTCAGCCTTCTCTTATCTAGAGAAAAGAGACCCAGCCTGTTCAGTCTTTTCTGATAGTTGTAATGACAGAGGACAGTTTAAAGCAAGTAGCCACAAAGGGGTTAAACAGCTAAAGGCAATGGAACATAAGAACATAAGAAATAGGAGCAGGAGTAGGCCATAAGGCCCCTCGAGCCTGCTCCACCATTCAATAAGATCATGGCTGATTTTCTACCTCAACTCCACCTTCCTTCTCTATCCCCATATCCCTTGATTCCCTTAGTGTCCAAAAATCTATCGATCTCTGTCTTGAATATACTCAATGACTGAGCCTCCACAGCCCTCTGGGGTAGAGACTCACAACCCTCTGAGTGAAGAAATTTCTCCTCAACTTAGTCCTAAATGGCTGACCCGGAACATCATAAGAACTTAAGAGTATAAGATTGATAAAAGTTAATCGAGCGCCATTCATTTGCTTAAGACTGTTGTATAAGACTTGCTTCTGTTTGAAGAGCTATGATCACTGTTTACAATGCACAAACCAGACTTTTAAGGGGTGTACAGGGGTGCGGAGTGGTAGTGAATGGTTACAATGGTGGCTATCATGTGATTTCTCTTGTGTTGGCATATTGCACTATTAATACTAATAAATGGCATTTTGTAGAACATTTAGTTGCTGACATGTACTCAGAAGTCAATTATGGTGCAGGACACACTATCTAGCAAGTAGAGTATACAAAGCATTTCTGAAACGGAGATGCAAAATCCCGTAAAGGTCACCCTTTATTAAAAAATAAAATTCTCATATTGTTTTACTCTCAGCAAGGGTTCTAATATCATGGAAGGCAGCAAGCAAAAAAATACAAACCTAGATTTAATTAAGTATCAGTTGGATGCTGGCCCATTATTTGGTCATGTAATAACATTTATTCATAAAGCTCCTGTGGTGCACTTCCCATTGGAAATAATAGGATGCAAATCCAGCCACTCACACGCTGAAGTGAGTGGTTTTATGTTACTCCTCAAGTCTTGTTTAGTCCTAGCACCAAGGTGTTGTGGCAATGATCACAGTAAAGTTAAAAAAAAGTATACTGTATTTATTCAGCTATAGTCCACCCTTACCTATAAGCCACAATCCAAATTTGAGTCCTTCACTCAGTGAAAAACATAATTACTTGCATATAAGGTGCACCCACAGCTAAATCCATTTTTATGTTTAAAAAAAAGCACAGCCTCTATTGGTATAAATACTTCATTTAGACACTTAAAAATATACTAAAAATACAAAAATATATTTTTTTCAAGGCACATACTTGAGACATTACTATTCACCCTCACTGATGATGTTGGACTTAGCCCCATGCCCTAAGTTTGTTCACCCAGTTCAATACCAATCAGATATTAGTGTTCTAAAATGATCTTATAAAGTAAAGTGGCCCCATTACCCCACTACACTTGAGTTTACACTCAAAAATGTGATAGCAAATATGGTGGGGGGTAAATTTTCAACTTGCTGCCCAGGCTTAAAACTGACATTGTGGATAGGCTGCTCATTATTGATAGCACCCGATTTTCATTTCCGTAGTTGGACACAAGTATTGAGCAGTGTCTACAATAAGCAGTCAATTTGCAATGTCAGTTTGACACCTGGGCCACAGGTTCACAATCTACGCCCCTGGTTTCACTTCTTGAAATGTATCTTTTGTTTTCAGAAATGGGGACTATTTAATCAAATTGTTGACAGCCGTGGCTCAGTGGGCAGCGCTCTCATCTCCAAGTCAGAAGGTTGTGGGTTCATAGTTCCAATCCAGAGACTTGAGCACAAAATCGAGACTGACACTCCCAGTGCAGTACTGAGGGAGTGCTGCACTGTCGGAGCTGCCGTCTTTCGGATGAGATGTTAAACCGAGGCCCCGTCTGCTCTCTCAGGGGGATGTAAAAAATCCCATGGCCACTATTTCAAAGAAGAGCAGGGGAGTTCTCCCCAGTATCCTGGCCAATATTTATCACTCAATCGACATCACTAAAACAGATTATCTGGTCATTATCACATTGCTGTTTGTGGGAGCTTGCTGTGCGCAAAATTGGCAGCTGCGTTTCTGACATTACAGCAGTGACTACACTCCAAAAGTATTTCATTGGCTGTAAAGCGCTAGGGACCTCCTGAGGTTGTGAAAGGTGCCGTATAAATGCAATGCTTTCTTTTTTTTATTGCACCTTCCAGTATCTCTGGTACTGTAGCATCTGAGATTTTTTGTTAGGTAAGGGTGTTAAGGAATAAGGAGCCATGGTGGGTAGATAGGGTTAAGAAACAGATCAGCCATGGTCTAACTGAATGACGGAAGAGGTTAGAGGGGGTGTATGGCCTCCTCCTGTTCCTATTTTAATATAGCAGCAGAAATGGTGAAATATGGTCCATTTACAGGGTTATTCATTAACGTTTTGTCTTGGGTGCGATCTCTCGTTTTCTCCCTCGATGCTTTCTCATCTTTCAAAGTAGAATAACAACAACCCTAACTGGGGAAGGGTCAACATATTTCACCCGCAGTTTGTTACTTGAGGAAAGGGTCCATTTTTTTTGCGTGGACCATTCCTTGTTAGCCAAGAGTGAATGTAAAGGTATGAATTAGTACATCGAGAAGCATTTTTAGCCAACAAACAAATGAGTTTCTTTTATTCATTTCTTCATTATTGCCAATTATATTCCAGGACCCATGAAAGTCTGGACTCCAATAATATTTAATCTGCTGTATATTTACATTAGAACACAAGAAATAGGAGCAGGAGTAGCCATTCGGTCCTTCGAGCCTGTTCCGCCATTCAGTAAGATCATGGCTGATCTTCTACCTCAACTCCACCTTCCCGCACTATCCCTATATACCTTGATTTCATTAACAATTTCTTTAATGTCTCTGAATGTTAAATTTGGGCGCACAGAGATAAAAAGCTTGACTCTAAAAGTGTATGAATCAGTAAGCAAGTCACAACATCCCTCTGATTATCCAAAATCTAGGGGGCGATTTTGCCAGCCCTGGGGAGGCAGGTTTGGAGGTGGGACTGCCGGGAAAATGGTAGAATCTGGGGGCGGGTACCCATCCCGCCCCCAATCCACCTCCGTACCATCTTCCCAGAAGGCGGGTACCTGACTCGCGCCAGGTCCCATCTCCTTGAGGCAGGAAGGGGCTTACAGCCACTTAACTGCCTGTTAAAAGGTAGTTAACAGGCAGTTAAGAGGATTATCCCCATTTTTCCAGCAGAGGTGCGGGCTTCCCGACAGCAGGAAACACCACCAGGGTCAGCGAGGT
The DNA here is from genome assembly GCF_052327205.1 of Somniosus microcephalus. NCBI lineage: Eukaryota > Metazoa > Chordata > Chondrichthyes > Squaliformes > Somniosidae > Somniosus > Somniosus microcephalus. Next base: position 256,013,865 of record NC_140987.1, on the reverse strand, counting down.
GAGCAGTGGGTCTGCGGGGGTCGGAGGGTTCAAAAAGTGCGCTGTGATGTGTTGGTGTAGGGGTTACGGGGATAGGGTGGGATATGTGTTGGTGTAGGGGTTACGGGGATCGGGTGGGATATGTGTTGGTGCAGGCTCGATGGGCCGAAATGGCCTCTATCTGCATTGTGGGGTTTCTGTGATTTCTGTGATTCTGTGATGGTAAGTGATGGGTGCAAGTGTGGAGAGGTAAGTATGTGAGCTGAGTGAAAAGTCTTAGAAAAAGTTTCCTTACCTTTGTTTCTTCCTGCAGGCTCCAGCATCTCCACCGCAGAGATGACAGATGGATGCTGCATTCTCCGATGCAACAGCCATCTAATTTCTGCTCAGGAAATAGGTTTGGTGAGCCTTGAGTACAAAGACTCACCAAACAACATAGAATGTCAGTGTTTGACAGCTTCTCAAAGCTGTCAAACGATGACAATTCATCTGTCAAAAATTTTTGACAGATGAAACATCATACGCTGATGTTCTCTGTCACCGCCTTACCCTTAATTGGCCTTTAAGCCCGCTGGGCGGGCGGCTCAATCAAAGGAAAATAGCATGGGTTGGCCAGACGGTGATGGAGGCGGGGCTGAAACTCGACAAGCAGCAAAATCACCCCCATAATCTTCGAAGCATGGTGAAACGGTGCATAGATACCTTTCCACTGCCTAAAGAGCATTATTGGGTAGAGTTTCAGCTTTGGGAGCAATCGGCGATCCGGACACACATTGCGCCCGTTTTGAGAAGTGTTTTCTTCACTCAAACTCATTTGTATGTCGCCAAATGTAAAATCTGCCATGAACCAGTGCAATCGGGCAGCGTTTTAAAACGTAATATTTTTTTTAATTTGTATTAAAAAATATTTCTTGATATATTTAAGAGTGGTAACTTGGTGCAGTTTGATTAATACAGCTGAAAATGGGTTTATCACAAAAAAATAAGCATTTCTGAAATGAAGTGCCCCTGTAGATTACACGTGGACTGTGTCAAGCGCACCGCCTGTGAGTAACTTGATTTTAAATTACTGAAAATGGCATTTTAAAAATCTATACAGAACCATTTGCTACTTACATTGGGGTATAGTCGTCAGTTCCTTAGTAAATTAAAAGAAAATTACAATCAAAAGCTTTTAAAACATTCCTATTAGTGTCCTTGCGCCCAAAAGAACCAGCTTAATTTTTAAAGCCTCCTCGAAGGCCTGCAAACGAGCGCAATTAGCGGAAACTCCCAATGGTGATTCATTCGATTTGTGGGCCGGGCAGGTTTCTAGCACGATGTTTTTAAAATTCGCGCAAAAGATCGTGGAAACTCGAATTTCCCTGAACGTAATTTGCTCTTAAAATTCCACCTTTTTTGTGCGGGTTTGGTCGATTTCGGGCGAATTGCGCTGATTAAAAACAGCGCAACTGAGCAGAAACTCTACCCCTATTTTCGCAGCCTGTTCCAACTTTACAGTGCACTCCGCAATTGCACTCAAGACAAGCAGTTTGTTTTGGAGACAAATCTAAAGTTCATGATCTTTTCGAAGATGGTGTTTCTTCTATTCGTTTCTCGAGTGACTGTTCCATGTTGATGTTTTTGAACTTAGTAAAGACGTTAGTTTTCCTCTTACATCACCAAATGCACTTCAGTAGATGATTGCACTAAAGTATTACTCTTTCTATGTTTCAGGCTCAGAAATCATGGATAGAGAGAGCGTTTTGCAAGAGAGAATGTGTTCATATAATACCAAGCACCAAAGACCACCATAGGTAATAGATTTGTTGGTACAGTACCCTGTATATTGAAATACAAATTGCTGCTGAGAAAAGAACCAATGGCAATAGATGGCTTTAACTTTTTTTTAATTGTTAAAAGACATCAAATTGGAGACCCTCCTTCTTATTTAGTGGACAAGTCCCCCGTGCCGTAGAGACTATAGAGGCCAGAGGTTTCAACTGCTGGTTAGTATTGAGAGAGCTGAAAAAGCATTAAGGGAATTTTAAAATTCTCATCCTTGTTTTCATATCCCTCCATGGCCTCCTTGCCCCCTCCCTATCTCTGTAATCTCTGTAATCCCATGACTCCCTCCATATCGCTGACTTATATTGGCTCCCGCTTAAGCATTGCCTCGATTTTAATATTCTCATCCTTGTGTTCAAATCCCTACATGGCCTCACCCCTACCCTAGCTCTGTAACCTCCTCCAGCCCTACAACCCTCCGAGATCTCTGCCTCCTCCAATTCTGGCCTCTTGCGCATCCCTGATTTTCATCACTCCACCATTGGTGGCCATGCCTTCAGCTGCCTGGGCCCTACGCTCTGGAATTCCCTCTTTAAACTTCTCTACCTCTCTCTCTCCTCCTGGAAGACTCTCCTTAAAACCTAACTCTTTGACCAAGCTTTTGGTCACCTGTCCTAATATCTCTTTATGTGGCTCGGTGTCAAATTTTGATTGATAATCGCTCCTGTGAAGCGCCTTGGAACATTTTACTACGTTAAAGGCGCTATAGAAATGCAAGTTGTTGTGGTTGTTGTTGTATAACTGGTCTCAGTGTCCCTGTGCCTTCATGTTCACTAACTCCAGTGACTGCTGCTGTGTGTGGACATCAGGTGAAGGAAAAATCAAGATCTGTTGTAATAGTCCCATGGTGACGCTTGGGGCTGAATTTCCCTACTCGTGCCCCCACAAGGTCGAGGCAGGTTATTCGCCCTCCGCCAGTACCCCGCCATAACCCAGCACATTCCTCTCGGTCAGAGGTCATTGGCAATCCATGGTGGACTCCTGACGGGATACCCTCCAGCAGACGAAAACCTGCCAGTTGCCCCTCCCCACACCCCTGGGGGAAATTCTGGCAGCGTTGCAGTGGGACCACTGTAAAGATTTATAGAATCATAGAATAATACAGCCCATCGAGCCTGTGCCAGCTCTTGGTAGAGCTATCCAACTAGTCCCACTTCCCTGCCCTTTCCCCATAGCCCTGCAAATTTTTCCCCTTCAAGTATATAACCAATTGCTTTTTTAAAGTTACTATTGAATCTGTTTCCACCACCCTTTCAGGCAGTGCATTCCGATCATAACAACTCACTGTGTAAAAAATGTTTTTTCATGTCGCGTCTGGTTCTTTAATCTGTGTCCTCTGGTTACCGACCCTCTTGCCAGTGGAAACAGTTTCTCCTTATTTACTCTATCAAAACCCTGCATAATTTTGAACACTTCTATTAAATCTTCCCTTAACCTTCTCTGCTATAAGAAGAACAATCCCAGCTTCCCCAGTCTCTCCACTTAACTGAAGTCCCTCATCCCTGGTACCATTCTAGTAAATCTCCTCTGCACCCTCGCTAAGGCCTTGACATCCTTCCTAAAGTGTGGTGCCCAGAATTGAGCACAATACTCCTGCTGAGGCCTAACCAATGATTTATAAAGGTTTAGCATAACTTCCTTGCTTTTGTACTCTCTGCCTCTATTTATAAAGCCCAGGATTCCATATGATTTTTTAAGAGCCTTCTCAACTTGTCCTGCCACCTTCAAAGATTTGTGTATGTGAACCCCTAGGTCTCTCTATTCCTGCACCCCCTTTAAAATTGTTTCATTTATTATAATATTTGATCTGGAAGATTTCTACGGGATGGAACCTAGTCCGATTTTGCTTTTGTTTGAACAAACGGAAAAGTACAAGATCTTTACGTTTTTTTTCCACTTTGGTAGGTGTTGCTGTGGGCGACTAATGGGTCAGCATGTTGGATTACCTCCAGCCATCTCTGTCAGTCAGAATGAAAGTATTGAAAGCAGAACCACAAAGAATGATTTGCATTCGGAGAAGTGGTCTATCAGCAAGCACACTCAACTCAGTCCGACAGATGCCTTTGGGACTATTGAATTCCAAGGAGGAGGGCACTCCAACAAAGCCATGGTAACAAGCACAATTTTGATGTTCTCTAAGGATCCTTATGTGTTAGTGCTGCGAGCCTGCAGTCACTGGATGTACAAAATGCAAATGTTAACTGTTGGTATTGGTTAATGTGATCATGATGGGGGTTAGCTGTGGCTCAGTGGGTAGCACTCTCTCCTCTGAGTCGGAAGATTGTGTGCTCAAGTCCTACTCCAAAGACTTGAGCAAAAATCCAGGCTGACACTTCTGGTGCAGTACTGAGAGAGTGCGGCACCGTCGGAGGTGCAGTTTTTTGGATGAGACGTTAAACCGAGGCTCCATCTGCCCTCTTAGGTGGATGTCAAAGATCCCATGGAACTATTTCAAAGAAGAGCAGTGGAGTCCTCCCCGGTGTCCCAGCCAATATTTATCCCTCACCCAACATCACTAAAATAGATTATCTGGTCATTTATCACTCTACTGTTCGTGGGATCTTGCTGTGTGCAAATTGGCTGCCATGTTTCCTACGCTACAGCAGTGACTACACTTCAAAAGTACTTCATTGGCTGTAAAGCACTTTGGGATGCCCTAAGGTTGTGAAAGGCGCTGTATAAATGCACATTTTTCTTTTTCAAAAGGAAAAGGGAAAGGACACCCTTAACAAAATGAAATTAAGTGCCCCTGTAGATTATATGTGGACTGTTGAAGCAGCGGATTGTTCGGTCAAGGGCTTAATGGGCACTCCATGGCTTCTAATGTTCTTAATAGGCCTCACCATTGGTCATAGGAAGAACTTGGCAACTGCCAGGGCATCAGTTGAAGTGTCTATAACAATTAGCCTTAATCATCCATTGAGGACTCCAGTGAAGAAAGGACTTGTATTTATATAATGCATCTCAGTGAATTGCTTTTGTGTGTAGCCACAGTTGTTTTGTAGGCAAACATGGCAGCCCAGGCCCCACCAACAAAAATTAAATAAATGAACAGATAATCTGGGGGATTTATTTTGAGGTCTACCATCTACAAGATTCACTGCAGCAACTCGCCAAGGTTTCTTCGGCAGCACCTCCCAAACCCGCGACCTCTACCACCTAGAAGGACAAGGGCAGCAGGTGCATGGGAACACCACCACCTCCAAGTTCCCCTCCAAGTCACACAAAAATCCTGACGAGGAAATATATCGCCGATCCTTCATTGTCACTGGGTCAAATCCTGGAACTCCCTCCCTAACAGCACTGTGGGGGTACCTTCACCACACAGACTGCAGTGGTTTAAGAAGGCGGCTCACCACCACCTTCTCAAGGGCAACTAGGGATGGGCAATAAATGCTGGCCTTGCCAGTGATGCCCACGTCCAGTGAATGAATTAAAAAAAGGTTTTGATTGAAGGATAACTGTTGGCCAGGGCACCTGGAGATCTTCCCTGCTCTTCTACAAATTTTTTCCACCTGAACATGCAGATGGCTTAGCATCACATCTGAAATACAGCACCTCTTCAAGACAGTACAACCTCAATACTGCGCTAAAGTGTCAGCCTAGATTATGTGCTCTCAAATAGAAGCTGAGCCCCACAACCTTCTGATTCAGAAGTTAGAATTCTACCACTGGACCAAGCACCTAATGCCTAATTACCTAAACTATGAAACTATACCACTGTTAAATATTCAAAATTAGTAAAGTTCTGTTCCCAAGTTTCCAGCCCCTGAGAACTTGAAAAAATCACTTTGTCTAAATCATGAAGGGTAGATATTGTCAGTCTGTTCTCAGTACTTTTATAAACATTCCTGTAAAGTCAGAAAGCAGTGATGATGAGAAAGATAATGATCTTGTAACGAGTCTCTCCTCTTCTTCCCATTTCTGGTGTAGTATGTGCGTGTTTCATTTGACACAAAGCCTGACCTCCTCTTACATCTAATGACAAAGGAATGGCAACTGGATCTGCCAAAGCTACTGATCTCCATTCATGGTGGCCTCCAAAACTTTGAGCTCCAACCTAAACTCAAGCAAGTATTTGGAAAGGGCTTAATTAAAGCCGCAATGACGACAGGGGCGTGGATATTCACTGGAGGTGTGAACACAGGTAAATAATCATTTTATTTTTCTTTGCAATTATTTAACCATGATTTTTGTTTAGTATTTTCACTTGCAGCATTTTGAATGTAGCCTTGTTAAAAGTGGATTAATGCCAGGTGACTATTGGCACTATTTTTCTCCCTGTGATAGAAGCAATTCTTTAGTGTTAAAATGCATTTCTTTCACCCTTTTTTATCTTTCTTCTTCATTCTCTGTATCTGCTCTTGGTTTAGTCTCTGGTCTTTGCTCTCTCTCCAGCTCTATCTTTTCTTTCTCTCTATTCTTCATTTTGCAACTGCCCTTTCCCTGCTTATGTTTCTCTGACTTTTTTTCTTTGTCTTTCATTCATTTCATCACAACTCTGTCTGTCTGTCTATGCATCTATCCATTCTGTCCCTTATTTCTACATCACCACAGTTTCCTTATTTTTGAAGTATAATGAAACTGAACAGAAATGACTGGTTTGGGATTAAACCAATGGCCCGGAATTTCCTGCAAGGTTTTGGCACAACTATGCCATAAGAGCGAAGTTGCGTCATTTCCCCCCCCCCAAGGAAATTCACGTGTAACCGATTTGCCGAAACATCAATGTTACAGTCATAGAGTTATACAGCACAGAAAGAGGCCCTTTGGCCCATCGTGTCTGCGCCGGCCATCAAGCCCTGTCTATTCTAATCCCATTTTTCAGCACTTGGTCTTGTATGCTATGGCACTTCAAGTGCTCATCTAAATGCTTCTTGAATATTGTGAGGGTTCCTGCCTCTACCACCCTTTCAGGCAGTGAGTTCCAGACTCCAACCACCCTCTGGGTGAAAAAGTTTCTCCTCAAATCCCCTCTAAACCTCCTACCTCTTACCTTGAAACTATGCCCCCTGGTTATTGACCCCTCTACTAAGGGGAAAAGTTCCTTTCTATCTACCCTATCTATGCCCCTCATAATTTTGTACACCTCAATCAGGTCCCCCCTCAGCCTTCTCTGCTCTAAGGAAAACAACCCCAGCCTGTCCAGTTTCTCTTCATAGCTAAAGTGCTCCAGCCCAGGTAACATCCTGGTGAATCTCCTCTGCACCCTCTCCAATGCAATCACATCCTTCCTATATGCCGACCAGAACTGCACACAGTATTCCAGCTGTGGCCTAACTAGTGTTTTGTACAGCTCCATCATAACCTCCCTGCTCTTATATTCTATGCCTCGGCTAATGAAGGCAACTATCCCATGTGCCTTTTTAAACACCTTATCTACCTGTCCTGCTGCCTTCAGGGATCTATGTACATGCAAACCAAGGTCCCTCTGATCCTCTGTCCTTCCTAGGGTCCTACCATTCATTGTGTATTCCCTTGCCTTGTTAGTCCTCCCAAAATGCATCACCTCACACTTTTCAGGGTTAAATGTTATGCGTGAATTTCCTCGAACGTTTGCGCTGCACCCAGGGTATGTCTGCTGAAATCCCGCCTAGCTCATTAACATAACTCCACCCCCAAGCAAATTTCCTGCATTTACGTGCTAAAATTCTAGGCTCAGCAGAATCCATAGTCACTATTTCTGGCATTTTATAGCAGGTTTATTCTATATTTCTCCTTACCGAGACATGCACTGTATTTTCTAGCTCTTTTTTATGGCATCAGAACCTGTTACAAATGCTTCCAGAATTACATTTTCTTAAACGTGCTGTGCATGAATGATGCTTTTCTTCAAACTTTATTTTCCATATCATTAAGATAAAGAGGTACTTCAAGAAGGAAGATGGTGGATGTTGCGCGCTTTCCTGGGGTGGCGATTGTTTACACTGCTTTCTGCTCGCTTTATCCCAGTTTTTTATGTTCCGGCTAATGCGCTTCTCAGGAAATTTGGGCGTAAGCTCCTGTGGGCAAGATCAGCGCAGAAACTGGCGTAATGTCAGTGTCATTTTTGCCTAAGTGCGACCCAGGAAACCAAAAAAAAACAGCGCTATTTCAAGCAGCTGATGCTCACAGCTGGTATCTGAAGCATTGATCCTGGGAGTAGTTAAGAAGCAAGGGCTAGGGATGATTAATGGAGAAAAATTCAGACAGTGACAAAAGAATCGAATTCCAGCTGATGAATTCCAACACGAGCTGTGCTGAAACAATGGGGAATGTATTGAGTGATTACAAATAGGTTTTTGGAAACGTTGAGCTTGAGTGTCAAGTCTGCTGATTTTGACACTCAAACATTTGCGCGCAAAGAGACCTTGAGCGTCAACTTTTACCAAGTTTTTGGTCATCTGCCCTAATATCTCCTATGTGGCTCGGTGTCAAATTATGTCTGATAACACTCCTGTGAAGTGCCTGGAGACATTTTACTACATTAAAGGCGCTATATAAATGCAAGTTGTTGTTGTGATAGGTACAAGAGATGATCAGCCAAATGGGGACTCCATTGTGTCAATAAATCAAAATGGTGCTGCAATCACTTTTGATGGGTTCATTTTTAGGGGTCATTCGCCATGTCGGAGATGCGCTGAAGGACCATGCATCAAAATCTAGAGGAAGGATCTGCATTATAGGCATTGCTCCATGGGGAATCGTGGAGAATCAAGAGGATCTGATTGGGAAGGATGTGGGTATCATATGTTCTTACCTTTTCTTTAGCTTAGCTGAAAGTATTACAATGAGCAAATACCTGTCTTAAAATATTAAATCAGTGATCTTAAAATCCACCTGAAATCAGTCCCAATACTAAAAACCCATTTTGGGAGACCCCATTGTATAAAAAGATCATCTGAGTGTAGTCTGGAAAAATGGCTTTTCTGAACCAGTTTTGCTGTACATTTAAAAACAGAATAGATATAAATGCATGAATTAGTTGAAGTAGTGCAGAGACAATAATATTACTCTGGGTCTAATATCAACAAAGAATAAATTAGATTTTGTGTATTCTTGTTGAAATATTTCAATTCAATGGCCTAGAAATTGGGTTGAGACGCCAAACTGGCGCCAAGTTTGCCTGGGCGCTGATTTTTGCGCTGCGTTGGGAGTAATACCGATCGCCAGAAATTCAGTTTCAGAAACCCTCGAGGGACACGGGGCGAGGCTCGAGGCGCTCTGCGTCCCTCTTAGGGCGCTGAAACTGAATATCGCAGCGCAACGTGCTGCAGCGCCACATGCTGCGGCACGGCCCGCTGCGGTACTGCAGGCCTTCCTCCCATTGTTAAGGGGGAGGGGCCTGCAACAGCGCAAACCCCGATCGCGAGTGCCGGCAAAAGAGCCCAGCACCGAGGAGAAGTGCCGGGCTCTCGGGAAACAGCCGGCAATGCCGGGGGTGGGGGTGGGGTCAGGAGGCCGGTGACGGAGGTGCTGGCAGGCGGCCACTGAAAAAGGCGGCTGCCCCGCACCCCCACCTTAACTTGCGCCGCTGCCAGCACAGCAAGGCCCCGTGAACCGGGCGCGGGTAGCGAACGGCGCTAAAGCGGCGTTCACTATCAAATATCAGGAACGATGCGCTAATGTGGCGCTGCGCACACCGATGACATCATCGGTGGCGGCGTAGCGCAACAGGCTAACGTCACCATTAGCGCCCCTGCTGAATATCGCGGGAGGCGCAGCCAGTGGCGCTACAGCCACTGACTGCCTCTTTAGGTGCTAACAGGTGGCGCTACTCACCCAATTTCTCCCCCAATATCTTTTGTCTTAAATAAAACCAGCTGTTCAATTAAATTTGTTACCTCTAGACTTGACTATTTCAATGCTCTCCTGGCCGGCCTCCCATCTTCCACCATCCATAAACTTCAGCTCATCCAAATCTCTGCTGCCCGTGTCCTAACTTGCACCAAGTCCCATTCACCCATCACCCTGACCTACATTGGCTCCTACTCCGGCAACGCCTCAATTTTAAAATTCTCATCCTTTCTTTCCCCAAATCCCTCCATGGCCTCGCCCCTCCCCATCTTTGTAATCTCCTCCAGCCCTACAACCCTCCGAGATCTCTGCGCTCCTCCAATTCTAGCCTCTTGAGCATCCCTGATTTCCTTCGCCCCACCATTGGCAGCCGTGCCTCCAGCTGCCTGGGCCCCAAGCTCTGGAATTCCCTCCTGAAACCTCTCTGTCTCTCTACCTCTCGCTCCTCCTTTAAGACCCTCCTTAAAACCTACCTCTTTTTGACCAAGCTTTTGGTCACGTGTCCTAATATCTCCTTATGTGGCTCAGCGTAAAATTGTGTTCGCTAAGGCTACTGTGAAGCGCCTTGGGACATTTTACTACATTAAAGGCGCTACATAAATGCAGGTTGTTGTTGATTAACTTGTCTTCACGCAGGTGGTCCGACCATATCAAACAATGTCCAATCCTTTGAGCAAGCTGACGGTATTGAACAGCATGCACTCGCATTTCATACTGGCAGACAACGGCACAACGGGAAAATATGGAGCGGAGGTGAAGTTGCGGAGGCAACTGGAGAAGCACATTTCCCTGCAAAAGATTAACACCAGTGAGTACTTCAAAAAGAATGCGGATAAGACATTTTAGAAACAGCTCAAGCAGAGGCTGCGAGTGTTCAGAACATGGCCAGTGCCATTAACTGTTGTGCATTCAATTATGGTTAATATCTTTTCATTAAGAAACACAAATTGGTGCATTAATCATCCTTGTGTTCAAATCCCTCCATGGGCTCGGCCCCCCCTATTTCTGCAACCTCCTCCAGCCCTACAACCCGCCGAGATCTCTGCACTCCTCTAATTCTGGTCTCTTACACATCCCCGATTTTCATCGCCACATTATTGCCGGCCATGCCTTCAGGTGACTAGGCGCTAAGCTCTGGAATTCCCTCCCTAGACCTCTACGCCCCTCTCTCTCTACCCCTTTAGACACTTCTTAAAACCTGCCTCTTTGACCAAGCTTTTGGTCACCCATCCTGATGTGGCTCGGTGTCAGATTTTGTTTGATAACGCTCCTGTGAAGCGCCTTGGCATGTTTCACAACATTAAAAGGTGCTGTATAAACACAAGTTGTTCTTGTTAATATAATTTTTCTTTAAACTCACATTTCCTCTGAGTACTGTGTTACAGAATCATTTGCCCCTTCCTTTATAACCTCATTTACAATTTCTCTACACATGGCACACAGAGGAAATCTCCCCCTAGCCCTCCCCACCCCTATGTACATAGAAACATGGGAACAGGAGGAGGCCAATCAGCCCCTTAAGCCTGTTCTGCCATGCAATTAGATCATGGCTGATCTGTATTCTAACTCTATCCACCTGCCTTGGCTCTATATCCTTTGACTAGCAAAAATCTATCGATCTCCGACTTAAAATTATTAATTGACCCAGCATCTACTGCTTTTTGTGGGAGAGAGTTCAACACTTCTACCACCTTTTATGTGAGGAAGTGTTTCTTAACTTCTCTCCTGTATGGCCTGGCTCTGATTTTAAGGTCATGTCCCCTGGTCCTAGACTCCCCCACCAGTACTTTTGCTAAAAGATTCTTCTCCTACCCTTGAACCCGCTGAAGGTTCATAACAATATGCTTGAAAAGGTTTTGTATTCTCCTAACTTTGCAGTTAAAGGTAGAAATGTCTAGTTGTTTCATTGGAGAGCTCAGAATCGAAAATAAAGTTTGATGGTTCACTATTAAAATTTCAAACTGGAAGGTGATGAAAGTGCGAGTAACAAAGTCATGCAAAAATGCACAGATTTGTGCTTGTTGTCTTTTCAATTCACCGAGAAAAATAACCATCATTTGGCAGTTAGCTGTGGCTCAGTGGGTAGCACTCTCATCTCGGAGTCAGAAGGTCATGGGTTCAAGTCCTGCTTCAGAGACTTGAGCACAAAAAATATAGGTTGAGACTCCCAGTGCAGTATTGAGGGAGCCTCCACAGCACTGCCGGAGGTGCCATCATTCCGATGAGACGTTAAACCGAGGCCCTGTCTGCCCTCTCAGGTGAATGTAAAAGATCACTTGGTGCTGTGCGAGTTCTCCCCGGTGTCCTGGCCAATATTTATCCCTCAACCAACATCGCTAAAAGGAACAGATTTTCTGGTCATTATCACATTGCTGTTTGTGGGACCTTGCTATGCGCAAATTTGGGTTCCACTTTTGGGATTGGCAGCACAACTTCTGTCAGTGTTGCTCTTTAGAAAATGATTTTACAGTAAAGATTTCATACAGTTGTTGTTTTTCATTGAAAATTATTTGATCAAGATCTACTATTGTAAACATTGTAGGACGTGTTTGCTAATGAACTGTGTGTTAGTTTACTGGCCAGAGGTGTATTTTTTTGAAGATGATTGACACTGCAAAGTACATTTTATTCATAAGGGACTCAGTTACAGGTACACTATCCCTTATCCGAAAGCCTTGGGACCAGCTGAGTTTCGGTTTTCGGAATTTTTTGGATTTCAGAAGGTATTATTATAAGACTGGAAAATTTGTATTTAATATAAATTTTAAAAGTTCAGGCTACCTCTTGCGACTGTTCCGTGTCTCATTCCCCCTCCTGCTTCTCTGGAAAGCCGGATATCGGCTGACTCCTACTAAGCTGGCCCGCAAATCAGGTCGGGGGTCGGGTGGGAGGGGAGAAAAGAATATCGGACGGGCCGCGGTTCAGGTCGGGGAGGAAAGAATATCGGACGGGTCCGGGGGGGGGGGGGTGGGGGGGAGAAAAGAATATCAGACGGGCCGCGGTTCGGGTCGGGTCGCGAGGTGGGGGGAGAAAAGAATATCGGACGGGCCGCTGTATTGTTGGGTTCACTCTCCCGGTACCTCCTTCACACTGCTCGGCTCGGCCTGCAATCTCCTACCCAGGAGGGAACTCTGTGACCCTCTGCCCTGCTCAGCGTAAGTCGTACGTCACTCTGGTCATGTCGTGCGCACGACTTACGCTGAACGAAAAAACTTTTGGTTTTTAGAGGTTTTCGGAAGTTCGGATAAAGGATAGTCTACCTGTATCTCCCTTTAAGAGGCACCTTGCTATCTGCTGGCGAGTTGGCCTGACAGGGCACTTGTGACATAAATTAATCACTGAAAGCTTCATTTAAACTTCTTGTGCTTCAATTCACGTTGATAGTTTCCCTCATCTACTTTGACAGTTGATCTATATTCTGCAGGCTGGGTTTTAGGCGGACAATATAGGATTGAGTGAAGTCGTTTAACTCTCTGGGAAAGTTGTATTGAATTGATTTGGGGTTTAAGATTGGATTGATGCTAAGGCACACTGCAGTGCCACTTTATTGCACACTGGAGGTTGTATTTTGAAACAACAGTCTGCAAACAGGGGATCCAGATTTAAGGAAATCAGCAAAGGAACCAGAGGCGACATAACAGAAAAAATAATTACACAGCGAGTTGTGATCTGGAATGCACTACCTGAAAGGTGGAAACAGATTCAATAGTAACTTACAAAAGGAAATTAGATAAATACTTGAAGGGAAAGAAGTGCAGAGCTGCGGGGAAAGAACAAGGGGGTGGGACTGATTGGATAGCTCTTTCAAAGAGCCAGCACAGGCACAATGGGCGGAATGGCCTCCTACTGTGCTGTATCATTCTATGATTCTATCTTTTTCATTACTGGCACAGTGTAACAGTCTTCAAGTAAAGAGGTGATTGAGACATTTAATTTATCTCAAACTCTCTCCCACAAAAAGCTGTTGAGACTGGGGTCAATTGGAAATATCAAAACTGAGACTGATAGATTTTCATTAGGCAAGGGTATTGAGGGTTGCAGAGCCAAGGCAGGTAGCTGGACTTAAGATACAGATCAGCCATGGTCTCATTGAATGGCGGAGTGAGCTCAAAAGGGGCTGAATGGCCTTCTCCTGTTCTTATGTTCCTAAACAGTATTCTATTCTCTAACTTTGACCCTTGTGAATTTGGGTTAGTACCAGAAGCATACACTGTGAGGTGATACATTTGGGTAGGAAGAATAAGGAAAGACCATACACACTAAATGGTACAATTTTAAAGGTGGTGCAAGAACAGAGACGTGTGGGGGTGCTTGTGCACAAATCTTTGAAGGTGGCAGGACAGGTTAGCAAAGCAGTTAATAAAGTATATGGGATCCTGGGCTTTATAAATAGAGGCAAAGGGCTAGATTTTGATTTTGGAGGCGGGACTACAACTTTCGGGGTTGTAGTCCCGCCTCCATCGAGTTGTGGCCAACCCACGCGATTTTCACTTGATTGACCTTGTTGAGCCCGCCCAGCGGGCTCAGCAGGCCAATTAAGGGTCACCCGGCAACAGGTGATGTCACAGATTAACATTTCATCTGTCAAGAGCTTTTGACAGATGAAATATCAGCGTTAGACAGCTCTTTGAAGCTGTCAAACACTGACAATCTGTACACTAAGTGAATTCCTTTCTCTCAGGCTGATTCAGAGATCTCTCCAGAACAGAAAGCTGAATGCTGCAACTTTTGACAGCTTGCGGCCATTCTGCTTTCTGTGTCGGTGAGATGAGGGACTCCCGAGACCTGAAGGAAGGAAGGAAGGCTGGAAAGGTAAGTAAAACTTCTTTAAACACTTTACACACACTTACCTCTTCACTCATGGACCTATCACTCACCTGAACACCGGACATCTCGAACCCTCCAAGTCCTTCAGCCCGATGGCCCACCTTGCTAACTTGGCGTGGTTTGGAGCTGTCGGGAATCCCACACTTCAGGAATAAAAATAGGGATTAGGCTAAAAACTGCCTGTTAACAGGCAGTTAATTGGCACTAATCCCCTTCCCGCCTCGGGGAGGCGGGTCCCAGCACAGGTCGGGTATCCGCCTCCTTTGAAACTGGCATGGAGGCGGGTTGGGGGCGGGACGGGTTCATGCCCCCCAATTTCGAGATTTTAACCCCCCACATGCCTCCAATCCTGCCTCCACGGCCCAATGAAAATCCTGCCCATAGAGTACAAAAGCCAGGAAAGTTGTGCTAAACCTATATAAAACACTAGTTCGGCCCCAGCTGGAGTATTGTGTCCAATTCTGGGCACCACACTTTAGGAAGGACATGAAGGCTTTGGCGAGGGTACAGAAGAGATTTACCAGAATGGGTCCAGGGATGAGGGATTACAGTTACGTGGATAGACTGGAGAAACTGTGGTTGTTCTCCTTGGAGCAGAGAAGGAGAAGAGGAGATTTGATAGAGGTGTTCAAAATCATGAAGGGTTTAGATAGAGTAAAAGAAGAGAAACTGTTTCCAATGGTGAAGGGGCGATAACCAGAGGGCACAGATTTAAGGTGATTGGCAAAAGAACCAGAGGCGACATGAGGAAAAACCTTTTTACACAACGAGTGGTTAGGATTTGGAATGCACTGCCTGATAGGGTGATGGAAACAGATTCAATAGTAGCCTTCAAAAGGGAATTGGATAAATACTTGAAGAAAAAGTTGCAGGGAGTGGGACTAACTGGATGACTCTTCGAAAGAGCCTCGCAGACTCGATGGGCCGAACAGCCTCCTTCTGTGCTGTGCGATTCTATGATTCTATGATTAGAATTGACACAAGTGGCTTTTGAAGCCGGGCAAATCACAGCCCTTATGACGTAATTAGATGAAAACATGGAACAGAAAAATATTAAGGGATGCAGGAAAGAACAGAGAAATAGGATTACAGTAAATTGCAGCAATGGATTGCTAGCTGGCTTCAAGACAGAAAGCAGAGAGTGGGAGTAAAGGGTAGCTATTCACAGTGGCAGAAGGTGGGTAGTGGTGTTCTACATGGATCAGTGCTGGGGCCACTGCTGTTCACAATTTACATTAACGATTTAGACTTTGGAATCAAAAACACAATTTCTAAATTTGCAGATGATACCAAATGGGAGTTGGGGGGGGGGGGGATAGTCAATACTAGGAGGACTGCAACAAATTACAGGAGGATATTAATAAACTTGCAGAATGGGCAAATAATTGTCAAATGAAGTTCAACACAGATAAATGTGAGGTATTACATTTTGGTAGGAAGAATAGGGAGGTCACTTATTACTTGGAGGGTGCGAGTCTAGGTGGGGTAGAGGAACAAAGGGATCTCGGAGTACAAATACACAAATCACTAAAAGTTGCGCTGCAGGTTAGCAAGGGCATAAAAAAAGCAAACCAAGCACTAGGGTTTATTTCTAGAGGTATAGAATTGAAAAGCGGGGAAGTTATGCTAAACCTGTATCAAACCTTGGTTAGACCACACTTCGAGTGTTATGTGCAGTTCTGGTCGCCATATTATAAAAAGGATAGAGGCACTGGAGAGGGTGCAGAGAAGATTTACAAGGATGATACCAGAAATGCGAAGGTATACATATCAGGAAAGGATGAACAGGCTGGGTCTCTTTTCTCTTGAAAAAAGGCTGAGAGGTGACCTAATAGAGGTCTTTAAAATTATGAAAGGTTTTGAGAGTGGATACAGAGAGAATGTTTCCACTTGTGGGGAAGAGCATAACTAGAGGCCATCAATATAAGATAGTCACCAAGAAATCCAATAGAAATTCAGAAGAAACTTCTTTACCCAAAGAGTGGTGAGAATGTGGAACTCGCTACCACAGGGAGCGGTTGAGGCGAATAGTATAGATGCATTTAAGGGGAGGCTGGACAAACATATGAGGGAGAAGGGAAGAGAGGGTAATGCTACTAAATTTAGATGAGGAAAGGTGGGAGAAGGCTCGAGTGGAGCATAAACATCGGCATGGACTGGTTGGGCCGAATGACCTGTTTCTCTGACGTATATCCTATGTAAGCCTATGTAATGTGAAATTAGCACCAGTGCAAGCACAATTGGCCAAATTACCTCCTTCTGTGCTGCAATTTTGACGATTTTATAAGAATTATAAATAAATATACAGAAATTCAGTGGGTAGCACCTTCACCTCTGAGTCAGAAGGTTGTGAGTTCAAGCTCCACTCCAGGGACTTTAACACAAAATCCAGGCTGACACCCCCAGTGCAGTACTGAGGGAGTGCTGCACTGTAGGATGTGCCATGTTTCAGATGAGGCATTAAACCGAGGCCCCATCTGCCTTCTCAAGTGGTCATAAAGCATCCCACCGCACTATTTCAAAGAAGAGCAGGGGAGTTTATCCCCGGTGTCCTGGCCAATATTTATCTCTTAACCTATATCACTAAAAACCAGATTATCTGGTCATTTATTTCATTGCTGTTTGTAGGAGCTTGCTGTGCGCAAATTGGCTGCCACATTTCCCTACATTACAACAGTGACTCCACTTCAAAAAGTACTTCATTGACTGTAAAGCGCTTTGGGATGTCCTGAAAGGCGTGATAGAAATGCAGGTTCTTTTTTCTAGTTTGTGGTACAGTAGCCATCAACTCATGTGATCCGTGGGCTTCCCTTTGTCATCCTATGCCTGAGAATATATGAAGGGGCTGGGAATGCAAAGGGACGTTCAACTGTCATCAGTGGCATCCCCTTGATCGCTCCACCGGGATTAAATCTATTATTCGTGGGGCGCTGATCCGTGGCTGAATCCTGACTCCACATGCTGCGTGACTGCAACCTTTTTTTTTTACATAGCTTTCTATTCAGAGAGTGATAGCACCCCAGATTTGTTATTCCAGTGGAGCCGAGATGTCGCATTCAGATAATCAATTCGCCTGCTTTCTGTCTTTGAATAAATCGTCTGGTATTTTTTTCTCTCACTGTATCTTTTCAGTTTGGTTTTGGTTTTGGTTTTGAAAGGTTGGCATCAAGCGGAGTGTGTATCGAAGCAGAAAGAAGTGCTGAATAGGCAGCAGTTTAAAAAAATTACATTTAAACAAACCTGTGAACTAAATGACATAGTTCTGTGCATTTAATTTCTCCTCGTTGTAGTGTGATACGAATAATAAAAATGTGCTGCCCTGCAATCTTCTCATCAATCGGAAATCGAACATATAATAGATGGTTAATAAGGCCATAAAACAGCAAACCAAGCACTGGGGCTCATTTCCAAAGGGATAGAATTGAAAAGCAGCGAAGTTATGTTAAATTTATATCGAACCTTGGTTGGACCACACTTGGAGTACTGTGAACAGTTCTGGTCTCCATATTATAAAAAGGATATAGAAGCACTGGAGAAGGTGCAAAAAAGATTTATGGGAATGATGCCAAAACCGAGAGGTTATACCTATCGGGGAAGAATGAACAGTCTGGGGCTCTTTTCTTAGAAAAGGTATTTTTTAAGATTATGAAAGGCTTTGATAGGGTAGATGTAGAGAAGATGTTTCCACTTGCGGGGGAGACCAGAACTAGAGGCCATAAATATAAGACAGTCACTAATAAATCCAATAGGGAATTCAGGAGAAACTTCTTTACCCAGAGAGTGGTGCTGTAGACTCGATGTAACTATGTGACAGCCAGTTTGATTCACTTTGGCTTCTTGACCTGATGTCTCTCTCCAGGGATTGGACAGGGAGTTCCAGTGGTGGCCCTCATTGTGGAAGGTGGGCCCAACGTAATCTCCATCGTATTGGAGTACCTGCGAGACACTCCCCCGGTGCCCGTGGTGGTCTGCGATGGCAGCGGGCGGGCTTCAGACATCCTCGCCTTCGCTCACAAATATTCCGAGGACGGTGGGTAAGTGCCAAAAAAAAATACTCCACGCCCTTCACCTTAAGCCATCAATTCTGTGGAATTAGATAGTTTCTTGAAGGAAAAAAGGGATGTTAAAGGGCACAGGAATGAACATGATTAGACACGGTGGCTAATGTCGGGAAGAAACAAATGACGCAGGCTTTAGTGGGTTGAACGATATGCTTTTGTGATTCTATATAATGATTCAACTGCACGACAATGAGTGCGCTGAAATGGCGCCTGTGCTAATGATTAAGAGCCTCGATATTTATAGGGAGGCAGGGAGAGAGCAGGGAAGTGTGATTGCGGTTGGGGGGGGGGGGGGGGGGAGGGGGGGGAACCAGGAAATCGGAGGCCCTACTTGTAAAGTCTGTGGGTTGTGCAGTTAATTACGACACAGACTTCAGGAGTAACATACAACAGGACTTTACTATTCGAAGGTCAGGGCGAATCTGCCCTATAAATCATGCCACAGCACTTATATACCGGTGTGGTCACCGTCGGTATTACCGTATACAGAAGCCAAACAAGTAGTGCCACACCTAAAATAGTTCTCTTAAAGATGAACGGTTACATACACTACAATCCTCCCTTTTTAGCTTACAACATACTATTTCTCATTAACATACATATATTCAACTTCAGGTAAACAATTTACAGATATAGTCTCTGTGGGAAACAGTTCACAGGTTCAGTCTCTGTGGGAACAGTGTATAGATTCAGTCTCTAGTCTTGACTCGGTCCGAACAACATCGCTGTGGTGTAGCCGGTTCACATTGCTAGCGTGACTCCTCCACTAGTCTTCCCCTTGACGTAACAGCTTGAACTCCCGTCCTGCTGAACCAGCAATGCTGACTTACAAACAGCTGTATTGCCTTGGTAATTTTCCTTACTTTCCAACTGATTTATCTCCCTTTGTAGGGCCCACGTGCATGATCTGGTAGGAGTGATAATGATTTTGATGGTTATCATCTTCTGCTTCTTCTTTTTCTTTTCTGCTTCTTGGAGCCTCTCGGGGCTCCCTTATCAGCTGCCAGCTGTAGCGCCACCATCTCTCTATGTTCCTTAGACTTTAAGTGCTTCATCCTGATTTCTGCACTTTGGGAGTTTTCATCACAAGCTGGGCAGACCAGATCCTCGTAATATTCAGTGTCACTCAACAGGTCATGGTAATATTCGGTGTCGTCCTGAGCTAGTCTAGCGAGAGGGCCTGCTACTTCTTCCGTACCCAACTGGACGTTAGCCGACTGTTGTTCCCTCCCTAGACATCTTTCCTGAAGAGACTTCTTCATGCGTTCATATTCATCCCGCTCTTCCTGGGTTTCCTGCAAATCCTTCACTAATGACCTCGTTTGTGATTTCAATACTTCCCCTTCCCTCGGGGATTGATTGATCAGGCTATTCAATCCTTCTACTGGAGCAGCTGTTTCAACATTCTGTTCACATTGACGTGATTCAGCGTACTTTTGGCATCCCTGTAAAATCTGTGTTGCAACCTCAGCTATTTCCATAACTTTTGAGAGCTCCGAACTCCTTCCCTTTGAAGATTGAAGCTCGTGTTCAGATTGTTCCCATTGTAGAGTCTTGTCCTTCAGCATATGAAGGAGTTGGCTGACCGTTAACTCTTCCACGGGAACACTGTGGGTCAGAGTCTTCTCCATTTCATCCACCTTTTCCTCCAATGCTTTCACCTTCTTTTCCTCTTGTACTTTGGCTTCCAGCGCTTGGAGAAGTTGCGCCTTGATGCTCTCTAGCTCATGTTCAGAGGCCATTCTTACAGTCTCTGTGTTTCTTACAGTTCCCTTTTCTTCCACTGAACGGATTCCCAGTTGAATCTGTTCTTCAAGTTGTTGAATCTCGGTCATTGCCGCCCCATATTTGTCTTGGGTTTCCTTTAATATTTTTATGAGTTCTTGTACATCTTGTCTTTCAGGTTCTGCCATGTCTTTCACCTCTAATTTCTCATCTATGGATGGAACTTCTACCGATGAGTCTGTCTTGGCCTTGAGCTCATCAAGAATTTCCTGCAGCCTTTGGACTTCTTGCTCATGTTCAACCTTCAGTTGCTCATATGCTTCCACTGAAACTAGCTTTTCGGAGGTTGCCGAGTTAACCCCTTCCAGAATTGTAGCCTGGGCCTGTTCATACTGTTCTTTCAACTTCTCACACTCTGCTTGTAAGGAGTCGTAGAGAAGAACTGGAATAAAATCCTGGCTTCCTGAAGATTCCTCTTCATTTGCTTCTTCCTGCAAATATTCTAACTCCTGAACAGCATAAGGGAGATGTGATCGGTAATTGGTCACGATGGCTCTATGGTCGCTCTCTGCTTGAGCTAGCTGCTTCTGTTGTCTTTCCAGATTCTCCCATTCGGTGTCATAGAACTTTTTCATTGTTTTCATCTCTTGTACGAGACGGTAACTCAATTGTTCTAATTGTTGTCGTAATTTGAAATAAGTTTGAGTCCGAGCTCGGTGTTCTTCCGTCATGGATATGTCCGTAACTTGAACAGGCTCAGAATTTTCTGTCGAACTAGGTTGTCGTTGTTCGGTGGAGTTCTGTTCTGAAACTTTGTTCTTCTCTGGAGCATAAGCCTTTATGCATGCCTTCGTTTTTCCAACCTTCATCGGCAAGTCCATTTCAACCTTGTCTTTCATATTTGGGTTGGTCTTATCGTCATCCGTTTCAGAATCTGAGCTGATTGTCTGCACCGAGTCCTCACTCGTTATGGCTTTTAGATAGTGCCATTCCATGTCTATTTTCTTGATCCACTCCCGTCCTAGAAGTGGTGGTCCTCCCTCATGTAGTACGTATAAGTTCATTCTTGGGTGTTCTTTACCCCTATCTCTCACTTTGACTCTTATCTTTCCCATGGGGTATACTTTATGCCCCGTGTATGTCTGCAATACGAACTTGGTATCTCTTAAGGGTATATGTGAGAATAGCCGGTGGTAATCCCTTCGATTTATGACTGATAGAGCTGATCCAGTGTCCAACTCCATTTTCACTTGGATTCCAGCTATTTTTAGCATGACCCAGATAGTTTGTAGGTCAGCTTCCTTACTCACATTGTGAATTCTTAGACTACCCAGCTCCTGGCCGTTTGGGTCTGAGTCTGAATTCTGTTCGTCTGAACTCTTCTCAGCCACCTTGTGTACCTTGTTGTACTTTTCCTGTGATGGCTTCCTTTGGATGTTGGTCCTTTGGTTGTTGGTCTTCTTCCCTGACCGGCATACCTTAGCTATGTGACCCAGTTTGCCACATTTCCTACATTCCTGGTTCTTAAACCAGCATTGGTTCTGGTCGTGTGTTGTCTTCCCACAACGATAGCATTTTGTTGTTGTCGAGGTAATTTGATCCACACTTAGTGCGGCTGTCTTTAGCTGCATTTCCGCAGTTCCCTTCGCTGCGGCTTCGTGCGATGCTGCAATAAGGACAGCCCTGTCAAGTGTAAGGTCGTTCTCTTCGAGTAGTCGCTTTTGCGTTCCTTCCTTTGCCAACCCGCACACGAACTTGTCTCGCAATGCCTCTGTCAGATTCCCTCCAAACTGGCAGTATTTCGCTAGTCTACGCAGTTCGACCAAGTATTCTGCGTTGCTTTCGTCTTTCCGTTGCGTTCTCGCATAGAATTTGAATCGTTCCGCCAACATCAACGGTGTAGGGTTCAAGTGGTCCTTCAGGACAGCCACAATATCATCGAAAGTCTGATCCGCCGGTTTAGCTGGTGCTAGTAGATGCTTCAAGAGCCCGTATGTCTTTGCGCCCATCGAGTTCAGCAAGGTTATAGCTTTGTCATCTTCTTCTATTTTATTGGCCTCACAATAGATCTCAATGCGTTCCACGTACGTGGCCCAGTCTTCTACCTTGGAATTAAAATCGTTGATGTTACCACGCTTAGGCATCTTCCTCTCTTTGGGAACAACACAAGTATTTCTTTAAATTATTATTTCTTTTTTTTTTCCTAAGATGGCGGTTTTCCCGCGAAAATGGCGGCTTCCCGCTCTTATCTTCTCTCCCCGCCCACTTCAATGGCGGTTTCCCGCTTCTGTCTTCTTCCCCGCCTAATGGCGGCTTCCCGCGTTTCTTCCCTGGCGGGAGGGGTACACTTTCCCCACGGGCGACGGCCGCTGCCTTTCAGGTTCACAGCCTGCGCGTCGGCTTCAAGGCTTTCCCTTTTCTTTTTATTTTATGGCAGGGCGACCAGCTCTGGGTACCCTGTTGACGGCGAACAGGTTCAGCCGCTGGGCTGGCTCTCGCACAGTTCCCCTTGCTCGGCTCTGTCTCTCTCCCGCTCGCTCGGCTCTACCGGCGCTGGGTACACCCCGTTGACGGAGGACAGTTCAGCCGCTGGACTGGCTCTCGCACAGTTCCCCTTGCTCGGCTCTGCCTCTCTCCCGCTCGCTCGGCTCTACCGGCGCTGGTTACACCCCGTTGACGGAGGACAGTTCAGCCGCTGGACTGGCTCTCGCGCAGTCTCTCTTGGTCGGCTCTGCCTCTCCCGCTCGCTCGGACCCCAATCGCGCCTCCCAGCCCTCTCACAGTCCGGCTGCGGCTGAGTTTCTCTCTTCCCGCGCCTACGCTCCCGGTCGCAGCGCTTCGTGGCTTCGGTCACCGCCCGGCTTTTCCCGCCGGTCGCGGTCTCTCACGACGCCGTTGGACCCGACTTTTTGTCCGGCTCCTTTTCCCCCCTCGACCGTGGTCGAGTGCCCAGCCCTTATCCTCCGGCTATTCTTTTCACTTTCCCTTACTCACAGTCACCGTGGCAGAAGGGACAGTCAGTGCCTGTTGCTGATGGAAGTTTTTGTCGCTAAAGTCTTCCTCCTTTCTATTGCTGCAGCCTTGAGTTTTCTCCCAGCCGAATGACGAGGGCGGTTGCCTCTTTTCGACGCTCTTTCGTTGCTTGAAAATATTGTTGCCGCAGGGTACGATCGGACTCGTCGCCACTGTAAAGTCTGTGGGTTGTGCAGTTAATTACGACACAGACTTCAGGAGTAACATACAACAGGACTTTACTATTCGAAGGTCAGGGCGAATCTGCCCTATAAATCATGCCACAGCACTTATATACCGGTGTGGTCACCGTCGGTATTACCGTATACAGAAGCCAAACAAGTAGTGCCACACCTAAAATAGTTCTCTTAAAGGTGAACGGTTACATACACTACACTACTGAATTGTTTTACTCCATTTCCTGCCTAAAGCTGGCCAGATTGACACCCTTGGGGATGATCCCCGGCAATCGGAGACGATCGGGGCTTGTTGGGTCAGGTGGGGGTCGGAGCCTGTCAATCGGGAGGGAAAGTTTGGGGTTTAGAGGTGGGGGGTCGGGCGATTACGGCAGTGAGGAGAGGCTACGAGCAGCAGAAGATTTGCTTGAGGGGGCGGTGGGGTGGCGGGTGGAAAGCACTCCTGCTCCTCCTGGCCCACAAGCAGTGCTCTAAATAGTACTTATCTGCTGGATCCAGCTGCTCCAGTCTCCCTTTCGCTCTTGGATGTCCCGAGCCTTGGACAACCCGGCCGGCCGCTGTTAAATTTAAATCAGCTTTCAACTGCACTGCCGGAGCTTGATTTAAATATTCTAATGAAGTGCCCCGCCTCTCCAAGACGGGACACTCGCACGCCTCACAAACCACCCCACCAAAAAAATGGCGGCAGGTGGGTGCACGGTGGGTTGGGGCCGGGTTACACGATTTTTAACTTTTAACCTCCCCCCGACCCCAAGACATTTCCAAGTATCCTTCTGCTCAACTTTACCAGATTTTCTTGAGTTTGTCTCTCTTCATCCGAGTTATCGACAAACTAAATGACTGCCGCCTCCACACAGCAAACGCAGAAGGTTACGGGGAAGATTTAATAGAGGTGTTCAATATGAAGGTGTTGTGAGAGAATAAATAGGGAGAAACTGTTTCACCGGTGGGAGGGTCGGTAACCAGAGGACACGGATTTAAGATGTCATTGCTGTCAATTTTCACCCAGTGTCAGCATCAAGCACGGGTGAGGCGGATCGGAGGAGGTGTGATGATCCCTGTTGCTCTGTCTCATATTTTAACCCCAGTCTCGCAAGATTAACTCCACAGTGTGTCAGTGCAACATTGCCTTTTCTCTCACTAGTCCTCCTGTTCTGTAAGAACATAAGAAATAGGAGCAGGAGTGGGCCATACGGCCTGTCGAGCCTGCTCCGCCTTTCAATTAGATCATAGCTAATCTTCGACCTCAACGCCACTTTCCTGCCCGATCCCCATATCCAATGTCCCCTGTAAGCTGTGCCTTGTTCTGTGCGGCCTGTTTCTTTCAATGCGCAGTCTCTTTACATTTCTGCACATTCACAGTATTTACAATATAAAAGCCGGTGAGCGGCCTACGCGGGACCTATCCGATTACTGCATGTCTGCACGCCCGCGCACCTTAGCGGGAACATTGCTCGTATCCCTTGATTCCCTTACTTTCCAAAAATCTATCGCTCTCTGTGTAGAACATACTCAAGGACTGAGCATCCACAGCCCACTGGGGTAGAAAATTCCAAACATTCACAACGATACATGTCAGACTGTCAATTTGCTACCAATTAGTGTCACATTATAGCTTGCTTTCAGCTGTGTACTCACATCATTAACACTGGACCCTTGCTGCTGTCAAAGATTTTCATCTCACTACTCTGGATTCCAACACAGGTCATAGAAGTGAATGGATGGTGGGAAATTTTAACCTGCAAGGCCGGCCAGGAAACCGACGTGATCGGGTGGAATGCCGGTTTTACATCCCACCCAATATTACTCACATGGACTTCAATGGAGATAGTTCTAACTCATGGCCCCAATTTTAACCGGCGGAAACCGGTGGGGGGGGGGTGCAGTTAAAATTAGGGCAGTCACTTACCCCCCTCTGTCCTTGCTGCCTACCCACTGTGTCTGTAACACCTCCTCCAGCCCTACAACCCCCCAAAATCTCCGGGCTCCTCCAATTCCCTGATTTTAATCGCTCCACCATTGGCAGCTGTGCCTTCAGCTGCCTAGGCCCTAAGCTCTGGAATTCCCTCCCTAAACCTCTCCATCTCTCTTTCCTCCTATAAAGGCACTCCTTATAACCTACCTCTTTAACCAAGCTTTTGGTCACCTGTCCTAATACCTCCCTTATATGGCTCGTGTCAAATTTTGTTTGAAGTTGTTATTGTTGTTGGATCAATGGTTACACTTTCCATCACAATGTCTAGACCACAGATATCAATGGGCTACATTTAAAAATATGTTTTGTCTGATTTTAGCCTAATTTTAAGCCAAATTTTGTTCTCATTTCAAAGTTCTAATGTTGGAATCCTTGACTAAATATTGGGCCAGAATTTGCAGTGGGTATGACGGTGTACTCAGAGTACGCCGTCATACCGCCTTTGAAATGGAGCGCAAGTTCGGGATTTCCGCATGCGCTTGCTAAATCCTGAACTTGCGATCTGTCAAGTTACGCCTTGACAGATGATCCACACCACCTTGGAAATCCCAATTGCTGGCGCAGAGTTGGGCTAATTGCCCACCAACTGCCCAGCAATTACAGACGAAAATTTTACGGTTGATGCAAACAGACCCAGGGCCTGTTTGCATCAGCCTAAGGGGATTAGGTAAAAACAGTTACTCATTCTATTAGCTCCGGAATGATAATGAAGCAGTCCATGCCGAATGCAGCAAGACCTAGAGGTCAATCATCACAGCCCCAGGTCATCACTGCAGGAGTTGCTCAGGGCAGTGTCCTAGGTCCAGCCATCTTCAGCTGCTTCATCAATGACCTTCTCTCCATCACAAGGTCAGAAATGGGGATGTTCGCTGATGATTGTACAGTGTTCAGTTCCATTCGTAAGTCCTCAGATAATAAAGCTGTCCCTGCCCGCATGTAGCAAGACCTGGACAACATTCAGGCTTGGGCTGATAAGTGGCAAGTAACATTTGCGCCACAAAAGTGCCAGGCAATGACTATCTCCAACAAGCGAGAGTCTAACCACCGCCCCTTGGCATTCAATGGCATTACCATCTGCGAATCCCCCACCATCAACATCCTGGGGGTCACCATTGGCCAGAAACCTAACTGGATCAGCCACATAAATACTGTGGCAACAAGAGCGGGAGGTCAGAGGCCAGGTATTCTGCGACAAGTGTCTCACCTCCTGATTTGGAAATATATCGCCATTCCTTCATCGTCGCTCGGTCAAAATCCTGGAACTCCCTCCCTAACGGCACTGTGGGAGCACCTTCACCACACGGACTGCAGCGGTTCAAGAAGGTGGCTCACCATCACCTTCTCAAGGGCAATTAGGGATGGGCAATAAATGCTGGCCTTGCCAGTGACGCTCACATCCCATAAACAAATTTTAAAAAATTGTAATGAATTGTAAAACTGTCCGAAACATCACCAATGAATAATGTACAGATTTTTTTTGTATTTATATTTGTATCACCTGTCCATGTTATTTTATATAGAATTTCACAGACCTTCAATGATTTATCAGAACTCTAATTCCTAAGTTAGATTTAAGAATTAATTCCCAAATAATTTCTTTAGGTGGGTCTGTGTGAGAGAGAGCGAGCGAGCGGGTTATTTTGGAACTATTTATTCTCCTAGTCCTTATAATTATTCTGAAAATACATCGGGTGAAATGCAATATAAAGAAAGTTACCAGTATTGCAGGTAGACACTTTCCCTTCGGTGTACTGATTTGAGCACCAGGCCCACATGATCCCAGGTACGCTTCCTCACACGTTGTGCCCCCGGGATCCATGGGCCACTGCGCTGCCCTCCAGTATGCAGCATCAGAGAGCAAGTTCACGAAGGAGGGCCCCCATCAAGTAAGTTCGTATTCTAGTCAGATGCTGCGGGCGTACTCCGTAGGTACACCACAAACCACAAAATTTGCCCCATTAATTATGGGCTGGATTTTACAAACTTCAGCAGGTCCGTGATGGATGACGTCGGTGGCGGGTCCCGACCCCGCTGTTGTCTCCATCCTGGCCTCTGAAATTAATTTCCCAAGATTGAACTTGTTAAGTCTGCCCATCGTGTTTCCCGGCTAATCAGAGGAAGCGGGTCTGGTGACATCATTTGACGACACGTCATCAGCCGGTTTCCTTAAAGGGACCCAGTCCAACTTTCTTTTGACATTTGTGCTGTCAGTGTTCTACAGCACTGAGGTGCTGCAAACACTGACAATCACTGCACAGAGGTGCAGGACTGCACCCAGGCTCTCCCATGACTCCCTCCATATGCTTATGGAGGGAGTCACAACATGCAGGGTGGTCCTCTTCCCTTCCCTTGGGTGGAAGAGACCAACCCAGGAGATCAACACAGCCTGGCTGCACAAGCAGGGATGTGGCCAGGTGCAGTGCCGCAAATGTTTCAATGATCTCAGTAGATCACGAAACATTAGTACAAAGCCACACTCAACCTCGTTCTGCTATGCCTCTCATCACATCCCCATCACTCTGCTTTCCCTACCCTACTCCTGCACATCCTTACTCACGCCAACTTACCTTGCACCTCCACCCATCCCTCTCTATCTACATTATCACTTCCCCATCTCACTAGCCACTACTCACACTCATCCTCATCCTAGTGCAATCATACCAACTAACAACACACAAGGGTAGGCACTTGGGTGTTTTATGCAATGTTCATGAAAAGTTTCTGTTAATGTGGTGTCAATCATTCAAACCTTTATTTTCAACACTTTGTGTTCTTGGACAGATTTGTGTGCACCTTTGGAAGTGCCTTAGTGAGTTGCAGTGAATGGTGAGATATAACGGTACCCCCCCCTCGGAATGGTAATGAGTGTGAAAGGAATAGCTTGGGCATTGTAGGGATGCTGTATGGTGTTGGTGTGGGGTGGTGCCACCCTTGCGCATCATGTGGATGCCAGGGTGTACAGCGTCAAGTGAAGTAAATCTGGCTATGGTGAAGTCTTCCCTGGCCTCTCAGGCATCAATGTGGTCGGGTGCTGGTGCCTTGTTTACTGTGCAGCATCAGCTGATTGCGGAGAACGTTGGTGTTGTTGTTCGTGCTGCTGGTGTGCCTGGAGCTGCTGGTGTTGGGGCTGATCGTGGTGGGATTCTGAGGACCAAAGTGAGAGAGTTTCAAGGGCATCCATGCTGATGGAATAGGTGGCAGGTGAAGTAGAGATGACAGAAGTGATCTGTCAATGGTGGGTGAGGTCAGACTGGATGGAGACTTGTGTAAAGACTTGCAGCATTCTGAATCTGTAGTGGAAATGCAGTTTAGAGAAGCTAGTGGTTAAGGCAACATTTCTCAATCAGCTGGGAGCTTTGACTTGACATTTGAAGCTGTCAACCCATCAGCTGATTCAATGGCCACTGACCTCCTGTCTCAGATTCACTGACAAGGTCTAGGCACAGCGGGAAACTGGTGGGCAACCTGTCAAATCCAAAAAGCTGGGGGAAAAACCGTTGATAAGTGCCTGTAAATAAGCCACTAATGATTTTAATTGCCTCCCCCATCGCTGCGTGTCAGGTCTGCTCAGCGCTGACAGACCCAACATTTAGTAAAGGCGCGTGGCAGCGGGTTCACAGCAGGGTCCTGACCCGCTGGGGAAAGAAAGCACTTTCCCCCCACCCCCTCAACCCACCACCAATTGCACCCGCTGACCCCCTGCAAAATCTAGCCCAGAGTTTCTCGGTTGCTAGGTAATAACCAACTCACCCAGAACAGAAACAAACCAAAATCGACTTTACTTGGTTCATCCCATCTTGCTGAAAGAAATAACAATACATTTTAAACTGTTAACTCCAATAGTTTGGCTAAAAATTAGACATAGAAACATAGAAGATAGGAGCAGGAGTAGGCCATTCGGCCCCTTGAGCCTGCTCCGCCATTCAATGAGATCATGGCTGATCATCCATTTTCAGTACCCTGTCCCTGCCTTCTCCCCATATCCCTTGATCCCTTTAGCCTTAAGAAATATATCCAACTCCTTCTTGAATATATTTAATGAATTGGCATCCACTGCCTTCTGTGGTAGAGAATTCCACAGGTTCACCACTCCGAGTGAAGAAATTTCTCCTCATCTCTGTCCTAAATGGCTTACTCCTTATCCTTAGACTGTGACCCCTGGTTCTGGACTCCCCGACCATCGGGAACATCCTTCCTGCATCCAGTCTGTCCAGTCCGGCTAGAATTTTATAAGTTTCAACTGAGATTCCCTCTCATTCTTCTAAACTCCAGCGAGTATAAGCCCAATCGACCCAATCTCTCCTCATACTTCATTCCTGCCATCCCAGGTATCAGTCTGGTGAATCTTCGCTGCACTCCTTCCATGGCAAGAACATCCTTCCTCAGATAAGGCGACCAAAACTGCACACAATACTCAAGATGTGGCCTCACCAAGGCCCTGTACAACTGCAGCAAGAAGACATCCTTGTTCTTGTACTCGAACCCTCTCGCTATGAAGGCCAACGTACCATTTGCCTTCTTAACCGCCTGCTGCACCTGCATGCTTACCTTCAGCGACTGGTGCATAAGGACACCCAGGTCTCGTTGCAATTCCCCTTCTCCCAATCTATTGCCATTCAGATAATAATCTGCCTTCCTGTTTTTGCCACCAAAGTGGATAACCTCGCATTTATCCACATTATACTGCATCTGCCATGCTTCTGCCCAATCAGCCAACCTGTCCAAATCATACTGGAGTTTCTCGGCATCCTCCTCACAGCACACACGCCCACCCAGCTTTGTGTCGTCTGCAAACTTGGAGATATTACATCTAGTTCCCTTGTCTAGATCATTTATATATATTGTGAATAGCTGGGGTCCTTGGACCGATCCCTGCGGTACCCCACTAGTCACTGCCTGCCACTCGGAAAAAGAGCCGTTTATTCCAACTCTTTGCTTCCTGTCTGCCAACCAGTTCTTTATCCAAGTCAGTACCTTGCCCCCAATCCCATGTGCCTTATCTTTACATGCTAATCTCTTATGCAGGACCTTATCGAAAACCTTCTGAAAGTCCAAATTCACCACATCCACTGGTTCTCCCTTATCTATTCTACCAGTTACATCCTCAAAAAATTCCAGTAGATTAATCAGGCATGATTTACCTTTTGTAAATCCATGTTGACTTTGTCCGATCATGTCACTGTTTTCCAAGTGCTCTGCTATTACATCTTTTATAATGGACTCTAGCATTTTCCCCACTACTGATGTCAGGCTTACTAGTCTGTAATTCCCCATTTTCTCTCTACCACCTGTTTTTGAATAGTGGGGTTACATTAGCTACCCTTCAATCCATGGGAACTGTTCCAGAGTCTATAGAATTTTAGAAGATGACCGGCAATGCATCTACTATTTCTAGGGCCACTTCCTTAAGTACCCTAGGATGTAGATTATCAGGCCCTGGGGATTTATCGGCCTTCAATCCCGTCAATTTCCCTAACACCATTTCCGTCCAAATACTGATTTCTTTCAGTTCCTCCCTCTCATTAAATCCTATGTTCCCCGACATCTCTTGGAGGTTATTTGTGTCCTCCTTTGTGAAGACAGAACCAAAGTATGTATTTAATTGGTCTGCCATTTCTTAGTTCCCCATTATAAATTCCCCTGATTCTGACTGCAAGGGACCTATGCTTGACTTCACCAATCTTTTTCTCTTCACATATCTATAAAAGCTTTTACAGTCAGTTTTTATGTTCCCTGCAAGCTTACTCTCATACTCTATTTTCCCCCTCTTAATTAATCCCTTTGTCCTCCTTTGCTGAATCCTAAACTGCTCCCAGTCCTCAGGTTTACTGCTTTTTCTAGTCAATTTATATGTCTTCTCCTTGGATCTTATGCTATCCCTAATTTCCCTTGTTAGCCACGGTTTAGTCACCTTTTTGTTTTATTTTTATGCCAAACAGGGATGAACAAATTCTGTAGTTCATCCATGCGATCTTTGAACGTTTGCCATTGCCTATCCACCATCAACCCTTTGAGTAACATTCCCCAATCAATCCTACCCAACTCGCGCCTCATACCATCATAGTTTCCTTTATTTAAATTCAGGACCCTAGTCTCTGAGTCAACTGAGTCAAGACAGAGAGCTGTTGAGGCTGGAGGGTCAATTGAAAATTTCAAAACAGAAATTGATAGATTTTTGTTAGGTAAGGGTATTAAGGGATGTGGAACCAAGGCAGGTAGATGGAGTTAAGGTACAGATCAGCCATGATTCCTCAACCTAAGCTAATTTATTTTTACGCTACGAGTGGTTAGGATTTGGAATGCACTGCTCAATAGCATGGTGGACATAGATTCAATAGTAGACTTCAAAAGGGAATTGGATAAATACCTGAAGGAGAAAAAAATTACAGGGATTTGGGGAAAGAGCAGGGGAATTGGACTAACTGGATTGCTCTTCGAAAGAGCCAGCACAGAATCAATGGGCCGAATGGCCTCCTTCTGCATTGTACTCTTCTATGATTATATGATCTAATTAAATGGCAGAACAGGCTCGAGGGGCTGAAAGGCCTCCTCCTGTTTCTAATGTTCCTGTGCGTTGCACCACAGTCTATCCTTTGTCACTGTATTTCTAAAGGCTCAATCCTTTGTTTTTTGTATACTCCAGGGTTATCAACGAATCTTTGAGAGACCAACTGCTGGTCACCATTCAGAAGACCTTCAACTATAGTCGCACCCAGGCCCAGCACCTCTTTATAATTTTAATGGAGTGCATGAAAAAGAAGGAATTGGTGAGTGAAGCAACTCGGCTGGGAGTCCCACATCAGCGCAGTCTACGGAGATATGGAGAGACGCAGACCGCAGACACAATTCAGCTGGTCAGAGCTTTTACCAAAATCCAGTCACTACTAACATTTTGCTCTCCGCAGTGTAGAGCTTTGGACAGGTGGAGGGAGGAGGATTATTCAACGTATTGGAGCAAGTTTGTAGTTTAATTATAACGCTCATTAAAAATCGCAGAATATTGTTATTTTCAGTGATTCTGAAAATAAGTATCCATTTTTTTTGTGAACGGGGGAAGTCAGATCAAGTCTCTTCTGTTATAATTGGAAAAAGAACCAGAGAGAGAGATGAGGAAAATTTGTTTTATGCAGCGAGTCATGATGATCTGGAATGCACTGCCTGAAAGGGCGGTGGAAACAGATTCAATAGTACCTTCCAAAAGTGAATTGGGTAAATACTTGAAAAAGAAAAATTTGCTGGGGCTATGGGGAAAGAGCAGGGGAAAGTGCAGCTAATTGGATTGCTCTTTCAAAGAGCCGGCATAGGCACGATGGGCCGAATGGCCTCTTTCTGTGTGCTGTAAGATTCTATGATATTAAAGTAATTCCTGAACCTAAGCTAATTTACTAAATTCTGACACATAGTAGATCTATTATAATGCTGATTCATTTAAAATATTGACTAATCTATCTACAATTTTACTGTTAATTTTATGTTGCTCATCTGCGGTCAGTGGAACCTCAGTCATGCACCTCCTGTTATCTCTTCAACTCATTTCTTCATTCAGTGGAAAATTTATACAAAAAATGGGAATAATTTAATTTTTTAAACCTTGCAGACACTGAGCAGGTGTAAGAATTTTAAGACACATAACATGGAGCTACAAAACCTGCCAATCCATTCACTATATCAAAACCACAAAGTTAATTGTTATTCTTTCTAGAGGGTAGCTTGGTTGAAATGTACGTAAGCTTTAAGAGGGACATCAGGACAGTGACATCATTGCAAACGAACGTAGAGTCCAGTATAATTGAATCAGCAAAAAATTGAAAGAAAGACTTGCATTTCTATAGCGCCTTTCACAACCTCAGGACGTCCCAAAACGTTTTACATCCAATGAGGTACTTTTTGAAGTGTAGTCACTGTTGTAATGTAGGAAACGTGGCAGCCTATTTGCACACAGTGAGATCCCACAAACAGCAATGTGATAATTACCAGATAATGTGTTTTTGTTATGTTGGTTGAGGGATAAATATTGGCCAGGACACTGGAGATAACTCCCCGGCTCTTCTTCAAAATAGTGCCATGGGATCTTTTACGTCCACCTGAGAGGGCAGACAGGGCCTCGGTTTAACGTCTCATCTGAAAGACGGCGCCGCCGACAGTGCAGCACTCCCTCAGTTCATCTTATCACCTCCTACCTTCAACTGCCCCGCTCCCACACTCCCGCCATTGGTCACCCGACATGTCCAACCTCGTAGCGCACCACCGTCCCACGCCAGCTGGAAAGCCGATTGGATGGATGATTTTTGACTGTCAGTCAAAAGAGCCTTTTCCCCCCCATCTTCAGTATTTTTATAACTGTTCAAAGAAAATGGCAAAAAAGCACACTTCTTTTTAATGCCCCTATAATTGTTCTCCCGGGCGTTGCTCCCATCAGTGTCCTGGAGATTAATCTTCAATTCCTGGAGACTCCAGGGCAATTCTGGAGGGTTGGCAACACTATCGTGGACTCTACTGAATTTAATTAATATCTTCAGGGAGGCAAATAAGCACAAGTAAAACAAAGTATACTTTTAAATTCCTCCCTCCCCTCAACACATTTAAAAACTCCAGCATGTCAGTCAAACCTGAGTTAAGTTGTCACGTAACTTGTGTTAATCTCATCAAATACTACGTTGGAACTTCTGTCCCCATTTCACTGAGATGAAGGTGTCTCTTTTCTTGGACTTACTCATTTTGATGATTTTCTTTTTCTGTTTTCCTTCGTTAATTCATTCGTCTTTCTCATCTTTTGGTCTCCTTTCCTTATGTAATTCCCGAAGGCAGTAAGAAAACTGCAGAGAGAAGCTTGGGTGAAAGGTCACTGGCGTCAAAGGTCATCGTGAAAGGAGGCCTGGCAAAAAAGTTTTGAGGATTTGTATTTACAACTCGGTGAAATTGGTGGAGGTTCTACACCATCTTGAAATGGTCAAGGAATTTTGCAAACTAGCCATTAGTCTTAATGTCCAGCCCATCAGCAGTTTGACAAGGCAAATAGAAAGTACTGGAATTTCCATTTAGGACACATTTGTAAGACCAGGCATTATGCCATTATTTTTTTTTAAATAGCAAATTAGGTCCAAGAAAATTGCATTTTTGATAAAATCCCAAAATAGGATTTTTCTTACTGCTTTGAAGTTTATATTGATGTTAAATAGGCAGTTTCCTTCCTTCCTCCCTGCAGTGGAATCTCCAAGTACAATGTTCAGAATAAAGCTATAAGTGTCTCCTAACTGGGTCATCATTGATACTCCCACGCAATGCACACACATAACCTTCACAGATAGTCGATCTAACTTCACCAGATCTTACTCTCATTGCTAGATTTTACATTTTTCAAAATAGTTAAGAACATAAGTATTGGAAGCAGGAGTCGGCCATACAGCCCCTCGAGCCTGCTCCGCCATTCAATAAGATCATGGCTGATCTTCGACCTCAGCTCCACTTTCCCGCCTGATCCCCATATCCCTGGATTTCCTTTGTGCCCAAAAATCTATCAATCTCTGTCTTGAATATACTCATCGACTGAGCATCCACAGCCCTTTGGGGTAGAGAATTCCAAAGATTCACAACCCTCTGAGTGAAGACATTTCTCCTCATCTCAGTCCTAAATGGCCGACCCCTTATTCTGAGACTGTGACCCCTAGTTCTAGACTCTCCAGCCAGGGGTAACAGCCTCTCAGCATCTAAAACAGCCTCTCAGTATCAGTTTGCTCACCTATTTTATTTTCAAGCAAAACGATTGCATGTTTTCACAAAAATTCTGCTGCTTCTCCTCCTGTGCCTTGCAAGTTGGATAAAAAATCCAACCGTCATGTTTGCTGTCAGCTGATGTTAGAATGCATTGATATAAGTGTCGAGTGGGTTAATTGGACTTTATCCACAGCAGTGGGGAGATTTGTCAGTATTAGTGCCTGATCTTAGCAATAAGCTTGTCTTTAAGTTAATTAACTAATTTAGTTTTTGACAATCACAGCTGTGACACTTTAGTGAGGTTACTGATTGGAAGCCAAGGCATGTTCCAATGGAGATGGTGGGCAAATCAGATGTAGTGTCCTCAGCAAGGACCTCAGGAGCATTCTTAGAATCCATAATTCAAGATAAAATAAGTGAGAATTAATTAAGGACAGCCAACATGGATTTGTTGTTGGCAAGTCATGTTTGACCAATCCAATAAAGGAAAGACTTGCATTTATATAGCATCTTTCACGACCTCAGGACGTCCCAAAGCACTTTACAGCCAATTAAGTACTTTTGAAGTGGAGTCACTGTTGTAATGTAGGAAATAGTGTTTTGGAAGAGGTGATTGATTGGCTGGATGAAGGAAATGACAATTGATTGGCTGGATGAAGGAACTGACAATTGATTGGCTGGATGAAGGAAATGACAATTGATTGGCTGGATGAAGGAAATGACAATTGATTGGCTGGATGAAGGAACTGACAATTGATTGGCTGGATGAAGGAACTGACAATTGATTGGCTGGATGAAGGAACTGACAATTGATTGGCTGGATGAAGGAAATGCAGTAGATGTAGTGCATATGAACTTTAAGAAGGTGTTTGATAAAGTACCTCACGAGAGGTGTGTTTGAAAATATTCAGGAAATGTAGCAGTGTGGATAGTAAGTTGCCTGACAGGCAGGAAGCAAAGAGTTAGGGTGAATGAGTGTTCCTCAGATTGAAGGAGGGTTGGAAGTGGTGAATCCCAGAGGTCTACTTTTGTTCTCAATAGACATAGATGATTTGGACATATGTAGCACAATCTCAACATTTTCTGACAACACAGAAGTAGGGGTTTTGACCAACAATGAGGAGGACTGTCAAAGATTTCAGGATGACCTCGACAGGTTTCAGAATGAACAGAGAGGTGGAAAATGCGATTTACTGTGGATAAGCGTAAAGTACCACATTTTTGGGAGGAAAAGCAGAGAATGGGAGTATACACTCCATGGAAAGACACTGAGAGTTATGGACAGACAGACTAAGATAAGGGGTTCAGATACGTAACTCCCTGAATGTTCAATTAAAAAGAAAGACTTGCATTTCTATAGCGCCTTTCACAACCTCAGGTCATCCCAAAGTGCTTTACAGCCAATGAAGTACTTTTGAAGTGTAGCCACTGTTGTAATATAGGAAAGGTGGCAGCTAATTTATGCACAGCAAGGTCCTACAAAACAACAATGTGATAATGAGCAAATAATCTATTTTTGTGGTGTTGATTGAGGGATAAATATTATCTGGGACACTGGGGATCACTTCCCAACTCTTCTTCACTATAGTGCATTGGAATCTTTTACGTCTACCTGAGAGAGCAGGCGGGGCCTTGGTTTAACATCTCATCCGAAAGACGGCACCTCTGACAGTGCAGCACTCTCTCAGTGCTGTCACTGGGGGTGTCAGCCTGGATTTTTGTGCTCAAGTCTCTGGAATGGGACTTGTAAATGCAAATTGATAAAGCCTTGAAGAAAGGCCAATATGATTTTGGATGAAGAAATAATGATAAATTAGGACTAAACATTGACTGGATCTGAGTTACAGTGTTGTGCGCAGTTTGGGGGCTCCAATATAGAAAGGATGCTGAAGCCTTAGAGCATGTATAGCATGGATTCACTGGGATGATTCACAATGAGAAACTATAACCATGAAGAAAGATTTGAGATACTGGAACTACTTCCACTGGAGCAGTGAAGACTAAGAGGAGATTTCATTGAGGTTGATAAGGTGAATAGGGAAATATTATTTCCTCAGGTTTGGATGGGAGTGATGAGACACCTTCAATTTAAAGCTGTCACAGAGAGTAAGGGGAAAGATTAGGAGAATTTATTTTTAACAGAGAGCTGTAGGAGCATGGAATGAGTTGCCACAAAGAATGGTGACCATTGCATCTTTAAATGGAACATTGGATGAATGTTTTAAGCAGAGGACGAGACAGGGCTGTGGGGAGAGAGTGGAGCAGTGGGTTTAGTTTTCAATTGATCTAGCAAAGAGCTGGCACAGGCACAATAGGCCAAATGGCCTCCTTCTGTGGTTCTATGGAGTATCAGCCCTTTTCAACTGTGTTTGTAAATGTGTAACACAATGCCATCATCTGTGTCATCACACTGTTGTAGTGTCACAAGAAGATCAATGTGTCACTACTTCACGTGAATAGAAACAATAGATTGGGCTCCAAAAGGGTGGCAATGACTCAAAGCCCTGCGTAATGTGTGGGGGGAGGCGGCATGTGAGGGGGAGGAGGAGGATGGTGAGTGGGAGGGGATGGTGAGGGGGGAGGGGATGATGAGGGGGAGGGGGTGAGGGGGAGGTGGCGTGTGAGGTGGAGGAGGAGGATGGTGAGGGGGAGGGGATGGTGAGGGGGAGGGGGTGAGTGGGAGGGGATGGTGAGGGGGAGGAATGGTGAGGGGGAGGGGGTGAGTGGGAGGGGATGGTGAGGGGGAGGGGATGGTGAGGGAGAGGGGATGGTGAGGGGGAGGGGGTGGTGAAGAGGAGGGGCTGAGGGGGAGGGGATGGTGAGGGGGAGGGGATGGGGAGGGGGTGGTGAGGAGGTGGGGGTGGTGAGGGTGTCAGGAGGAGGGGGTGAGGGGGAGTGGGTGAGGGGGAGGGGGAGGGAGTGGGTGAGGGTGAGGGGGAGGGGGTGGTGAGGGGGAGGATGGTAAGGTGGAGGGGGTGAGGGGAATGGTGAGGTGGAGGGAGTGAGGGGGAGGGGATGGTGAGGTGGAGGGGTGAGGGGGAGGGGAATGGTGAGGTGGAGGGGGGTGGTGAGGGGGTGGTGATGGTTAGGTGGAGAGGGGTGGTGAGGGGGAGGGGTGGTGAGGGGGATGGTGAGGGGGAGGGGGGATGGTGAGGTGGAGGGGATGAGTGGGAGGGGATGGTAAGGGGGAGGAGGCTTGTGCGGGGGGGGGGAAGGGTGGCTATTGAGAGGGCAATAACAGCAATTAAACCTTCTAATGTTGAGCAACATTGACAGGCATAGAACTGAGCTGACATGGTCTCTGCAGCGTAGGCTATTGATAGCACGCAGCCTAATAGAGAAATGTTTATTCGAATCAATCTTGAAAGCAACTTTGTTTCCTCAATCTCCCTAAGATGGTAACTTATAGAACACTCAGCTCTCCATATCAAAATCAACCTTTTATGTTCCAGGCTTGGCAATTTGCATTCAACCAGCAGAACAAGATTATATTCAAGACTTGTTTCAAGAACACTTTTCCATGAGTTACGGCACCCCCATCCCCTCCTGCCCCCGAAACAAAATATTGACAATAATTTTGAATTTCTTAAAAATAATCACCCTCAGCAGAAAAATGTTGAGACCTGGAGCACTTACAAGGTGAAGTGAAGAGATGACATGATAATGGTTGAAGGATCATGCTTTCAGCACAAGCTTATATTAGTCTGGAACTCCACCCTTGTCGACAACAGCAATTTGCATTTATATAGAGCCTTTAGCGTAGTAAAAACGTCCCTCGGAGCTTCACAGGAGCAATTATCAAACAAAAATTTAACACCGAGCCACATAAGGAGATATTAGGACAGGCAATTAAAAACTTGGTCAAAAAGATAGGTTTTAAGGAGCCTCTTAAAGGAGGAGAGGTAGAGAGGTTTAGGGAGGGAATTCCAGAGCTTAGAGCCTAGGATCCCAAAGACACATCTGCCAATGGTGAGGCGATGGAACTCGGTGATGCGCAAAAGGCCATATTGTCATACCCATTTTGCTCAGTACTTTTGTCTAAAGGCATGGTATTTACTTTCTTTTCCATTTGTATATTAGAAATTCTTTATTAGAATCATTTTCCTTTTTCTACAATTTGCACATTCTTTTCCATGTTTTGCTTTTGTTATGCACATTCTATACTGTATTTTGTGATTTGAATGTTATGATGTATTTTTGCTGTGGTTTTTGTGAGTTGAACTTTTTTTTATATTACTTAATCATAATTATTGGTGTGCAGCTTTGCTTCATAAAAATTCATTAAACACCCTGTCTTTGTATGTTTTGTTAATACCCACCTATAAACTCTACATAACTAGAAAATGAAATGCTATCAGTGGGACTGTTACAGAACTAAGTCAAACCCTAACAAGATTGAACACAACCTATCCACAGATTGATATCTATCCACTGATTATTCTTACACTCAAGGGAGGAGGTTGCTATGTGTAGTGATGGCATAAAACTGGTTCATGAAGATTTACTCTTGACCGTATTTTTAGAGAAATCATGGACCTATTTTTCTTCAGCAGAAAGGCACACCTACCAGAGGAATTCTTTCTGAAGGCCTTTTTCATTTTCATTCTCTGGAGACGAGAAGGCTGAGGGGTGACCTAATAGAGGTCTTTAAAATTACGAAGTGGTTTCAATAGGGTAGACGTAGAGAGGATGTTTCCACTTGTGGGGGAGTCCAAAACTAAAGGTTATCAATACAAGATAGTCACTAATAAATCCAAAAGGGAATTCAGGAGGAACTTCTTTATCCAGAGAGTGGTGAGAATGTGTAACTCATGTTAAGGCGAATAGCATAGATGCATTTATGGGGAAGCTAAAATAAGCACATGAGGGAGAAGGGAATAGAAGGGTATACTGATAGGGTGAGATGAAGTAGGGTGGGAGGAGGCTTGTGTGGAGCATAAACAACAGCATAGACCAGTTTGGCCAAATGGCCTGTTTCTGTGCTGTGCATTCTGTATAATTCTATGTGTAGTGATTAGAACAGTTCTCTGTTGATGAATTCTGACTCTCTCACACGCAGGGCTGGATTTTACCAACCTCGGCAGGTTCGGGTCTCGACCCCGCAGCTGTGTCGGTCCGGGCCTCCAACATGATTTTACCCTGATTGGGCTTGTTAAGGCTGCCCTGCGAGGTTCCCGGCCAATTAAAAGGAAGCAGGTATGATGATGTCATCTGATGACGCATCATCAGCCGTTTCCTTAACAGGACCATGTTCACATTCATTTTGATAGTTGTGCTGTCAGTGTTCTACAGCATTGAGGTGCTGCAAACACTGACAAGCACTGCACAAATGTGCACGGCTGCACCCAGGCTCTCCCATGACTCCCTCCATATCACTGACCTACATCGGCTCCTAGTTAAGCAACACCTCGATTTTAATATTCTCATCCTTGTGTTCGAATCCCTCCATGACCTTGTACTTCCTTATCTCAGTAACCTCCTCCAGCCCTACAACCCTCTGAAATCTCTGTGCTCCTCAAATTCTGACCTCATGTGCATCCCTGATTTTCATCGCTGCACCATTGGCGGTCGTGCCTTCGGCTGCCAGGGCCCTAAACTGTGGAATTTACCTCCCTAAACCTGTCTGCCTCTCTATCTCTCCTCCTTTAAGACACACGGCCGCGGTGATAATCGAGGATCACTGGCATTATATATACACACACATGCCTCAAAACTCAATTAGATTACTCAACCACCTCAAAATATCCTGCTAATAATGAACATTTTATTTAAAACTTTCAATGACAGTCATTCATAGAATGGTG
The DNA here is from genome assembly GCF_052327205.1 of Somniosus microcephalus. NCBI lineage: Eukaryota > Metazoa > Chordata > Chondrichthyes > Squaliformes > Somniosidae > Somniosus > Somniosus microcephalus. The sequence continues at coordinate 255,972,968 of NC_140987.1, read as the reverse complement.
GGGACAAGAGACACCCAAAACAGACATTCGTAATTGGAAATGAATACTCTGAGTGAGTTTAGTAACTTTCTATGGAAATAGTGCAGTGGTACAATTGCTTCATCAGTGATCCCATTTGATTAACATACAGTATGACAGATAATGCAGTTTAAATGGTAATGCCACTTCTTATTTAATCATTAAAACCACTCGATTAGAAGTTAACTTCTAAACGAGCGAGTTAAAACAGAACCCTAGTCTTAATCATAATTTAAGGTAATTGGCGAGTAGTTATGATCTGGAACGCTCTGCCTGAAAGGGTGGTGAAAGCAGATTCAAGAGTAATTTTCAAAAATGGAATTGGATAAATACTTGCAGGGCTATGGGGAATAGTGGGACTAATGGGATAGCTCCTTCAAAGAGCTGGCACAGGCACAATGGACCGAATGGCCTCCTTCTGAGCTGTAAGATTCTATGGGCTGGATTTTACGAACCTCAGTGGGTCCATGGCAGGCGATGTCGGTAGCAGGTCCCAACTCCAGCCTACTGTGAAGAATGAATTTACCGTGATTGGGCTTGTGAAGCCCGCCCAGCGAGTTTCCCGGCCAATTGAAGGAAGTGGGTCTGATGACGTCATTTGATGATATGCTTATGGAGGGAGTCACAGCACGCAGGGAGGTCCTCTTCCCTTCCCATGGGCGGAGAAGACCTCCCCAGGAGGTCAACATAGCCTGGTTGCTCATTGCAGTGGAGGACACAAGTAGTGATGTGGTCAGGAGGACCTGGCTGCAGTGCCACAAACATTTCAATGATCTCAGTAGATCATGAAACGTTAGTAGAAAGCCACAATCAACCTGATCCTGCTGTGCCTCTCATCACCTCCCCATCATTCTGCCTTCTCTACCCTACTCCTCCTGCACATTCTTACTCACACCAACATACCTTGCACCTCCACCCATCCCTCTCTATCTACATTATCACATCCCCATCTCACTAGCCACCCCTCACACTCACCCTCATCCTACTGCAAGCATACCAACTAACAACACACAAGGGTAGGCATTTGGGTGTTTTATGCAATGTTCATGTAAAGTTTCTGTTAATGTGGTGTCAAACATTGAAACCTTTATTTTCAACATTTTGCGGTCTTGGACAGATTTGTGTGCACCTTTGGAAGTGGCTTAGTGAGTTGCAGTGAATGGTGAGACATAAGGGTACCTCCTGCAATGGTCACGAGTGTGAAAGGAATGGCTTGGGCATTGTAGGGGTGCTTTATGGTGTTGGTGTAGGGTAGTGCCAACCCATCACATCATGTGGCAGCCAGGGTGTACAGCGTCAAGTGAAGTAAATCTGGCCATGGTGAGGCCATCCCTGGCCTCCCGGCCAGCAATGTGGTCAGGTGCTGATGCCCTGTGTCTTGTGCAACATCAGTTGATTGCGGAGAAAGTTGGTGTTGTTGTTGTTGCTGCTGGTTTGCCTGGTGATGCTGGTGTTGGGACTGATTGTGGTGGGATTCTGAGGACCAAGGTAAGAGAGTATAAAGTGCACCAACGTTAATGGAATAGATGGCAGGTGAAGTAGAGATGACAGAAGTGATCTGTCAATGGTGGGAGAGATAATGAGATCAGACTGGATGGAGACTTGTGTAAAGATTTGCAGCATTCTGAATCTATAGTGGAAACGCAGTTTAGAGAAGCTAAGGATCATTTATCAATCAGATGGGAGCTTTGACTTGACATTTGAAGCTGTCAACTCATCAGCTGATTCAATGGCCACTGACCACCTGCCTCAGCTTCACAGACGAGGTCTAGGCACAGCGGGAAACTGGTGGGCGACCTGTCAAATTCAAAAAGCTGGGAAAAAAAGCATTGTTAAGTGGCCGTAAACAAGACACTAATGATTTTAATTGGCTCTTCCGCCGCTGCGTGTTGGGTCTGCTCAGCGCTGACAGACCCGACATTTGGTAAAGGCGCGTGGCGGTGGGTTGACTGACCCGCTGTCAAAAAAAAACATTTTCCCACCCAACCCGCCACTGATCGTGCCCGCTGATCCCCGCAAAATTACCCCCTATGATTCTAATGTTTGAAGAAAGAATAATGGCTAGCTGGGAGTGATTCCGAAGCAGGAACCTCATGGCGTTCCTCAAACTAAGGAACAATACTCCAGCATGTTTTAACCATCATTAAATCTAGGAAGAGAGAACAGGCTTGAATTCACTCCAGGATGTCCATTATCATCTATCAACACTAAGAATCCGCTGAAGTATAAATGCACTTCACATAGTTGATGCATTTTTGAATTATGCACACTGAAGGATTGCGATCATGATGTGTTCGATGCAAGTTTATCGAGTGATCCACAGCTGATTCATGATAATAACCAGAATGGATTTAAGTCATTCATGCCCCTGGCTTGCTAGGAGCATATATACCTCTATGAACAGACAATCCTGTGAGACCTGTTCACCAGCCTGAATTCCCAATATGCTCCACACTGGGAGAGTGAATTTGAAAATCTATTCTGCAATATGATTTGAATTTGGATATTCATGTTAATGATTGAGAATTATTGACCCACCCAGGTCTTTTCAGGAAGCATAGCTTAGGAGGAATATTTTACAATCTTAACTTACCTTTCTTTTTTTTAATATTGAACTTTTGCACAAAACCTTAAAGAAGGAAAGACCTGCATTTCTTTCACGCCTTTCATGACCTCAGGACGTCCCAAAACACTTTACAGCCAATGAAGTACTTTTTGAAGTGTAGTCACTGTTGTAATGTAGGAAACGGGGCAGACAATTTTGCGCATAGCAAGCTCCCACAAACAGCAATGTGATAATGACCAGATCATCTATTTTGTTTAGTGGTATTGGTTGAGGGATAATTATTGGCCAGGACACTGGGGAGAAGCCGTCTGTTCTTCTTCGAAATAGTGGCCATGGTATCTTTTACGTCCATGTAAGAGAGCAGACGGGGCCTCAGTTTAACGTCTTAAACGAAAGATGGCTGCGGTTTGAGTTTTGTTACATTTTGGGCACCCCCATTATAGGAAGGATATAAAAGTAATGTAAAGATGCAGTTCAAATTGGCTCTAGTGGAGCATAGACACCGGCATGGACTGGTTGGGCCAAATGGCCTGTTTCTGTGCCGTTTATCCTAGGTAATCCTATGTAAATTCACTAGGATGTTACTACAACAACAACTTGCATTTATATAGCACCTTTAACATAGTAAAACACTCCAAGGCGCTTCACAGGAGCGTTATCAAACAAAATTACGTAGAGAGACTTGAACAAGTGGGGCTTTTTCACCAGATCTGAGAAGCTTTGGGTGACCCGATAGAGGCCTACAAGATTATGAAGGGTTAGAATTGAGTAAATAGTGGTAGATCATCTCAACTGCTCAGCAAGATGGCCACAAGAGGGCACAAATGAATAGACAACCATAAAAGGAATTAAAGGGGAGGATTGAAAGAAAACAATTCTTTGCAACTCGGATGGTCAGAATGTGAAATTCTCTGGCAGCGCCTCTCGTTGAAGCAAAGGCTGTAAATTCTTTTAAAAGAGAAGTTTGAAAAAGAGAAACATCACCCCCGAATGGCCTAGCTCTAATTTTGTTCTGTTTTCATTTTTTGATAGCTGAATTATTTTGCCATTAATATACTCAATGCATTGGACTTAAGCCAGTTTTGCGAGCAAGAAGCAGCACTCCCTCAGTGCTGTGCTGGAGCACCAGCCTTGTTCTGGACTCCCCCCACCAGAGGAAATAGTTTCTCCCTATCTACCCTATCACTACCTTCAATCATCTTAAACACCTCAATTAGATCACCCCTCAATCTTCTACAGAATCAGAGAATCAGAGAATAGTACAGCACAGAAGGAGGCCATTCGGCCCATCGAGTCTGCACCGGCTCTTTTGAAGAGCAATCCAGTTAGTCCCGTTCCCCCGCTCTTTCCCCATATCCCTGCAATTTTTTCTCCTTCAAGTATTTATCCAATTCCCTTTTGAAGGCTATTATTGAATCTGTATCCACCCCCTAACAGGCAGTGCATTCCAAATCCTAACCACTCGTTGCATAAAAAGGTTTTCCCTCATGTCGCCTCTGGTTCTTTTGCCAATCACCTTAAATCTGTGCCCTCTGGTTATCAACTCTTCAGCCATTGGAAATAGTTTCTCTTTATTTACTCTATCTAAACCCTTCATGATTTTAAACATGAGTACACAAGCAGTCCACGGCTCAGTGGCACATTGTATGGCCCCTAATGGTTTGAGCTCATTTTCCGGAGTTCATGCTGTAAATGCTTCAGGAATGCTTTAATAATTTATTAACAAACTGTAAGAATGTCATAGAGGTAAAAGGGAATGCTGCCAGTGCTTTGAAATCAGAATCAGAAGCAGAAGGTGCTGGAAGAATATCGTCGACCTTGGCAGTACCTGAAAAGGGAAAAGACGGATTAGTGTAGACAAGGGCAGCGTTTAGGCAACATATTATTTGTTTCTTTACAGAAGCAAAACCTTTCTGCTGTGTATTTCCAGCAAGTTTTCATATAAGCATATACTGCTTCCAGTTTCCTACACTTATACTAGCCTGACAAAGGCAGGGACAAAATAAAAAACCTTTATATCCTGACGCTGGTGCATAAAATCACCCAATTATATATTTAATAAAATAAGCAATTGAATGTCAAATGTTCTTTTTGTTAATTTATTTTTTATAGATATGTAGAACCCTCTTCTGGCAGATTGGCTTCCGGTCCAGCAACTCCTGGATTTTAAAATTCTCATCCTTGTGTTCAAATCCTTCCGTGGCCTTGCCCCTCCCTAATTCTGTAACCTCCTCCAGCCCTACAACAACACTCCAAGATCTCTGCATTCCTCGAAATCTGGCCTCTTGCTCATCCCTGATTTCCATCCCATCACCATTGGTGGCCATGCTTCAACTGCCTAGGCCCCAGGCTCGGGAATTTCCTCCCTAAACCTCTCCGTCTCTCTCTCCTCTTTTAAGACCTCCTTAAAACTTTGGCCAAGCTTTTGTTCACATGTCCTAATATCTCGTTATGTGGCTTGGTGTCAAATTTTGTCTAACGTTCCTGTGAAGCGCCTTGGGATGTTTTACTACATTAAAGGTGCTATATAAATGCAAGTTGTTGTTGTTAAAGCATACATTGAAAAACCCTGTTCCAATTGCCATGAATTCACCCAATGGAATCCTGTTTCATCAAGCATGTGACACGCCCCACATCACGTTTTACAAACATCTGAAAGTCAGTGGGTCTTTTCAATAAATATTTTACTGGGTGATTCTTCACAAGTGTCAGGAAATGCCTCCGGAAAAGAAGTTTTATACTTTGTACATGCAGCTACTGGCAAGCAAAGTATGGGGAACTGAAAACAGTATGTTCATAGTTTGCTAATAAATTATTAAGATGTTCCTTTTACTGGGAGCTGCACTGATCAAACGGCTTTAATTGGCACAAAAGCAAAATACTGCGGATGCTGGAAATTTGAAATAAAAACAGAACATGCTGGAAGCACTCAGCAGGTCAGGCAGCATCTGTGAAGAGAGAAACCGAGTTAGCGCTTCAGGCTGATGACCTTTCGTCAGAACTGGAAGAAGTTAGCAGGATTTTAAGCAAGTACAGAGCCAGGGAAAAAGGGAAGAACAAAAGTGAAAGGTCTGCGATAGAGTGGGAGGCAAAAGGGATGATGGTGCAAGGCAAAAGGGGATGGTAATGGGACAAGTAAAGAAATAAAGATGGGTGCAGAGGAGCTGTAAATTGCCTTTGTCACAGATCTATATTTAACAACTAAAATCAGTTTGGGCAATTTCTATCACTTGATTTGCCTGCACAACTGATAAACCTTTACCCACTTACCTGGAGGTCTGTTCACCAAACAACAGCAGTGCCTCCCTTGTCAGCAGGTTTAATGGCAATGTCAGGTCATGAAAGGCACTATAGAAATGCAAGTTTTTTTTCCTTATTCTCCAGGGTGGTACGTTTGAGCTCACAATGTGCGGACTCGGAACCTGGGATCTTTCTGATCAGTATGGCTCAGTTCCACACTTGGGCAGTGTATTTACCAACTCAGCCTTTAGAGTTGCCCCCACTCTTCCTTTTTAATCTACTTTAGATTGACAGTAGAAGAGAGAGCTTTTAGCACATGGTTTGTACTGAGAAGCTAATTGGTTGCATAGAATTACATAGAATTTTACAGCACAGAAACAGGCCATTCATTCCAACTGGTCCATGCTGGTGTTTATGCTCCACACGAGCCTCCTCCCACCCTACTTCAACTCACCCTATCAGCATATCCTTCTATTCTTTTCTCCCTCAGACCTTCTTCTCATCAATTCATGGCGGAGGGTTTTGGAGCATTACTCACAGTCATCTTCAAGTAAGATGCTGCCTGGGATGATAGCTCCCATCAATATGCTGGGGAGTAACACTGGCGCACCACATTGCCAATTTAATATGTCCATTGTAGGGTATTTGTGTTTACTCTCTTAACCCTAACCCTAATCAAAGGTGAGATCAACCAAGACTTTAAACTTTTCTAACTAATATTTTTATTAGCATTAAAACAGTACAGGTTTACAGATAAAACCTTTAGATCAGGAGATTTAAAAGGATGATACTAGAATTGCAAAGTTATACCTATCAAGAAAGATTGAGCAGTGTTCAGTGCATGGGTCAGACCAGAAGAACGCGGCGCAGGAAGTTGGAGGATTATTAACCTCTTGCCACACAGGGGCTGCGATTTCCTGCTTCAAGGTGGCTTGGGAGCGGGTCAGCTGCCTTCCGGGTTCCAATCCCGCCCCTGACTACATCTGGCCCACAGATGCGATTTTGCGTCAATTGGCCTTGTTAAGTCCGCCCTGTGGGTTTGCCGGCCAATTAAGAGGAAGCCGGTGTCAGATGACGTCATTTGATGACACGTCAGCTGCTGGTTTTCTTAAAGGGACCACGCACAATTTTTCTTTGACTGCTCATTTCTGAGTGTTTGACAGCATTGAGGTGCTGCAAACACTGACAATCACTGTACAAAGGTCAGCCCATGTACCCAGGCTCTCCAGTGACTCCCTCCTTAGGCTAGAATAGATAGCAGCTGCAGGTGAGGTTACAGAAGTAATCTGTCACTGGTGAGAGAGGTTCTCCCAATGAGGTGGGACTACACATACAATCCAAAATTTCTCACCTACAGAAAAGTTTAAATACATTAAAAATAATTTTCCCAACATTTTCTTACCTCTGAAACTCACCAGTGCACCATTGGATCCTTCACACCATTTCTGCAGCTGTCATCAATGCATAAACATTACAGCAGACTCACAACATGCCACACTTACCTGGCGTAGTGTCCGGACATCGGGAAGCCCGCAGTAGAAGTGTCAAAATTCGAAAAAGCCTGTTAACTGCCTGTTAACAACCTGTTAACAAGTAGTTAAGTAGCTATAATTCTCTTCCCACTGCTAGGTGTTGAGTCAGTGCGCAAATCGGGGACCCGACACTTGGGAAGATTGTTTCGAGACAGGTTAACAGCGGGTTACATAGAAACATAGAAGATAGGAGCAGGAGTAGGCCATTCAGCCCCTCGAGCCTACTCCGCCATTCAATGCGATCATGGCTGATCATCCAAATTCAGTACCCGGTCCCTGCTTTCTCCCCATACCCCTTGATACCTTTAGCCTTAAGAAATATATCCAACTCCTTTTTGAATATATTTAATGAACTGGCCTCCACCGCCTTCTGTGGTAGAGAGTTCCACAGGTTCACCACTCTCTGGGTGAAGAAATTCCTCCTCATTTCTGTCCTAAATGGTCTATCCTTTATCCTTAGACTGTGTCCCCTGGTTCTGGACTCCCCGACTATCGGGAACATCTTTCCTGCATCTAGTCTGTCCAGTCCTGTTAGAATTTTATAAGTTTCAATGAGATCATCTCTCATTCTTCTAAACTCCAGTGAGTACAAGCCGAATCGACCCAATCTCTCCTCATACGTCATTCCTGCCATCCCAGGTATCAGCCTGGTGAATCTTCGCTGAACTCCTTCCATGGCAAGAACATCCTTCCTCAGATAAGGCGACCAAAACTGCACACAATACTTAAGATGTGGTCTCACCAAGGCCCTGTAAACCTGCAGCAAGACTTCCTTGTTCCTGTACTCAAACCCTCTCGCTACGAAGGCCAACATACCATTTGCCTTCTTAACCGCCTGCTGCACCTGCATGCTTACCTTCAGCGACTGGTGCACAAGGACACCCAGGTCTCGTTGCACTTCTCCTTCTCCCAATCTATTGCCATTTAGATAATAATCTGCCTTGCTGTTTTTGCCACCAAAGTGGATAACCTCACATTTATCCACGTTATATTGCATCTGCCATGTTTCTGCCCAATCACCCAACCTGTCCCAATCATCCTGGACTTTCTCGACATCCTCCTCACAGCACACACGCCCACCCAGCTTTGTGTCGTCTGCAAATTTGGAGATGTTACATCTAGTTCCCTCGTCTAGATCATTAATATATATTGTGAATAGCTGGGGTCCAAGGACCGATCCCTGCGGTACCCCACTAGTCACTGCCTGCCACTCGGAAAATGACCCGTTTATTCCAACTCTTTGCTTTCTGTCTGCCAACCAGTTCTCTATCCAGGTCAATATCTTGCCCCCAATCCCATGTGCCTTAACTTTACACGCTAATCTCTTATGCGGGACCTTATCGAAGGCCTTCTGAAAGTCCAGATACACCACATCCACTGGTTCTCCCTTATCTATTTTATCAGTTACATCCTCAAAAAATTCCAGTAGATTAGTCAAGCACAATTTACCTTTTGTGAATGCATGTTGACTTTGTCCGATCCAGTCACTGTTTTCCAAGTGCTCTGCTATTACATCTTTTATAATGGACTCTAGCATTTTCCCCACTGCCGATGTCAGGCTTACCGTTCTGTAATTCCCTGTTTTCTCTCTACTACCTTTTTTGAATAGTGGGGTAACATTACCTACCCTCCAATCCATGGGTACTGTTCCAGATTCCATCGAATGTTGGAAGATGATCAGCAATGCATCTACTATTTCTAGGGCCACTTCCTTAAGTACCCTAGGATGTAGATTATCAGGCCCTGGGGATTTATCGGCCTTCAATCCCATCAATTTCCCCAACACCATTTCCCTACAAATACTGATTTCTTTCAGTTCCTCCCTTTCATCAGATCCTATGTTCCCCGGCATCTCTGGGAGGTTATTTGTGTCCTCCTTTGTGAAGACAGAACCAAAATATGTATTTAGTTGGTCTGCCATTTCTTTGTTCCCCATTATAAATTCCCCCGATTCTGACTGCAAGGGACCTACGCTTGACTTCACCAATCTTTTTCTCTTCACATATCTATAAGAGCTTTTACAGTCAGTTTTTATGTTCCCTGAAAGCTTACTCTCATATTCTATTTTCCCCTTCTTAATTAATCCCTTTGTCCTCCTTTGTTGAATCCTAAACTGCTCCCAATCCTCAGGATTATTGCTTTTTCTGGCCAATTTACATGTCCTCTCCTTGGATCTTATGCTATCCCTAATTTCCCTTGTTAGCCACAGTTGAGTCACCTTTTTTGTTTTATTTTTATGCCAAACTGGGATGAACAAATTCTGTAGTTCATCCATGCGGTCTTTGAATGTTTGCCATTGCCTATCCACCGTCAACCCTTTGAGTGACATTCCCCAATCAATCCTACCCAACTCGCGCCTCAGACCATCGTAGTTTCCTTTATTTAAATTTAGGACCCTCGTCTCTGAGTCAACTACTTCATTCTCCATCTTAATGAAGAATTCGATCATATTATGATCGCTCCGACCCAAGGGGCCTCGTACAACAAGATTGCTAATTAATCCTTTCTCGTTACATAATACCCAGTCTAAGATGGCCTGATCTCTGGTTGGTTCCTCGACATATTGGTCCCGGAAACCATCCCGTAAACACGCCAGGAATTCCTCCTCCACAGTATTGTTACTAATTTGGTTAGCCCAATCTCTATGTAGATTAAAGTCACCCATGATGACTGCTGTGCCCTTATTGCACGCTTCTTTAATTTCCATTTTAATGCCATCCCCAACCTCCGCCTTACTGTTTGAACATAAGAACATAAGAACATAAGAAATAGGAGCAGGAGTAGGCTAATCGGCCCCTCGAGCCCGCTCCGCCATTCAATAAGATCATGGCTGATCTGATCCTAACCGCCAATCTACTATCACAGAACCATCTCCTGAATCTAACAGAATTAGACACACGAAATAGGAGCAGGATCAGGCTACACGGCCCCTGGGCCCGCTCCGCTACCCACAGGGCCATGTCCGATCCGAACCTAGACTCATGTCCAAATTCCTGCCTGCTCCCCGTAACCCTTAATTCCCTTTACTTCTAGGAAACTGTCTATTTCTGTTTTAAATTTATGTAATGATGTAGCTTCTACAGCTTTTTGGGGCAGCATATTCCATGGACCTACCACCCTCTGAGTGAAGTAGTTCCTCCTCATCTCAGTTTTGAAAGAGCAGCCCCTTATTCTAAGACTATGCCCCTTAGTTCTAGTTTCACCCATCATCGGGAACATCCTCCCCGCATCCACCAGATCCAACCCCTTCACAATCTTATATGTTTTAATAAGATCGCCTCTCATTCTTCTGAACTCCAATGAGTAGAGTCCCAATCTACTCAACCTCTCCTCATATGTCCATCCCCTCATCCCGGCATTAACCGAGTGAACCTTCTTTGTACTGACTCGAGAGCAAGTATGTCTTTTCTTAAGTATGGACACCAAAACTGTATGCAGTATTCCAGGTGCGGTCTCACCAATACCTTGTACAACTGAAGCAATACCTCCCTATTTTTATATTCTATCCCCCTAGCAATGAAAGCCAACATTCCATTGGCCTTCTTAATCACTTGCTGCACCTGCATACTAACCTTTTGAGTTTCGTGCACCAGGACCCCCAGATCCCTTTGTACTTCAGTACTTTCCAGTTTCTTGCCATTAAGATAATAACTTGCTCTACGATTTTTCCTGCCAAAGTGCATAACCTCACACTTTCCAGTATTGTATTCCATCTGCCAAATCTCTGCCCACTTACTTAGCCTGTCTATGTCCCCTTGCAGGTTTTTTATGTCCTCCTCACTCACTACTTTCCCTCCCATCTTAGTATCATCTGCAAACTTTGATATGTTACACTCGGTCCCCTCCTCCAAATCGTTAATATAGATTGTAAAGAGTTGGGGACCCAGCACTGACCCCTGCGGAACACCACTAGTTACTGATTGCCAGTCTGAGAATGAACCATTTATCCCAACTCTCTGCCTTCTGTTAGATAGCCAATCCTCTATCCATGCCAGAATATTACCCCCAATCCCGTGATTTTTTATCTTAAGCAATAATCTTTTGTGTGGCACCTTGTCAAATGCCTTTTGGAAGTCTAAATACACTACGTCCACTGGTTCCCCTTTATCCACCCTATATGTTACTTCCTCAAAGAACTCCAGCAAATTTGTCAAACATGACTTCCCCTTCATAAAACCATGCTGACTTTGTCCTATTAAATTATGATTATCCAAATGTCCTGTTACTGTCTCCTTAATAATGGACTCCAAAATTTTACCTACCACAGATGTTAGGCTATAGTTTCCAGCCTTCTGTCTACTGCCCTTTTTAAATAAGGGTGTTACATTAGCAGTTTTCCAGTCTGCCGGGACCTTTGCTGAGTCCAGGGAGTTTTGGAAAATTATTACCAATGCATCCACAATCCCTACTACCACTTCCCTCAAGACCCTAGGATGTAAGCCATCAGATCCAGGTGATTTATCCGCCTTGAGTCCCATTATTTTACCGAGTACCACTTCCTTAGTGATTTTGATCGTGTTTAGCTCCTCCCCCGCCCTATAGCCCCCTGTTTGTCCAGTGTTGGGATATTCTTAGTGTCCTCTACTGTAAAGACTGATACAAAATATTCATTCAGTGTTTTTGCCATCTCCATATTTCCCACCATTAATTTCCCGGTCTCATCCTCTAAGGGACCAACATTTACTTTAGCCACCCTTTTTCTTTTTATTTAACTATAAAAACTCTTACTATCTGTTTTTATATTTTTTGCTAATTTACTTTCATAATCTATCTTCCCTTTCTTAATCAATCTTTTTGTTATTTTTTGCTGTCTTTTAAAGTTTTCCCAATCCTCTATCCTCCCACTAGATTTGGCTACCTTATATGCCCTTGTTTTTAGTCGAATACTATCCTTAATTTCTTTACTTAGCCACGGATGGCTGTCTTTTCTTTTACACCCTTTTCTTCTCAGTGGAATATATATTTTTTGGAAGTTGTAAAATAACTCCTTAAATGTACACCACTGATCATGTATCGTCTTACCCTTTAATCTATTTTCCCAATCCACTCTACTCAATTCCACTCTCATACCTTCATAGTCTCCTTTATTCAAGCTTAGCACGCTTGTTTGAGATCCAACCTTCTCACCCTCTAATTGAATATGGAATTCAACCATGTTATGGTCACTCATTCCAAGGGGATCCTTTACTAGGACATTTTTAATTAATCCTGTCTCATTACACAGGACTAGATCTAAGGTTGCTTGCCCCCTGGTCGGTTCAGTTACATACTGCTCAAGAAACCCATCCCTAATACACTCAATGAACTCATCCTCAAGGCAGCCCTGCCCAATTTGATTTGTCTAATTAATATGATAGTTAAAATCCCCCATAATTATAGATGTTCCCTTATTACAAGCCTCCACTATTTTCTGATTAATACTCCGTCCAACAGAGTTGCAACTGTTCGGAGGCCTATAGACTACGCCCACTAGTGTTTTTTCCCCTTATTATTCCTTACCTCCACCCAAACTGTTTCATTATCCTGATCTTTTGACCCAATATCATTTCTCTGTATTACAGTGATTCCTTCCTTTATTAACATAGCCACCCCACCTCCCCTTCCTTCCTGCCTGTCCTTCCTGATCGTTAAATAACCTGGTATGTTTAATTCCCAGGCATTGTCACCCTGCAGCCATGTTTCTGTAATGGCCACAAGATCATACCCATATGTAGTTATTTGTGCCATTAACTCGTCTATTTCGTTACGAATGCTACGTGCATTCAGATAGAGAACTTTGAAATATGTTTTGTGACACTTAGTTCCTGCTTTTGCCCTTTTTATTACTTTACCTTTTACTCCATACCTTCTGCCCCTTCCTGACACGCTCTGGTTTTTAATTTCCCCACTGCTACCTAAGTCTATGACCTTCTCTGTTGTCATTTTTATTATTTGCTCTCTAGGAACCTCCCCCCCACTAGTTAGTTTAAAGCCCTCTCTACAGCCCTAGTTATATGATCCGCCAGGACTCTAGTCCCAGCACTGGCCAAGTGAAGCCCGTCCCAATGGAACAGCTCCCTCCTGCCCCAGTACTGGTGCCAGTGTCCCAGGAAGCAAAACCCATTTCTCCCACACCAGTCTTTGAGCCACGCATTTAACTCTCTAATTTTATTTGTCCTAGCCAAATTCGCTCATGGCTCAGGTCCTTGAGGTTCTGTTTTTTAATTTGACCCCTAGCTGCTCATACTCCTTTAACAGAACCGGCTTCCTAGTCCTATCTACGTCGTTTGTACCAACATGGACCACGACAACTGGATCCACCCCCTCCCACTGCAAGTTTCTTTCCAGCCCAGAGGAGATGTCCTTAACCCTGGCACCGGGTAGGTAACACAGCCTTCGGTACTCTCGCTCTCGGCTGCAGAGAACTCTATCTATCCCCCTAATAATACTATCCCCTACCACTACAACATTTCTATTTACTCCCCCCTCTTGAATGGCCCCCCGTTCCACGGTGCTGTGGCTAGGTTGCTCATCCTCCCTGCAGTCCCTGCTCCTGTCCCCACAGGGAGTAAGAACCTCGAACCTGTTGGACAAGAGCAAGGGCTGCGGCTCCTCCAGCTCTACCTCCTGGATCCCCGTACCTGCCTCACTCGTAGTCACACCGTCCTGTCCCTGACCATGGGCTACATCTGAATTAATTAACTTCATAGGTGTGACCACCTCCTGATACACAGAGTCCAGGTACTTCTCCCCCTCCCTGATGTGTCGCAGTGTCTGAAGCTCATACTCCAGCTCATCAACACGGAGCTGGAGTTACTGTAGCAGCAGACACTTGTCACAGACGTAATCACCGTGAGCCTCAATGGGGTTCACCGGCTCCCACATCTAGCAACAGTAACACATCACCTGCTCCATTCTATGTAATTAATTAAATTTTTTATTGTTAGTTATGGACATCCTCTGCCCGATTTTAGATGCTAGTATCCCCTTTAATTAATTGGATTTAAATTAAATCAATCCCTCTAGTGGTCTATATACCACTCCCACTAACATTTTCTGCCCCTTGGTATTTCTCAATTCTACCCATACAGATTCCACATCATCAGAGCTAATATCCTTCCTTACAATTGTGTTAATCCCTTCTTTAACCAGTAATGCTACCCCACCTCCCTTTCCTTTTTGCCTATCTTTCCTGAATATCGAATACCCCTGGATGTTGAGTTCCCAGCCTTGGCCATCCTTGAGCCACGTTTCCATAATCCCAACCAAATCATATTCGTTTACCTCTATTTGCGCAGCCAATTCATCCACCTTATTACAAATGCTCCTCGCATTAAGACACAAAGCCTTCAGGCTTATTTTTTTAACGCTCTTAGACCTATTAGAATTATTATTTACTGTGGCCATGTTTGATTTAAACCGTTGATTTCTCTGACTGCCACTTTTGCTTTTATCCTTGTTTCCCTTTCCTCTGTCCCCCTGCTCAGGTTCCCAACCCCCTGCCATCTTAGTTTAAACCCTCCCCCAGAGCACTAGCAAACACACCCCCTAGGACATCGGTTTCAGCCCTGCCCAGGTGCAAACTGTCCGGTTTGAACTGGTCCCACCTCCCCCAGAACCGGTTCCAATATCCCAGGAACTTGAATCCCTCCCCATTGCACCATTCCTCTAGCCACGTATTCATCTGAAATATCCTTCTATTTCTACTCTGACTAGCACGTGGCACTGGTAGCAATCCTGAGATTACTACCTTTGAGGTCCTATTTTTTAAATTTACCTCCTAACTCCCTATATTCAGCTTTTAGAACCTCATCCCGGTTTTTACCTATATTGTTGGTACTTATATGCACCACGACAACTGGCTGTTCACCCTCCCCTTCCAAAATGTTCTGCAGCCGCTCTGAGACATCCTTGACCCTTGCACCAGGGAGGCAACACACCATCCTGGAGTCTCGTTTGCGGCCGCAGAAACACCTATCTATTCCCCTTACAATAGAATCTCCTATTACTATAGCTCTACCCCTCTTTTTCCTCCCGTCCTATGCAGCAGAGCCACCCCTGGCACCAGGAAGTTGGCTGCTGCTGCCTTCCTCTGATAAGCCATCCCCCCCAACAGTACTCAAAGTGGTGTATCTGTTTGAGAGGGGGATGTCCACAGGGGACCCCTGCACTACCTGCCTGCGCCTAGTACTCTGCCTGTTGGTCACCCCTTCCCTTTCTGCCTGTCCAACCTCTACCTGCGGTGTGTCCAACTCCCTAAACGTGCTATTCACGACGTCCTCAGTATCGCGAACGCTCCAGTATGCATCCAATCGCAGCTCCAGCGCCGCAATGCGGTCTGTCAGTAGCTGCAGCTGGATACACTTCCTGCACATGTAGTTGTCAGGGACACAGGAAGTGTCCCTGAGTTCCCACATAGCGCAGGAGGAGCATACCACGTGGCCGGGCTGTCCTGTCATGACTTACCCTTTAATTAATTGAAATTAAATTAAATGAAATCAATCCCAGCAATTACACTACAGTTAACTGGTTTACCAATGGTCCCCGCTACACCAGAGAGACCTTAGCAACTATAAACCACAGAGTTAAAGTTTAAAAAGAGAGAAATACTCACCAACCAATCACTTACCTGCTTTCTGGTGACGTCACACTTCGATTACTTTTTACTTCTCTCCCTCCCTCTGAGCTCGGAGACTGCAGATTAGTATGCCTACCTGGTCTCTGGCGCTTTTATCCCGCCTCTCGGCCCTCGTTCCTCGCAGGTTCGCACTGCTGCCACCGCCGCTGCTGCTGTGGGGCCTACCTGGTCTTTGGCGCTTTTATCCCACCTCTCGGCCCTCGTAGGTCCGCACTGCCGCTGCCACCGCTGCTGCTGTGGGGCCTACCTGGTCTCTGGCGCTTTTATCCCGCCTCTCGGCCCTCGTTCCTCGCAGGTCCGCACTGCCGCCGCCGCCACTGCTGCTGTGCAGCCTACCTGGTCTCTGGTGCTTTTATCCCGCCTCTCGGCCCTCATTCCTCGCAGGTCCGCACTGCTGCTGCCGCTGCTGCTGTGGAGCCTACCTGGTCTCTGGTGTTTTTATCCCGCCTCTCGGCTCTCGTTCCTCGCAGGTCCACACTGCCGCCGCCACCGCTGCTGCTTTCCTGCCCGCTGTTAATCTTTGCGATTTTGCCGGATGTCCCGCCTCCAAACCCGCCCCCTGAGCGCCGGCAAAATTCTGGCCAGGATGTCAGCGGAGAATTAACCTTTCAGTGTTCACGAAGCAGATGAATCGGCCATTCCGAGTTTCAAATTGTATTAGACAGAATTACACAGAATTTACAGCACAGAAATAGACCATTCAGCCCAACTGGTCCATGCCGGTGTTTATGCTCCACACGAGCCTCCTCCCACCCCTCTTCATCTCACCCCATCAACATTTCCTTCTATTCCTTTCTCCCTCATGTGTTTATCTCGCTTCCCCTTAAATGTATCTATGCTATTCACCTCAACTACTCCTTGTGGTAGTGAGTTCCACATTCTAACCACTCTCTGGGTAAAGAAGTTTTTTTCCTGAATTCCCTATTGTATTTATTAGTGACTATCTTATATTTATGGCCCCTAGTTTTGGTCTCCCCCACAAGTGGAAACATCTTCTCTACGTCTACCCTATCAAACCCCTTCATAATTTTAAAGACCTCTATCAGGTCAGCCTTTGGTCTTCTCTTTTCTAGCGAAAAGAGCTCCAGCCTGTTCATTCTGTCCTGACAGGTATAATCTCTCAGTTCTGGTATCATTCTAGTAAATCTTTTTTTTCCAACTCCTGCAGTGCCTCTATATCCTATTACTGTTGCATCCTCAATGAACACAGCAAGTTGTTAAAGTTACTTAAAAGTACCGAGTGCCATTAATTAGTACTAATGATGAAAATGGAGTTCCTGCTGGCATTTGCATTTCATGTTATTAATACAGCTGGCATTTTTCTGGCCATCGTTCAAAGGACTATGATTCATCTTGTCATTTTCCAGTCCTGTCAAATACCAGGGCTTCAAAATATTTAAGTATTCCTCCTGAATACACTGAATATGAATATTGGCACATGACGAGGACGGAACCTGAGGATCTTTCATCAGTATGGCTCAGTCCCACACTTGGGCAGTGTATATACCAACTCAGCCATTAGAGTTGCCCCCGCTCTTCCTTTTTTAATCTACTTTAGATTGACAGTAAAAGAGAGAGCTTTTAGCACATGGTTTGTACTGAGAAGCTAATTGGTCACACAGAATGTACAGCACAGAAACCGGCCGTTCGGCCCAACTAGTCTGTGCCGGTATTTATGTTCCGCACGAGCCTCCTCCCACCCTTACGTAGTCCCGCCCTATCAACCTATCCTGCTAAAGGTTACGTCACAAAGTGCTAATACTTGTAAAGGGCCAAATTCACTGCAATCCTTACAGCAAAGATTTCCTACATTACAACAGTGACTACGCTTCAAAAGTGCTTCATTGGCTGTAAAGTGCTTTGGAACGATCTGAGTTTGCGAAAGGTGCTATATAAATGCAAGTCTTTCTTTTCAATAAAAAAATAACAAGGAGTTGCTGTTTAAAAATTGTAGTTCCCTTTTATTCAGAACCCAATTTAAAACGGCAGTTGTGCCAAACATTTATATTCTTTACAAAGTGGCACAATGAGAATACCTTCAGAATTTTAAATATGCCTGTTTTGGCGTGGGTTTTTATGTGACTCCATAGCTCATTTCGTTGTCCATTCAGTGTGTGGAAAAGTAATTAGTTGTCTCATGTTTATTAAATGACTGTAGAAATAGCGTTGTATTTTCATTCATTCTCCTCATTACCTATTGCATGAGGTCATTTGCAATATATAAATGATTGCTCTGCAAATTATTTGTAATAATACAATAAGTGGAATTGGAGCTGCACTCAACACATTGTACTGCACAGGAAGGTAAGGATTATTACTGCTGGGTCAATTGTTAATTTAAATCTGAGATTGATAGATTTCTGTTAACCAAAGGTATGAGGGGATATGGGGCAAAGGCGGGTATATGGAGTTAGGTCACAGATCAGCCATGATCTCATTGAATGGCAAAACAGGCTCGAGGGACTGAATGGCCTCCTCCTGTTCCTCTGTACCTATGCTTTCACGTGGATATGTAGACTCAAACATCCCAGTTTATTAACATTTAAACAGTTGAAAATAAAATTACAAAGAATTTACAGCGCAGAAACAGGCTATTTGGCCCAACTGGTCTATGCCAGTGTTTTATGCTCCACACGAGTCTCCTCCCACTCTACTTCACCTCACCCTATCAGCATGACTTTCCAATGGTAACATAGTAACTTGCAACAAGAGTACAAATAGCATCATCTGCAAATGTTTCAGAACAAGCGGTTAATCAAACATCAAATAGAAGAGTTTGCCTGCCGTGTAAAACACATCGGGGGAGAAATTCAGTATCGCCCCGTTTGGGGCGCAATTATCGGCTGGGTACAAAATTTAGCGCCTGGCGCTAATTATCGCCTCCGACTGCAAACTTGGCTTCTATCGCCCCTGGAGGTGATTGGAGCGCTAAATCAGGCACTACACACCTCTCTTAAGGCGCTAACACCAAGGAGCGAGGCGCTAACTCAGAGCGCTGACGAAGCTCATGTGATGTTAGTCAGCAATGGAACACAGACACACTGGCACCGGCCAGTTCTTAAAGGGGAGGGTCGATCTTGCTCTCCATCCACACCCTGCTCATTGCAGCCTTGAATCTCGGCCTGGAGAGACCTGTACATCAATTCTGCTGGAAAGAACAATGGAGAGGCCCAGGGAAAGATGTCAGAGTGCAGCCCCCGTAGCCTCTTCTAAATTGATGCAAGGAAGATCAAATCAAAATGAACCTGCAAAGTGCTGCTCAGTACCCAAGACTCCTCAACACAGCGTTGAACATCTCCAGAAGTCTCTCTCTCTCACTCAGAATGCGTGGTGCAAAAATGTCATCGAAAAAAAAGGCAGGAACCGGTCGCCTTTAAATAGCGCTTCCCCAGTCCCTTTCTGACTGCAAAATGCTCCCCTCAACCTGTCGTTGCTAGCAGCAGGCGGTAAGGCAGGGGGTGCCACTCAATATCCGGTCCGGGGTGCTACCTCGACTGACGTCACGATCTGTGGGCGCAGGAGATCGTGGCGGTAGTGTTTAGCGCCACCGCAAAATGTCTGGTCAATTTCGCGAGCGGTGCAAACATCGCCACACCCGGGCGCTAGTTGCTTTGCACCCCATTAGCGCCCTCTTAAGGCACTAATGGGAGGCGCAAACCAACCGAATTTTTTCCCCCATCCAGTCTTTTCTTAACTGTGATTCACTCAGTACACTGCAATGTACCAAAGATGCCTCTAACCGCTTCCTGGTATGGCAGGAAATGGACCCTTGTAGTTCATCATTCTACAGGCAGTAAAATGAGGGAAACCGCCTGGATCGGAGATACCTGCCGTTCCATGGTGAAGTGCACCACTGCATCACTCGGTTTGTGATTGTACAGCATTGCTATGGATGGTGAAAGTGGATAAACATTTAAATTCCTTCCCCCACCACCAACCAACACACCCCCCACCACCCCACAAGACACTAAACCAAGGCCCCCATCTGCCCTCTCAGATAGGTGTAAAAGATCCCATGGCAATAATTCAAAGAAGAGCAGGGAAGTTCTCCCCGGTGTCCTGGCCAGTATTTACCTCTTAACTAACATCACTAAAACAGATGATCTAGTCATTATCACATTGCTGTTTGTTGGAGCTTGCTGTGCGCAAATTGGCTGCCGCGTTTCCTACATTACAACAATGACTCCACTCTTTTTCTCCCTCCACCCCCACTCCCCCCAATGAGCATCTGATATCTGGAATAGACACCTGAAGGAATTAATGTTGTTGACTAACTCCTTCAGGTAAGAGCTGGGTCAGTATATGCAGATTATGGGGACAAGTGTAGGTGTAGATAATCAATTCTCTGTGGATGATGGCAGTTCCAGTGTTGCAGAGATAATCAGGGGATGCAGCAGACCAGATTCTAGTGGTACTGATAGATAAACAAGGGTTGCCAACCCTCTGGGATTGTCCTGGAGTCCCCGGGAATCAAAGATTAATCTCCAGGGCACTGCTGTGAGCAAACCAGGAGAAAAATCAAAGGGGCAATAAAAAAAAACTCTTTCAACACTTTTGTTTATTAGTTATCAAAATATTGGCCATGGGGGAGAAAAGGCTGTTTGACGGACAGTCAAGAATTATCCAATCGGGTAACGAAGAGTCTGTTCGCTTTCCAATTGGCCGTAGAAAGGCGGGTCGTTGCAAGGGCAGACCTATCAGGCGACCAATGGCAGGAGTGTGGGGGCGGGGCAGTTGGAGGCGGGCAGTCATGTGATGGAACTTCCAGGAATACGTACAACCAGCGTTAGCAACCCTACTGTACACGGATAGATCATCTGAAGTTTCAGTCCATAATCGTGCCGCATATACACATGGTCTGCGCAAGGAATTGAGTTGGGTGAACATTGATGGTCTTGTTTTGTGCCTTCTTTTGTGGGTTCATCAAAACTTCCCACTTGAAAGCCCTGAGTTAGTCCCGCAAAGTTTAGGTCTCAGCGTACACAATTATGCTTTATTCTTCTATCATTTTGCAGATTACTGTCTTCAGAATGGGATCAGAGGGACATCAGGACATTGACTTAGCCATTCTAACAGCACTCCTGAAAGGTAACAGTTTCCTCCACTCTATGGTATCTCAACAGATCTGCTGAATTATTTCCTTCCTGCTGATGTGCTTCTGCCTCCCTATCTCCGTAACCTCCTCCAGCCCTACAACCTTCTGAGATCTCTGCGCTCCTCCAATTCTGGCCACTTGTGCATCCCTGATTTTAATCGCTCCACCATTGGCAGCCGTGCCTTCAGCTGCCTGGGCCCTAAGCTCTGGAATTCCCTCCCTAAACCTCTCTGCCTCGCTCCTTAAATCCTATCTCTTTGACCAAGCTTTTAGTCACCTGTCCTAATATCTCCTTATGTGGCTCGGTGTCAAATTTTGTTTGATAATCGCTCCTGTGAAGCCCCTTGGGACATTTGATTACATTTAAGGGGCTATATAAATGGCAGTTGTGTTGTTGTGTAGCTCACTAATGCTTAACTCCCTAAGTCACAGATAGGAGAGAACAGTAAAAGTGAGTAGTATCTATTCTGTTGTTGTTGTTGTTAGTATCTATTGATATTTGCCATAAGTCACTTCTTTCATCCTATCACCCTGCAGTTATTTTTAAAGCTGCTGTCAATCAACTCATTTCCCTTCGTTATTCTAACTGCTGCCTTGAAAAGTGGTGTTTTTGCTAAAAATTTAATCCATTGAGCGTAGCAGATTAATCTTTCATAGACTGTGGTAGTACCTTCATATTATCTGTGAAATATTAGCAATCGAACATTTAATCAGTCATAAGCCTCTTATCTGGTCAGCACATGCTGCATATTGTATAATATTCATCAACAGAGTTGAAAGATTTCTGTGAGAGGATGTGGTGGTGGATTAACTAATATGTTTCATAGTTCCCTCATGTACATCCAAAAATAATTTGGATACGATCAATTGCGTGCGTTTGAACTCATGCGGTGTGATTTAAACATGTTAACACCTTCACTAAAGCAGCGGCCATTCCATACATGAGTGTAAACGTGTTCACTACTAATATCATGCGGTCTCAAGTTGTCTTAGAAGTTAATGTTACACCGTGGTGAGACTTGACTTTGGTTTACACTCCAGCTCTGGCTTCAAGTCTAATCCTGATTACGTAATAGGGTAGACGTAGAGAAAATGTTTCCACTTGCGAGGAGTCCAAAACTTGGGGTCATAAACAATGTTCCCTGTGAGCTGCACTTTGTTCGGCGCGGCCTGTTTCTTTTAATATGCGGTCCCTTTAAATTTCAGCACATGCGCGGTATTTACAGTGTAAAAGGCGGTGAGCGGCCTGTGCGGGACCTTTGAGATTACTGCGCGGCCGCGCACCTTAGTGGGAATATTGGTCATAAATATAAGGTAGTCGCCAATAAATCCAATAAGGAATTCAGGAAAAACTTATTTACCCAGAGTGGTGAGAATGTGGAACCTGCTACCACAGGGAGTGGTTGAGGCGAATAGTATAGATGCATTTAAGGGGAAGCTAGATAAGCATATGAGGGAGAAAGGAATAGAAGGATATGCTGTTAGGTTTAGATGAAGAGAGACGGGAGGAGGCTCGTGTGGAGCATAAATACCGGCACGGATCAGTTGGGCCAAATGGCCTGTTTCTGTGCTGTACATTCGATGTAACTGATGTTAGGCTGCATGTAGACCTGGTTTTCCTGAGTGCAAACGGCATTCAGGGCAACCCAATATTGCAGAGTAGACCCCAAACAGGCGTTCGGCCCCCTTATTTGAATATAGGGCCTGTTGATGACAAATTTCGAGCAGGATCCTAAAACAGATGCTAGGACCCGAATTTGCATATCTAAAGCTCCTGACGCACTGTGTCAGGCACGTGCTCTGTACATTCAAAAGTCGCAGGCCTCCAATTTGGCAACCGGGGTGGGGGGTTCCTGGGCGGCTGAGATCGGGCGCACAGAATCGCAACCCAAAATCATTCCCCTTGACACAAATTTTCCGCCACCCCAAAAAATGGGAGCAAGGAGAAGTGATTTCTCGCCAGCTACTGGTCACCATAAGCCTTGTGAAAATACAGCCCGCTGCTTGAACAGCTCCCACTGAACATTGGTATTTATTTTAAAGATGCACCGGCTGATTTCAGAAGGCACTCTAATTACCGCACGTTGTCTTTTGGCTTATTTACGCTGTAGTAATTGCTGATTTAAGAGCAAGCAGTTTACCTACAGAGTTGCTAACTGATTTCTCATCGTCGTAAACAAGCCTCTGGAGAATTACAATGGAAAGAATCTAAATAATTTTGCAATGAGCGCTTCCATGTTTAGAATGCAAAATTACAAGCCATCAGGTTACACTGAAAAATTACAGTTTCTCGGAGAGGCGCAATAAATGAGACTATTGAAGATGTCTCACCTAATTAACATCCTCTGGTATCATTCTGCTCTAAAATTACATACACAGGAATAACCACAAGGGAAACAAACAATGATTAAAAACACTTAACATGTACACTGAACTGAAATTTAGAAAGCATTCAGAAAACTCTAGTGGATGGAAGGGATCCACGTTTCACTGGGCTTGTTCACAACACTGATTTCGCACTTTCGAATGCGGGAGATTTTCCCCCAAATATTGACAGACTCCGAGGGACTCCGTTCCCTTCCTCACCTGTCATAACCTCTGAAAGACAGAGTCAAGACAAAACAGTTCCATTGTTACAGATAATGGGGCAGAATTTCCACTTTGGGCGCAATCGGTGATCCGGCCGCAAACTGTGCCCAAAATTGCACTCTTTTTGAGAAGTGTGTTTTTTTTCTCTCGAGTTTCCGTTCAAACTCATTTGCATATCACCGAATGTAAAATCTGCCATGAACCAATGCAATCGGGCAGCATTTAGAATGTTTTATTAAAATTTTGTTTGAAAAAATATTGCTTGATGTATTTAAGAGTGGTAACCTGGAGCAGTTTGATTAATAGAGCTGGAAATGGGCCTATCACAAAAAATAAGCTTATTTAATCAGAGAGCCCAGTCCACCACCTGTGAGTAACCCCATTTTAAACAACTGAGAATGACTTTAAGAAGCTCTACAGAACCATTTGCTAGTTACATTGGGGTACAGTAGTCAGTTTCTTAAATTTAAAAAAATTATATTTAAAAGCTTTTAAAAAGGTGCTTAAAGTGTCCTTGCACCTAAAGAAAACAGCTTAATTTTAAGAGCTTCCCGGAAGGCCCGCAAACAGACGCAATTAGTGGAAACTCGCCATGGTGATCCATTCGATCCGGGGGCGGGGCCAGCTTCCAGTGCGATGATTTTTAAACCAGAGCAAAGGATCGCAGAAACTCGATTTATGCTGGATGTAAATTGCACTTGAAATTCCTCGATCTTTTGTGCTGGTTTGGCCGAGTTCGGGCGAATTGCGTCGAAAAAGCCAGCACAACCGAGCGTAAACTCAGGGTTAATGGTTTGTTATCTGGTATGCAGCTACAGAAATATTGTGCTCGTGTGTCAACAAATCCAGAAATCTAATGACGGATAGACAAAAATCAGGGATCTGGAGATAGGATTGTAGGAGCAGGAGTCGGCCATTCAGCCTCTCGAGCCTGTTCTGCCATTCAATCAGATCATAATCTGCACCTCAACTCCATTTGCTCCATATCCCTTAAGACCTAACAAAAAACCTTAGAATCTCAGTTTTGAAAATTTCAATTGACCCCCCCCCCAGGCTCTACAGCTTTTTTGAGGGGAGGGAATTCCAGATTTCCACTGCCCTTTGTGTGAAGAAGTGCTTCCTGACATCACCCCTGAATGGCCTGGCTCTAATTTTGTTCTGTTTTCATTTTTTGATGGCTGAGTTCTTTTGCCATTAATATACTCAACGAATTGGAATTGAGCCAGTTTCATGAGCAAGGAGCAGCACTCCCTCAGTACTGTGCTGGAGCGCCAGCCTTGTTCTGGACTCCCCCCACCAGAGGAAATAGTTTCTCTCTATTTATCCTATCAATACCTTCAATCATCTTAAACATCTCAATTAGATCTAGAGAATCAGAGAATAGTACAGCACAAAAGGAGGCCATTCAGCCCATCGAGTCTGCACCGGCTCTTTCGAAGAGCAATCCAGTTAGTCCCACTCCCCGGCTCTTTCCCCAAAATCCCTGCATTTTTTTCTCTTTCAAGTATTTATCCAATTCCCTTTTGAAGGCTACTATTGAATCTGTATCAAGCACCCTATCAGGCAGTGCATTCCAAATCCTAACCACTCATTGCGTAAAAAGTTTTTCCTCATGTCGCCTCTGGTTCGTTTGTAAATCACCTTAAATCTGTGCCCTCTGGTTATTGACCCATCAGCTGCTGGAAACAGTTTCTCTATATTTACTCCATCTAAACCCTTCATGATTTTGATCATCTCTATCAAGTTTTGAACACCTCTATCAAATCTCCTCAGCCTTCTCTGTTCTAAGGAGAACAACCCCAGCTTCTCCAGTCTTTCTACATAATTGTAATCCCTCATCCCTGGAACCATTCTGCTCAAGGAATTACAAGCCTAGCCTGTGCAACCTGCTCAGTTTGTCCCAATTTGAGAACAATTAGTTCACAAATTCTATTATCTTTCAGAGCTGTTCTACTTTAATATAGGGCAGATTTAAAAAGGCAAAAGTGAGCCTTTCTCTTTTAAGCTTTGTAAGATGAGTATAGACAGTCTCAATCCAGTTTCGAGTAGCTATGGCAATCTCACTCAGATAGGGCACAGATTGGCCATGTGGGCCTTCTGAGGTAGACTCTATATCCTCTCCATCAGAAAGACCGCCTACTTTCACCTCCATAATATCACCCGTCTCTGCCCCGCCTCAGCTCATCTGCTGCCGAAACCCTCATCCATTGCTTTTATTACCTCCAGACTTGACTATTCCAATGTTCTCCTGGCTGGCCTCCCCTCTTCCATTCTTCTTAAATTTAAGCTCATCTAAAACTCTGCTGCCCATATCCTAACTCGCACCAAATCCCATTCTCCCATCACCCCTGTGCTCGCTGACCTACACTAGCTCCCAGTCCAGCAATGCCTCGATTTTAAAATTCTCATCCTTGTGTTCAAATCTTCTCCATGGCCTCGCCCCCTCCCTATCTCTGTAACCTCTTCCAGCCCTACAACCCTCCGAGATCTCAGCGTTTCTCCAATTCTGGTCTCTTGTGTATCCCTGATTTCCATCGCTCTTCAGTTGACGGCCGTGCCTTCAGCTGCCTAGGCCCTTAAAGCCCTGGAATTCTCTCCATAAACCTCTCTGTCTTTCCACCTCTCTCTCCTCCTTTAAGATGCTATTTAAAACCTGCCTCTCATCTGTTCTAATATTTCCTTATGTGGCCTAGTGTCAAAGTCTTGTCTGATTACGCTCCTGTGAAGCACCTTGGGACATTTTACTAAGTTAAAGGCGCTATATATGGCAGCTGATAAGGAGAAACGCTGAGAAAATTTGCAGCATGAGTGTACAACTAGTGACAAGGTGCCATTAATGCTTGTTTTTAATTTTTCCCTTTTTCTTTGTAAATAGGAGTCAACGCTTCGGCACCAGACCAGCTCAGTTTAGCTTTAGCCTGGAACAGAGTGGACATCGCTCGGAGTCAGATCTTTATCTATGGACAGCAGTGGCCGGTACAGTAGATGACTATTGTTTCGCATTTTGTTTTCTAAGCAGAACACCCACCGCCCTGAAGATGCACTACAAGTTTTACATTTTCACCACTTCATTATTTCTTAAATTATGCATATTTTCCAATTTTCTCTTCGATTCTTTTTAAGCTGGAGACATTTTCAATTGAAAGTTTTTTAGGCCTTCAATGCATACTTTGCAATTAAATCTATACTGTGCATGTGAGACAGGAAGAAACACTTCACTGCATCCACAAATATTATAGAAATGGATAGATACTCCAAGCCAGAGTAAGTAATGAAGCAACTGCAACTCATCGCCCTGACCCTGGTTGAGTGAGGGCATAACACTAACATGAGTGCAACTAAAGGGAGGAACTGGAGATTGGTCTAATGCAGGGGGGATGGGAATGAGTAGCTCAGTGATTTAAACCCAGCAGTTAGGTGTTGGCAATTGGCGAGATGTCTCTTGAAGTATTGAAAATACATCAAAGAGCAGGAGCACCTTAAAAGTCATGAGTCAACCAACTGAAGGGCCAGCACGGAGCAACTCACCAAGGCTTCATCGACAACACCTCCCAAACCCATGATCTCTACCACCTAGAAGGACAAGGGCTACAGGCACATGGGAACACCACCACCTCCAAGTTCTCCTCCAAGTCACACACCATCCTGACTTGGAAGTATATTGCCGATCCTTCATCGTCGCTGGGTCAAAATTCTGGAACTCCCTCCCTAACAGCACTGTGGGAGTACCTTCACCACACGGACTGCAGTGGTTCAAGAAGGCGGTTCACCACAACCTTCTCAAGGGCAATTAGGGATGGGCAATAAATGCTGGCCTTGCCAGCGATGCCCACATACCGTGAATGAATTTTTTAAAATTGGAGTAATCGAATATGAAGGTAACAAAAGCACGGGTAAGGGGGATGAAATAGACAGTATTGCAGAGAGGGTACAGAGTATGGAGTTTAGTTCAGGGTTAAACATGATGATGCGGTTGTACATGGGTTTTTTTTTCGGCCTGATCAAATGGGAGGGGGGAGAGATGGCATCAATGGCAAGGCTGCAAAGTTTACTGAAAATGAAGGCTTCAGTGTTCAGCTGAAGAAGTTGTTACCGATCCCAGACTTGATGTCGGTCAGGCAATGGAAGTACAAGTGGGGTTGGCAGAAGTGATAGAGAGTGAAGCCCCAATTTTAATCTAATACACCCGGCGGGAAAGAGGCAGTTTCAGGTCAAATGTCCATTTCACATCCATCCAATTTTACTCTGCATGTGTGCAGATATATGGAAGAGGGGAGGGGCCAAAAAAATCCAGAGGTGACAATACAGAGAGGGAAGATAGGCCATTGCTGGACACCTGCTGGCTGCTTTTGGACAGGTCAGGGTTGGAGACACACAAGGGAATTCCTAAGAAACTGGACAACAGAGAAGAAGCAATGGAGGATGATGGCATGGTCAACCATGGCAAGTGTAGTAGAGAGGTCAAGGAGACGAGGAGGAAATGTCACAGTCACAGAGGACTTCATTCATGACCTGGGCTAGGGCCGTTGCGATGCTGCGAGATGGGCAGAAGCCAAACTGGAGGACCTTGAATAGAGAGTAACACGAGTGATGGGCTCGGAGCCGGGAGAATACAACAAGCTCAATTACCTTCAAGAGAAAGGGAAAGTTAAAGATGGGCGATCGTTAGAGAGTCTCCAGGAAATACAGATTGATCTCCAGGACACTGTTGCGAGCAAAACACCCATGGAGAAACATCATTGTGTAATTTGTTTCACCTTTTTTGAACAGTTTTATTAGTTATAAAAATATTGTTGATTCGGATAAAGGTCATTTGATTGACAGTAAAGGATCAGCCACCAATGAGTCTATTCACTTACCAATTGGCCGTGGGAAAGTGGGGCGTCACAAGGTTGGACATGTCGGGCGACCAATGGCGGGAGTGTGTGTGGTGGGTGGGTGGGGGGTTGTTGGAGGCAGGAGGTCATGTGATGAAACCTCCAGGACTACGTCCAACCGGAGTTGGCAACCCTCGTTCTCACATATAAACAGCAGTCATCAATCCACCATCTGTCTCATACTGCTCCTTGTATCCAGTAGAATCTTTCCATTTAACTTTATTCCAATTCAGTTCTTTTCTTATATTTTTAATAATGGTACATAGTGCTTTTGTGTGTTTAATTTCAGCAGGGATGGAGACAACTCTACGTTTTCTTTTAAATTATTTTTGCAGCTTCTCTTACAGAAAGAAAAATTGTGGAACATTATTTACTGGTTAAATGGTGAAACTTTTATTTCCTGTTTCTTTGCCCTCTTCTTTAACTTCTAGTCTGGTTTAAGTTAGGAAGCATAGAATGATACAGCACAGAAGGAAGCCATTCGGCCCATCGTGCCTGTTCCGGCTCTGGTAAAGAGCTATCCAATTAGTCCCACTCACCCCCACCCCGCTCTTTCCCCATAGCCCTGCAAATTTTTCCTTTTCAAGTATTTATCCAATTCCATTTTGAAAGTTACTGTTGAATTTGCTTCCACCGCCCTTTCAGGCAGTGAATTCCCGATCATAAAATTTCTCCTCACCGCCCATCTCGCAGCATCGCAACGGCCCTAGCCCAGATCATGAATGAAGTCCTCTGTGACTATGACATTTCCTCCTCATCCTCCTTGACCTCTCTACAACACTTGCCATGGTTGACCATGCCATCATCCTCCATTGCTTCTTCTCGGTTGTCCAGTTCCTTAGGACTTCCCTTGTGTGTCTCCAACCCTGACCTGTTCTTTTGCCAATTAACTTAAATCTGTGTCCTCTGGTTACCGATCTTCCTCCCGGTGGAAATAGTTTCTCTTTATTTATTCTATCAAAACATTCTCTCTTTCTCTCTCTCTCTCTTTCCCTCTTTCTCTTTTCTAAAAATGGTGTGGTGGTAGCTTAGGAAACACCGCCCTCTACAGCTTGATATAGATTGTGTGCTCAGTACATTAAACAGTGGAAATTCTCTTGACACTGCTCCATGGCTGCTTTTAGCTGCTGATATGTTTGTTCATTGTAGGCAATAGATCGAGTCTGTCACAATTTGATAACAATATGACTCCAAACAGTGAGAGATTCCTAATATTGCTTTGGCACACAAATTACTTCAAGTCGACAACTCAGAAACAGGCCATTCGACCCAACTGGTCCGTGCCGGTGTTTATGCTCCACATGAGCCTCCTCCCACCCCTCTTCATTCTCACCCTATCAACATAACCTTCTATTCCTTTCTCCCTCATGTACTTATCTAGCTTCCCCTTAAATGCATCTACGCTATTTGCCTCAACCACTCCATATGGTAGCGAGTTCCACATTCTATCCACTCTCTGAGTAAAGAGGTTTTTCCTGAATTCCCAATTGGATTTATTACTGACTATCTTATATTTATGACCTCTAGTTTTGGTCTTCCCCACAAGTAGGAACATTTTCTCTACGTCTACCCTATTAAACACCTTCAAAATTTTAAAGGCCTCCCTCAGTCTTCTCTTTTCGAGAGTAAAAGAACCCCAGCCTGTTTAGTTTTTCCTGATAGGTATAAGGAATTGGAATTCTGCATCAAACCCATTGAAAGTAATGTACCTACAACAATAACAACAACAACTTACATTTATACAGCACCTTTAACATAGTAAAACGTCCCAAAGCACGTCACAGGAGTGTTACCGGGCAAGAATTTGACACCGAGCCACATAGGAGTTATTAGGGCAGATGACCAAAAGCTTGGTCAAAGAGGTAGGTTTTAAGGAGTGTCTTAAAGGAGGAGAGAGAGGTGGAGAGGTTTTAGGAGGGAATTCCAGTTCCACTGGAACCTAATTTTGTTCCAATGCTAAGACACTCCCCTGGATTACTGTCGAAAAGCAGTTCTGAGGGAATTGATGTGTCTGTATTTTTAAGCAGCGGAGCCTTGCATGCAACACTGTTTACTTACATGTCAAAAATGTAGTGCAGACACGAGTGAGGGACGCAGGTCAGTGATCAGATGTGTTGCACCCTGGGCTAACAGATCATGGCCCCCTCCCTATCCTTGACCTCATCGAGTGGCAAATTCCTGATTCCGCCTGTGGCGT
Organism: Somniosus microcephalus; assembly: GCF_052327205.1. Taxonomy (NCBI): domain Eukaryota; kingdom Metazoa; phylum Chordata; class Chondrichthyes; order Squaliformes; family Somniosidae; genus Somniosus; species Somniosus microcephalus. The sequence goes on along the minus strand of NC_140987.1, from coordinate 255,942,237 downwards.
CAGGAGAATATGCTGAGCCAGGGCCTGATGCAGATGCATGGAAAGCGTGAGAGAATCTGACAGCTAATTCCCTCTCCCTCCTTCCTCACCACCCATCACCTCACTGAGCGCCAGCATTGCTTTTCCGCATTGTCACAGAATCGGTCTTTGGACACCAATGAGAACAGGTTTCTGCGCTGTACCTAAACAGACCAGATATGTGTCTAAAGAAAGCTGACCTTAAATAAATTAACTTGCCTATTTCTCTCAATCTCTCTCTCTCTCTCTCCTTCTCATTATCTCTCTTTCTCTTTCTCAATCTATATTTCTCTCATTCTCTCTCTTTCTCTCTCAATCTTTCTCTCTCTCAGTCTCTCTCTCTCTTTCACTCTCTCTTTCTCTCTCTCCATCTCTCTCTTTCTCATTATCTCTCTTTCTCTTTCTCAATCTATATTTCTCTCATTCTCTCTCTTTCTCTCTCAATCTTTCTCTCTCAATCTCTCTCTCTCTTTCACTCTCTCTATTTCTCTCTCTCCATCTCTCTCTTTCGCAATATCGCACTTTCTCTCTCAATCTATCTTTCTCTCATTCTCTTTCTTTCTCAATCTTTCTCTCAATCTCTCTCTCATTTCCAGTGGCAATATTGGCAGATACCAGGGACCAATGGACAAATCCCTTCCGTCAAACTAATAAGAGAACAGAAATGTCACAGATGATAGCAGCAAAGGAGCTCTGCGCAGAATGAGGATTCTGCCCACAGATGACCTCACACTGCTGTGTGTAGCCTTAAATTAATACCATTGATATATTAAAATCCAGTTGAAGGCTCCACTTCCCATCACTACCAGAAATGAAAGAATGAGAGGAAGACATGATGGTCTAGAAATGGGGTTGTGTAGCGCCCGTTTTTCAAACACTACGCGACCTCAAGGCCCCAAATGGTGGGCAGGATAGTTCTAAAAAAGGAAACAAAGAACTTGTATTTCTATCGCACCTTTCACGACCACCGGACGTCCCAAAGCGCTTTACAGCCAATGAAGTACTTTTGAAGTGTAGTCACTGTTGTAATGTAGGAAATGCAGCAGCCAATTTGCACTCAGCAAGCTCCCACAATCAGCAATGTGATAATGACCGGATAATCTGATTTAGTGATGTCGATTGAGGGATAAGTATTGGCCAGGACACCGGGGGGAGAACTCCCCTGCTCTTCTTCGAAATAGTGGTGACGGGATCTTTTACCTCCACCTGAGGGCAGACAGGTCCTCGGTTTAACGTCTCATCTGAAAGACGGCACCTCTGACAGTGCAGCACTCCCTCAGTACTGGCACTAGAAGTGTCAGCCTAGATTTTTGTGCTCAAGTCTCTGGAGTGGGACTTGAACCCACAGCCTTCTGACTCAAAGGGGAGTGTGGTACCCACTGAGCCACAACTGACAGTGCACTGCATGCCATATTGGGTAAGGACAAACAAGAGGCGCCCTTTACCCACACCTGAAGCAGGCGTTAGGCTATTGCATATGCAAATAAGGGGCCTATTGCCTCTTAGAAGGTTATGTTAATAGGATGAGATGAAGTAAATACAGTGGGACAGGGCTTGTGTGGAGCATAAACACCAGTTGGACCGAATGGCCTGTTCCTGTGCTGTAAATTCTACGTAATTGTATGTAATACAGCAGAGGTATGACTCAGGGGAGTAGTTAATAGAATTTAATTTCGTAGAAGGTTACAGAACAACTCTTTACAAAGCAAGTAAAATGTATATAACCCAGCTTGAAGTGGTGGGAACATCTGGTCAGAGAGTAATTGCAGCCTCAGTCAGGCATTGTGAATAGGAGTTGCCAAACCTCCAGGATTATCCTGGAGTCTCCAGGATTAAAGTTTAATCTCCAGGACACTGCTTATAGCAACCCTGGAGAAAACTCATAGGGGGCGTGAAAAAAGCATGTCTTTTTGTTCCATTTTCTTTGAACGCTTTTGTTTATTAAAAATATTGGAGAATCATCCAATGGGGTAACCAAAAGAACAACAGTGTAGTGGCGCTTCATAATTTCCAAACATGCAGCCACTGAGCTTTGAGGCTTTTAACAATGAGTAGACGCATGTCGAAATAAAATGTTCCAAAACGTAACTTTGTCGTTAAACTGTTTACTGTAACACCTTACAAACAGAATTACAAAGCCGAACACGGTCAAAAACTGTATTGCTCCAGCCCTCAAAGCCTTTACCTTCTCTCCAGCCTCGTGGAGCTTGAACTGTAAAATGGCTGGATACCATGTGACAAGCTTAAGGACTGTACCATTATAGCAAGAATAAAGGGGGTGTCTCAGACTATACTACTGGAACAAGAAAATAGGGGGTTTCTCAATACAATAGGTCAGTCAGGTAAATTAACTATTATACTATTTAACCAATATTTTAAAGTATTTTCTTTCTTAAACTTTCATGACTCTTACATTCTGGCCCCTAATTGACTAGGCACATGAAGCATATCAATTACTCAAACATTTTTAAGAGTCATAAACTAATGAGTTCAACATATTTACAATATAAATGTCCACTTTTTTCTGTTCAGGAACCTTTCACACTGCTTCTTGTAGCAGGCAGAGCTTTGTGATCGGTCTTTCCAGGGTCGTGTAACCGCCTGCAAACAATGCAATCAGAGAGTATTTTTCTTATTACAGAATTAGCTCCTGGAATCCAGTATCTTTGTCTTAGCTTCGCAAGCACGTGGTTCCTCCCACTGTGTCCAATACTCTGGTGTATATGCTGAAGAATGAGAGTAGCAACCCGGAGGTCCTTAGAAAGGATAGCAGGATGCTTGGCCTCCTCTGGCATAGCAGATTTGTTTAGTCGCCCTCCCACCCTCAGTACTCCATCTTGCAGTGTAGGGTCCAGCTTGTAGATATGACTACCTTTCTTGATTGGAGTATTTCGCTGTAAAGCTTCGATTTCTTCTGGATATCTTTGTCTTTGACTGAAGCAAACTATCTCCATCTCAGCCTTGGCCAAATCCTCCACGGTCAATGAATTCTTACCCAATGTGGTCTTGTGCTGATGCATATATTGCTGTAGAAGCATTCTCTGCTTATCAGGGTTACTTTCAGACTGATGGATAGTGGCTCGATACTCTTTTCTCTTACCGCTCAGGTGTAGCAGCAACTCTTTCAACCTTAGAAACCATGCAACTGCTTTCCTCAACTGGTGCCATCCTGAGAAATGGTTAACAAGCTTGTTCACTGTGTCAAAGTTCTCTTTCATAGTTATGAGATTTGCTGTGACTGATCTCTTGACTTCGACGTCGTCTTCAGCAATCTGACTTGGCATATCTGGTCTTTCTGGCCATGATCTCTCTGTTTCCAGCAGATAACTTAGGCCTTGTATCCAAGTTTCACTCCTCATGAAGTTTTCAGCCTTCAATCCCCGTGAGGCTTGATCTGCTGGGTTTAATGAGGTGTTTACATACCTCCATTGAGATGGTTGTGTAGCTTCTCTAATGGATGAGATTCTGTTTGCTACGAAGGTCTTGAAGTGTATCTTCTCATTCTCTATATACTTCAGCACCATCGTGCTATCCGTCCAGAAGACAGATTCTTCTAATGGGAGCTGTAACTCTTTCCGCATCACCTGGTCAACTTTAACTGCAACAACTGCTGCCGTCAACTCCAGTCTCGGGATGGTGACCTGCTTCAGCGGAGCCACCCTGGATTTCCCCATGAGGAAGGCACAATGTTTCTGGCCCTGTTGATTTGTCAGCAAGAGGTAAGTAGCCGTGCCATAGCCGTCCTCACTGGCGTCCGAGAAATGATGTAGTTGAGCTGTCTTTGTAACTCCAAAACTCACAGGCTTGATGCATCTACTGACGTTGAAGCTAGAAAGTTGTTGCAAATCTGTCAACCATCTGAGCCATCTCTGAGCTTGACCTTCTGGGATATCTTCATCCCATCCTCTCTTGTCTCGACACAACTCTCGTAGGATCAGCTTCACCGGCAGAATGAGTGGTGCCAGAAATCCAAGAGGGTCATAGATGGAACTGACCACGGAGAGAATCCCTCGTCTTGTGGATGGTCTTTCGTTCACCATTATTCTGAAGTTGAACGTGTCTGACTCAATGCACCATTGTACACCAAGAGCTCTCTCGATAGGAAGGACATCGTGGCTCAGGTCCAGATCTTTGACTTCAGTGGCTCTTTCCTTTTCTGGGATAGAAGCTAGAACTGCTCTGCTGTTGCTTATCCACTTAGTCAGATGGAATCCTCCATTCGAACACAGAGTTCTAAGGTCTCTTGACAGTGCAATGGCATCATCTTCTGTTGACACGGACTTCAGACAGTAATCGACATAAAAGTTTCTGAAGATTGTCTCCACAGCCTCTGATGGTGCTTTGCCTTTGCCATCTTCTGCAGTTTTTCTGAGAGCGTAGCTTGCACAGCTGGGAGATGATGTGGCTCCGAACAAGTGTACAGCCATTCTACATTCCACCATAGCTTGACTAACGTCGCCATCTGGCCACCAAAGGAAACGCAGAAGATCAGTATCTTCATCAGGGATTCTGACTTGGTAGAACATTAATTCTATGTCTGCCATCATGGCAACGAGCTCTTGTCTAAACCTCGTCAAGACGCCAATGAGGGTATTAGTCAGATCAGGACCTTGAAGCAGCTGGTCATTCAGTGAAGTTCCTCTGAATGAGGTGGCGCAGTCAAACACTACATGGATCTTTTTCTTCTTTGGGTGATACACACCGTGATGAGGAATGTACCAGACCCTTCCATCATCTCTGTTCAACTGTTCCTCGGGCACTTTTACAGCATAGCCTTTCGCTATGATGTTTCTCATGAAGCCTTTGTAGTCTTCGTGAAAGTCGGGGTTCTTGTTCAGCTTTCTCTTTAGACTGATGGCGGGCTGCTCTGCTATGCAGCGATTGTTCAGCATCTTCGCGGTCTGTCTTCTCAGTGGCAAACCAATGTGATAGTGGCCATCAATGAACTGTGTAGACCTTGTCATCAAATCCATGAACTGATGGTCTTCTTGTGACATCTCTGTCTTTTCCTCACAGCTGCGTTCTGAAAAGTCTGCGTTGAACTGCTGTATCAACAGCTCTTCAATGCTTGCGCTAGAGATACAATTAACTGTTACATTTTGTCGTTGCTCCTTGTTTGACTTGTTGCCATCATCTCTCCTTACCAGTCCATTGACTACCCATCCAAGGGCTGTCCTGACTGCGTAGGGTCCGTCATCCTTGCTGTTTATCACCTGCCATGGCTCCATAGTTTTGTAGGCATTGGTTCCAATTAATAGGCCAATTTCTGCTTCAATATATGGGAGACGCACCTTTTCCAGGTAAGGCCATCTCTCCACATCCTTCTGCAGGGCTAAGTTCCCTATTCTAACAGGAATCTCCCTCTGTGTGAAAACATTAGGCAGGTCTATGAAGTCCTTCTCTTCAAGTCCACACACTTCTAAGTCTGACAGGATATAACTTTGCATTGACTTCTCATGACCCATGGTGCGTAATAGGATTTCTGTTCTTCTGCCTCTAACGTTCAGCTGTCGCATGAGTGATTCTGTGCAGAACGTTGCTGAACTACCTGGATCCATGAAAGCGTAAGTCTCCACAAACTTCTCACTCCTCTTAGACTTGATCTTTACAGGTACGATGGCAAGAATACAATCACTGTCACCGGCCCCAGTGAATCCACAAGTCTCTGGTTCTAGCGACACCAGAGCACTTGAAACAACCTTCTCGTCGGTATTGTTTTCTTCACTCTTCTTAGAGACTTGTTCTTCTTTGTGGATATGCAGCAGACTGGGATGTTTCTGAGTGCACTCTCTGCATGTTGTTCTTTGCTTACAGTTTCTACTCCAGTGCCCCTGAGAGAGACATCCAAAACATAGGCCATTGTACTTCAGAAATTCGATTCTGTCTTTATGTGGCTGTGCTTTGATGTCACTGCAGAAATCCAATGTATGATTCTTCTGGCAGAATAAACATGGCTTCTGAAAGGCATTAGCAGGCGTCACTGTGCTGCTCTTTTTGGGAGATGAGTTCTGAGACTTTTCTTCCCCAGCCTGAGTGACGATAGTTGCAAAGCTGCTTCCCCTGGAACCACCTTTCCCGAGAGTCTTTGATTCAGCAGGCTTGGCTTTCACTCTTCCATCAGTAGTCGGGCTGACATCCTGGATGTTTCCAAACAATGGGTCCCTAGCAATTTTAGCCTGTTTGTCTATGAAATTCACTAAGTCTGCAAACCTGGCTCTACTTTTCCATCTCTCCATTATCTCAAAGGCTGTTCTTCTCCATTGTTCTCTCATCCTGTAAGGAAGCTTAGAGATGATGATTCTCATAGTCGTAGGATTCTCCATCTCTTCCATGAATTCAACATCCTCCATGGTGTTGCGACATCCTATGAGAAAAAGAACATATGTGTTCAGTGCCTCCCCGTCCTCCGATCTGACCTGTGGCCACTTGGTAGCCTTTTCAATATATGCAGTGGCTATCTTCAGCTCGTTACCATAGTGCTCCTGCAGCAACTTCCTGGCTTCTATGTATCCCCGGTCCAGTCTCATGTGTTCACAGCTTCTGACCAGGTCTTGTGGTTTACCACTGGTGTACTGTCCCAGGTAGTACAACTTATCACTGCTGCTCTCTGTTTTGGAGTCAATGGCTTGTTCGAAGGATCTGATGAAGGGCTTATACTTGAGTGGGTCGCCTTGGAACACTGGTATGTCTCTTTGAGGGAGTCGAAACAGATTCTGTTGTTTTACAAGCATCTCTGTAATTTCGTTCTGACGTTGCATCACTCGGTATAGGCTTCTCTCTCTGTCTTCAGGCCTCTGGTGGTCATCAGCAGGGTCTAGTCTAGACCGTCTGACGTCTGGGGTAGCATCACGTGCTCCTGTTAGTGGAGAGGCCTCTCTTCCACGCTGTAATGCCAGGAGATGGCCTTCAGATTCTCTTTTAACTCTTGAAGGTGCCCTGGATCCAACTCTGTGTGACAACATTGACTGGCAGTATTCGTTCATGCCATCCTGTGAGCCTTCATAATCTTCATACACACTCAACTTGGCATCTGAGACCGCAATAGCTGTTTTTAGCTCCAGCTGTTCTTTCTTTGCCTGCTGTTGGGCCTGCAGTTGGGCCTCTTGGGCCTGTTGGGCCTGCAGTTGGGCCTCTTCCCGTTCAAGAGTTTGCTTCTCCACTAAAGATGCTGCACGTGCCATCAACGCTGCCCGTTCAACCTCCTCTCTCATGCGTCGCGACGAGCATGTGGTAGAAGCGACTGACCTGTGTCCAGAAACAGAGCTACCTTCTTTTCGATTTTTGCTCAGTCTGGCTGAAGTCTCTGAAATGCTATCATCTGGTCCGACTTCATCGTCATCTTTATCTTTTTCTGCTGTATCAGCATCTTGACGAATCTTTAACATCCACTGTTCCGTGGCCTTGACATAGTCCTTAATGCTGGATGATTTAAAATCAAACCAGTTGTGCTGATCAGCGTTTCCCTCTTCTTCAGACAGAAGTTCTAATACATCTTCATTGAGTACATTAAATTCTTCATGCAACTTGGAGAAATCATAATGCATTATGTCTTCAACTTTCTTAATATTAGCATTATCTTCCATGAGACAATCAATTATCTTCATTTTTCCAGTTATCTGAGCTAATTTAGCCCTCCTTGCACCTATGCTTCTATGTAACTTCTCTTCCATTGCCTTTGGGGTGAGCTTTACTTCCCTCTTTTGGCCAACAATCCTTCAGGCCGGGGAAGCTCCTCACGGCTCCATAAGGCATCAGCCATTTTACCCGCAGCTCTTATTTAGCTTCTCAATAGAATGAACAAGGCAAGTAACAGTCACTGTACCTTCGCTTTCTTATATTGTCGTCTGGCTCCGTGACCATTCATGTATACGTTCGCCGACAATTCTGTCCTTTCCTTCTTAGGGAGCTAGTTTCTGACTAATGTAGTGGCGCTTCGTAATTTCCAAACATGCAGCCACTGAGCTTTGAGGCTTTTAACAACGAGTAGACGCGTGTCGAAATAAAACGTTCCAAAACGTAACTTTGTCTTTAAACTGTTTACTGTAACACCTTACAAACAGAACTACAAAGCAAAACACGTTTAAACGAACACGGTTAAAAACTGTATTGCTCCAGCCCTCAAAGCCTTTACCTTCTCTCCAGCCTCGTGGAGCTTGAACTGTAAAATGGCTGGATACCATGTGACAAGCTTAAGGACTGTACCATTATAGCAAGAATAAAGGGGGTGTCTCAGACTATACTACTGGAACAAGAAAATAGGGGGTTTCTCAATACAATAGGTCAGTCAGGTAAATTAACTGTATTATACTATTTAACCAATATTTTAAAGTATTTTCTTTCTTAAACTTTCATGACTCTTACAAACAGAAAATGCTGGAAAAACTCAGCAGGTCAGGCAACATCCGTGGAGAGAAATTTGAGTTGACGTTTTGGGTCGAACCCTTCTTCAAAACTGGAAAGGAAATAAAATAGATCGAAGGCAGGGCTGCGATCGGACAAAAGAAGTGAAAGAAACAAAAGAAGTAAAAGAGCTAGACGAGATGGTAATAGGCTGAGATTAGGTGTAAAGTGTACTGGCAGAATGAGAGACAGCTGCCATGTAGGAGAGAGAAAAAAAAGGAAAGTGGGAGGGAGGGAAAACCCAAAACAAAGGGGTGGAAAAAAATATAAGTAAAAATGTAATAGGGGCCGAGGTTATGATCTGAAATTGTTGAACTCCGGAAGGCTGCAAAGTGCCTAATTGGAAGATGAGGTGCTGTTCCTCGAGTTTACGTTGAGCTTCCGTGGAACAATGTATCATACAATTCTCCAGGATGTCCAACACAAGTTCTCAGAGAATAGAATACAACAGCTAAAACATCACAAAATTCCAGAATTAAGCAGATATTCTTTTCCTGACATTCTCACAGTTCCTCCTCCTCCTACAATCTGCAAGTTTTTACATCCAAGGTTGGTGCCACCTAACCGCTACTCCTAGATTTATCTTGTATTCTCTGCTACTCAAGTCTATCTTGGTGTTGTACTCCAATGTGGATTTTGGCCCCTTCCCCTGGATTTTGTAATTCTTAATATAAGTCTGGGTACTGTTGGGTTTATATACGATATTGCCATATATCCCTATTGCCCTTATGTGGGGTATTATAGGATATATTGTTATATATCCCTTACGTGGGGTATTATAGGATATTGTTTTACATCTTTGCCTTGAAGACAAGTTCAAGGATTAGGAAACCTTGAAACATCTGGTTAATACTCTTTTAGTCATGAGATAATAAGGCACAATCCCTCACATGCAGTGTATATGAGAAACGTAACATAAGAAACATAAGGAATAGGAGCAGGAGTAGGCCATTTGGCCCTTCGAGCCTGCCCCGCCATTTATTAAGATCATGGCTGATCTTCTACCTCATCTCCACTTTCCTGCACTATCCCCATATCCCTTGATTCCCTTAGTATTCAAAAATCTATCAATCTCTGTCTTGAATATACTCAACGACTGAGCCTCCACAGCCCTCTGGAGTAGAGAATTCCAAAGATTCACCACCCTCTGAGTGAAGAAATTTCTCCTCATCTCAGTCCTAATTGGCCGACCCCTTATTCTGAGACTTTGACCCCCTGGTTCTAGACTCGCCAGCCAGGGGAAACATCCTCCCTGCATCTACCCTGTCAAGCCCTGTAAGAATTTTGTATGTTTCAATGAGATCACCTCTCATTCTTCTAAACTCTAGAGAATATAGGCCTAGTCTACTCAATCTCTCCTCATAGGACAATCCCCCCATCCCAGGTACCAGTCTGGTGAACCTTTGTTGCAGTCCCTCTATGGCAGGTATATCCTTCCTTAGGAAAGGAGACCAAAACTGTACACAATACTACAGATGTGGTCACTCCAGGGCCCTATATAATTGCAGTAAGATGTCTTTACTCTTATACTCAAATCCTCTTGTAATAAAAGCAAACATACCATTTGCTTTCCTAATTGCTTGCTGTACTTGCAATGTTAACTTCCAGTGATTTGTGTACAAGGACACCCAGGTCCCTCTGAACACCAACATTTCCCAATCTCTCACCATTTAAAAAATACTCTGCTTTTCTATTTTTCCTACCAAAATGGATAACTTCACATTTCTCCACATTATATTCCATTTGCCATGTTCTTGCCCTTAGCCTGTCCATCTCCCCTTAAAGCCTCCTTGCATCCTCCTCACAATTTACGTTCCCACCCAGCTTTGTATCATCAGCAAATTTGGATATATTACATTTGGTCCCCTCATCCAAATCATTGATATAGATTGTGAATAGCTGAGGCCCAAGCACTGATCCTTGCGGTACCCCACTAGTTACAGCCTGCCAACCCGAAAATGACCCGTTTATTCCTACTCTCTGTTTTCTGTCCGTTAACCAATCCTCAATCCATGCTAGTATATTACCCCCAATCCCATGAGCCCTAATTTTGTTTAATAACCTCTTGTGTGGCACCTTATCGAATGCCTTCTAAAAATCCAAATACACCACATCCACTGGTTCCCCCTTATCTATTCTGCTAGTTACAACCTCAAAAAACTCCAACAGATTTGTCAAACACGATTTCCCTTTCATAAATCCGTATTGACTCTGCCCAATCCTATTATTATTTTCTATGTACCAATACGTACCAATCATAACATTATACTCACATATCATGGACTCCTCAGGAGATCAAAGGTGTGTTGCCTTGACTGCTTATGCTAGCCTCAGCACGGCCAGATCAGAAAGCACCCCCAGGAACTCCTGTGTCTCTGCCTTTATATGTTTAATTACGTCCTCCTAATGTAATGCCATTATGTCAACACGTTGTAACTACATCTGGCTAATCTCCCTTCAACCAGTCTGTGCAATAACATCTGTTTACTCACTAATGAGAAAGCTTGGGGATCAGTGATGGTCTTCCTCTCATCTCTTCCTACTACATTCCTAATGCAAGCCTATTGATACCAGATTACCTCCCTAGAATCACTTGTCTAATTTACTATAGGAACAGGAGGAGGCCATTTAGCCCCTCGAGCCTGTTCTGCCATTCATTGAGATCATGGCTGATCTGCGACCTAACTCCATGTACCCACCTTTGCCCCATATCCTTTAATACCTTTGGTTAACAGAAATCTATCAATCTCATTTAAAATTAACAATTGACCTAGCATCAACTGCCGTTTACGGAAGAGAGTTCCAAACTTCTACCACCCTTTGTGTGTAGAAGTGTTTCCTAACTTCACTCCTGAAAGGCCTGACTCTAATTTTTAGATTATGTCCCCTAGTCCTAGATTCCCCAACCAATGGAAATAGTTTCTCTCTATCTACCCTATCAGTTCCCCTTATTATCTTGAAAACTTCGATCAAATCACACCTTACTCTTCTGAATTCCAGGGAATACAACCCTAGTTTGTGTAATCTCTCCTCATACTTTAACCCTTAGAGCCCGGGTATTTTTCTAGTAAAACTACACTGCACTCCCTCCAAGGCCAATATATCTTTCCTAAGGTGTGGTGCCCAGAACTGAACACAGTACTCCAGGTGTGGTCTAACCAGGGCTTTGTATAGCTGCAGTATGACTTCTAACCCCTTCTATTCTAGTCCTCTAGATATAAAGGCCAGCATTCCATTAGCCTTTTTGATTATATACCTGCAACATTTCTTAATCTCTTCTCATGGATGGTTAAGAACATAAGAACATAAGTATTAGGAGCAGGAGTAGGCCATACAGCCCCTCAAGGCTACTCCACCATTCAATAAGATCATGGCTGATCTTCGACCTCAACTCCACTTTCCTGCCCAATCCCCATATCCCTTGATTCTCCTACATTCCAAAAATGTATCTACCGCAGCCTTGAATATACTCAACGACTCACCATTCTCAGCCCTCTGGGGTAGAGAATGCCAAAGATTCACAACCCTCTGAATGAAGAAATTCCTCCTCATCTCAGTCTTAAATGGCCAACCCCTTATCCTAAGTCTATGGCCCTTAGTTCTAGACTCTCCAGCCAGGGGAAACAGCCTCTCAGCATCTACCCTGTCAAGCCCTCTCAGAATCTTATGTTTCAATGAGATCATCTCTCATTCTTCTAAACTCCAGAGAGTATAGGCCCTATCTACTCAATCACTCCTCATAAGACATTACACGGTTAATGATGTAGGCCTAGAAATTGAGTGGGCTTAGCGCCCATTTTGCGGCGCTAGAGGGCATTGCGCTGGACTTACAGCCGGTTTTGAAATTGACTAGGGCCCAACATCGGCGTTACACCGGTAGCGCTGCGCCGGCACCGATGACGTCATCGGTGTGCGCAGCGTCCCGGTTGCCGTGGTGACGGGCCCCAGCGCCGAAATTCAGTTGCGGCCGCCTCGCCCGTGGCAGCTGCAACTAAGACTCTGGCAACAGAGTCTTACACGACTTTGCGCCGGCGCATAAAGGTGGAGCGGCGGCCGGCCGCTTTCCCGCCGGCCGCCTGCCCGCACCTCCCTCCCCGGACTCCCCCACCCCCCCCCCCCCGCGGAACAGATGCTTCTCGGCTGCGAGCCCGGCACTTCCCCGAGGTGCCGGGCTCATTTTTGTGGCGATTTAACCGGCCAGCGGGCGGGTGCAGGCAGCTCCTCCTTAACTGAAGGAGGAGGCCTGCACTTCCCGAGCCTGCCGTACCGCATCGGGCGCCGCAGCGCCGGAATAGCGCCGCAATGCGGCGCGTAGCGCCAGTTTTCAGGCGCAAACAGCCTTCAGTAGCGCCGGCAGCCGTTTGGGCGCGGCGCTACTGAATTTTTGGCGCGCACAGCGCGACTTAGCACCGGCGCTAAATTTCCGGCGTTAAGCCCCGGCGCAGCGCAAACTCAATTTCTAGGCCGTAATGTTTCCACTGCTCCTGGGCTGGCCTTGCATAGACAAACATATGGATATATATGTTTTAAAAGCTTATTATGGCTATTCTACCTGGTACACCTATACTTACAGGTAACATGGTGCAAAAATAAAGCCCCTAAAATGTTAGGCAGTGCTGTGGGTGCCATGTTTCCGTGGGATAGATTAGTAAACAATTTATATTAGGTGCAGACAAGCTGAATGAAACTGATGCTTTCAAGTACATAGCCCCTGTGTTTGGTTCTAATTGCTCTTGCATTTAGGTGGGCTCCCTTGAGCAGGCCATGCTCGATGCTCTGGTTCTGGACCGTGTTGACTTTGTGAAGTTGCTGATTGAGAACGGGGTGAGCATGCATCGCTTCCTCACCATCTCCAGACTCGAGGAGCTCTACAACACTGTGAGTCATTCATTAAAACAGCCCGTTATTCTCAGTCCAGTTTTTTACAGCACAGCAATAATTAATGGTCTGCCCTAAAGAAAGAACCTGCATATATCTAGCGTCTTTCATAACATCAGGATGTTCTCAAAGCATGTCACAGCCAGTGAAGTACTTTTTGAAGTGTAGTAACATTGTTGTAATATATGAAATGTGGCAGCCAATTTGCAGACAGCAAGATCCCACAAACAGCAATGTTATAATGACCACATTGTAGGAATCGACAGATCCCTAACTGAAGTACTGAGGTCGAGTCAGTCCGATAGTAAAACGAAATTTAATGTAAACTAGAGAACAAACAATGGCATGCAGGAGAAACAATCAACAGGTCTTTACTTAATGCTGGCTTCACGAGCTCTGAACTGGGAACCTCCCAGTCTGACGTCATCACGTCATCACGTTTCCCGCCGTTCAGGACGTCATGTGACCAACGTGATGATGTCATCGTGCCGGTTCTGGGACCTACCCAGAACTGGCTATTTACATACAGTAAACAAACCTAGGTGCTGTAGCACTCTGTTAAAGGCAGTTATACAGGAGTCCCTTGGTGGCTTTGCCACAACATCATCTGTTTTAATGATGTTGGTTGAGTAATAAAAATTGGCCGAGGACACCAGGGAGAACTCCCCTTCTCATCTTTCAAAATAGTGGCCATGGAATCTTTTACATCCACCTAAGAGGGCAGATGGGGACTCAGTTTAACATCTCATCCTACAGATGGCACCTCTGACAGTGCAGCACTCCCTCAGTACTGCACTGGGAGTGCCGGCCTGGATTATGTGCTCAATTCTCTGGAGTGGGACTTGAATCCACAGACTCCGAGGTGATAGTGCCATCCACTGAGCCAAAGCTGACTCTCTAAACAGATTGCTAGCCGTCTAATAAAAGGTCATGTTACAGGCCTCCTGAAGGCTATTGTCACAGGCTGCCTCACCCAGCTTCACGGCACTGCCATGCAGGTTCACATAGGGATCCTATGTGACACCTCCCTCAAGGATCTGGTGATCCAGCTAATAACGTTTTTTTTTCCTTATTGCAAAGCGCGTGCAATGTTTCTGTTACTGTGAGCTCACTGGAAAGCTTCCTGATTCTCTCTGTGAATTCTGCTGACTTCAATGCATTCTCTGTTCTGTTTCAGAGACATGGTCCATCAAACACTCTGTACCAACTAGTCAGGGATGTCAAAAAGGTAGGTTGTGGCACCCTGCTACTGGTAGGTCAGAAAATGATTGTCATTCAAAAAATGTCACGTACCATTCATGTGTTAGTTTTCTCTATTCTTTCGCGGGGGAGTAGGGTTGAGTAGAATGCTTATCGGGGTAACGGCTGTCGGTGATGGGGTGCGGAACATTCTTTCTCACTACTGTCATCCAATGTCGACATCAAGCACCCCTCGGGCTGTTGTAGCATAGTGTAGCTCCCTCTATACTTGCTCCGACAATCTGCTTTAACCTCAACTCAAAATCTGACACTTCCATTTCCAACACCAGCCACTCTGTGGCCTCTTTAGTGGGCAAGGGTATCAAGGGATATGGAGCTAAGACGAGTAAATGGAGTTAGGTCGCAGATCAGCCATGATCTAATTGAATGACAGAATAGGCTTGAGGGGCTGAATGGCCTCCTCCTGTTCCTGTGAGACTGCAATTTGTTATTTGTTATTAGGGACAATCCTTTGCTGCAAAACTAGGGGCAGTTTTATGCTGTACCCATCGAGAACTGGGTTTGGACTGACCAGACTCGTTTTATGCTGTACCCATCGAGAACTGGGTTTGGACTGACCAGACTCGTTTTATGCTGTACCCATCGAGAACTGGGTTTGGACTGACCAGACTCGTTTTATGCTGTACCCATCGAGAACTGGGTTTGGACTGACCAGACTCGTTTTATGCTGTACTCATCGAGAACTGGGTTTGGACTGACCAGACTCGTTTTATGCTGTACCCATCGAGAACTGGGTTTGGACTGACCAGACTCGTTTTATGCTGTACCCATCGAGAACTGGGTTTGGACTGACCAGACTCGTTTTATGCTGTACCCATCGAGAACTGGGTTTGGACTGACCAGACTCGTTTTATGCTGTACCCATCGAGAACTGGGTTTGGACTGACCAGACTCGTTTTATGCTGTACCCATCGAGAACTGGGTTTGGACTGACCAGACTCGTTTTATGCTGTACCCATCGAGAACTGGGTTTGGACTGACCAGACTCGTTTTATGCTGTACCCATCGAGAACTGGGTTTGGACTGACCAGACTCGTTTTATGCTGTACCCATCGAGAACTGGGTTTGGACTGACCAGACCCGTTTTATGCTGTACCCATCGAGAACTGGGTTTGGACTGACCAGACCCGTTTTATGCTGTACCCATCGAGAACTGGGTTTGGACTGACCAGACTCGTTTTATGCTGTACCCATCGAGAACTGGGTTTGGACTGACCAGACTCGTTTTATGCTGTACCCATCGAGAACTGGGTTTGGACTGACCAGACTCGTTTTATGCTGTACCCATCGAGAACTGGGTTTGGACTGACCAGACTCGTTTTATGCTGTACCCATCGAGAACTGGGTTTGGACTGACCAGACTCGTTTTATGCTGTACCCATCGAGAACTGGGTTTGGACTGACCAGACTCATTTTATTCCGGACTTTTACCAACAACAGACAGAAGAGATTTTAATCCCATAAATCTGCGCTGGGTTCAAACACGGATCCCAAAGGTTAAAGATCAGTCTGTTAGCCCTTTTGCCCAATTTTAATTCTTTAACCCCAAACAGCTTTACTTCCCTCTGCACATTATTTTTTTAAAACATCGGCTAACACATGTGAATTAACTTCTGATCTGCACTTTCGTTCCAACGTGGCCATTAACTTGTTTACTTTAAGTGGGTTAATGACTGCATTAAAATAACAAAGAAAGGAAGCTTGTGCAATGCATTAACTGGCATGTACAGAGGGAATTAAAGCCTTCCAAAGTTTCAACAACAACAACAACTTGTATTTATACAACGCCTTTAACGTTGTAACATGTCCCAAGGTGTTTCACAGGAGCGTCATCAAACAAAATTTGACACCGAGCCATATAAGGAGTTATTAGGGCAGACGACAGTCAAAGAGGTAGGTTTAAAGGAGAGTCCTAAAGGAGGAGAGAGAGGTGAGGAGGCGGAGAGGTTTAGATGGCGAATTCCAGAGCTTAGGGCCCAGGCAGCTGAAGGCACGGCTGCCAATGGTGGAGCGATGAAAATCGGGGATACTTAAGAGGCCAGAATTGGAGGAGCACAGAGATCTCTGAGGGTTGTAGAGCTGGAGGAGATTACAGAGATAGGGAGGAACGAGGTCATGGAGGGATTTGAAAACAAGGATGAGAATTTTAAAATTGAGGCGTTGCTTAACCGGGAGCCAATGTAGGTCAGCGAGCACAAGGGTGATGGGCAGATTTTCAGTTTGCTTGCCTGTTATAGAAACCACCTGATTTTTTTAAATCAATTAAAATTGGGCAGTTTCTATAACAATCTACATCACCATTTGAACATCAGGCAGCAAGTTTAAAATCTACCCCCTGGACTCCTAATGCCCATTCTAAATTCAACCCCCTATACCCATCTCCAGCATATAATTCACTGTCCAGCCCCTTTGTATAACACCCGTAATATCCCACAACTCACTAGATACTGATCTGTATGGATCTATTTTAGAATTATAATGTAGGTAGCTGAAGGCTGCATGGATATCTCATTCGCAGGTTTAAGAAATTAAGATAATCAGCATTCATTGAAGGATCATTTCCACACGTTAAATAATTCTATCACTCTACTTTCATTAAAAAGTATGGATTAAAAGGGTTTCTATTAAGGAAATGTTGGGCAGCCATCACAATATAGCTTATTTCCCTTCAAGCTCTCCTCACTAGTCCTCCCATGAAAACCCTATACTAGTCTGGGATGTTTCCAGTACCTTCCGCATGAATAAGCTTGGACGATGAGTTCTGGTGGGCTGCAGAACCCTGGGCTCCATCACAGCCAAATCAGGCCGTATCTCCACCCCAAATCCACACATACGTACTTCCAATCGCTGTAGCTGAAGTCCTCAGTGATTTTTTTTCATCTCCAAAACCTGGGGGTACTGAGCCCAGTTTTAGTGCTGTTGAGCTGAGATGAGCTACGAACATGAAACCAATGATGGACAAGAAAAGACCCTCTGGTCCACCCACCCTGTCCCACACAATTGCGATACCTGTGCATCACGATGTATACACTCTCCACCCCACCCGAAACCATGTCATCTCCTGGGAGAGGCGAAGAACCAGATAGAAGCACCAGGGCAATTTGGAAGGGGGGTGGAATCTGGGAAATTCCTCTCTGACCCCCTTAGGCAATTGAAACCAGACCAGGAGATCCCTCTAGTCCTGATAATGCTACGCAGTACCTAGGAACAGGATTAAGCCATTTAGCCCCTTGAGCCTGTTCTGCCATTCAGTGAGATCTGTGACCTAACTCCATGTACCCACCTTGCCTCATATCCCTTAATACCTTTGAGTCACGGAAATCTATCCATCTCAGATTTAAGATTAACAATTGACCCAGCATCAACTGCCATTTGATGCTAGGTCTTTTGTTCGAGATGATCTTCGCTGGTCCAGCTCTTGCTTGAAGGACTAACTGGAACCTTTGGATGTGTGGCTCAGTCCCACATCACGTCTTACCCAGTGTGTCATCAGGGGTGCTGATACTCCAGGTTGCAACTCAGCAAAAACAACTTGATTAAGGGACCTGACCACATGGGACCTTCCTCAGTGAAAATGAGTTACGATCTATTTACAATTGATCATCAGTGGCATCTTACATTTCCACGACAGCAAAGAAATAAAGTAAAAGCTTTCTTTTTTTTTTACTAAATATTGTAGATATATTTATCTTACTTGCCCAAACCGCTCATGGGTGAATCCAATATAACAGCACAACATTATTATGAAAGATATCTCCTCCAGTGAGGTCTAATGTCCTTCGATTTGGATTGACATGTGGAAATCACTCAGCTTTGGTCATTTTAAACCCAGCCTGGAATAGATAAGAAGGGAGGGTTGCTGTTTTTTGTAGAACATGCATCGTTTTATATACATCTTTCGCCTTTTCTTTCTGTATTGTTCCTACAACAATGTGCCTCTGGTTACCCTTGATGATATTGGTGTCAGTTTGATGGATTTGGTAAGACATGTGTCTATCTCATAAACCATTTCTGTTGGCAAACGGCAGCAAAGCATATCATAAAGCAGCATGCAATTGTAGAAATATTTTCTTGAAGAACCGCGCCTTTGCTTGTTGCTATGATACGAGCTCCAAAATACAAATATTGGATGGATAAAGTGCGAGTCCACAGATGTTTATCAATTCCCAGGGTTTTATTTAATCTTTAAGTTGTTCAATGTGCAAACTCCATCTCATGAAGAAAGAAAGACTTGCATTTATACAACGCCTTTCACAACCTCATGTAATGTAGGAAACGCAACAGCCAATTTGCACACAGCAAGCTCCCACAAACAGCAATGTGATAATGACCAGATAGTCTGTATTTTAATGATGTTGATTGAGGGATAATATTGCCCAGGACACCGGGGATAACTCCCCTGCTCTTCTTCCAAATAGTGTCATCCATGGGATCTTTTACGTCCACCTGAGAGGGCAGACGGGTGATGAGTTTACCGTCTCATCCAAAAGATGGCTCCTCCAACAGTGCAGCACTCCCTCAGTACTGCGCTGGGAGTGTCAGCCTGTTATCCCCGGTGTCCTGGCCAATATTTATCCCTCAAACAACATCATTAAAAAACAGATTATCTGGTCATTATCACATTTCTGTTTGTGGGAGCCCAAAGTGTCAGCCTGGATTTTGTACTCAGGTCTCTGGTGTGGAACTCAAACCCATGACCTTCTGACTCAGAGGTGAGAGTACTACCAACTGGGCCAATATATTTATCTATTTTTCCTTGGCTTCCCTAGCTTGTAATACAATTGCCCCAAAAACAAACTTCCCAACACCCGTCACTTAAGAAAGATTCCACTTAGTTTGAGCCTGAAGCAACTCCCTCAGTAACTTAACAAATGAATGCGCCGCCTAAGACGCAATTGAGCCGGAAGATCTTGGGTTTACTCCCTGGTTTGTACTCAGTCAGCAAGTCAGCAGTATGAGCCTTGCACTTGGCCTCAGCACCTATGGAGGAGAGGATCGACCTCAGCAGCACCGCTTTCCACAGCTGGATAGTTTGCTCTCCCGCGCCTGATCAACGGACATTGGGGAGAAGGATTGGAGGACAGGCAACACACATTGGAACCACAACCCCAATAAGGACCTTTTGAGAACAGAAAAGAACATTTTAATATATATATATATAAAACGGTCCGTCTTTCTGTCTTTCCGTCTGTCTGTCCGGCTATACAATCAAAAGTTATAGAGCATACCTACACATATGTTATATCAAAAGAAAGCTTATCATTAGGGGACTCTCATAGGCGTATTTACTTTTTGGTCAGACAAAAATTGTTCCGACAGTATACAAAAAAGGTTCAAAAAATGGCAATATTCCACTCATTAGCGTTGAGTGATGTGATGGTTGACCAATCGTACAGGGGATTAACCTGATGGTTGACCAATCGGTGTGTCACGGGGGGCGTTTCATTGCATGTGTGGGTGGGCCTAATCCTTCTGAGCTGAGGTGAGTGGCCGCCATCTTGATTCCTAATTCTTCATTTATTTTTCCCACTTTCTGCGTGTTTATTTTCAAATCTAGATTTCCAGCAAAAAAAAAGTTGCTTTTAAAACACAATTAAATTATTTTTTTAAAAAGTTAGTTAATTTGTAAATATTTTCTCTAACCTCATTAATTTTCCTACCTTTCACCGTTTTTGCAGGCCTCGAAGCCTCGGCCTCTCCTCCCTAGCCACGCCCAAGCTAGGCACCTCCCGTCCCGCTCAACAAGTGGCCCGCGGTCGCCGCCATCTTTGTAAAGGCTGACGGGCGGGTCTGAGCCGAGCGTAGCCACCGCCGCCATCTTTGTAAAGGCTGGTGGGGCTCCGCGGAGCTATCGCCGGCGCTGGGCTCGGGTGCTTTGTGGCCTGCGACCGAACGGCGGCTGCAGAGCTCGGGCTGCCCGGGGCGCTGCGCTCGGCTTGGCCATGTCAGTGCGGGTGCCCGAGGCCACGGGGCCTAGCCTTCTCCAACCGCTGGCAGCGCAACTCTCAACACTGGCAGAGGGGAGAGAGTCTGCTGGCTCCCCCCCTCCCTTTCCCCCCCTTCCCACCCCCCTTCCCTTCCCCCCTGCCCCCCTTCCCACCCTTCCCTTCCCTTCCCCCTCCCCCCTTCCCCTTTCTCTCCTTCCCTCTCTCTCTCTCTCTCTCTCTCCTTCCCTCTGTCTCTGTCTCTCTCTCTCCTTCCCTCTGTCTCTGTCTCTCTCATTCTCTCTCTCTCTCTCTCTCTCTCTCTCCTTCGCTCTCTCTCTCTCTCCTTCACTCTCTGTCTCTCTCTCCTTCGCTCTCTGTCTCTCTCTCTCCTTCGCTCTCTGTCTCTCTCTCCTTCCCTCTCTCTCTCCTTCCCTCTCTCTCTCTCTCCTTCCCTCTCGCGCTCTCTCTTCCAACAACAACATGCCCTCATAAAACCCTCAGCACCGCCGGGCACTCCAGCTAGTCTATATATATAAAACGGTCCGTCTCTCTTTCCGTCTTTCCCTCTTTCTGTCTGTCTTTCCGTCTGTCTGTCCGGCTATACAATCAAAAGTTATAGAGCGTACCTACACATATCTTATATCAAAAGAAAGCTTATCATTAGGGGACTCTCATAGGCATATTTACTTTTTGGTCACACAAAAATTGTTCGGACAGTACACAAAAATCGTTCAAAAATCCTCAAAACTCCGCTCATTAGCGGTTGACCAATCCTACCTCTCATTAGCGTTGAGTGACGTGCTGCTTGACCAATCATACAGTTCAGTGACCTGATGGTTCACCAATCGGTGCGTCACGGGCGGGACCTAATCCTCCAGTCTCCCTAAACTTCGCCGCCATTTTTTTCATCCCCACAGGGACAGCACCAGCCAAACAAACCCCCACATTGCGACTCCGGGAGCGGCAGGTGAGTTTACACACAGCGGGCGGGTCATCGGCAGCGGCTGCCCATCAACCGCGCCACCCGCGGGGGAGCTCAGCGGCAGCTGCCAGCCGTCAACCGCGTGATCCCCTGGGGAGCTCAGCTCGGGTCCGTCTCGGCCCGAGATCCCAGCCGGCCCTCAACCGCTAGGCCCCACACGGCCGGTATCACAACGGCACCGGGCCTGAGGCGCTAGGCAGGGAGAGGGGAGGGAGGGACAGAGAGAGGGGGAGGGACGGGAGGGAGGGAGAGGAGAGGAGAGGGAGGGAGAGAGAGAGGGGACAGACAGGGGCAGGGAGACCGCGCGGCCCAAAATTGCCCTGGCAACGCCGGGCACCCCCTGCTAGTTATTAAATAAATAAGTAGGACAAAGCAAAAAATAAAAGAGGAACGCAACTTGTAGACTTAAAAATATTTAAATGAGTGTTGCCATCACATGAAAGTGCAAGGCAAAGTTTTCTCACTTGTTCACCTGCAGTTTAACTTTACCATGAAATAAATTTTCTTTCCAATCCAATTATTTTGAAGAAAGAGGAGTACAGTTTACCTTGGCATTTGAGACTATTGTCCATAGGTCACATTGACTTGATTTCCTGGTAGCTGAAGCACATTACAACCTAATGAACCTTCAGACTTGGTCCATGAGATGATTGCTATACTGTAATGGAAGTTATGTTAAAGCTGTACAGAGCTCTGGTTAGACCCCCATCTGGAATACTGCATTCAAATCCTGGGCCCCGCACCTCGGGAAGGATATATTGGCCTTGGAGGGGGTGCAGCACAGATTCAGCAGAGTGATACTGGACTAAAAGGGTTAAATTATGAGGGCAGGTGACACAGACCAGGCTTGTATTCCCTCAAGTATTAAGGGACGATCTAATTGAGGTGTTGAAGATGATTAAAGGAGTTGATAGGGTAGAGAGAGAGAAACTGTTTCCTCCGGTGGGGGGAGTCCAGAACAAGGGGGCAGAACCTTAAAATTAGAGCTAGGCCGTTCAGGGGTGATGTCAGGAAACACTTCTTCACACAAAGGGTGGTGGAAATCTGGAACTCTCCCTCAAAAAGCTGTTGAGGCTGGGGGTCAGTTGAAAATTTCAAAACTGAGATCGATAGATTTTTTGTTAGGCAAGGGTATTAATGGTTATGGAGACAAGGCAGGTAGATGGAATTAAGATACAGATCAGCTGTGATCTTATTGAATGACAGAACTGGCTGAATGGCCTCCTCCTATTCCTATGTAATTATTTCAGTTAGATAATGATGCAATAATTGCATATATTTACCTGGTGGTTATTTTCATTTGTATCTGTTGTAGGTTGAAATCCCAAGATTATATTATATTAATAATGATATATTAAAATGTGCTCTGTCAATTCTGGCCTCTTGAACATCCCCGATTTGAATCGCTCCACCATTGGCGGCTGTGCCTTCAGCTGCCTAGGCCCTAAGCTCTGGAATTCCCTCCCTAAACCTCTCCGGCTCTCCTCCTTTAAGACGCTCCTTAAAACCTACCACTTTGACCAAGCTTTTGGTCACCTGTCCTAATATCTCCTTATATGGCTCGGTGTCAAATCTTGTTTTTGCTAACGCTCCCGTAAAGCGCCTTGGGACGTTTTACTATGTTAAAGGCACTATATAAATGCAAGTTGTGTGGGTTAGAATGAAATGCATTACCACATTTGTAGGCAATCCCTTTGTCCGTTATTTCAACACAAGAGAATTTTGTACAAATACATTTGTTACTAATGTTGCACAGTTCGATTGCAATCCAGTTATGTGTTTTGATGGCAATCTTGGCAAAATTGGCAGAGTCAAATTGCAACACTTTCATTGCATTTAACAATAAAAGTTGAAAAGGAACGGTTCTGTTCACTGGGAATCCAAAACAATGTAATTTTCCACAAGCAATAGCAGTTTGTTTAAAGCAGATAGAAATTTAGTTACATCTGTAGCTATCCGTGGAATTCACTGAACACATTCAGTGGTTTCCCTAATTTCACAACCATAACCAATGAGTTACATTGAAATGATTTTGTGAAACAGCACAGCATGTGGAGGAGAGGGTGAAAGGTGTCCTGTTTGATCCGTTAAATAAATTGCTCACAAATTGCACATGGAGAAAAGAATGCCTGTAGGGGTATGAAATAAATCAACCCTCTATTTAAAATATTTGTAGATTTATTGTACATTCAGGAGAGGGCTGCAGGCAGATCTAGTAATATGTTCTTTCTCATTCATTCTCAGGATATGGTAGGTTTTGAAGGAGCGTCTTAAAGGAGGAGGGAGAGCTAGAGAGGTGGAGAGGTATAGGGAGGGAATTCCAGAGCTTAGGGCCTAGGCAGCTGAAGGCACGGCTGTCAATGGTGAAGTGAAGGAAATCGGGGATGGACAAGAGGCCAGAATTGGAAGAGCGCAGAGATCTTGGAGAGTTGTAAGGCTAGAAGAGGTTCCAGAGATAGGGAGGGAGCCAGTGTAGGTCAGCGAGCACAGGGTTGATGGGTGAATGGCACTTGGTGTGAGTTAGGATATGGTAATGACCTCTGGTCTGTATGTGTCTTCAGTAGGTATTGGTAGGGTAAAGACCCCTTGGGTTATAGTCAAGAGCAATGGTATTAAAACAATTGCACATGCAGTTCAGGAAGTTCTCCTGCAATGTGATGCACAGGGCATGCTACAAAAGCCGTAAGAAACATTGCAGACAAGTTTGCAGTAATTGAATGTCAAGAAAAATGAGCAATGGAATTAAAAACTTAGCATTTAAGCATAAAAATTATTTTAGCTTTCCTAACAAATCTTCTGAAGAAGCTGCTTAGAATCAAAAGGTTGTCAGTAATGCGTGCACATAAATCACGGAATAAAAATGTTTTTAAAATGCTGCGGCGCTATTTTTACAAAAAGATAGCAATCGACAGACAAGTATTGCTGCAGAAAAGTGCTCTGGTGAACTGGCTAAGACTGCAACCCCATTATCAGAGGACTGCTTGTCAAATACTTTAATCAATTTAACCTTCTGAGACCATCATCATTGATTATGGGAATGACTTTGCTTTGTTCTGTAAAATGCTCCAGTTATTTATTCAAACTTATTTGTTCTCTTCAAGCGAGAATATCAAGCTTTCAGCTGGATCTATTTTCAGGTGAATTGATTAAGATCTGCTTAGTGCATAAAATACATTCGTTATTAAACTAAAGTTAAAAAAAAAAAGGTGGTGTGAAAATCCATTGGATGCATTTCCAATGACACCGCTAAAAATATTATTAATTCATTTTAAACGCATCAACTAAAATCCAGTAATAATAATTCATTGGCTTATGCTTGCTGTCTTCATGGTGGGTGGTGAATATAAATCTGTCTCTCTCATGTGTTTGGTGTTGTTTAGGGGAACCTCCCTCCCGATTACAGGATAAGTTTGATAGACATCGGGCTCGTGATTGAAAACTTAATGGGCGGAGCATATCGCTGCAATTACACACGCAAAAGATTTCGAACCCTGTACCACAATCTGTTTGGTCCAAAAAGGGTGAGTAATTTACAAAATGACAAGAAACTCAAACCGTACGTGGCAACAAGGAGACTGTGACATTATTTTCCATTTTTAAAAAATTCATTCTCAGGATGTGGGCATCGCTGGCAAGGTCAGCATTTATTGCCCATCCCTAGTTGCCCTTGAGAAGGTGGTGGTGAGCCGCCACCTTGAACCGCGGCAGTCTGTGTGGTGAAGGTACTCCCACAGTGCTGTTAGGGAGGGAGTTCCAGGATTTTGACCCAGCGACGATGAAGGGTCGGAGATATATTTCCAAGTCAGGATTGAGTGTGAATTGGAGGGGAACTTGGAGGTGGTGGTGTTCCCATGCGCCTGCTGCCCGTGTTCTTCTAGGTGGTGGAGGTCGCGGGTTTGAGAGGTACTGTCGAAGAAGCCTTGGCAAATTGCTGCAGTGCATCTTGTAGATGGTACACACTGCAGCCATGGTACACCGGTGGTGGAGAGAGTGAATAGTTGAGGTGGTGGATGGGATGCCAATCAAACAGGTTGCTTTGTCCTGGATGGTGTCCTGTATATGTGGACTCCTCTTTGCATCTCTGATCGATGATCATTCAGGTTCTTGCTGTAAGCTCTGGCCCTCACATCGCTGGGTTTCCAGCTCTCATATCACACTCGCTGGTTGTGGTTGGCAGCTCTTTGTTCTACTTTCACTGACATTGACATTCTTTCATTCAGAAGATCAGAACATAGGAGCATAGGAGTAGGCCATTCAGCACTTTGAGCCTGTTCCACCATTCAATTAGATCATGGCTGATCTGTACCGTAACTCCATCTACCCGCCTTGGTTCCATAACCTTTAATACCATTGCCAAACAAAAATCTACCAATCTCAGTTTGGAAATTTTCAATTGACCCCCAGCCTCAACAGCTTTTGGGGGAGAGAGTTCCAGATTTTCACTACCCTTTGTGTGAAGAAGAGCTTCCTGACATCACCCCTGAACAGCCAGGTTCTAATTTTAAGGTTACGTGCCCTTGTTCTGGACTCTCCCACCGGAGGAAATAGTTTCTTTCGATCTACCCTATCAAATCCTTTAATCATCTTAAACAACTCAATTAGATCACCCCTTAATCTTCTATACTCGAGGGAATACAGGCCTAGTCTATGCAACCTATCCTCATAATTTAACTCTTTTAGCCCCGATATCATTCTGGTGAATCTGTGATGCACTCCCTCCAAGGCCAACATATCCTTCCCAAGGTGTGGTGCCCAGAACTGAACGCAGTGTCCAGATGGGGTCTGACCAGAGCTCTGTACAGCTGTAACATAACTTCCACCCCTTTGTATTCCAGCCCTCTTGAGATAAAGGCCAACATTCCATTAGCCTTTTTAATTATTTTTATAACTGTCCACTAGCTGTTAGTGATTTCTGTACTTGGACCCTTAAATCTCTCTGTTATCTGGAAAAGGTGGGAGCTGGAGAGCTTGAAAGATACAAAAAATCAAGTTTGAAATAATTGATTTAAAGAAAATGAGATTTATGTGTAATAATCATTGCACACAAATCTAATCTTCTTTCAATAAAACTAATTCAAGATTATCTTCTCAACAAAAGAATGTTGACTCCAGTTAAAACAGGCCAAGGAGCTACCAACGCACCCTGCATTATTTTTGTAAATTTGACTTCCCCCTTTCCCTGTAATACGTCCTAGCAAAGAGGTTGGAAGGTCAATTTGCTACCTAGCCTTGCCAGTTCTCTATAAACAGCCACGAGGTGGTACACAAGGACCATAGCTGTTGACCTTTCCGATTGTCCATCCCTCCTTCCGATTGTCCATCCCTCCTTCCGATTGTCCATCCCTCCTTCCGATTGTCCATCCCTCCTTCCGATTGTCCATCCCTCCTTCCGATTGTCCATCCCTCCTTCCGATTGTCCATCCCTCCTTCCGATTGTCCATCCCTCCTTCCGATTGTCCATCCCTCCTTCCGATTGTCCATCCCTCCTTCCGATTGTCCATCCCTCCTTCCGATTGTCCATCCCTCCTTCCGATTGTCCATCCCTCCTTCCGATTGTCCATCCCTCCTTCCGATTGTCCATCTCTCCTTCCGATTGTCCATCCCTCCTTCCGATTGTCCATCTCTCCTTCCGATTGTCCATCTCTCCTTCCGATTGTCCATCTCTCCTTCCGATTGTCCATCCCTCCTTCCGATTGTCCATCCCTCCTTCCGATTATCCATCGCTCCTTCCAATTGTCCGTCCCTCCTTCCAATTGTCCGTCCCTCCTTCCAATTGTCCGTCCCTCCTTCAGATTGTCCGTCCCTCCTTCCGATTGTCCGTCCCTCCTTCCGATTGTCCGTCCATCCTTCCAATTGTCCGTCCCTCCTTCCAATTGTCCGTCCCTCCTTCCAATTGTCCGTCCCTCCTTCCAATTGTCCGTCCCTCCTTCAGATTGTCCGTCCCTCCTTCAGATTGTCCGTCCCTCCTTCCGATTGTCCGTCCCTCCTTCCGATTGTCCGTCCCTCCTTCCGATTGTCCGTCCCTCCTTCCGATTGTCCGTCCCTCCTTCCGATTGTCCGTCCCTCCTTCCGATTGTCCACCTTACCTTCCGATTGTCCATCCCTCCTTCCGATTGTCCATCCCTCCTTCCGATTGTCCGTCCCTCCTTCCGATTGTCCACCTTACCTTCCGATTGTCCATCCCTCCTTCCGATTGTCCATCCCTCCTTCCGATTGTCCGTCCTCCTTCCGATTTTCCGTCCCTCCTTCCGATTGTCCGTCCCTCCTTCCGATTGTCCGTCCCTCCTTCCGATTGTCCGTCCCTCCTTCCGATTGTCCGTCCCTCCTTCCGATTGTCCGTCTCTCTCTGATTGTCCATCCCTCCTTCCGATTGTCCATCCCTCCTTCCGATTGTCCATCCCTCCTTCCGATTGTCCATCCCTCCTTCCGATTGTCCATCCCTCCTTCCGATTGTCCGTCCCTCCTTCCGATTGTCCGTCCCTCCTTCCGATTGTCCATCTCACCTTCCGATTATCCATCCCTTCTTCCGATTGTCCATCCCTCCTTCCGATTGTCCATCCCTCCTTCCGATTGTCCATCCCTCCTTCCGATTGTCCACCTTACCTTCCGATTGTCCATCCCTCCTTCCGATTGTCCATCCCTCCTTCCGATTGTCCGTCCCTCCTTCCGATTGTCCACCTTACCTTCCGATTGTCCATCCCTCCTTCCGATTGTCCATCCCTCCTTCCGATTGTCCGTCCCTCCTTCCGATTGTCCGTCCCTCCTTCCGATTGTCCGTCCCTCCTTCCGATTGTCCGTCCCTCCTTCCGATTGTCCGTCCCTCCTTCCGATTGTCCGTCCCTCCTTCCGATTGTCCGTCCCTCCTTCCGATTGTCCGTCCCTCCTTCCGATTGTCCATCTCTCTCTCTGATTGTCCATCCCTCCTTCCGATTGTCCATCCCTCCTTCCGATTGTCCATCCCTCCTTCCGATTGTCCATCCCTCCTTCCGATTGTCCATCCCTCCTTCCGATTGTCCGTCCCTCCTTCCGATTGTCCGTCCCTCCTTCCGATTGTCCGTCCCTCCTTCCGATTGTCCATCTCACCTTCCGATTATCCATCCCTTCTTCCGATTGTCCATCCCTCCTTCCGATTGTCCATCCCTCCTTCCGATTGTCCATCCCTCCTTCCGATTGTCCACCTCACCTTCCGATTGTCCATCTCTCCTTCCGATTGTCCATCCCTCCTTCTGATTGTCCATCTCACCTTCCGATTGTCCATCCCTCCTTCCAATTGTCCATCCCTCCTTCCGATTGTCCATCCCTCCTTCCGATTGTCCATCCCTCCTTCCGATTGTCCATCCCTCCTTCCGATTGTCCATCTCTCCTTCCGATTGTCCATCCCTCCTTCTGATTGTCCACCTCACCTTCCGATTGTCCATCTCTCCTTCCGATTGTCCACCTCACCTTCCGATTGTCCATCTCTCCTTCCGATTGTCCATCCCTCCTTCCGATTGTCCAAGTCTCCTTCCGATTGTCCATCTCTCCTTCCGATTGTCCATCTCTCCTTCCGATTGTCCACCTCACCTTCCGATTGTCCATCTCTCCTTCCGATTGTCCATCTCTCCTTCCGATTGTCCACCTCACCTTCCGATTGTCCATCTCTCCTTCCGATTGTCCATCCCTCCTTCCGATTGTCCATCTCTCCTTCTGATTGTCCACCTCACCTTCCGATTGTCCATCCCTTCTTCCGATTGTCCATCCCTCCTTCCGATTGTCCATCCCTCCTTCCGATTGTCCACCTCACCTTCCGATTATCCATCCCTTCTTCCGATTGTCCATCCCTCCTTCCGATTGTCCATCCCTCCTTCCGATTGTCCATCCCTCCTTCCGATTGTCCACCTCACCTTCCGATTGTCCATCTCTCCTTCCGATTGTCCATCCCTCCTTCCGATTGTCCGTCCCTCCTTCCGATTGTCCATCCCTCCTTCCGATTGTCCGTCCCTCCTTCCGATTGTCCGTCCCTCCTTCCGATTGTCCATCCCTCCTTCCGATTGTCCATCCCTCCTTCCGATTGTCCGTCCCTCCTTCCGATTGTCCGTCCCTCCTTCCGATTGTCCATCCCTCCTTCCGATTGTCCGTCCCTCCTTCCGATTATCCATCCCTTCTTCCGATTGTCCATCCCTCCTTCCGATTGTCCATCCCTCCTTCCGATTGTCCATCCCTCCTTCCGATTGTCCACCTCACCTTCCGATTGTCCATCTCTCCTTCCGATTGTCCATCCCTCCTTCCGATTGTCCGTCCCTCCTTCCGATTGTCCGTCCCTCCTTCCGATTGTCCACCTCACCTTCCGATTGTCCACCTCTCCTTCCGATTGTCCGTCCCTCCTTCCGATTGTCCACCCCTCCTTCCGATTGTCCATCCCTCCTTCCGATTGTCCATCCCTCCTTCCGATTGTCCATCCCTCCTTCCGATTGTCCGTCCCTCCTTCCGATTGTCCACCCCTCCTTCCGATTGTCCATCCCTCCTTCCGATTGTCCACCTCACCTTCCGATTGTCCATCCCTCCTTCCGATTGTCCATCCCTCCTTCCGATTGTCCATCTCACCTTCCGATTGTCCATCCCTCCTTCCGATTGTCCATCCCTCCTTCCGATTGTCCATCCCTCCTTCCGATTGTCCGTCCCTCCTTCCGATTGTCCACCCCTCCTTCCGATTGTCCATCCCTCCTTCCGATTGTCCATCTCACCTTCCGATTGTCCATCCCTCCTTCCGATTGTCCATCTCACCTTCCGATTGTCCATCCCTCCTTCCGATTGTCCATCCCTCCTTCCGATTGTCCATCCCTCCTTCCGATTGTCCATCCCTCCTTCCGATTGTCCATCCCTCCTTCCGATTGTCCATCTCTCCTTCCGATTGTCCATCCCTCCTTCCGATTGTCCATCCCTCCTTCCGATTGTCCATCCCTCCTTCCGATTGTCCATCTCACCTTCCGATTGTCCACCCCTCCTTCCGATTGTCCATCCCTCCTTCCGATTGTCCATCCCTCCTTCCGATTGTCCACCTCACCTTCCGATTGTCCATCCCTCCTTCCGATTGTCCTTCCCTCCTTCCGATTGTCCATCCCTCCTTCCGATTGTCCATCCCTCCTTCCGATTGTCCACCTCACCTTCCGATTGTCCATCCCTCCTTCCGATTGTCCACCTCACCTTCCGATTATCCATCCCTCCTTCCGATTATCCATCCCTTCTTCCGATTGTCCATCCCTCCTTCCGATTGTCCATCCCTCCTTCCGATTGTCCATCCCTCCTTCCGATTGTCCATCCCTCCTTCCGATTGTCCATCCCTCCTTCCGATTGTCCATCCCTCCTTCCGATTGTCCGTCCCTCCTTCCGATTGTCCATCCCTCCTTCCGATTGTCCACCTCACCTTCCGATTGTCCATCTCTCCTTCCGATTGTCCATCCCTCCTCCCGATTGTCCATCCCTCCTTCCGATTGTCCATCCCTCCTTCCGATTGTCCATCTCTCCTTCCGATTGTCCATCTCTCCTTCCGATTGTCCATCCCTCCTTCCGATTGTCCATCTCTCCTTCCGATTGTCCACCTCACCTTCCGATTGTCCATCCCTCCTTCCGATTGTCCATCCCTCCTTCCGATTGTCCATCTCTCCTTCCGATTGTCCACCTCACCTTCCGATTGTCCATCTCTCCTTCCGATTGTCCACCTCACCTTCCGATTGTCCATCTCTCCTTCCGATTGTCCACCTCACCTTCCGATTATCCATCCCTTCTTCCGATTGTCCATCCCTCCTTCCGATTGTCCATCCCTCCTTCCGATTGTCCATCCCTCCTTCCGATTGTCCATCTCACCTTCCGATTGTCCATCCCTCCTTCCGATTGTCCATCTCTCCTTCCGATTGTCCATCCCTCCTTCCGATTGTCCACCTTACCTTCCGATTGTCCATCCCTCCTTCCGATTGTCCATCCCTCCTTCCGATTGTCCACCTCACCTTCCGATTGTCCATCCCTCCTTCCGATTGTCCATCTCTCCTTCCGATTGTCCATCCCTCCTTCCGATTGTCCACCTTACCTTCCGATTGTCCATCCCTCCTTCCGATTGTCCATCCCTCCTTCCGATTGTCCATCCCTCCTTCCGATTGTCCATCTCTCTCTCCGATTGTCCATCCCTCCTTCCGATTGTCCATCCCTCCTTCCGATTGTCCATCCCTCCTTCCGATTGTCCATCTCTCTCTCCGATTGTCCATCCCTCCTTCCGATTGTCCATCCCTCCTTCCGATTGTCCATCTCACCTTCCGATTGTCCATCTCTCCTTCCGATTGTCCATCCCTCCTTCCGATTGTCCATCTCACCTTCCGATTGTCCATCCCTCCTTCCGATTGTCCATCCCTCCTTCCGATTGTCCATCCCTCCTTCCGATTGTCCACCTCACCTTCCGATTGTCCATCCCTCCTTCCGATTGTCCACCTCTCCTTCCGATTGTCCACCCCTCCTTCCGATTGTCCATCCCTCCTTCCGATTGTCCACCCCTCCTTCCGACTGTCCATCCCTCCTTCCGATTGTCCATCCCTCCCTTCCAGACAAGCACTTTACTTCTGCTTGGCAGCCCTCCATGAGTGATCCACCTGCGATCAGGAACTCATTGTACCAGCAAATCTGACAGCAAAGCCATGTCCTACAATTCAGTGGCACCCAGTTTTTACATTTTTTGTATGCCAACCAGCACAACAGGAGGGATTCTGATCTGCTTCCATTAACATTGCATTTGTTTTTGGGGATACTCTGGCTTCAGCCCCAAAGTGCCTCAAAAACCTTGAAGCTGACATGATGTCCTAATGAATTAAAATATGTTTTTAAACTTGCTAATCTCTGACCCACTGAATAGCTAAAGTGTATTTTATATCCTTTTATAAAACATCCATGGTAGAATAGATGGGCCGAACTCAACAACTTATATTTACACAGCACCTTTAATGTAGTAAAATGTCCCACAATGCATCACAGGAGCATTATCAGACAAAATTTGACACCGAGCCACATAAGGAGATATTAGAACAGGCGAGCAAAAGCTTGGTCAAAGCTGTAGATTTTAAGGAGCGTCTTAAAGAATGTGAGAGAGGTAGAGAGGCGGAGAGGTTTATGGCGGGAACTCCAGAGTGTAGGGCCTAGACAGCTGAAGGCACGGCCACCAATGGTGGGGCAAATAAAATCTGCGATGCTCAAGAGGCCAGAATTGGAGGAGCGCAGAGATCTCGGAGGGTTGTAGGGATAGAAGAGGTTACAGAGATAGGGAGGGTGCGAGGCCATGGAGGTGTTTGAAAACGAGGATGAGAATTTTAAAATTGAGGCATTGCCGGACTGGGAGTCGTAAGTCTTGCTCTCTGGAACCTGAATTTGAATTCAGTCCAGAACGAAGGGGGGAAAGTTTCTGTTCTAAAGAACCCATATGGAATGAGTTTGGTTAGTCTGATCAAATCTTTAGTGTGCATTGACCTACAAATTTGCCGCTAAATTGGCAGCATCATCCTGAAAGGCCATGAAGATGGTTGGTGTGGAAAATAGAGATGCATGTTGGTGCACTAGGGGGCGCACTTCTGAGGGTGAAGTTGCTCACCCAGAGTAGGCGGAGATGTCCTTTGAACCAAAGGTGATTGATGCTCACACGTGAAATCACTGAGCGATGAGGAGTCCCTCAGTGGCAGAGGCTGAGGGAGAAAAGGAGTAAGGCTATCTCGGTGAGAAACTCAGGGGTGGGGACAACCGAGGATTTCAAAGATTGAGGCAAGGGTTGTGAGCCATCGCTATGGGTCATCGCTGATATAGTGGCATTAAAATGATGTTTTTCAATGATCACAAGTATTCATTTAATATACATTTAAAACTTTGTCAATGGGAAACCCCAATTCGGAAGTGTCCACATTTACCTGCAGTACCAGCTACTCCTGTAGGTGGTGCTGTGATTGACATTTGTAACATCCGATGACCTATCTATTCCTGTAGCTCCAATCCCAGCACTGGCATTGAATCTTTCAACAGCATTGTCTAAGCATGCAGTGCCAGTAACCATCCACTGGGTGGCAGTACAGAATAAATCTTCATATCGAAGAAACCCTTCAAATAACAGAAAAAGAGGCAATATTCTGCAGCTGAACTGTAACCCAAGCCTTTTGCTCCCTTTTCTTTAAGATTCCATTGGGCGATGATCAATACACACCATCCCCTTTGACACCTTCCTGCTCCTCCTTCTCCCACCCCTCTCCCCCTCCCCTCCCTCTTTGCCTCCCTCTCCTTCTCTCTTTCCCTCTCTCCGCCCTCTCCCCTCCCTCCTTTCCTTCTCCCGCCCCTTCCCTCCCCTCTCCCTCCCTCTCCCTCCCTCCCTTCCCAACCCCTTCCCTCCACTCTCCCGCCCCTTCCCCCTCCCTCTCCCTCCCTCCCCTCTCCCTCCCCTTCCCAACTCCTTCCCTCCCCTCTCTCCCCTCCCTCCTTTCCCTCTCCCTCCCCTTCCCAACCCCTTCCCTCTCCCTCTCCCTCCCTCTCCCTCCCCTTCCCAACTCCTTCCCTCCCCTCTCTCCCCTCCCTCCTTTCCCTCTCCTGCCCCTTCCTTCCCCTCTCTCCCCTTCCCTGCTATCTCCCTCCCCTTCCCACCCTCTCCCCTCCCTCTCTCTCTCCCATCCCCTCCTCCCTCCCTCTTCCAATTCCACTCCCTACCCTCCCTTCCACTCCCTCCCTCTTCCCCTACCCCTTCCCTACCACTCCCCAGCCCCCTTCCCTCTTCCCCAAGCTGGGTCCAATTATCCTCCTGCCCTCTAACCCCACTTGACCTGAATACTGCGCTTGTCCTTGATGTCCGGTGAGGAACACTGCTCGTATATATCAGAAGGTGAAAGGGAGGAGTTACAAGACTGTAACATAACCGAGGAAAACCCAAACTCCTATTAATCATGACAACAAAATTCAGGAAGTTTCCAAGAGGTTTTTGTTTTGGCGAGCAGTGTCCCAAGATTAGGCTATAGGTCTCTATACACATACAGACATCTTTTATCTTATGTTAGATACAACTATGTCCTAGGTGGTGCCCTGTGAGTCCTCAGTCTGCAAGTTGTGTTTGTTTGAAATCATTGCATGTTAGCATCCTGTGCAGGTGCTTATTATATCAGTCCACAAGCATCCATCCATTATTCTCCGCAAGACACTAATTGCATTATCCATTATTCGGTATCTAGCCATCTAAAGCTTTACACAGGACCATGAATAGGTAAGAGAGAGTTACACTGTCTAGAAATCAGCTACTCACCAGAATACTGAGATGATTCTGTCCTTAGCTTCCTCCATCAGATTTATATAATCTTCTTCAGTAGATACTGGTGACTAACTAACACACAGGTGCTCCCTTATTCCTACTCCTGCGTTGATGTCACTGACTACAAATTCCAAGAACTGCGATGGATGGTTTTACCAGTTCCACAATGTGCTTCGAAGGGGGTTTCATAATAAATATTTCACTCTATTATATATTAAATTCAGTACATGGGACACTCCTTTCATCAAAAACTTTCATGGGAAACATGGCTCTATGGGGCAAACCTGTTATACTGCCTGCAGTACCAGTACCAGATGCAGTATAACGTGGATAAATGTGAAGTTATCCACTTCGGTAGGAAAAACAGAAAGGCAGAGTATTATTTAAACGGTGATAGATTGGGAAATGTTGATGTACAAAGGGACCTGGGTGTCCTTGTTCACCAGTCACTGAAAGCAAACATGCAGGTGCAGCAAGCAGTTAGGAAGGCAAATGCTTTGTTGGCCTTCATTGCAAGAGGATTTGAGTACAGGAACAAGGTTATACAGGGCCTTGGTGAGACCACACCACTGTGCAGTTTTGGTCTCCTTACCTAAGAAAGGATATACTTGCCATAGAGGGAGTGCAGTGAAGGTTCACCAGACTGATTCCTGGGATGGCAGGACTGTCGTATGAGGAGTCCTATATTTCTATATTTCTTAAGGAGGCTGAAGGGATGTAACCTGTCACCCCTGATCCTCTCTAATTTTTACCACTGCACTAGAGAGCATCCTGACAAACTGTATCACAGTATGGTATGGCAGCTGTAGCTACTATGACCGGAAAGCCCTGCAGCGGGTAGTCAAAACTGCCCAGCGCATTACCGGCACCCAGCTACCGACCATAGAGCACATATACCAGAAACGCTGTCTACGGAGGTCACGGTCCATCATCAAAGACCCTACCCACCCCAGCCACAGTCTGTTCGCCCTCCTACCATCTGGGAGACGCTACAGATGCATTCGCACCCGTACGACCAGATTTAGGAACAGCTTCTTTCCCAGGGCTGTCATCCTACTGAACTCCACAAATAAACTCTAAAGCCTGCACATCTGCCGATGCACTTTATTATGGTCATATTTATGGTAATATACTACAAGCCAAATGTATGTTGAATGTTTAAATGTCTTAATCCAAATGTACACTCTTGGGAGCCGCAAGCCTACATTTCGTTGTACTGCACTTGTGCACTAACAATGACAATAAAAGTTGATTTTGATTTTTTTTTTTTTTGATTGGGTCAACCAGGCCTATATTCACTAGAGTTTAGAAGAATGAGAGGGGATCTCATTGAAATGTATAAAATTCTGACAGGACTAGACAGACTGGATGCAGGGAGGATGTTTCCCCTGGCTGGGAGGTCTAGAGCGAGGGGTCACAGTCTCAGGATACGGGGTAGGACATTTAGGACTGAGATGAGGAGAAATTTCTTCACTCAGAGGGTGGTGAACCTGTGGAATTCTCTACCACAGAAGGCTGTGGAGGCCAAGTCAGTGAATATATTTAAGAAGGAGATAGATAGATTTCTAGACACAAAAGGCATCAAGGGGTATGGGGAGAGAGCGGGAATATGGTATTGAGATAGAGGATCAGCCATGATCATATTGAATGGCGGAGCAGGCTCAAAGGGCCGAATGGCCTACTCCTGCTCCTATTTTTCTATGTTTCTATGTTACACCTGCAGGTGGTGCTGTGATGGCTGTTTTCAATGTTAAAGGTCTCACCTTGCCTGTCACGGATTTACCCGGCCTGGTCTCGCAGACAGTAGGTGGAATGCAGTAGTGAAATTGTATTGTAAAAAAAATTAACCATTTAAATTTTTTAGTAACTTTAACAGGATTTTATTTTTTATATATATATTACATGGAACTACATAGATTTACAGAGAAAGTACAGCACAGAAACAGGAAATTCAGCCCAACTGGTCTATGCCGGTGTTTATGCTCCACACGAGCCTCCTCCCAGCCCTCTTCATCTCACCCCATCAACATATCCTTCTATTCCTTTCTCCCTCATGTGTTTATCTAGCTTCCCCTTAAATGTATCTATACTATTCGTCTCAACCACTCCCTGTGGTAGCGAGTTCCACATTCTCACCACTCTCTGGGTAAACATAGGATTACATAGGCTATACAGCACAGAAACAGGCCATTCGGCTCAACCAGTCCATGCCGGTGTTTATGCTCCACTCGAGCCTCCTCCCGTCTTTCCTCATGTAAATCTATCAGCATAACCCTCTATTCTCTTCTCCCTCATATGCTTGTCTCGCCTCCCCTTAAATGCATCTCTGCTATTCGCTTCAACCACTCCCTGTGGTAGCGAGTTCCACATTCTCACCACTCTTTAGGTAAAGATGTTTCTTCTGAATTCCCTATTGGATATTTTGGTGACTATCTTATATTGATGGCCTCTAGTTATGCTCTTCCCCACAAGTGGAAACATTTTCTCTCTATCCACTCTATCAAAACCTTTCATAATTTTAAAGATCTCTATTAGGTCACCCCTCAGCCTTCTTTCAAGAGAAAAGAGACCCAGCCTGTTCATCCTTTCCTGATATGTATACCCTCACATTTCTGGTATCATCCTTGTAAATCTTCTCTGCACCCTCTCCAGTGCCTCTATATCCTTTTTATAATATGGTGACCAGAACTGTACGCAGTACTCCAAGTGTGGTCTAACCAAGGTTCGATACAGGTTTAGCATAACTTCCCTACTTTTCAATTCTATCCCTCTAGAAATAAACCCTGGTGCTTGGTTTGCTTTTTCTATGCCCTTGCTAACCTGCGTCACAACTTTTAGTGATTTGTGTATTTGTACTCCGAGATCCCTTTGTTCCTCTACCCCACCTATACTCGCACCCTCCAAGTAGTAAGTGACCTCCCTATTCTTCCTACCAAAATCTAATACCTCACATTTATCTGTGTTGAACTTCATTTGCCAATTATTTGCCCATTCTGCAAGTTTATTAATGTCCTCCTGTAATTTGTTGCAGTCCTCCTCAGTATTGACTACCCCCCCAATTTATTGTCATCCGCAAATTTAGAAATTGTGTTTTTAATTCCTAAGTCTAAATCGTTAATGTAAATTGTGCACACCAGTGGTCCCAGCACTGATCCATGTAGAACACCACTACCCACCTTCTGCCACTGTGAATAGTTACCTTTACCCCTACTCTCTGCTTTCTGTCTTGAAGCCAGCTAGCTATCCATTCTGCTACTTGTCCCCTGGCTCCGCATTCTCTGACCTTGTTCATCAGTCTATTATGTGGTACCTTATCGAAGGCCTTTTGAAAATCTAGATAAATTACATCTACTATATTACCATTGTCTACTCTCTCTGTTACCTCTTCAAAAAATTCAATGAGGTTGGTCAAGCAAGACTTTCCCTTTTGAAATCCATGCTGACTATTCATTATTATATTTTTGGTTCCCAGATGTTCTTCTATTTTCTCCTTTAGTAGGGATTCCACTATTTTTCCTACCACCGATGTTAAGTTGACTGGTCTATAATTCCCTGGGCATGTTCTATCCCCCTTCTTAAATATCGGTATTACGTTAGCTATCCGCCAGTCCTCTGGCACTGCACCTTTTTCTAACGAATTATTAAATATGCGTAGTAATGCCTCTGCTATCTCGTCCCTAGATTCTTTTAAAATGCATGGATCCAATCCATCCTGACCAGGGGTTTTATCCTCTTTGAGTTTGATTAGTTTATATATCCCCTTTGTTATTTTAAATACAGTTCTCTCATTACTAATCTCATCCTCCAATGTCATGTCCACCTGTTCTATCTCCCTGGTAAATATGGAAGCAAAATAATTATTTAATATTTCTGCCATCTCTCTATCGTTACCTGTGGTATTGTCCTGACTATCCCTTAATGGCCCTATTCCCATCCCAACCTTCCTTTTTTTATTGATGTGCCTATAAAATATTTTACTATTTTGTTTTATGTTCCTTGATAATTTAATTTTGCCTCCCTAATTGTTTTTTTGACTTCTCTCCTAATCTTTTCGTATTATCTCTTATCATGCTCGCCCCTGCTGTCTATGTACTTAATGTATCCCATTCTTTCCTTACCCTCAATTGTTCCCTTATGGTTTTATTTATCCATGGAGTCTCATTAGTGTTTCATTTGTTCTTTTCTTTTAGCGAAATATATTTTTCCTGCACTCTGTTGAACACCGTTTCTCCTGAATTCTCTATTGGATTTATTAGTGACTATCTTATATTTATGGCCCCTGGTTTGGATCTCCCCCACAAGTGGAAACATCTTCTCTATGTCTACCCTATCAAACCCTTTCATTATTTTAAAGCCATCTCTCAGCCTTCTCTTTTCTAGAGAAAAGAGCCCCAGCCTGTTCAGTCTTTCTTGATAGTTAAAACCTCTCAGTTCTGGTATCATCCTTGTAAATCTTTTTTGCACCTTCTCCAGTATATACTTTTTGAAATATGGAGACCAGAACTGTGCACAGTACTCCAAGTGTGGCCTAACCAAGGTTCGATATACAAGTTTAACAGAACTTCAAGGTTTTCAATGCCATTCATCTAGAAATGAACCATAGTGCTTGGTTTATATAAAAATGCACTGAATAGTGTCCAGGATTTTGTGTATTTATAAGAGATATAGAGATTGTTAAAATCCTTCCAAATCTGAACTGTTGTCTTTGAGGGGATTAGGTACATTTGTTTTTGGGACACTATGAAGTCATGACCATCTTTTGTAGTGAGATCGTCCAGTGTACTGTGAGCTGCGAAACCAAATGAAGGGCATTAGGACAGAAACCTCCAATACCCATAATAAAACATTTCATCCTAATTTATATCAGGGCTTCCATAATGAATTGTGTATTCCCATTTTGCATTGCCAGAGACTCCCAAAATTCGAAGCAGTTCTTGGCCCGGGACTTTCTGACACATACCTTGTTCATTTTATTTACAGTTAAACCTGATTCTGATCCAAAAGCACAGCAGCCAGTCAAGGGAATGAAGAAGCCCATAAAACACAGTGTAAAATTACACAGTGAGAAGATGAGGAAACATTTTTTTTTACGCAGCGAGTTGTTGTGATCTGGAATGCGCTGCCTGAAAGGGCGGTGGAAGCAGATTCAACAGTAACTTTCAAAAAGGGAATTGGATAAATACTTGAAGGGGAAAAGAATTGCAGGGCTGTGGGGAAAGAGCAGAGGAGAGGAACTAATTGGATAGTTCTTTCAGAGAGCTTGCACAGGTATGATGGGCCGAATGGCCTCCTTCTGTGATGTCAGATTATATGAATTGCACAGTGCAGCCTTAACTATAGCTCATTTTTAACAAACTGGTGGAAGTGCCAATTTGCTGCCATTAACTATTGGGTTGTGAATACCTTAACGTGTGGTCATAGGCATTGTACGAAAAGACAAAATGCTCGGTGTTTATCTTAAACCTTCACCTTTCTTGTTGATTTCTTGCAGCCCAAGGCTCTGAAACTGCTGGGAATGGAGGTACATTAACACCATCAATTTCTATTCCTTTATTCAAGGAGGTCAACTTGGTTTATACAACAGGGGTTTCTGTATTCACCCGTGGACAAAGTACTGATGTCACGCTCTAGTACGATACCAAATTGACCACATGCCCTGAGACGGTACCCCAACCAGAACTGTCGATGCATTATACACGACACACTTTATGACAGCAGTAATACACCTAACTGTATGGAACTGAGGCAATAACCCTGACCAAATTACTTCCATACAATAAGCATCGGCAAATTTGAGATGAAGATTTCTTTCTTTCTCTTTCCGTTGAATTATTTAATTAAATGTTCGGACTGGCTCCACGACTCACCCTTTAAAGCGACAGTATCTGAGACCAAGACAGACTCAAAAATTGAATGCTTAATCCCATTTAGTGGATTTTGAAGATGTCGACCAATTATGTCTGTGGGAATGCACATTCGGGAGTGTTAAAGCGCACTTGTGCACTTGTAATCATCCCATTAATACCAAATTTTGAAATTCATTTAATTTAAATTTTTATGGTTAATTATCCCAACCCCTGTTCTATAAACAAGATACACATTAGAGAATAGTGGAATATCCAGTGTGAGAGATAATTTCATAACTCGCAGCTGGGTGTGTTATGAGCTCTCCCTGTGTGGTGGTACAGGCTGGGTATCACATTGTTCCCTATTGGGTACCCTTGGTGTATCTGAAACCTCCCTCTCTCTTTCATTGTTGCTATATTATTTTTGCATCCATGTGTCTCCGTGCTACCGGTGTTTTAGTCTCTTTAGCTTCTTGTATCTATCCTTAATAGTTTTATTTTTCTTTGCTAATTCATTCTCGAATCTGGTCAATTGTTTTGTAAATCACGGAAAAAATGACATTGCCTAGAAGAATGCTTTAGTCGTCATCTTTTAGTTCACTGTGTATTGTTGCTGTTTGATAGTTATCACCCAAATGTTCAGAATAAATCTATACTTTCTTCAAATGTTTGTAAGTTTAGTACAAAAATTAAGTGATTACAGTAAGGTAATGAATGATACACATGGTTACATATGCCACTTAACCAGTGATGCCTGAATGTCCCATTAATCCTGTCTAAAACTGGCACAAAAGTAGTTTTATTTTTGAAAGATAAAATTGTGGGACTGTCAAGGAACTATTTTCAGGGGCAATTTTAGCCCTACTCGCTCAGCAGAAACCTGGTGGGTGGGCAGTTAAAATCTGCACACCCACCATAAATATAAGGACCCTACACTGCTCTGCAATATATTCTGCGGTATATTTGGTCTATAGTACAGTAACTCTTCCCATGCCACATGACACTGAAGTATGTACCACATCCCAACAACTAGGGTGGCCAACTCTGGTTGGACGTATTCCTGGAGTTTTCATCACATGACTTCCAACTGCCCCGCCTCCACACTCCTGCTATTGGTCGCCCAACACATCAATCCTCATGATGCCCTGCCTTCCCACACCCATTGGGAAACGTACAGAGCCTGATTGGATGAATCTTGACTGTCAGTCAAACAGCATTTTTTTCTCTTCCCTCCATCTCCAATATTTTTAGAAATAATAAACGGAAGTGTTTAAAGAAAATGAAAAAAGCACCATTTTTTTTAACGCCCCTATGATTTTTCACCCTGGTGTTGTTCACAAGCAGTGTCCTGCAGATTAATCTTCAATTCTTGGAGACTCCAGGGCAATCCTGGAGGGTTGGCAACGTGTTTGTCTTGCGTGTAAACTCAAGTGCAGCGAAGGGATTCTGTGAATCCGTCAATTTTTGCTGATGAACATTCTCTTCTAAAATAAACAGGAAGAGCCTCCCATACGAAGAGGCAGGAAGACGACCAAGAAAAGGGAGGAAGATGTAGACATCGACCTGGATGACCCGGAGATCAATCATTTCCCCTACCCCTTCCACGAGCTGATGCTGTGGGCTGTTCTGATGAAGCGGCAGAAGATGGCACTATTCTTCTGGCAGCATGGCGAGGAGGCCATGGCCAAGGCACTCGTCGCTTGCAAGCTCTGCAAAGCCATGTCTCACGAGGCCTCTGAAAACGACATGGTGGATGACATATCTCAAGAGCTAAACCATAATTCTAGGTTCGTTCACAGTTGCTTTACGAAACGATGACACATAATAATGGTAGCTGTGCACAAATAGCTTCACATTAGCGTTTGCTCAAATGTTCTTCTGAGGGAAAGAAGGAAAGAAAGAAAAAGAAAAGAAATAGAGCGAGAAAAGAAAGAGAAAAGAAAGAGAGAAAAGAAAGAAAGAAAGAAAGGAAGGAAGAAAGAAAGAAAGAAGAATTAATTGCATTTATAGAGCACTTTTCACAAACTCAGGACATCCCAAAGCACTTTACAACCCATGAAGTACTTTTGAAGTGCAGTCACTGTTGTAATGGAGGAAATGCCGCAGCCAATTTGCACACAGCAAGCTCCCACAAAGAGCAATGATGTAATGATTTGGGGAGAAGGATTTGGGGCATGGTGGGGGAAGAATGATCTCCAAATGGCAGCTTTGGAAGGTGCGGAGAAGAGCTACATGTCAGCCAGCGACTGAGTTGAGATTGTTGCCCAAAAGGGATCGTGATGACAAGACCTATTTGGCAGTCTTGGACTTCAGCCAGCTGAAGGTCTCTCTTATGAGCTGTGCCCATAGCTCAGTTACTGCTTAGTGAGTGAGGCCACAGCATTCTGAAACATTGCCAAGGGTCACAGTGAGGTAGCCCACTGCATCTGCAGGGGAGGTTGTGGGTGCCAGCAGGCAGTGGCTGTGAGGTCACATACTGTCCATGTTTAGCCTGATCCTCCTCAAAGCAAAAGGAACAGGGGAGTCTGAATGGAGACTCCCACTACTTCCCAAGGTGCACGCTGCAACTTTACATCAACAACAACATGCATTTATACAGCACCTTTAACGTAGTAAAATGTCCCAAGGCGCGATACAGGAGCATTATCAAGCAAAATTTGACACTGAGCCTCATTAAGGAGATATTAGGATAGGTGGCCAAAAACTTGGTCAAAGAGGTAGGTTTTAAGGAGAATTTTAAAGAAGGAGAGAGAGGTGGAGAGGCGGAGATGTTTAGGGAGGGACTTCCAGAGCTTAGGGCCCAGATAGTTGAAGGCATGGCCACCAATGGTGGAGTGATGAAAATCAGGGATGGTCAAGATGTCAGAATTGGAGGAGCGCAGTGATCTTGGAGGGTTGTAGGGCTGGGGGAGGTTACAGAGATAGGGAGGGGTGAGGCCATGGAGGGATTTGAAAACAAGGATTAGAATTTTGAGGCATTGCCGCACCATGAGCCAATGTGGGTCAGCGAGCACAGGGGACGATGGGTGAACGGGACTTGGGGCGAGTTAGGATATGGGCAGCAGAGTTTTGGATGAGCTGAAGTTAATATAAAATCAACTTTAAATAATACTACCAAGAAACTTACTTACCTGGTTTCTATGGCCTTGAAGTACGGGCCACTTCTGACCCACTACAAGCGGATCCCAAAGCCTCTTCCCTCAAGGCCTTCTCTGCTGCCAGTGCCTATGGAGGGTTAAGTGAGGAAAATAGGAATCCTGCAGGAAACCACATCCACCCAACATTTGTTACATGCAGCAGGAGTGATGTAAGATACCTTAGTCTTATATGCATAAATACGTAGAAATAGAATTTGGTTTAATCTCATATGATTAAGGTTTTTGGTTTCTTTTTACTTATAGATGCAGGAAACTTTGTGCTATCCGGCACCGACAGGACCGAGCTGTTGCCGTCCCATCAAAACTGCCGGACAAACCAGCGCTAATGTTGAAACATACGGAGATTTTGAGCTCCGTATCTGGCAACAAACTTCTAAACAGTCGGCCGTACCTTGCAAGCGTCTCTGTAGCTTAGCAACAGCTTCAGCGAGACCTTGCAGAGCCTGACTGGTGGAAGAAAAAGCAACAAAAAGAAAACAAACCTAACGAAACGGCTCCTGATTTTTGCTGGTGGTTCGAGCATTCCG
Organism: Somniosus microcephalus; assembly: GCF_052327205.1. Taxonomy (NCBI): domain Eukaryota; kingdom Metazoa; phylum Chordata; class Chondrichthyes; order Squaliformes; family Somniosidae; genus Somniosus; species Somniosus microcephalus. Next base: position 255,897,950 of record NC_140987.1, on the reverse strand, counting down.
GACAGTTAACCTCCGGATAAACCAAAGTTTCCTGTAGCTGGTAGATTTTTACTGTAGCTAGAAGTAATGAAATGGTCAAAGTTGTCCTTTCCCAGGGCGCTTTAGGGTTTAATGTGTCAGGGTACAATTTAGCTGACTCTGTGGTTTAGTTTTCGCTGAAACTGCAGAATGTGTGATTCATGTTTCTTGACTTATTTTTGTGGCCACATTATGAAACGAGATAGCCAAGGCAGTCTTGAGATAGGAAGTGGGACAATAGGACAGGATGATAAACAAGTTGGCATCTGGTGTTTCTGCGAGTCTTGTTCACAATAACACTTGTCGTGTCATAATGAATCAGCAATAACAGCGTGCGTGACTAGCAGCCTATAAAGATCTTGAGCTTTCCTTAACAATTTGTAGAGAGAGTCAAGATCGAAAGAATCGACACAGGTTACCAGTCTACCAGGAGGAACACAGTAATATTGTTTATTTCTCTGTATGTCTACTACTCAAAGAAATTGTGTGTTCTGGACTTGGTTGAATACAATAAAAGGACTATGTTGTAACCCATATTTGGTGTCGGATTCGAACTGCTTACACAGAGGAGTGGCCAAATTCGTCTACTCCCAGTGGAGCACAAGGAATATCGCTGTTGGTGTTTTTTGGGGTGAAGACCTGGTCTTACACCCCAACTTTTCTCTTGTTGACCACCCTGGCACACCCAGGAACGGTGACCAAACAGAAGGCAATGCAGCCCTGTGTATGTCTGAGATGAGGAATCGAATACTGACATTTATCCTCAACCTTAAGCTGCATATAATTATTTTGGCTTTCATTTATATGTAAGTTTATATGTAAGTTTTAACAATTTGGGGTTTGATCAAAATTAATCTCGCTGACCAACTCTATATCATTTCATCTGATAAAATCCTTACCTTCCAAGGAGGGTAGATATGGCCAAATGCGATTTGTCTAAATTGTGCTTCAAATGCTAGGCTTGAGCAATAGTTGGGGATAAAACAACCTACATAGAATTTACAGCACAGAAACAGGCCATTCGACCCAACTGGTCCACACCGGTGTTTATGCTCCACATGAGCCTCCTCTCACACCTCTTTATCTAACCCTATCAGCATATCCTTCTATTCCTTTCTCCCTCATGTACTTATCTAGCTTCCCCTTAAATGCATCTATGCTATTCACCTCAACTACTCCCTGTGATAGCAAGTTCCACATTCTCACCACTCTCCTGAATCCCCTATTGGATTTATTAGCGACTATCTTATATTTCTGGCCCCTAGTTTTGGTCTCCCCCACAAGTGGAAACATCTTCTCTACATTTACTCTATTGAGCCCTTTCATAATCTTAAAGACCTTTGTCATATCATCCCACAGCCTTCTGTTTTCTAGAGAAAATAGCGCTAGGCTGTTCAATCTTTCCTGATAGTTATAACCTCTCAGTTCTGGTATCATCCTTGTAAATCCTTATGGGCTACTAATTATTTATAATGTTCCTCCTCATCTACCTTGACATCTCTATTGCCTTCAACACTTTTGTGCACTCCATGCTCCTTGAATATCTCTCCTTTACAGTCTCTGTCCATGCCACTGTTTTCTCTTGGCTCCATTCTTACCTGTAGTTATTACATTGCTTCCAATGGCTTCTCATCCTGTACCCACATGGTCACCTCTGATATATCTCAGCATTCCATCCTTGATACGAACATACGAATATAAGCACAATAACAGACAGGAAAAGACCCTCTGGTCTATCCAGCCTGTCTCACATAATTGCGGTACCTTGTGTATCACGATATATACACTCTCCACCCCACCCGAAACCATGAGATCTCCTGGGAGAGGTGAAAGACCAGATTAAAAAACCACAGGGCAATTTGGAGGAAAAAAATCTGGGAAATTCTTCTCTGACCCCCTTAGGCAATCGAAACTAATCCAAGAGATCGCTCTGGCCCTGATAGCTCCATGCAGTACCTACCATTTTGTAAGAGGTGTTCTCCGCCCCAGCCAGAAACAGATCCATCTTTCATTTGAAGGAATTCCGCAAGTCGGTGTCCACCGCACCAGCCGGCAGCCTGATCCAGAGGTCCACTATTCTCTGGGAAAAGAACCACCTTCAGACATCTAACCTAGAACTGGCCTTGTACAACTTCAAATAGTGACCGCTGGCCTCCCTAACCTATTTAATAGGAAAATCTCAGATTACCCCTAAGTCTACGCTTCTCTAAAGTGTAGAGTCCCAACTCTTTTAGCCTTTCCAGGTAACTAAGATGCTTTAAACTGGGAATTAGTCAAGTGGCCCTCCTCTGCACCCTTTCCAAAGCCTTAATATCACCCACCACTTCACCCACACTTCATCATTTGCATGCTACTCCTGCCAACATCATCTTTAAGGGTGGGGTCAGTTTTCACATTTATCTTCAGCTTTACCTCTCAGTCTCCTCCGTTAGCCCCATATCTGTTGCCACTCTGAACTGGATAAGCAAAAACTTCCTCCTACATAACATTGTGACAGGTAGAGGACCAGAGGAGAGGGAGTTGGGTGTTAAAGAGTGAACCAGTGAGGCAGCAGTGGGAGATGTGTTTCCCCCAAGGGTCAATGGTGAGGGCGGTGTGGTTGGGGAATGGAAAGGGAGCTGTGGACGGTAAGGGGGAAAAATAGCCTGTCGACTCTCACTGTCAAGGATCACACATGAAGAATGGCAAGATACCAGAGGGCTCCTGTCAATCTGGAACCATGTGAGAGTCAGCACCAACAGAAGAGAAGGCTATGATTAAAAAGGCTAATGGAATGTTAGTCTTCATCTCAAGAGGGCTGGAAATCAAAGGGTGGAAGTTATGTTACAGTTATATAAAACTCCGGTTAGACCCCACCTGGAGCACTGCGTTCAGTTCTGGGCCCCGCACCTCGGGAAGGATACATTGGACTTGGAGGGGGTGCAGCACAGATTCACCAGAATGATACTGGGACTGAAAGGGTTAAATTATGAGGGTAGGTTGCATAGACTAGGCCTGTATTCCCTCAAGTACAGAAGATTAAGAAATGATCTAATCGAGGTGTTTAAGATGATTAAAGGAGTTTCGAGGGTAGATAGAGCGAAGCTATTTCCTCTGGTGGGGAGTCCAGAACAAGGGGGCAGAACCTTAAAATTAGAGCTGGGCCGTTCAGGGGTGATGTCAGGAAGCACTTCTTCACACAAAGGGCAGTGGAAATCTGGAACTCTCTCCCCCAAAAAGCTGTTGAGGCTGGAGGTCAAATGAAAATTTCAAAACTGAGATTGATAGATTTTTGTTAGGTTTTAAGGGTTACAGAACCAAAGCGGGTGGATGGAGTTAAGATACAGATCAGTCATGATCTAATTGAATGGTGGAACAGGCTCGAGGGGCTGAATGTCCTGCTCCTGTTTCCGATGTCAGTACAGACGGATGGAACGTTACCCTGCAGCTGAGTTGTGCTACACCTGAGGTGGGAGTGCTTGATACACACATGAGGTGATGAAACACCCCAGCAGTGACATTCTTCCCCTCAATTAGCACATACATCTCTCCTTTATGCCCCCCCGCTAGACAACATATAAGAACATAAGAATTAGGAGCAGGAGTAGGCTATACGGCCCTTGAGCCTGCTCCGCCATTCAATAAGATCAAGACTGATCTTCGACCTCAACTCCATTTTCCCACCCTATCCCATTATCCCTTGATTCCCCTAGAGCCCAAAAATCAATCAATCTCAGCCTTGAATATACTCAATGACTGAGCACCCACATCCCTCTGGGGTAGAGAATTCCAAAGATTCACCACCCTCTGAGTGAAGAAATCTCTCCTCATCTCAGTCCTAAATGGCCGACCCCTTATCCTGAGACTATGATTCCTAGTTCTAGACTCTCCAGCCAGGGAAAAAAACCTCTCAGCATCTACACTGTCAACCCCTCTCAGAATCTTGTATGTTTCAATGAGATCACTTCTCATTCTTCAAAACTCCAGACACACCAGACTGAGAGGCTGGACAGAGGACAAGCTCAAAGGGGCTGAATGGGCCTCTGCCTGTTCCTAAGGGAAAACATTGAAAAGTAACTTTGCTTTGAGTGGATTTTAATTTGTCCTCGGAGTGGGACTGACTGAATGTCATTATTTGTGCAGGGAGTTTGCGCAGCTCGCTGTCGAGCTCCTGGACCAGTCGTACAAGCAGGAGGAGCAGATGGCCATGAAGCTGCTGACTTACGAGTTGAAGAATTGGAGTAACTCCACCTGTCTGCAGCTGGCCGTGGCAGCCAAACACCGAGACTTCATCGCGCACACCTGTAGTCAGATGCTCCTCACCGACATGTGGATGGGCAGGCTCCGAATGCGGAAGAACTCCAGCCTGAAGGTTAGCATGAAGCAACATGGCGCAGTCCGGGAACATTTTAAACAGAGAGTTACAGAGAATTTTACAGCGCAGAAACAGACCATGAGAGCACTGAGTCCAAAACTCTGCTGCCCGTATCCTAACTTTCACCAAGTCACACTCACCCCTGAGCTCGCTGACCTACATTGGCTTCAATTTTTAAATTCTCATCCTTGTTTTCAAATCCATCCATGGCCTCGCCCCTTCCTATCTCTGTAACCTCCTACAGCACTACAACCCTCCGAGATCTCTGCGGTCCTCAAATTCTGGCCTCTTGAGCATACCTGATTTTAATCGCTCCACCATTGGTGGCCGTGCCTTCAGCTCATAAGCTCTGGAACTCCCTTCCTAAACCTCTCTCCAGTGCTCTCCTCCTTTATGACGCTCCTTAAAACCTACCTCTCTGTTCTAATATCTCCTTTTGTGGCTCGGTGTCAAATTTTGTCTGAAAACGCTCCTGTGAAGTGCCTTGGGGCGTTTTACTATATTAAAGGTGCTATATAAATGTAAGTTGTTGTTGCTGTTGAGTCTGGAGGTGACAAAGGCATGGATCAGGGTTTCAGGAGCAGGTGGGCTGAGGCAGGGGCGGAGACGGCCAATGTTACGATACTAATCGCTGTGAATAGGCCGATCCTGAGCTCGGTTAGCGGCTAATAGCCGCTGGGGAGATGCTGAGGTGGATTGAAGAGTACATACTATTGCTGGGAGTTTTTCCATTGATTGAGGGATGTTTGGAAATCCCTGACAACTCCCAGCACGAAACAATTAGCTTTCTTTCTCTTTTTTGAAGTGTGACACAGAAATTTGTATGTGTGACAAAGGGAGTAAATAAAAGTGTGAGAAACTTTCTATTTGTGTCTATGTGTATCAAGAATGAGAGAAAGAAAGACTTGCATTTATATAGCGCCTTTCACGACCTCCAGACGTCCCAAAGCGTTTTACATCCAATGAAGTTCTTTTGAAGTGTAGTCACTGTATTAGGAGAGAAAAGAAGATAATTACATGAGCAATACATTCCCTCATCTGCTCCCTTCCAGCCTACACTTTCAGGCAAGTTGGAATAACAGATGTGATAGTGGTAGGAGCATTGCTTCGTTGCAAATTTAACTATGAAACATATTTTAATTGGACATAATTCATGATATTCTGCTAACAACGCCAGCAACTAAAGGGTCATTAGATTTTCTGTTTTGTTTGGATTGGAGGTCAGCCAAAGGAACCATGTGCTAGTTCCATCACGATTCAATTCATGTTTCTGCGTGCAAATGTTTTCCCCATCAAAGGCCAAAGAAAATCAGATAGGGAGTTCTCTGTCAGGCCACTCACACATCACTCCTGGCCGTCGGCCAAAAGTTGGATCCTCAGTGGAGACTTGCACGTCCCACTGTCTCTGCCACGGGAGATGTGTGGTTCAGGGTTGGGGGTAGGGGGCTAATAAGGGGTGAAAACTAGGGGAAAAGAGGGTCACATATTACATAGTTACATCAGGGCTACAGCACAGAAACAGGCCATTCGGCCCAACTGGTCCGTGCCAGCGTTTATGCTCCACACAAGCCTCCTCCCACCCCTACTTCATCTGACCCCATCACTATAGCCTTCTATTCCTTCTTCCCTCCCTCATGTGTTTATCTAGCTTCCCCTTAAATGCATCTCTGCTATTCGCCTCAGCCACTCCCTGTGGTAGCGAGTTCCAGATTCTCACCACTCTCTGGGTAAAGAAGTTTCTCCTGAATTCTTTATTGGATTTATTAGTGACCATCTTATATTGATGGCCTCTAGTTTTGGACTCCCCCCAGAAGTGGAAACATCTTCTCTACGTTTACCCTATCGAACCCTTTCATGATTTTAAAGACCTCTACCAGGCCACCCCTCAGCCTTCTCTTTTCTAGAGTAAGGCGCCCCAGGCCTAATTAGTGTCGACAATTAGAACCCATTTAAGTCTTGAGGTTGCACAAGATGAGATTTTAATTGATCTCCTAGTCACCATCGATAGGCGAACAAAACCTGTACTTTTGTTCCACGAACCCAGTTTTTGATGCACAGGATCGTACATGCTCAATTCAAACCTTTACACCTGCAGTCACTCAAGCAATAATTACTCAGTGTGGGAATTGGATAAATACTTAAAGGGCTTGCAGGGCTATGGTGGAAGGAGCAGTGGAGGAGTGGGACTAATAAGATAGCTTTTTCAAAGAGCTGGCACAGGCATGAGGGGCCAAATTACCTCCTTCTCTGCTGTAGGATTCTAAGATATTAGTGCAGACTATAGGCATTTCAATCAACATCTCTGAACAAAACAGATGATCTGGTCATTATCACATTGCTGTTTGTGGGATCTCACTGTGCGCAAATTGGCTGCCACGTTTCCTACATTACAACAGTGACTACACTTCAAAATTACTTCACTGGCTGTAAAGCACTTTGGGATGTTTTGCGGTCGTGAAAGGCGCTATATAAATGCAAGTCTTTCTTCCTTTTTTCACCCATTAAATCTCATCAGAAAACAGGATCCATCCTGGTGAATTGTTTTCATGGGGATGCATTCTTTTTAAACTGAAATATAGACAAGAAAAAGTGGCAAAAATATTGGCCAATAATTACTGACTAATTCAAGATTTTGTGACCTTAGTTCTCAAAGCTGTAATCGGATCATGAAAGCATCAGGACATTCAACCGAAATAGCATGTCTGTTACTTAGGGTCACGTACAGTACCTGCTCGGTCCATTAACAATTCCCTTCTGCATTGGAATTCAGCCCATATCCCTGTTAATTCAGGAATCTATCAATTTCTGTCTTGAATGTTTAAACTGCGTCCACGTTTACTGCAATTATTGATAACCTGTTTCATCTCTGAATGTGAAGGGGTTGGGCTAGAAATTCGGCTCCTTTGCGCCTGCCGTTAGCGCCTCCGGGGGGGGGCGCTAATGGGGCGCAAAGGGGTTATCATCCGGTTTGGGGGGGGGGCTCGAAAAAAGCGCCTCCTGAGAAATTCGGTGGAGCGATGTGGAGGCGCTGCCTGATAGCGCCAGGCCCCCACCGGTAGTGCCCCAGGCCGCTGCGCCACCGGCGATGACATCATCGCTGTGTGCCGTGACCCCTTAGCGGCCCGCCATGTCCCCTTACCGCCCCACGGCAGAAATTCGGCTGTGCCTCACAAGGCTGCCGCAGACGATGTCAGCGCCTGCCTCACGGGTTGTGAGCCGGGCCGACCTCCGCTCGCTGGGCGGTATTTAAAGGGGAGGTGCGGCCGTGACCCGCGCCGCCATTTTCTTTTTTTGGCCGACCTCCAGGCCGGTCTTCCATGGCAGGCTGTGGCGTGGTCCTGGCCGCCATCGCGCAGCCCGGCACTGCGTCTCGGCGCCGGGCTGCTGCCATAGCACCACACTGCCCTGGTGGCCTAGTGTGGGCCATCGGAGGCCCTGCAGAGTGCGCAGCGGCCCTCCCCTTTAACTGAAGGGGAGGGGCGTTGAAATTCAGCAGCGCTCGCCGGATCCTCTGTAGGGGGTTTTGGTTTGGGGTTTGTGTCTGGCCAGTCAGGCGTATCTGAGCTGCTCCAGCCCCGTGCGGTTCGAATCGCTTCCCCTCTGGTTCTGACCACCGGACTTATTACGAGTAGCGATATAAACAAAACGATACCAGTGGTTTGGTGCAAAGAAAACCAATGTTTATTAAAAATAGGGAAAAATAAGCACTATACAGAGAAAATCACTATGTATGTAACACAATTACACTTAGCGGGGGAGGAGAAACGGACACATCGAGGGAAAATGACTAAAATGACAATCTTAGCAATCCCCTTAACTCCCACCCTTTACACCTATCTAAGTTGTCTTGCGATGGGCCAGAAAGTTTATGCTCACCAGTCTCGGATATTACAGCGCCTGCTCCGTGCCCTGTTGCCTGCCGATGTCTTTAGGGTTTTCACCGCCCAGAGCAGAGATACCCCAGTGATTTAAAATGTAACTGCGGGTATCCTGCTTCCCTTGGACGGGCTCTTCGTCGTCGATCTTCTTGATGGTAAGGCAGGGCACCGGAGTCCAGGTGAGAGAGAGAGAGATGTGGCTTCCCGAGGGACTACTTATACCCCTTTCTGGGAGCCCTTATCACTCGCCAGATCAGCTTGTTTCTTTGTCTGACCTGGATGTGTTGAAGATGATACAAAGGAAACCGATCTGGGCCCGTCGACCTGGATGGCCGGTTAATCGGTTTTTAAACGTCCCATAAGTGTTTCCCTTTGTCTAACTGGTCTTGTGATGGGGCCATTCCAGTTTGAATGCCCCGTTGATCGTTTTCAAACAGTGTTGAAGTCAGCTAACGAAGGTCTGAATGCAGCTATTACCCGTTGATTATCTGTGCAAACGGCCTTGATGGGTTTTAATCAGAGGCCCGAATGCCACTGTTTGCTTCTCATACATAAATGCAGAAGGCCTGTCTGCCTTCTAATTTCTGGAACATTCCTTCTTTGCCAGTCCAAACCTGAACTTTACAGGCCTTGGCCATGAGGTTGACCGTAGCCATCTTGTTGAGCCCTGGAGCCCTGGATTTTAAACTCAGTCCAGCCAGGGTTTCTCCAATAAGCCAGAAGTAAATCTTCAGGGGAGACATGAAATTTGCGAATCCTTTCACCTCCACGGACGCTGCTGATCGCGACCCGACATCGCCTCGGTTACTGCCCCAACAGGAAGTGGTGCACCCGAGATTGTGCTCCACCTCCTGGGCGCGGCGATAAGCCGAATTTAGTGGCCAGGGCAGTACTTCCGCGCCGGGCGCTAAATGTCCAGCCTTAACTCGATTACCACCCCCAAACGGGGCGTAACTGAATTTCACGCCCCTTGTTCCTTAAGTTGATTTTATCTTATAGGTTTCTTGGATTGTAATCATAATAGTAACTCAATCATAAATAACACAGTAAACCCGGCCTCCCATCTTATGCCCTTCATCATTTGAGCTCATCCAAAACTCTGCTGCCAACATCCTAACTCGCACCAAGTCCCGTTCACCCTTCGCTCCCCCTGTGCTCACTGACCTACATTGCCCCGTGTCCTAACTCGCACCTAGTCCCGTTCACCCTTCGCTCCCCCTGTGCTCACTGACCTACATTGCCCCGTGTCCTAACTCGTACCAAGTCCCGTTCACCCTTCGCTCCCCCTGTGCTCACTGACCTACATTGCCCCGTGTCCTAACTCGTACCAAGTCCCGTTCACCCTTCGCTCCCCCTGTGCTCACTGACCTACATTGCCCCATGTCCTAACTCGCACCTAGTCCCATTCACCCTTCGCTCCCCCTGTGCTCACTGACCTACATTACCCCGTGTCCTAACTCGTACCAAGTCCCGTTCACCCTTCGCTCCCCCTGTGCTCACTGACCTACATTGCCCCGTGTCCTAACTCGTACCAAGTCCCGTTCACCCTTCGCTCCCCCTGTGCTCACTGACCTACATTGCCCCGTGTCCTAACTCGTACCAAGTCCCGTTCACCCTTCGCTCCCCCTGTGCTCACTGACCTACATTGCCCCGTGTCCTAACTCGCACCTAGTCCCGTTCACCCTTCGCTCCCCCTGTGCTCACTGACCTACATTGCCCCGTGTCCTAACTCGTACCAAGTCCCGTTCACCCTTCGCTCCCCCTGTGCTCACTGACCTACATTGCCCCATGTCCTAACTCGCACCTAGTCCCATTCACCCTTCGCTCCCCCTGTGCTCACTGACCTACATTACCCCGTGTCCTAACTCGTACCAAGTCCCGTTCACCCTTCGCTCCCCCTGTGCTCACTGACCTACATTGCCCCGTGTCCTAACTCGTACCAAGTCCCGTTCACCCTTCGCTCCCCCTGTGCTCACTGACCTACATTGCCCCGTGTCCTAACTCGTACCAAGTCCCGTTCACCCTTCGCTCCCCCTGTGCTCACTGACCTACATTGGCTCCCAGTCCAGCAACACCTCAATTTTAAAATTCTCATCCTTGTTTTCAAATCCCTCCATGGCCTCCTCGCCCCACTCCCTATCGCTGTAACCTCCTCCAGCCCTACAACCCCTGAGATCTCTGCGCTCCTCCAATTCTGGCCTCTTGCACATGCTCAACTTTAATCGCTCCACCATTGGCGGCCGTGCCTGCAGCTACCAAGACCCTAAGCTCTGGAATTCACTCCCTAAACCTCTCCACCTCTCTACCTCTCTCTCCTCCTTTAAAACACTCCTTAAAAACTTACCTGTTTGACCAAGTTTTTGCTCATCTGCCCTAATATCTCCTTATGTGGATCAGTATCAAATTTTTGTCTAATAATGCTGCTGTGAAACACCTTGGGACCTTTTACTACATTAATGGCGCTATATAAATGCAAGTTGCTGTTGTTGTAAAGGTCAATAGAAGAGGTTATATACATAGGATTACATAGGATGTGCGGCGCAGAAACAGGTCATTCGGCCCAACCAGTCCATGCTGGCATTTATGCTCCACTCGAGCCTCCTCCCGTCTTTCCTCATCTAAATCTATCAGCATAACACACTAGAACTTGAATGGATCAAAACCAGGTATAAGACAACAGGCATAGTACAAAGAAAGGCCTTTAAGGTTATGCTGGCACAGGGGTGATGGTGCTCTTACCTTGTGCCACGGGGTGCCGGGATGTACCAGGCTTATTCCAACCTAGTTATCTCTACCACAGAGAATGACAAAAGCAGCAATGTCATGGAAATAGCATCACTTGCAAGTTCCCCTCCAAGTCACACACCACCCTGACTTGGACATAGATCGCCATTCCTTCATCATTGCTGGGTCAATATCCTGGCATTGCCTACCTTGTTGGAGCACTTTCAACTCAAGGACTCCAGCGGTTCTAGGTGAAAGCCCACCACTGCCTGTTCAGCACAAGTAGGGTGGGCGATAAATGCAGCCTTGCCAGCGACACCCAACTCCCAAGATCAGTTTTTTTTAATGTACCATTGTGCCTCCATTTATCATTGAGGTGTTTCATCATAAGAAGGGAGAGAAGAATCACTGGACAAGTCACATTGGAAAATCCTCCTAGATATCTAACTTTGGTGGAATACTGGAAGCAAGTCCTTTGTCCACCCTCTCAGCCAAAGCATGGTCTGCAGTCCAGCTGGGGGCCATAAAGGAGAGATGTATGCGCTCATTGAAGGGAAGCATTGGGGTTGTAGAACATGTTTTCATACCTCGTGGGAGTATCAAGCACTTCCATCTCAGATGTAGCACAACTCAGCTGCAGGGTAACACTCCATCCATCTGCACTAACATCGGAAACAGGAGGAGGACATTCAGCCCCTCGAGCCTGTTCCACCATTCAATTAGGTCATGGCTGATCTGTACCTCCACTCCATCTACCCGCCTTGGTTCCATATCCCGTAATACCCTTGCCTAACAAAAATCTATCAATCTCAGTTTTGAAATTTTCAATTGGCCCCCAGCATCAACAGCTTTTTGGAGGAGAGCGTTCTAGAATTCCACCACCCTCTGTGTGAAGAGGTGCTTTAACCCCAAAACTCAAAGCAATCCTACCACATCAGTGTAAATTTTTAGGACCATTTAGGTCCAACAAGACATCACTTTTTTGTTTCATCTCAATCCAATCCCACCCAGCTTCTCATCATACTCCTCAGTCCTCACTGTCTCCCAAACACATCTAACCCGGTGACTTGTTTGACAAGTACCCACTGTGTACAGAATGGCCCAATTAATATTTATTCCACCCATATTGTTTTAATTTTTAACTTGCGTTCCCAGGTGTTTGAAGCCTTCATCATAATGAACAATGCATAAGTCATCAATCAACATTGTTGGTCTCCTTCACAGATCTAACCTAGTCACCTTGGGATCTCCTACTGTGCCTGAATTGTCCAATTCAGGTTATTTTTGCACATTCTCAGTCCATTGGCTGTGTTAAAGTTACAACATTACTGTCTGAAGAGAGGTTCTGACAAGTCTTTCTCTCAATTGTTCCCAAGGTTATTCTGGGCATCTTGCTGCCACCATCAATCCTGAGCCTGGAATTTAAGAACAAGAATGAAATGTCTTATGTGCCACATAGCCAAGAGTCGCCCTTACTAGGGAAAGAAGTGGAGGAGCCTGAGAAACCAGTCAAAGAGAAGGAGGAGGAGGACATGGAGTTCACAGTAAGCAAACACTAGGGGCACTTAAATTGTGTAGTGAACAATGATAACTCTAAAAATGTTCCCTAATTCAGGGTGAACTTATGAAACAGAAATGATAGACATCCCAAAGCACTTCACAGCCAATGAAGTACTGTTGTAATGTAGGAAACGCGGCAGCCAATTTGCTCACAAACAGCAATGTGATGACAACCAGATAATCTGTTTTTAATGATGTTGGTTGAAGGAATAAATATTGGCCAGGACACCGGGGAGATCTCCCTGCTCGTCTTTGAAATAGTGTCATGGAATCTTTTAGGTCCACCTGAGAGGGCAGACAGGGCCTCGATTTAACACCTTATCCGAAGGACGGCAACTCCGACAGCGCAGTGCTCACCTCAGTACTGCACTGGGAGTGTCAGCCTAGATTACATGCTCAAATCACTGGAGTGGGGCTTAAACCCACAACCTTCTGACTAAGAGATGAGAGCACTACCCACTGAGCCACGGCTGACACAGTTGAGCGGGTGAGGCTTTTTTCTGCACTAATAAGATAGGGAAACACCCGTGGGTTAAGACTGGGCTGACCTGATAACTGAGAAATGAGAAAGCAGCACAAGTGGGATAGAAATCGCATTCTATGAGTCTTTACAATGTATTCTACTTATGCCATGTGTTAAAATTGAATCTGGTAAAGGATCAGGAAAAGGAAGTGAGATAAAGTGATACTAAAATAGGCTACGGGAAAAAATGGGTTTATGTTTATGTTTCGGCGCCCCCGCCCCCTCCCCCACCTGATGGAGCCGAGCATTTATTCAGTCAGTAACTGAACCAAATATTCCAGGAAGGGCTCAGGTCCAATCCATTTGGCTCCCGGTCTGGCAACGCTCGATTTTAAAATTCTCATCCTTGTTTTCACATCCCTCCATGGCCTCGTCCCTCCCCATCTCTGTAACCTCCTCCAGTCCTACAACCCTCCGAGATGTCTGCACTCCTTCAATTCTGGCCTCTTGCACATCTCTACCATTGGCAGCCGTGCCTTCAGCTGCCTAGGTCCTAAACTCTGGAATTCCCTCCATAAACCTCTCCATTTCTCTATCTCTCTCTCTCCTCCTTTAAGATGTTCCTTAAAACCTACCTCCTTGAGCTATCTGAATATCTCCTTATGTGACTCGGTGTCAAATTTTGTCTGATCGCTCCTTTGAAGCCCTATGGGACGTTTTACTACATTAAAGGTGCTAGAGAAATGCAAGTTGTTGTTGTTGGGCTGGGTTGAGAGGGATAACTGGCCAGAGCTCACATTCCTGATCCTGTATGTGGAGTTTGAGACAGGAACCCAATAACCAACTAGTACCTACAATCGAGGCTCACACATGAAGATTGGTTAACAACTGGAGCGTCCTATTTTCATTTCCATTGAACTCCTCCTGACATGACCATGCTAACATATTGGCCTTGAATTTCCGCCCTAATCTCCCACCATCAATTCAGCAGAACCCCCCTCCCCCTCCCATGTATGCAGTTTCTCTGGGCGGGGGGCTTCTATTGAAGTTACGGCAGGAGATGGGGGGACAACCCCCTTGCAGAAATACAGGGGCCATTGCAACCCTTACCGTTGGTCGAGTCTCACAGCTGTGAACATCTGTTACTTTCAGGCAATGCTGGATGGGGTGAATGGAGAATCGGTTCGAAAGAAAAATGAAGAGGAAGTACCGAGTGTACATAGAATGATCCCCTTTGGGAGAAAAATCTATGAATTCTACAATGCTCCTATTGTCAAGTTCTGGTTTCACACAGTAAGTAATAGAATGAAGATTTGCTTGTAGACAGTATAATAAGATGCATACATAACAGTGAGATTCTCGCATTCCCAGTTATTGGCAATTCCCTGACAACAACCAGGGCTGAAAGACTGGCGTCAATGCCCTCGGTACATTGACTTTTTTAAGTGTTCATAAGGCCAAAATAACATCAGATGGCAAATTCAAATCAAATCCAAACTGGTAGTGGTTTATGCATAAGGTGTGACTGACTGTTCACTGATAGCTCTATGTTCAAGTATCAGGGCTGTCAATCACACTTAACCATGCTCAAATTCAACTACCTCAGTTGGGTGTGTTGGGTCAGTTACTAACTAGCTCACCAGATTTTTTAAAAATTCATTCTCTGGGTGTGGGCGTCGCTGACAAGGACGGCATTTATTGCCCATCCCTAATTGCCCTTGAGAAGGTGGTGGCGGTGAGCCGCCTTCTTGAACCGCTGCAGTCCATGTGGAGAAGGTACTCCCACAGTGCTGTTAGGGAGGGAGTTCCAGGATTTTGACCCAGTGATGATGAAGGAACGGCGATATATTTCCAAGTCAGGATGGTGTGTGTGACTTGGAGGGGAACGTGGAGCTGACGGTGCTCCCATGCGCCTGCTGCCGTTGTCCTTTCTAAGTGGTAGAGTTCACGGGTTTGTAACCCTTTTTAGTAGCCTGATCAAAAAATGACATGACTTTATAGATTGGGCAGTACCACCTGTAGGATTCGCAAAATTCCCACATTCTCCCAAGGTTATTAATAAAAGGGACCCTGCATGGACATTTTAAAAAGGGTACCTAAAAGATGGCGTCCGCACCTCGTGACCAAAAGCCTGCAAGATTTTAAAAGCTTGGATTCTGTGGCAGCACAAGCAGCTTTTGGGGAAATCGAAACCTAAAATGCAGTTTCTGTGAAATGGGACTTTGTGTTTTGTAAAACAGACAGCAAACATTGAATATGCATTAAGCCAGATCATAGACAGATCAAAACCAGTTAGGCCTATACTTGAGGCCATCATGTTGTCTGCATAAATAATCAGAAACAGCTTATGGAAGCCATCAAGGCTGCATTAATAACAATACAGTCCAGACACCAGGCCATTAGGTGCGATAAACGGCCATCTAAATCCAGTTAACTTAGATTGCTATAATCATTTAAAACAGCCCGCCAAAATTAAAACAATGAACTAACCTGATTTGGCGTGCAGATAAGGGGCTATCGAGAGGAGTATAACTGCAGGTCCCGGGTAGCAATCTCTCTCTTGCTCTCTTGCTCTTGCCCTTGCTCCTACTCTCGTGGCTCTGGCCTCTTGGGCTGCCTGTACTCGTGCCCTGGCCTCGTGGCGGGTTCTCTCCTCGCTCCCCATAGCAGAGTTTCAACAACTAAGGACATCCATACCAATTGCAGGGGAGGGGAACGAGACCCGAGTCCCTAGTCATCCAGGACACCCAGGCTGCAAAGAGGGGCGAGACGAAACTGAGTGGGCAGCCCAGGGCTTGTATGGTAACCGAACAAGACAAGACGAATCGAGATGAAGAGTAAGGTAGACCCGCCAAAGAGCAGAGAAGGGCAGCAGAAGACGTATTAATTAAAAACCCGAGCGCCGAGTTATAAGCTGACGCTCGGGGAAGAAAGTATCTGAGGACAGTGAGACGAATTTGGTTGGGCGGACCCCGCAATTAAGCTGGCAAGCCCCTTGTTGAACACTGTAACGCAGGTGTCCACGCCACGATAAATATACTGGCGTTTGATGCTTGGGTAGTAAAATCTAAGCAGTAAAAACTGCTAATCATCTCATTGACGTAACGTCACCGCCGACGACCGCCCAAGGGAGAAGAAGAGGAGAACCCATCGCGACGAGTCGACGACGGCAGCGGAGGAGAAGAAGGTGTGTCGCAGCAGCAGCTCCAGCACCGTGCCCCTGAAGACCACGTGGCGACGGGGTACCTAAGAGGACAGGAAACCAAATCTCAAAATCTGCATTCGTCAAACAGTTGGCTTTGTTTTGGATTGGTGAGCATGAATTCTGGCCCCTCATAGCTTAATCTAGTTAGGTATAGTGGGTGGGATAAGGATAAGGGGATTGTTAAAGTAATTGTTTTTCCCTCGATGTGCCGTGTGTTCCCCATTCCCTGTATAAGTATATAGTTATTTTGTAATTTGCCTGTATTTTTATACTAGTGACTTCTCATAAGACTGTTTTATTTTCTGTTTAATAAAATCTTGGTTTTCTTACATCCAAACCACTTGTCTACTCGAGTTTTCTGTATCGCCGCCTGTACCTAAGTCCGGTGTCTAGAACCCAGGGGCGTGGGAGCGATTCGAACCGCTCACCAACAGTCAGGGGCATAACTGACTGGGCGCACGCGCCACACCCGCCAACCCCTACACCACCCTCTACTGCTAGAATCAGCTCGGGCCCATATGCAGAATTCTTCATTTTTTCAGTTCATCCCAGCTATCAATAACTACATAACTACAACACAACCTGCATTTAAGTAGTCCCTTTAATGTCCCAAGACACTTTGCAGAGGAGAAGCAGATGCCACGACGCAGTGGAAGAGTTAGGAAAGGTGACCAAAAGCACATTTTAAAAGATCATTTTTGAAGAAGCTTTTATAGGCATGAAGAGGAGTAGCAAAGGTGGAAGGGTTTGGCGAGAGAATCCCAGAGAGTTGAACCAATCTGACGAAAGGTAGTGCCACTAATGGCGGAGCAGAGGAAAATAGGAATTGCAGGAGTAAGAGTCAGGAGACTGCAGAGCATGAGCTGCGACATATGCTGGGGAAAGCTGGAGAAATAGGTTACAGATCAGCCATGATCTCATTGAATGGTACAACTTGCTCAAGAGGCTGAATGGCTTCCTCCTGTTCCTGTGTTTCTTTTTTTCCTTCCTTCTTTTTTTACTCTCTTTTGCTATCTTATCTTTTCTTGCCCCTCCCTCTCGTTCTTTCTTTTTTTTTTGCACCTTTGAGAGGAGGGTGGAGGGGTGCAGATGTGACCCCAGCCCACCAAAGGAATGCTTCTCATGGGCCCACCGACCCTTGACCCTGCAATCTCTGGCAAGTTTCAGCCGAGTGCACCCTGATACTTATATCGGGATGTGCCCCCCTTCCTCCTAATTACCAATACCTTAATGTCAGTTAGATTGCCTAGATGTCAGCCAACCTTTTGCCAATGTTGTTGATATAATATAGTGTGCTTCCTGTCAAACAGCTGGCGTACTTTGGCTACCTGATGCTTTTTAACTACATTGTTTTGGTGAAGATGGAGCGGTGGCCATCTGTGCAGGAGTGGATAGTCATCTCTTATATCTTCACGCTTGGTATAGAGAAGATGCGAGAGGTAAGTTATTCCTAAAAGCAGAAAATAAAGTATGTTCTGGTTGTTGCTGAGCTTGTCATGAGCCTGTATCTACTGTCAACAACACTTTGCATTTATATTGCGCCTTTAACATAGTAAAACGTCTCAAGGTGCTTCACAGGACTGTTACCAGACAAAAAATTTGACACAAAGCCACATAAGGAGATATTAGGACAGGTGACCAAAAGCTTGATTAAAGTGGTAGGGTTTAAGGAGCGTCTTAAAAGGGGGAGAGAGAGAGGTGGAGAGGTTTAGGGAGGGAATTCCAGAGCTTAGGGCCCAGGCAGTTTAAGGCACGGCCGCCAATGGTGGGGCGAAGAAAATCGGGGATGCTCAAGAGGCCAAAATTGGAGGAGTGCAGAGATATCGGAGGGTGGTAGGGCTGGAGGAGGTCACAGAGATAGGGAGGTGTGAGGCCATGGAGTGATTGGAACACAAGGATGAGAACCTACTGTCTCCAGTGCATCATTCACAAAATTCTTTTTTATGCCTAATTACGGCTCATTTCGATGGGAGCAGGGAGTGGAAATCTCAGGAGTGCCACTGAAATGTGTGAATGAGCTAAGCTTTGCCATATCAGGCAAGGTCAGTTCATCTGAACGCAGACATGGACAGTTTCCTAAGGAGCGGTGTTCCTGGTGAGTTGACATTATCGATCCCTGGAGCCTTGTCCCACAGAGAATCTAAGGAATCAGGAAGCTGAGTTTCTAAGTGGGGGCAAAGGGAAGACCAACTTCTGGCTGACTTGAATGCATAAACAAAGAGGGCCAGCGGGGCTGGTAGTATTATGTCACTGTCACCACTTTTGCTAGCCAGTTAGAGCCACCATCGCTGAGCCCTTAGCGGTAGCTCCCTGTTACCAAGACTTGGCAATTAGAAAACCAGTGGTAGTTCATTGTGCAGTTACAGGCAAGTGGAAAATGAATTTAACAACAACAACAGCAATTTACATTTATATAGCGCCTTTAACCTAGTAAAATGTCCCAAGGCACCTCACAGGAGCGTTATCAAAAACAAAATTTGGCACTGAGCCACATAAAGAGATGTTAGGGCAGATGACCAAAAGCTTGGTCAAAGAGGTAGGTTCTAAGGAGCGCCTTAAAGGAGGAGAGAGAGGTGGAGAGGTTTGGGGAGTGAATTCAAGAACTTGGGGCCCAGGCAGCTGAAGGCACGGCTGCTAATGGTGGAGCGATGGAAATCGGGGATGTTCTAGAAGCTAGAATTGGCAGTAATAATAACATAAGTAGTAGCACCTCTCCAATTATTGCCAACCTGAAAATTTCATCAAAAGCACAGTAATTGGGAGATTGTATCAGAAACGCTCATTAAACCACTATGGATTTGTCTGTAGTCTGTGGTAGTGTCTCCTAATTGTTATCAAACAAGCCTGATGTACAGGAGCTTCCAGAACAGACAAGTATATAATATCAATATTTCCAGGCACTTTCTTTTTTAATTTGAGCCTATTTTTGAATGATTATTCTTCCATTCCCCTTTGTGTTATCCCCTGGCCATGGCTGGAATCAACCCTCTGACACTTTTATTCTTGAACTGGCTGTATGTTGACGTGCCTTGATTCACTCTCTCCTGCCTCTCCACTTCCACTCCCCCCATCACCGATGGTCAGCCCATGAATGGCTAAGGCCTGGGAGCAAACCTGCATGCTCTTACTCCGTAGAACTCCGATACAGCTTAGTGCTGCCCAACCAGAACACCATTATTTACTCCTTTGGTTATTTCCATTGAATTGATACAGTAATTTGACTTGAACAGATCCTGATGTCAGAGCCTGGAAAACTGTTGCAGAAGGTGAAGGTCTGGCTGCAGGAATACTGGAATATCACCGATCTCATGGCTATCCTGCTTTTTTCTGTTGGGTTGGTACTACGGCTGCAGGAGCAGCCATTCATGAGCTATGGCCGAGTCATCTACTGCGTTGACATTATTTACTGGTACATTCGCCTATTAGACATCTTCGGGGTCAACAAGTATCTGGGGCCTTATGTCATGATGATTGGAAAAATGGTAAGATGAATAAGCTACTTAATCAGTCGTCTCTGTATTTAAATTCAGCTCGAGACACAAATGATGATACCAGAACTGAGAGGTTATAACTATCAGGAAAGACTGAACAGGCTGGGGCTCTTTTCTCTAGAAAAGAGAAGGCTGAGGGGTGACCTGATAGAGGTCTTTAAGATTATGAAGGGGGTTTGATAGAATAGACGTAGAGAGGATGTTTCCACTTGTGGGGGGAGACCAAAACTAGAGGTTAGGAATATAAGGTAGTCACTAATAAATCCAATAAAGAATTCAGGAGAAACTTCTTTACCCAGAGAGTGGTGAGAATGTGGAACTCGCCACCACAG
This sequence comes from Somniosus microcephalus, assembly GCF_052327205.1. Taxonomy (NCBI): domain Eukaryota; kingdom Metazoa; phylum Chordata; class Chondrichthyes; order Squaliformes; family Somniosidae; genus Somniosus; species Somniosus microcephalus. The sequence continues at coordinate 255,877,925 of NC_140987.1, read as the reverse complement.
GGAGTGGCTGAGGCGAATAGTATAGATACATTTAAGGGGAAGCTAGATAAACACGAGGGAGAAAGGAATAGAAGGATATGCTGATAGGGTGAGATGAAGAGGGGTGGGAGGAGGCTCATGTGGAGCATAAACACCGGCACAAACCTGTTGGGCCAAATGGCCCGTTTCCACACTGTAGATTCTATGTGATTCAATGTAAATGCATGAAACTTGAAAAACCTTCACCGATCCTAATTTGCTTATAAATAGATAGTCATTGTGTCCTTACTTCAAGCACCACTATATAAAATAAAGCCATGTTATTAAGTTTTGTTGACTGTTTTAACCATTCATGCACCTCAGGAAGGATATATTGGCCTTGGAGGGGGTGCAGCGCAGATTCACCAGAATGAAACCGGGACTAAAAGGGTTAAATTACGAGGACAGGTTGCATAGACTAGGCTTGTATTCCCTCAAGTATAGAAGATTAAGGGGTGATCTAATTGAGGTGTTTAAGATGATTAAAGGATTTGATAGGGTAGAGAGAGAGAAACTATTTCCTCTGGTGGGGGGAGTCCAGAACAAGGGGGCAGAACCTTAAAATTAGAGCTGGGCCGTTCAGGGGTGATGTCAGGAAGCACTTCTTCACACAAAGGCTAGTGGAAATCTGGAACTCTCTTCCCCCAAAAAGCTGTTGAGGCTGAGGGTCAATTAAAAATTTCAAAACCGAGATTGATAGATTTCTGTTCAGCGAGGGCATTACGGGTTACAACAGAACCAAGGTAGATACAGATCAGCAATGGTCTAATTGAATGGCAGAACAGGCTCGAGGGGCTGAATGGCCTCCTCCTGTTCCTATATTCCTAGATTACTAACCCTGTCTTCTTTTTTCACTCTGCTCCTCACAGATGATCGACATGATGTATTTTGTGATCATCATGCTGGTGATTTTAATGAGCTTCGGAGTGGCAAGACAAGCGATTCTTCACCCCAATGAAGATCCTTCCTGGCGGCTGGCGAGAAACATTTTCTACATGCCCTATTGGATGATCTATGGAGAAGTGTTTGCCGACCAAATTGACCGTGAGTGCCCGTGGGTGACCCTCTGTGAGCGCCGGTGACCGTGAATGTGCGTGCGTGATAGTGGGTGACTGCAGGTGACTGTGAGTGAATGTGGGTGAGCGTGAGTGAGTGTGGGTGACCATAGGTGACCGTGGGTGAGCATGGATGACCGTGAGTGACCGCAAGTAACCGCGAGTGCGTGTGGGTGAGTATGGGTGGCCGAGAGTGAGTGTGGGTGACCTTGAGTGAGCGTGAGTGAGTGTGGGTGAGTGTGAGTGAGTGTGGGTGACCGTGAATGAGCGGCAGTGAGTGTGGGTGAGTGTGGGTGACCGTGAGTGAGTGTGGGTGACCGTGAGTGACCCTGGGTGAGTGTGGGTGAGCGTGAGTGAGTGTGGGTGAGTGTGGGTGACCCTGAGTGAGCGTGAGTGAGTGTGAGTGAGTGTGGGTGACCCTGAGTGAGTGTGGGTGAGTGTGGGTGACCGTGAGTGAGTGTGGGTGAGTGTGGGTCAGCGTGAGTGAATTTGGGTGAGCGTGAGTGACCGTGAGTGAGCGTGAGTGACCGTGAGTGAGCGTGGGTGACCGTGAATGAGCGTGAGTGACCGTGAATGAGTGTGAGTGAGTGTGAGTGAGTGTGGGTGAGTGTGGGTGAGTGTGAGTGAGTGTGGGTGAGTGTGGGAGTGCGTGAGTGAGTGTGGGAGTGTGAGTGAGTCTGGGTGGCCGTGAGTGAGCGTGAGTGACCGTGGGTGACCGTGAATGAGTGTGTGAGTGTGGGTGAGTGTGGGAGTGTGTGAGTGAGTGTGGGTGAGTGTGGGAGTGTGTGAGTGAGTGTGAGTGAATGTGAGTGAGTGTGAGTGAGCGGGACTGAGTGTGGGTGAGTGTGGGTGAATGTGCGTGAGTGTGTGTGAGTGAGCGTGGGTGACCGTGAGTGAGCGTGGGTGACCGTGAATGAGCGTGAGTGACCGTGAATGAGTGTGAGTGAGTGTGGGTGAGTGTGGGTGAGTGTGAGTGAGTGTGGGTGAGTGTGGGAGTGAGTGTGGGAGTGTGAGTGAGTCTGGGTGGCCGTGAGTGAGCGTGAGTGACCGTGGGTGACCGTGAATGAGTGTGAGTGAGTGTGGGTGAGTGTGGGAGTGTGTGAGTGAGTGTGGGTGAGTGTGGGAGTGAATGTGAGTGAGTGTGAGTGAGCGGGACTGAGTGTGGGTGAGTGTGGGTGAATGTGCGTGAGTGTGTGTGAGTGAGTGTGGGTGAGTGTGAGTGAGTGTGAGTGAGAGTCGGTGAGCGTGAGTGAGTGTGGGTGAGTGTGGGTCAGCGTGAGTGAGTGTGGGTGACCGTGAGTGAGTGTGGGTGACCGTGAGTGAGTGTGGGTGACCGTGAGTGAGTGTGGGTGACCGTGGGTGAGTGTGGGTGAGTGTGAGTGAGTGTGGGCGACTGTGGGTGAGTGTGAGTGAGTGTGGGTGAGTGTGAGTGAGTGTGAGTGAGCGGGACTGAGTGTGGGTGAGTGTGGGTGAGTGACCGTGAGTGAGAGTCGGTGAGCGTGAGTGAGTGTGGGTGAGTGTGGATGACCGTGAGTGAATGTGGGTGAGTGTGGGTTAGTGTGGGTTAGTGTGAGTGAGTGTGGGTGAGTGTGGGTGAGTGTGAGTGAGTGTGGGTGACCGTGGGTGAGTTTGGGTGAGTGTGGGTGAGTGTGGGTGACCGTGGGTGAGTGTGGGTTAGTGTGAGTGAGTGTGGGTGAGTGTGGGTGAGTGTGAGTGAGTGTGGGTGACCGTGGGTGAGTTTGGGTGAGTGTGGGTTAGTGTGGGTGAGTGTGGGTGACCGTGGGTGAGTGTGGGTGAGTGTGGGTGAGTGTGAGTGAGTGTGAGTGAGTGTGGGATACCGTGAGTGAGCGTGGGTGAGTGTGAGTGAGTGTAGGTGAGTGTGAGTGACTGGGTGAGTGTGGGTGACCATGAGTGAGTATGGGTGAGTGTGAGTGAGCGTGGGTAAGTGTGGGTGACCGTGAGTGAGCGTGGGTTAGTGTGAGTGAGTGTAGGAGACCGTGAGTGTGTGAGTGAGTGTAAGTGAGTGTGGGTGACCGTGGGTGACCGTGGGTGAGTGTGGGTGAGTGTGGGTGACCGCGAGTGACCGCGAGTGACCGCGAGTGACCGCGAGTGACCGCGAGTGACCGCGAGTGACTGCGAGTGACTGCGAGTGACTGCAAGTGACTGCAAGTGACCGCGAGTGAACGTGGGTGAGTGTGGGTGACCATTAGTGACCATGAGTAAGTGTGGGTGACCATAGGTGACCGTGAGTACGTGTGGGTGACCATAGCTGACCGTGGGTGAGCGTGGATGACCGTGAGTGACCGCAAATAACCGTGAGTGTGCGTGGGTGAGTATGGGTGACCGAGAGTGAGTGTGGGTGACCTTGAGTGAGCGTGAGTGAGTGTGGGTGAGTGTGGGTGACCGTGAGTGAGTGTTGGTAAGTGTGGGTGAGTGTGAGTGAGTGTGTGTGAGTGTGGGTGACCGTGAGTGAGTGTGGGTGACCGTGAGTGAGTGTGGGTGAGTGTGAGTGAGTGTGGGTGAGTGTGGGTGAGTGTGGATGAGTGTGGGTGAATGTGAGAGAGTGTGGGTGACCCTGAGTGAGCGTGGGTGAGCGTGGGTGAGTGTGGGTGAGTGTGGGTGAGTGTGAGAGAGTGTGGGTGACCCTGAGTGAGCGTGAGTGAGCATGGGTGAGTGTGAGTGAGTGTGGGTGAGTGTGGGTGAATGTGAGAGAGTGTGGGTGACCCTGAGTGAGCGTGAGTTAGTGTGGGTGAGTGTGGGTGAGTGTGAGAGAGTGTGGGTGACCCTGAGTGAGCGTGAGTGAGCGTGGGTGAGTGTGAGTGAGTGTGAGTGAGTGTGGGTGAGTGTGGGTGAGTGTGGGTGAGTGTGGGTGAGTGTGGGAGAGTGTGGGTGACCCTGAGTGAGCGTGAGTGAGCGTGGGTGAGCGTGAGTGAGTGTGAGTGAGTGTGGGTGAGTGTGGGTGAGTGTGGGTGAGTGTGGGTGAGAGTGGGTGAGCGTGAGTGAGCGTGAGTGAGCGTGGGTGACCGTGAATGAGCGTGGGTGACCGTGAGTGAGCGTGAGTGACCGTGAGTGACCGTGAGTGAGCGTGGGTGACCGTGGGTGAGTGTGGGACTGAGTGTGAGTGAGCATGAGTGAGTGCGAGTGAGCGTGGGTGAGTGTGAGTGACCGTGAGTGAGTGTGAGTGAGTGTGGGTGAACATGAGTGAGAGTGGGTGAGTGTGGATGAGTGTGGGTGACCGTGAGTGATTGTGGGTGAGTGTGTGGGTGTGAGTGTGAGTGAGTGTGGGTGATTGTGGGTGAGTGTGTGTGGGTGAGTGTGGGTGAGTCTGGTTGAGTGTGGGTGACCGTGGGTGAGTGTGAGTGAGTGTGGGTGACGGTGAGTGACCGTGAGTGAGTGTGAGTGAGTGTGGGCAACTGTGAATGTATGAGGGTGAGTGTGGGTGAGCGTAGGTAAGGGTAAGTGTGGGTGAGTGTGAGTGAGTGTGGGTGACCGTGGGTGAGTGTGTGTGGGTGTGAGTGAGTGCGAGTGAGTGAATGAGTGTGGGTGAGTGTGAGTGACAGCGAGTGACCGCGAGTGAACGTGGGTGAGTATGGGTGACCGTGAGTGAGTGTGGGTGAGTGTGAGCGAGTGTGGGTGAGTGTGAGCGAGTGTGGGCTACCGTGAGTGAGTGTGGGTGAGTGTGAGAGAGTGTGGGTGACCCTGAGTGAGCGTGAGTGAGTGTGGGTGACCGTGAGTGAGTGTGGGTGAGCGTGACTGAGTGTGATTTCGTGTGGGTGACCGTGAGTGAGTGTGAGTGAGCTTGGGTGTGCGTGAGTGACCGTGAGTGAGTGTGAGTGAATGTGGGTGAGTGTGGGTGGCCGTGAGTGAGCGTGAGTGAGTGTGGGTGAGGGTGAGTGACCGTGAGTGTGAGTGAGTGTGGGTGAGTGTGGGTGACCGTGAGTGAGAGTCGGTGAGCATGGGTCAGCGTGAGTGAGCGTGAGTGACCGTGAGTGAGCGTGAGTGATGGTGAATGAGTGTGGGTGACGGTGAATGAGTGTGGGTGACGGTGAGTGAGTATGGGTGATTGTGAGTGAGTGTGGGTGAGTGTGAGTGAGTGTGAGTGAATGTGGTTGAGTGTGGGTGGCCGTGAGTGAGCGGGACTGAGTGAGTGTGGGTGAGGGTGAGTGAGTGTGGGTGTCCGTGAGTGAGTGTGAGTGAGAGTGGGTGAGTGTGAGTCGGTGAGTGTGAGTGGGCGAGTGTGAGTGAGCGTGAGTGAGCGTGAGTGAGCGTGAGTGAGTGTGGGTGACCGTGAGTGTGAGGGTGAGTGTGAGTGAGTGTAGGTTAGTGTGAGTGAGTGTGGGTGAGTGTGAGTGACCGTGGGTGACCGTGGGTGAGTGTGAGTGAGTGTGAGTGAGTGTGGGTGAGTGTAGGTGACCGTGGGTGAGTGTGAGTGAGTGTGGGTGACCGTGAGTGAGTGTGGGTGAGTGTGAGTGAGTGTGGGTGAGTGTGAGTGAGCGTGGGTGAGTGTGGGTGACCATGAGTGAGTGTGGGTGAGTGTGAGTGAGTGTGGGAGACCGTGAGTGCGTGAGGGTGAGTATGGGTGAGTGTAAGTGAGTGTGGGTGAGTGTGGGTGAGTGTAGGTAAGTGTAAGTGAGTGTGAGTGAGTGTGGATGAGTGTAGGTAAGTGTAAGTGAGTGTGAGTGAGTGTGGGTGAGTGTGGGTGAGTGTGAGTGAGTGTGAATGACCGCGAGTGAGTGTGGGTGAGTGTGAGTGACCGTGGTGAGTGTGGGTGAGTGAGTGTGAGTGAGTGTGAGTGAGTGTGGGTGAGTTTGAGTGAGTTTGAGTGACCGTGAATGAGTATGGGTGAGTGTGGGTGAGTGTGAGTGACCATGAGTGAGTGTGGGTGAGTGTGAGTGACCGTGGGTGACGGTGAGTGACCGTGGGTGACGGTGAGTGACCGTGAGTGAGTGTGAGTGAGTGTGGGCAACTGTGAATGTATGAGGGTGAGTGTGGGTGAGCGTAGGTAAGGGTAAGTGTGGGTGAGTGTGAGTGAGTGTGGGTGACCGTGGGTGAGTGTGTGTGGGTGTGAGTGAGTGAGAGTGAGTGAATGAGTGTGGGTGAGTGTGAGTGACCGCGAGTGAACGTGGGTGAGTATGGGTGACCGTGAGTGAGTGTGGGTGAGTGTGAGCGAGTGTGAGCGAGTGTGGGTGGGTGAGTGTGAGCGAGTGTGGGCTACCGTGAGTGAGTGTGGGTGAGTGTGAGAGAGTGTGGGTGACCCTGAGTGAGCGTGAGTGAGTGTGGGTGACCGTGAGTGAGTGTGGGTGACCGTGAGTGAGCGTGACTGAGTGTGATTTCGTGTGGGTGACCGTGAGTGAGTGTGAGTGAGCTTGGGTGTGCGTGAGTGACCGTGAGTGAGTGTGAGTGAATGTGGGTGAGTGTGGGTGGCCGTGAGTGAGCGTGAGTGAGTGTGGGTGAGGGTGAGTGACCGTGAGTGAGTGTGAGTGAGTGTGGGTGACCGTGAGTGAGAGTCGGTGAGCATGGGTGAGCGTGGGTCAGCGTGAGGGAGCGTGAGTGACCGTGAGTGAGCGTGAGTGATGGTGAATGAGTGTGGGTGACGGTGAATGAGTGTGGGTGACGGTGAATGAGTGTGGGTGACTGTGAGTGAGTATGGGTGATTGTGAGTGAGTGTGGGTGAGTGTGAGTGAGTGTGAGTGAATGTGGTTGAGTGTGAGTGGCCGTGAGTGAGCGGGACTGAGTGAGTGTGGGTGAGGGTGAGTGAGTGTGGGTGTCCGTGAGTGAGTGTGAGTGAGAGTGGGTGAGTGTGAGTCGGCGAGTGTGGGTGAGTGTGAGTGAGTGTGAGTGGGCGAGTGTGAGTGAGCGTGAGTGAGCGTGAGTGAGTGTGAGTGAGCGTGAGTGAGTGATAGTGAGCGTGAGTGAGTGTGGGTGACCGTGAGTGTGAGGGTGAGTGTGAGTGAGTGTAGGTTAGTGTGAGTGAGTGTGGGTGAGTGTGAATGAGTGTGGGTGAGTGTGAGTGAGTGTGGGTGACCGTGGGTGAGTGTGAGTGAGTGTGGGTGACCGTGGGTGAGTGTGAGTGAGTGTGGGTGACCGTGAGTGAGTGTGGGTGAGTGTGAGTGAGTGTGGGTGAGTGTGAGTGAGCGTGGGTGAGTGTGGGTGACCATGAGTGAGTGAGGGTGAGTGTGAGTGAGTGTGGGAGACCGTGAGTGCGTGAGGGTGAGTATGGGTGAGTGTAAGTGAGTGTGGGTGAGTGTGAGTGAGTGTGGGTGAGTGTGGGTGAGTGTAGGTAAGTGTGAGTGAGTGTGGGTGAGTGTAGGTAAGTGTAAGTGAGTGTGAGTGAGTGTGGGTGAGTGTGGGTGAGTGTGGGTGAGTGTGAATGACCGCGAGTGAGTGTGAGTGACCGTGGTGAGTGTGGGTGAGGGAGTGTGAGTGAGTGTGGGTGAGTTTGAGTGAGTTTGAGTGACCATGAATGAGTATGGGTGAGTGTGAGTGACCATGAGTGTGAGTGACCGTGTGTGTGGGTGTGTGTGAGTGAGTGTGGGTGACCGTGAGTGACAGCGAGTGACCATGAGTGAGTGTGGGTGAGTGTGGGTGTGAGTGACCGTGAGTGAGTGTGAGTGAGTGTGGGTGAGTGTGGGTGAGTGTGAGTGAGTGTGGGTGAGTGTGAGTGAGTGTGGGTAAATGTGGGTGACCGTGAGTGAGTGTGAGTGAGTGTGGGTGTGAGTGAGTGTGGGTGAGTGTGGGTGAGTGCGAGTGAGTGTGGGTATGTGTGGGTGACCGTGGGTGAGTGTGGGTGAGTGTGGGTGAGTGTGAGTGACCATGAGTGAGTGTGGGTGAGTGTGAGTGAGTGTGAGTGAGTGTGAGTGAGCGTGAGTGAGTGCGAGTGAGTGTGGGTGTGTGTGGGTGTGTGTGGGTGACCGTGGGTGAGTGTGGGTGAGTGTGAGTGAGTGTGGGTGAGTGCGGGTAAGTGTGAGTGACCATGAGTGTGTGTGGGTGAGTGTGGGTGAGTGTGGGTGAGTGTGGGTGAGTGTGAGTGAGTGTGAGTGAGCGTGGGTGAGTGTGAGTGAGCGTGAGTGAGTGAGAGTGAACGTGAGTGAGTGTGGGTGAGTGTGGGTGACCGTGAGTATGAGGGTGAGTGTGAGTGAGTGTAGGTTAGTGTGGGTGAGTGTGGGTGAGTGTGAGTGAGTGTGAGTGAGTGTGAGTGAGTGTGGGTGAGTGTGAGTGAGTGTGGGTGACCGTGGGTGAGTGTGAGTGAGTGTGGGTGACCGTGAGTGAGTGTGGGTGACCGTGAGTGAGTGTGGGTGACCGTGAGTGAGTGTGGGTGACCGTGAGTGTGTGTGTGGGTGAGTGTGAGTGAGCGTGGGAGACCGTGAGTGCGTGAGGGTGAGTGTGAGTGAGTGTGGGAGACCGTGAGTGCGTGAGGGTGAGTATGGGTGAGTGTAAGTGAGTGTGAGTGAGTGTGGGTGAGTGTGAGTGAGTGTAGGTAAGTGTAAGTGAGTGTGGGTGAGTGTAGGTAAGTGTAAGTGAGTGTGGGTGAGTGTGAGCGAGTGTTGGTGACCGTGGCTGAGTGTGTGTGGGTGTGAGAGAATGTGAGTGAGTGAGTGTGGGTGCATGTGGGTGAGTATGAGTGAGTATGAGTGAATGTGGGTGAGTGTGAGTGAGTGTGAGTGACCGCGAGTGAGTGTGGGTGAGTGTGAGTGAGTGTGAGTGACCGCGAGTGAGTGTGAGTGACCGTGGGTGACCGTGGGTGAGTGCGGTTGAGTGTGGGTGAGTGTGGGTGAGTGAGTGTGGGTGAGTTTGAGTGAGTTTGAGTGACCGTGAGTGAGTGTGGGTGAGTGTGAGTGACCATGAGTGAGTGTGGGTGAGTGTGAGTGACCGTGAGTGTGTGTGGGTGTGTGTGAGTGAGTGTGGGTGACCGTGAGTGACAGCGAGTGACCATGAGTGAGTGTGGGTGAGTGTGGGTGTGAGTGAGTGTGAGTGAGTGTGGGTGTGAGTGACCGTGAGTGAGTGAGTGTGAGTGAGTGTGGGTGAGTGTGGGTGAGTGCGAGTGAGTGTGGGTGACCGTGAGTGACCGTGAGTGAGTGTGAGTGAGTGTGGGTGTGTGTGGGTGACCGTGAGTGAGTGTGGGTGAGTGTGAGTGAGTGCCGGCGAGTGTGAGTGACCGTGAGTGAGTGTGGGTGTGTGTGAGTGAGTGTGAGTGAGTGTGGGTGACCGTCAGTGAGTATGGCTGACCATGAGTGAGTGTGGGTGAGTGTGAGTGAGTGTGGATGACCATGAGTGAGTGTGGGTGAGTGTGAGTGTGGGTGACCGTGAGTGAGTGTGAGTGACCGTGAGTGACAGCTAGTGACCATGAGTGAATGTGGGTGAGTGTGAGTGAGCGTGAGTGAGTGTGGGTGACCGTGAGTGAGTGTGAGTGAGTGTGGGTGACCGTGAGTGAGCATGGGTGACCGCGAGTGAGTGTGAGTGAGTGTGGTGACCGTGAGTGAGTGTGAGTGAGTTTGGGTGACCGTGAGTGTGTTTGGGTCACCGTGGGTGAGTGTGAGTGACCGTGAGTGACCGTGAATGAGCGTGGCTGACCATGAGTGACAGTGAGTGAGTTTGGGTGACCGTGGGTGACCATGAGTGACCGTGAGTGAGTTTGGGTGACCATGAGTGAACTCAACAACAAAAAATCTGAATTCTGAATCTACATTTCAAAAGTTACTGCCCGAATTAGGTAGTTTTTATCTCTTTTCTTGTGAGCTATTCCACTATCAGATTCCATGAATGGAATGAGTCAGATTCATGTTTAAAGCTAGTGACATCTACAAGTGACACACTAGGACAACATCTTGCATTTATATAGCACCTTTAACGTAGTAAAATGTCCCAAGGCGTTTCACAGGAGCGTTATCAAACAAAATTTGACACCGAGCCACATAAGGAGATATAAGGACAGGCGCGGTAGGTTTTAAGGAACATCTTAAAGGAGGAGAAAGTGGTGGAGAGGCTTAGGGAGGGAATTCCAGAGTTTAGGGTCCAGGCAGCTGAAGGCACGGCCGCCAATGGTGGGGCAATTAAAATCAGGGATGCTCAGGCGGCCAGAATTGGAGGAGCGCAGATATCTCGGAGGGTTGTAGAGCTGGAGGAGATTACAGAGATAGGGAGGGATGTGGCCATGGAGAGATTTGGAAACAAGGATGATGTCTGGCAATAAATAGTACTTTTTATTTTATCCTTTATAACCCAGTGGAAGTACAGTATGTGGCGACCAGCATAAATGGTTAAGGCACGGGGCAGTAAGGTCTCAAACTCAATTTTAATCCCCCACCCCCAGCACTCCATTTCTGCACAGAATGATACCGGAGCTAAAAGGATTAAATTATGAGAACAGGTTGCATAGACTAGATTTATATTCGCTTGACTTTAGAAGAATAAGGCGTGATCTAATTGAGGTGGTTAAGATGATTTGATCATTAAATGGCGGAACAGGCTCGAGGGGCCAAATGGCCTACTCCTGCTCCTATCTTGTATGTTTCTATTGTAGGATTGGATAGGGTAGATAGAAAGAAACTATTTCCTCTGATTGCGGGGAATCCAGAACAACCTTAAAATTAGAGCTAGGTCGTTCAGAAGTGATGTCAGGAAGCACTTCTTCACACAAAGGGTGGTGGAAATCTGGAACTCTCCCCCCCAAAAAGCTATTGAGGCTGGGGGTCAATTGAAAATTTCAAAACTGAGATCGATAGATTTTTGTTAGGCGAGGCTATTAAGGGTTACGGAACCAAGGCCGGTAGGTAGATGGAGCTAAGATACAGATCAGCCATGATCTAATTGAATGGTGGAACAGGCTTGAGGGGCTGAAGGGCCTCCTCCTGTTCTGTGGAGGGTCAAAACTAGGGCTTATGTTACTAACCGATTAACAAGTGGTTTACTGTACAGAAATGCAAACTTGTTAGTTATTTACTTGTTGAACCTGGCATTTATTCACATTGCGCCGTATCTTTTTCTTTTGCCTTTCTTGTATATTTTGAAGTTCTCTGTCCCTTTTTAATTTTTGATCTTTTCCCCCCCCTTTATTATTTTGCTCCTTCCCTGCACTGTGAACTGTCAGCATGTTGGACTCCATTTTCATCCAGTGAACAGCTCATCATTATTTAGGTTGGTTGAATCACTTTTACGTTTCTCCATTCTTGTTATCCTACTTCATGAAACACTTTGGAATATGATTTTGAATTTGGATCCAAAAACTGTGCTGAGAGGCAAGACTAGAAAATGCACTTAGCTAACTGGGAGCTATCTCTGTTCTGAATAATTGAATGCAAATGTAACACATTTTATACTTTAATGTGTTAGCTGTGGGTCAGTGACAGCACTCTCGCCCCCTTTCACGACCTAAGGATGCACAAAGCGCTTTACAGCCAATAAAGTACTGGAGTCACTGTTGTAATGTAGGAAACACAGCAGCCAATTTGCGCACAGCAAGCTCCCACAAACAGCATTGTAATAATGACCAGATACTCTGTTTTTTAGTGCTGTTGGTTGAGGGGTAACTATTGGTGTGTGGGGATCTCCCTGAGAGAGGAAGGAGGTCCTGCCCTCCAGTCAGGCTCCAGCCATAGAGATGGCAGAGGTACGGCAGCTAGTGTTGCCAACTCTGGTTGGACGTATCCCTGGAGGTTTCATCACATGACCTCCAACCGCCCTGCCCCGCCCCCACGCTCCCGCCATTGGTCGTCTGGCACATCAATCCTCGCAGCCTTTCCACACCCAATTGGAAGGCAGACTGCCTCTTAATTACCTGCGTGGACGGTGCTTGACTGTCAGTCAAACAGCCTTTTTATCATGTTTCCAATTTATTTGTAACTGTTCAAAATGTTCAAAAATAAATGTTGTTTTAATGCCCTTATGATTATTCTCCCTGGGTGTTTTGCTCCCAGCAGTGTCCTGGAGATTAATTTTCAATTCCTGGAGACTCCAGGGCAATCCTGGAGGGTTGGCAACCCTGACACCAACAAAAATGGGGCCCACCATGTGTGGTCCCGGCTGCAACCGGAACCTGAACCCCCACAAGCGAGGGGAGAATTTATTTAAAAATATTAGAAGGTGATGGCTGCATCTTACCGACCCATAAAGGGCCTGTCCCTGTGGTGCCTTCCCCCTAACCCTGTGAACCTCAGTAGAATCAGTGATGGAGGCAATGGACGAGTACATCCCAGCGTTCACGCCGGACTGCAACATCCCTCCCTCCCAACGATATTCAGGGCCCTTGCTTCTACATGCCATTTCTACAGGATGCACTGCAGCAATTCGCCAAGGCTTCTTCAGCAGCACCTCCCAAACCTGCAACCTCCACGAGGGCAGCAGGAGCATGGGAACACCACTACCTCCAAGTTCCCCTCAAAGTCACACATGCCATCACGACTTGGACATATATCATAGATTCATAGAATAGTACAGCACAGGAGGTCTTTTGGCCCATCAACTGCGTCGGCTCTTTCGAAGAGCAATCCAGTTAGTCCCACTCCTCCGCTCTTTCCCCATATCGCTGCAATTTTTTCTCCTTCAAGTATTTATCCAATTCCCTTCTGAAGGCTATTATTGAATCTGTATCCACCCCCTATCAGGCAGTGCATTCCAAATCCTAACCACTGGCTATGTAAAAAAGTTTTTCCTCATGTCGCCTCTGGTTCTTTTGCCAGTCACCTTAAATCCGTGCTCTCTGGTTATCGCCCCTTCAGCCATTGGAAACAGTTTGGCCTAGAAATTGGGTTGAGGCGCCAAGTTCGCCTGGGCACTGATTTTTGCGCAGCGTTCGGAGCATTAACGAACGTCAGAAATTCAGTTTCAGCGCCCCTAGAGGGAGACGGGGCGAGGCTCGAGGCGCTCCGCGTCCCTCCTAGGGCGCTGAAACTGAATATCGCAGCGCAACGTGCCGCAGCGCCACACGCTGCGGTACTGCAGGCCTTCCTCCCATTGTTAAGGGGGAGGGGCCTGCAACAGCGCGATCCCCGATCGCGAGTGCCGGCAAAAGAGCCCAGCACCGAGGAGAAGTGCCGGGCTCTCGGGAAACAGCCAGCAATGCCGCGGGGGGGTGGGGGGGGTCAGGAGGCCGGGGACGGAGGTGCTGGCAGGCGGCCGCCGAAAAAGGCGGCCGCCCCGCACCTCCACCTTAACTTGCGCCACTGCCGGCACAGCAAGGCCCCGTGAACTGGGCGTGGGTAGCAAACGGCGCTCCAGCGGCGTTTGCTACCAAATATCGCGATCGGGGCGCTAATGGGGCGCTGTGCACACCGATGACATCATCGGTGGCGGCGCAGCGCAACAGGCTAACGCCACCATTAGCGCCCCCGCTGAATATCGCGGGAGGCGTGGCCAGTGGCGCTACAGCCACTGACTGCCCTCTTTAGGCGCTAATAGGTGGCGCTACACACCCAATTTCTCCCCCTTTCTCTTCATTTATTGGCCCAGAAATTCGGGTCGGGGGCTTCCCGTGGGTGCAAGCCCCCGACCTACACTTACCTAGCGCGCCGGCAGTTGAGCTCTGGGCCTGCGTGGAATTCCTCTCCGGTGCTAGTTAAAGGGGAGGTGGCGGGCAGCCATTTTTGTTGCTGGCCACCTGCCAGCACCTGCCCCCATTGCTGTCCCCGGCCCCTGTGAGGTCCCCTGCAGGATGCCGGCTGCTCTCCTTGAGTGCTGGGCTCGTTTGCCGGCACTCCCAATCCCTGGTGGCCCAGCTGGGCACCGGGACGCACTGCGCCAGGCATCTCCCCTTTAAGAAGGGGAGGAAGGCCTGCGGTACTGTGGCACGTAGTGCCGCGATATTGGCTCCCAGCGCCCCAACAGGGACGTGGGAATCTTCCAGTAGCGCCCCTTCTCCCTCTCGGGGCGCTACCTGGGAAAATCGGCCGCGGGGGCGCTACCAAATTTTTACCTCTATATGTTTCAATAAGATCCCCTCTCATTCTTCTAAACTCCAATGAGTATAGGTCCAACCTGCTCAACCTTACTTCACAAGACAACCCTTTCATTTCCAGAATCAACCTCGTGAACCTTCTGTGAACTGCCTCCAATGCAAGTATATCCTTCCTTAAATAAGGAGACCAAAACTGTACGCAGTACTCCAGGTGTGGTCTCATCAATGCCCTGTACAGTTGTAGCAAGACATCCCTACTTTTATACTCCATTCCCTTTGCAATAAAGGCCAACACTCCATTAACCTTCCTAATTACTTGCTCTCCCTGCCTGCTAACTTTTTGTGATTCATGTACAAGGACCCCCAGATCCCTCTGTACCTCAGCATTTTGTAATCTATCCCCATTTAAATAATAATTTGCTTTTTTATTTTTCTTACCAAAGTGGATAACCTCGCATTTTCCCACATTATCCTCCATCTGCCAGATTCCTGCCCACTCACTTAGCCTATCTCTATCCCTTTGGAGATTCTTTGCATCCTCCACACAATTTGCTTTCCCACCTATCTTTGTATCAGCAGCAAATTTGGCTACATTACACTCGGTCCCTTCATCCAAGTCATTAATGTAGATTGTAAGTAGTTGAGGCCCCAGCACTGATCCCTGCGGCACCCCACTAGTTACAGTTTGCCAACCTGAAAATGACCCATTTATCCCGACTCTCTGTTTTCTGTTAGTTAGCCAATCCTCTATCCAAGCTAATATATTACCCCCAACCCCGTGAGCTCTTATCTTGTGTAGTATGTGGCACCTTATCGAATGCCTTCTGGAAATCCAAATACATGACATCTACTGGTTCCCCTTTATCCACCCTGCTCGTTACATCCTCAAAGAACTCCAGCAAAAACATGATTTCCCTTTCATAAAACCATGCTGACTATGCTTGACTATATTATGATTTTCTAAATGTCCTGCTACCACTTCCTTAATGATGGACTCCAGCATTTTCCTAATGACAGATCTAAGGCTAACTGGTCGATAGTTGCCTGGTTTCTGTCTCCTTCCTTTCTTAAATATGCTGCATTTCATTACAATTTCCATCAATTTTGCCCATAGTTAATGAGTACATTTGTTCAACGACATTTAATTTCCATGTGATCTCCTGGACTGATTTTGATCGCCTGAGGGGATTGGAGAGGAATTTTCCAGAGTATTTTATTCCCTTGTTGGCCCTAGGGTTTCTTCTTGCCTCTCCCAGGAGATTACATGACTGCGGGGCGAGGGGCAGGAGAGGAGGAAAGAAGTATCCAGTCATGATGGTCCAGCCATCAAGAATGTGGGGCAGGCTCGATGGACCAGCTGGTCTTTTCCTGCCCATCAATTTCATATGTTTAGAAGCACAGCAAACATATTTTCGCGTTCCCCTTAATAGTGAAACCCACTATTCTACGCTTTTTAAAAATGATTCATTCACGAGATGTGGGTGTCGCTGGCAAGACCAGCATTTATTGGCCATCCCTAATTGCCCTTGAGAAGGTGGTGGTGAGCACAACTGAGTGGGTTGCTAGGCCATTTCAGAGGGCAGTTAAAAGTCAACCACATTGCTGTGGGTCTGGAGTCACATATAGGCCAGAGCAGGTAAGGACAACAGATTTCCTTCCCTAAATGACATTAGTGAACCAGATGGGTTTTCACAACAATCTGGTAGTTTCATGGTCACCATCACTGATACTAGCTTTTTATTCCAGATTTATTTAATTAACTGAATTTAAATTCCCCAGCTGCCATGGGATTTGAACTCATACCTCACAGATTATTAGTCCAGGCCTCTGGATTACTAGTCCAGTAACATAACTCCACAGCAATACACCACCTCTTCCTTCATACAATGTCACTTCAAGTCTTACATCGCAAATTAAATATTCCTGCAGGTGGCACTTTGGAAGTTTAGTCTCCCTTCAAAATTGTATTATTAATCAATGTATCTTAGGAAGAGATTTAATAGAGGCGTTCAAAATCATGAAGAGTTTTGGTTGAGTAAATAAGGAGAAACTGTTACCAGTGGCAGGAGGGTCAGTAACCAGAGGGCACAGATTTAAAGTCATTGGCAAAAGAATCAGAGGGGAGATGAGGAGAAATTTGTTTATGCAGCGAGTTATGATGATCTGGAATGGACTGCCTGAAAGGGTGGTGGAAGCAGATTCAATAGTAACTTTCAAAAGGGAATTGGATAAATACTTGAAAAGGAAACAATTGCAGAGCTATGGGGAAAGAGCAGGGGGAGTGGGGACTAATTGGAGAGCTCTTTCAAAGAGTCACGATGGACCAAATGGTCTCCTTCTGTGCTGTATGATTCTATGAAAGTCAAATGATGGCAATGATAAAAGCAAACCACCTGAGGGTACAGAAGAGATGGTTCCAGGGATGAGGGATTACAGTTACGTGGATAGACTGGAGAAGCTGGGATTGTTCTCCTTGGAGCAGAGAAGACTAAGAGGAGATTTGATAGAGGTGAATGAAGAGAATCTGTTTCTAATGGTTGAAAGGTCGATAACCAGAAGGCAGAGATTTAAGGTGATTGGCAAAAGAACCAGAGACGACACGAGGGAAAACCTTTTTACACAACGAGTGTTTAGGATTTGGAATGCACTCCCTGAAGGGTGGTGGAAACAGATTCAATAGTAGCCTGCATAAGGGAATTGGATAAATACTTGAAGGAGAAAAATTGCAGGGATATGGGGAAAGAGCAGGGAGCGGGACTAACTGGATTGCTCTTCGAAAGGGCTGAATGGCCTCCTTCTGTGCTGTACAACTCTATGACTCAATGAACACAACATCTGCCAGCATAATTGCTAGGGGAAGAACAAGGAAACACATTTACAGTCATATATGCATAGCATACACACTCACTCAGTTTGAGGCGATAATACAATCTCGGATTCCGCTGGTGTACACAACCAGCGGAGCTTTAGATTAATGATATCACCCAAGATTCCTTAATGGTTAAACTCCCTGTAAGTCTCTTCTGCTTTCCCCCCCTCTGTGCACAAAGTGGGGACTCTAATCTATTCCCTCCTCACACAAGTTAAACTATCAGTGGCGGTCAACTTTGGTCACGTGCTGTATCAAGACACGAAGCCTCGGCAGTGATCTTTTTCTTAATATATATCTTTCCTTTCCTTTTTTTTTTAGCTCCATGTGGGGCTGGGTTGACAGAAGATGGTCGACCCCTGCCCCCCTGCATAACTGGAGCATGGATCATTCCAGCTATAATGGCCTGTTACCTCTTAGTTGCAAATATCCTACTGGTCAACCTCTTGATAGCAGTGTTCAAGTGAGTATTGGGCTCGGTGGCTTTTATGAGGTATGCAAAAAATATAAGAATATCATTCAAAAAACAGAAAAGAAGATTGGACTATGAGTAGAACACATGAACGCTTGTATTTGCAGCCTCAACTATTCTCTAGTGATAATTATATGGGCCATTTTGTCTGCTATTGTTTCATTGTGAAAACCTCCTACGTTATCCGGGGCCATATATTAGGTTTCAGGTGCCTGGGAACAATCTGGAGGTGGTTGAGATAGGGAACTCAGCGGAGTGGGGTGATTAAGCCTGTATCGCAGCTCTAACACCTTGAGCTTGATGATCCAATACAATGCAGCACCAATGCAAGCTTTTATTTGACACGTTGGTGTTACATACCAAAAGAAAGAAAGACTTGACTTTATGTAGTGCCTTTCATGACCTCAGGACACCCCAAAGCATTTCACAGCCAATGAAATGTGGTCTCTATTGAAATGTAGGAATCACAGCAATCAATCAATCAATCAACGGCAAGGTCCCAGAGACAGCAATGTGATAATGTCCAGATCATCTGTTTTAGTGATGTTGGTGGAGGGATAAATATTGGTCCAGTACACTGGGGAGAACTCCCCTGCTCTTCTTCAAATAGTGGCCATGGGATCTTTTATGTCCACCTTCGAGGGCAGACGGGGCTTCGGTTTACCATCTCATCTGAAAGACGCCACCTCCAACAGTGCAGCACTCACTCAGTACTGCGCTGGGCGTGTCAGCCTAGATTATGTCTTCAAGTCTATGGAGTGGGGCTCGAAGCCACGACCTTCTGACTCAGAGGCGAGTGTGCTACCACCAGGCTTTGGCTGTGTATGTATTTGTATATAATAATTAGACAGCCTGACACCTGAATAGTGTTCTCAAACTCAATGAAGTTCATTTCCACAGACTGATGGGGTTAGCCCATCGAGTCCACCTTTGTTGTTGAAGTGTTTGTGCTGGGAAGTTGAGTGTGATGTACATGGCTGTGGGGAATGTTTACAGGCTGTGACTGACCTGTATTCTGAATCAGGGATGGCAGCAAAATATAGAAAAGTCATATAATCATATAGCACAGAAGGAGGCCATTTGGCTCATCGTGCCTGTGCTGACTCTTTGAAAGAGCTCTCCAATTAGTCCCACTCCCCCGCTCTTTCACCATAGCCCTGCAATGTTTTCCCCTTCAAGTATTTATCCAATTCCCTTTTGAAAGTTACTGTTGAATCTGCTTCCACCGCCCTTTCAGGCAGTCAACTTCTTGGCGTGATGAATGAGGAAGACCTTTTTTTTTTACATCTTGGCTCATTTCTATTTTTGCCTCTTCTGTTCTTCACAGCAACACGTTTTTTGAAGTCAAATCGATATCAAACCAAGTTTGGAAGTTTCAAAGGTACCAGCTGATTATGACCTTCCACGAAAGACCTGTCCTGCCTCCTCCACTAATCACCTTCAGTCACATGACCATGGTCTGCCAACATATTTGTTGTCGTTGGCGGAAGCAGGAGAGTGACCAGGAGGACAAAGATTACGGACTCAGTAAGTCACTTCTGTAGCGGGAGCGGCTGCTCCATTGCAAGGCTGCTTTTATATTCTTAACTAATTCACCTCAGTGACAAGTAAAGGTCTATGAAGACAATAACTAGGATGCAATTCAATGCGGCTTTGGGGCAGACATGTCCGCACCCCAACAGGCCATCCCGGATACTTCAATGTACTTGCATTTTTATAGTGCTTTTCACAACCTCAGGACGTCCCAAAGCACTTCACAGCCAATGAAGTGCTTTTGAAGTGTAGTCACTGTTGTAATGTAGGAAACACAGCAGCCACTTTGCACACAGCGAGATCCCACAAACAGCAATGTGATAATGACCAGATCATCTGTTTTAGTGATGTTGATTGAGGGATAAATATTGGCCTGGACGCCGGGGATAACTCTCCTGCTCTTCTTCGAAATAGTGCCATAGGATCTTTTACATATACCTGAGAGAGCAGACGGGGTCTCAGTTTAACGTCTCATCTGAAAGACGGCGCCTCTGACACTGTAGCATTCCCTCAGTACAGCCTAGATTTTTGTCTCTGGAGTGGACTTGAACCCATAACCTTCTGACCCAGAGGCAAGAGTGCTACCCACTGAGTCACAGCTGACTACACAGTAAGGTCATGACTCTGAATGTCCAGGCCCCAGCCTGGTTTCCAGCTGTTCTGTTGGACTCCCACAGCAATTACAGCCAGGAGTATGTCTAGAAAATAGAAGGCGGAGGGGTGACCTGATAGAGGTCTTTAAAATTACAAAGGGGTTTGATAGGGTAGAGGTAGAGAAGATGTTTCCACTTGTGGGGGAGACCAAAACTAGGGGCCATAAATATAAGATAGTCACTAATAAATCCAATAGGGAATTCAGGAGAAACTTCTTTACAACAACAACTTGCATTTATATAGTGCCTTTAATGTAGTGCTAACTCTCTGTGTTTCTTGTATGAGGATACCTAAATCTCTCTGAACATCAACATTTAACAGTTTCTCACCAGTTTTCTATTCTTCCCACCAAAGTGAATAACCTCACATTTCCCCACATTATACTCCATCTGCCACCTTATTGCCCTCTAACTTAACCTGTCTATATCCCTTTGCAGGCTCATTGTGGCCTCCTCACAGTTTACTTTCCCACCTAGCTTTGTATCGTCAGCAAACTTGGATACATTACATTCGGTTCCTTCACCTAAGTCATTAATACAAATTGTAAATAGCTGAGGCCCAAGCACTGATCCTTGCAACACCCCACTAGTTACAGCCTGCCCACCCGAAATGACCCATCTATCCCTACTCTCTGTTTTCTGTCCATTAACCTATCCTCTATCCATCCATGCTAATATATTACCCCAACCCCGTGAGCCCTTATCTTGTATAACAATCTTTTAAAGGAGGAGAGCGAGATAGAGAGCCGACGATGTTTAGACAAAGAATGCCAGAGTTTAAGGCCTAGGCAGCTGAAAGAATGGTGGAGTAAAGGAAATTGAGAATGCACAACAGGCCAGAATGGAGGAGCGAAGAGATCTCGGAACTTGTAAGGCTAAAGGAGGCTACAGTGATAGGGAGGGGGTGAGGCCATGGCGGGATTTGAAAACCAGGATGAGAATTTTAGAATGTGGAACTTGCTATCACATGGGGTGGTTGAGACGAATAGCATAGATGCATTTAAGGGGAAGCTGGATAAGCACATGAGGAAGAAAGGAATAGAAGGATATATTGATAAGGTGGGATGAAGTAGGGTGGGAGGAGGCTTGTGTGGAGCATAAACATCGGCACAGACCAGTTGGGCCGAATGGCCTATTTCTGTGCTGAAAATTCTATGTAATTCTATGAATGGCCATTGAATTTTGGGGTCAGAATCTTCAGTCCTAGTCCAAAGGCCTGTTTCAAGCTGCTCCTAGAATGAAAGAGGATTTTGGAACAGTTACCAGCACCCTGGCTCCACTACCTGGCAGAATGAACTGGATCAGGGGATAAAATGTGCACAACCAAAGTAATATTGGAGTTTGGAGCTCCGGCACGGCAAGAGAGCCCCAGGTGGGCAGAGGAAACGCTTCAAGGACACCCTCAAAGCCTCCTTGGAAAAGTGTAACATCCCCATCGACACCTGGGAATCCCTGGCCCAATACCATACAAAGTGGAGAAGAAGCATCCGGGAAGGCGCCGAACACCTCGAGTCTCTTCGCCGGGAGCAAGTAGAAGCCAAGCGCAGGCAGCGCAAGGAGCGCACGTCAACCCAAGCACCCCACCCATCCGCCCCTTCAACCACTGTCTGCCCCACCTGTGACGGAGACTGTAGGTCCCGCATTGGACTCATCAGTCACCTGCGAACTCATTTTTAATGTGGAAGCAAGTCATCCTCGGTTCCGAGGGACTGCCTAAGAGAAGAGAGAAGAGATATTTAAATTAGGCTGCATACAGTGGCACCACAAGTCCCGGCCAGAATGGAGATGATTGGGTAATTCCCCCATCCAATCACACCTGGAGACCACACTGCTGTAAGGGACTGGGATTGATTTTATGCACATAATTTGTATTACGTAACTATCCTCCACTCACTGCATTTTATTGGAGAAATAATCCTGCTGTTATCGGGAGATTTTGCTGTAGTTTTGGTCATGAGTTCTGTTTGCTATAGTTCGCAGAGACTCGGTTTAAATAGACTGAGTAAATAGATTCTGTTTGCTGCCTGCTCCAGCGCGCCGTTTAAATAGGCATTGTTTGCTGTAAGATAGACTGTTTGCTATGAGTCCTGCCATAGGTACTGCCCTGCCTCCAATTCATTGGCTGAGACAGTGGCGTTAATAGACACTTTGTTTAAATTAGTCTTGTATTGGACTATATTACATTTGGATGAGAGTGTATATTTTTGCAATAAAACCTGTTAATTGCTTCTCTTGTTTTTTTCCTTTATCCTTTTTGATTAGAACTCTTCATAACTGAAGATGAACTAAAGAAGCTGCATGACTTCGAGGAGCAGTGCATAGAAGAGTATTTTCGAGAAAAGGACGATATGTTCAACTCTTCAAATGATGAAAGAATAAGAGTCACTGCTGAACGGTGGGCTGTCACCATTTTTACGTTACTTTTTAAAACACCATTTTCAATTCAGACTGGGTGCTATCTCAGGGGCCATGCTTGGAATGATTATTCATGATATCTGAGCTGGGGAGGGGTTAAACTGAGCTGGTATTCCTGCTCCTGCTCCTGCTCTGGCGCCTGCTCCTGCTCCTGCTCCTGCTCTGGCGCCTGCTCCTGCTCCTGATCCTGCTCCTGCTCTGGTGCCTGCTCCTGCTCCTGATCCTGCTCCTGCTCTGGTGCCTGCTCCTGCTCCTGCTCCTGCTCCTGCACCTGCTCTGGTGCCTGCTCCTGCTCCTGCTCCTGCTCCTGCTCCGGCGCCTGCTCCTGCTCCTGCTCTGGCGCCTGCTCCTGCACCTGTGCTCCTGCTCCTGATCCTGCTCCTGCTCTGGCGCCTGCTCCTGATCCTGCTCCTGTTCTGGCGCCTGCTCCTGCTCCTGCTCCTGCTCTGGTGCCTGCTCCTGCTCCTGATCCTGCTCCTGCTCTGGCGCCTGCTCCTGATCCTGCTCCTGCTCCTGCTCATGCTCCTGCTCCTGATCCTGCTCCTGCTCTGGCGCCTGCTCCTGATCCTGCTCCTGCTCATGCTCCTGCTCCTGATCCTGCTCCTGCTCTGGCGCCTGCTCCTGCTCCTGATCCTGATCCTGCTCCTGCTCCTGATCCTGCTCCTGCTCCTGCTCCTGATCCTGCACCTGTTCCTGATCCTGCTCCAGCTCCTGATCCTACTCCTGCTCCTGTTCCTGTTCCTTATCTTGCTCCTGCTCCTGCTCCTGCTCCTGATCCTGATCCTGCTCATGCTCCTGCTCCTGCTCCTGATCCTGTTCCTGATCTTGCTCCTGCTCCTGCTCCTGTTCCTGATCCTGCTCCTGCTCCTGATCCTGCTCCTGCTCTGGCGCCTGCTCCTGCTCCTGATCCTGCTCCTGATTCTGATCCTGCTCTGGCACCTGCTCCTGCTCCTGTTCTAGATCCTGCTCCTGTTCTAGATCCTGTTCCTGTTCTGGATCCTACTCCTGATTCTGCTCCTGATCCGGCTCCTGCTCCTGCTCCTGTTCCTGCTCCTGTTCCTGTTCCTGCTCCTGCTCCTGTTCTGGATCCTGCTCCTGCTCCTGTTCCCTCTCCTGCTCCTGTTCTGGATCCTGCTCCTGCTCCTGTTCTGGGTCCTGCTTCTGCTCCTGTTCCCGCTCCTGCTCCTGTTCTGGATCCTGCTCCTGCTACCGCTCCTGTTCTGGATCCTGCTCCTGATTCTGCTCTTGTACCTGCTCCTGCTCCTGCTCCTGCTCCTGTTCCTGCTCCTGCTCATGTTCTGGATCCTGCTCCTGCTCATGTTCTGGATCCTGCTCCTGCTCCTGATCCTGTTCTGGATCCTGCTTCTGCTCCTGTTCCCACTCCTGCTCCTGTTCTGGATCCTGCTCCTGCTACTGCTCCTGTTCTGGATCCTGCTCCTGATTCTGCTCTTGTACCTGATCCTGCTCCTGCTCCTGATCCTGCTCCTGTTCCTGCTCCTGCTCATGTTCTGGATCCTGCTCCTGCTCTTGCTCCTACTCCTGCTCTTGATCCTGTTCCTGCCCCTGCTCCTGCTCCTGCTTCTGCTCCTGATCCTGGTCCTGATCCTGCTCTTGTTGCTGTTCCTGCTCCTGCTTGCTATTCAGTTCCTCCTCCTTGCCCCCACCCCAGACATCACTGGAGCATGCACGTGTTTGAACAAGATCAGGTTGTGATGCCCCCATAGTCAAACAGCCTGGGATCACACCTGTAGAATATACTTGGATGAGGTATCAGAATGGTTCCAATATCTGTGGAAACGTATTCCAGTGAGAGTCAGCGTCATTAAAAGAGAAGGGTAGAAACTGAAGGGGTGCAAGTCACAAAAAAAGCAACCTATTCGTTCTGAAAAAATAAGCGCAGGGCCAGATGTTATTTCCAGATGTTCCTCTTGCAGCCCTAATGAAGAGGTCGGCAGCCGTGAAAGTACATGGTCAAACTTGGATCTTATCTGGAATAAACTTAGAGGAGGTTTACTAGAATGGTACCAGGAATGAGGGACTTCAGTTATGTGGAGAGACTGGAGAAGCTGGGGTTGGTCTCTTTGGAGCAGAGGAGGTTAAGGGGAGATTTAATAGAGATGTTCAAAATGATGAAGGGTTTTGATCGAGTAGAAAGGGGGAAACTGTTTCCAGTGGCAGGAGGATCGGTAACCCATAGCCCTGCAATTTTTCTCCCCTTGAAGTATTTTTCCAATTCCCTTTTGAAAGCTACTATTGAATCTGCTGATCACAACAACTCGTTGCTTAAAAAAAAAATTCTCCTCATCTTCCCTCTGGTTCTTTTGCTAATGACCTTACAACTGTGTCCCCTGGTTACCCACCCTTCAATTCAGGTTTATATACTTTTTAGAAGAAGAAAGGCTGTTGATCTGAATCGCCTCTAACAGGGCTTGAAAAAGATATTTTTTATGGAAATATATTCTGTTTCTGCTGCATTTTGTTTGCGCAGGGTCGATAACATGTCGATGCGACTGGAGGAAGTGAACGAGAGGGAACACTTCATGAAAGCTTCCCTTCAGACTATGGACGTCAGGTTGGCGCAGCTGGAGGAGGTTGCGGGACGCATGGCATCAGCTTTGGAAAAGCTGGCTGGCATCGAGAAGGGAGAGACGAACAAGGTGCGATCCAGGACTTCGTCGGACTGCACTGACACGGCCTACATTCTGCGGCAAAGCAGCTTCAACAGCCAGGAAGGGAACAATTACAAGCTCCCGGAATGCGGGGAGCAGGCGGGAGAGGAGTCAATATCTCCCACGTCTCCCACCATAACGCCAAGGATGAGGAGCCATTCCTTTTACGCGGTGAGCCCGAAGCAGAGGGCGGGAATGGAACGGACTGAATTCACCTTCAAAGAAAGGTCTCTGAGCCTGCAGAGGGCAACCAGCTCGCAAATGGTGGCCACGGCGAAGGAACTAAAGCCCTCGCCACATCCTGCTCCCACCGTGGTTGTCCCGGCAGACACCCAAAGACCGGCATCTTGTATTGACATCTACGTCTCGGCGACGGAGGAAGAGCAGGTAGCCATCGAGACTGCCGAGAGCTCCCTGAAGGTTCCCGTGACCATCGAACCGTCCGAAATGGTGGCGACCATGCTCGGGAGCCAAGCGGCCAGCGCGCCACCGCTGCCAACCAGCAAGTGGCCAGAGGGTAATGGTACGTATGAGGAGATGTTCATATCAGATGGGCTGATGGCAGCCCCAGAGACTTCGCACACCACTGAATGTCTCCAGCAATGGGGCACTGACCCCCCCATGTACCATACATTGGAACGCTCCAAGAGTAGCCGATACCTAGCCACCTCCACCGTTTACATCGAGGAGTCTCCGATGGTAAAATCCCAGAGCTTCATGTTCCCCTCCCGGGGTTATTACGGCTGCCTGGGAGTTCCAGTAAAAACAGCCGAGTACACAAGTATCACTGACTGTATCGACACCCGGTGCGTCTCCGCCCCTCCAGTCAACATAGAGCACTCTCCGTTGTCCAGTGGCTCCCACGGCGATCACTCAAGTGGCCTCGACGACGTAGCCACCTCCCACCCAGAGAGAGAGGCCGAACTAAGCCACCCCAGCTCAGACAACGACGAGAACGAAGGCGAGGGCCAGGACAAAGCGCCGGCGGTCACCACACTCTGTTGCCACGAGAGCACCGCAGCTCAGCCACGGCTGAACAATGCGGCGCCGCTCTCCAAACTGGAGAGGGCGAACAGTTACACCGCCTCGGAGCCCAATGCACTGAGCTCGCACGCCAGGAAGAGCTGCTCCATCAGCGACAAGCTGGACAAGCAGCGGAACTCCCCGGGTGTGCAAAGTCCATTCCAGCGCAGTCGCTCATCCAAGCCGGACGGCAGATCTGACGGCTTCTCCCTGAAAACGCTGGCAAGAACGACAGCTTTTAGAAGCTTTGACAGCAGCAAACACAGCTTCTCATAATACCGCTGCACCATTCCTTGTTGTGAAACAAAAAGTGTGCTTGTTTTTTTTGTGATTTATAGGCACCAAATCTGATGGTGTTGCGTGGTCACCGCCGTAATACTCTTATGAGCTTTGTCTATCCACAGTCTTTAAAACACTATACACGTGTCTGTATGCCTTGGCACGGTTTTCTTCCTTGTTCAGATATTAAAGGGGCCACGTCATCTCATGGCCAGAGTGGGTCACTAGATTAATGGTTCTAAACTTATGATAGTCCCAGGTGTTGGCATGGTGCCAATTCTTGAGTGACACCATTTGCAATTCTGGCAGTCAAAATGCTTTCAATAAGCAAGTGCTGGAAATAGCATCCTTCAATCTCATAATTAGAAGAACGATCATTTGAAAGTTTCAGAAGTAAGGTCATAGAAACAGAATGATACAGCACAGAAGGAGGCCATTCGGCCCATCATGCCTGTCCCGGCTCTTTTAAAGAGTTATCCAATTAGTCCCACTCCCCTGCTCTTTCCCCCTTAGCCCTGCAGATATTTTCCCCTTCAAGTATTTATCCAAATCCCTTTTGAAAGTTACTATTGAATCTGCTTCCATCGCTCTTTCAGGCAGTGCATTCCAGATCACAACAACTCGCTGCGTAAAAAAATTCTCCTCATCTCCCCTCTGGTTCTTTTGCCAGTTACCTTTAATCGGTGCCCTCTGGTTACCGACCCTTCTGCCACTGGAAACAGATTTTCCCTATCTACACTATCAAAACCCTTCATTATTTTGAACACCTCTATTAAATCTCCCCTTAACCTTCTCTGCTCTAAGGAGAACAAAATACAGCTTCTCTAGTCTTTGAAAATAAAATGGTGTCTGAAGATTCAGCTAGGCCAATTGAACATTTCAAAACTGAGATTTGATAGATTTTTGTTAGGAAAGGGTATTAAGGGATATGGAACCAAGGCGAGTAGATGGAGTTAAGATACAGATCAGCCTTGATCTCATTGAACGACGGAATAGGCTCGAGAGGCTGAATAGCCTCCTCCTGTTCCTATGTTCCTACGATTCCACTTTTGAAACTGGTTTGAAGAAAACATATGTAAACATTTCAGTAAACTTGCACGCTTCACAACAATCTTTGACGCTATTGGATTGGCTCATGCCCGAGCAGCAGAGGCCAATGGTACATTGATTGGGAATTCACCACAAGCAGACACTAGTGAAGGAGGTGATTCTGCCGTTCAAGCCTAGACTCCAGATGACGTGGCCCCTTTAAACTTATTTTTTAAAGAAAAGAATGAAAGTACAGTAAACATGATCACAGTGCAGTGAGATCTACAGCACAAGGGGAGAAATAATTTTGATACCAAGCACTGGTGAATTTGTCTCAACTGCTGTTTGTTAATATTTGATAGCCTTTTGAGGAAGGATTGTACAGTATTTTTAAAAATAATTTGCAAGTATCTGTAGTTTTGT
This sequence comes from Somniosus microcephalus, assembly GCF_052327205.1. Classification (NCBI taxonomy): domain Eukaryota; kingdom Metazoa; phylum Chordata; class Chondrichthyes; order Squaliformes; family Somniosidae; genus Somniosus; species Somniosus microcephalus. Next base: position 255,850,598 of record NC_140987.1, on the reverse strand, counting down.
GATTCCGAGTCCAATTCTTCACCAAGTGAGTAACGTTTATATTGTTGCTGGAAATATATTTGCTAGCTCTTATTTTACAAGCATGTATGCTCTTGCAATAAGGATGTAAATAATAATGTCCATCCCCTGGTCCAGACTTGAGTTAAGACTCTAGCAATGCATGCGTTTAAAAAGCAGTTGGATTTCACCAAAATGTGTCGGGCATAATAGGTATGAAATAAAAGTCAGTGGTCACCTTGGACAAGTGCTAAATGTAACAAATGCAAATGGCTCATAGCCATAGCAATGAGTTTTGGTTCATTTGGACTTTTAAGTCTAAGTTAGATCTGAAGTCTTGAGCCCACGGACCTTGCAAAACACAGTTACAAGTTAACAAGCACTTTGATTTTCAAAGGCCAAGCTCTGAGTAATCATAGAATGATACAGCACAGAAGGAGGCCATTCGGTCCATCATGCCTGTGCCGGCTCTTTGAAAGAGCTATCCAATTAGTCCCACTCCCCTGCTCTTTCCCCAGCCCTGCAAACTTTTCCTTTTCAAGTATTTATCCAATTCCCTTTTGAAAGTTACTGTTGAATCTGCTTCCACCGCCCTTTCAGGCAGGGCATTCCACATCACAACAACTCGTTACGTAAAAAATAATCTCCTCAACTCCCCCCCCCCCCCCCCCCCCTTGGAATTTTTGCCAATTACCTTAAATCTGTGTCCTCTGGTTACCGACCCTCCTCCCAGTGGATCTTGACTAACAGATTGCAAACAAGTCAAAGCAAGCTTTAAATCTACTGAAGTCATATGGTGTCTTGAAAATAAGAAGCTGAATTAATTATCTCCAGTTATAACACATTGATTATTTTTTGTGGACAATTATTCAGAACACACAGGATGGATGGAAACCAAATCCCTTTCCAATTTTAAAAAGTTAGGGCTCCACTTTTCTCTCCCACAAGCATGTGCACAAAGTGGATTAGAAAGTTGAGCACTCATGGGCAAAGCTTGCACCAACTTAGGGTGACCATATTTTCGAAACCGAATCTGGGGACACACAGGGTGGCAGCACAGCAAAGTAGCCAGGACGGAAAATGTAGGTTGCGCAGCGTAGTGAGGCAAAATTTTTTAGCAGCCTATATTTTAACAGTTGCACATATGCGCTACAAATGCAAAACAAATGTGCATATAGTTACCGCAGATGTGCCATCATACTATTGAAGCACATTCAGACACCTGACCCCCCTGTCCCCACAGTGACTGAGGTCGTACCTGACCCCTCCCACTCAGTGACTGTGGTCACACCTGACCCCTCCCCCCAGTGACTGAGGTCACATCTGACCCCTCCCCCCAGTGACTGAGGTCACATCTGACCCCTCCCCCCAGTGACTGAGGTCACACCTGACCCCTCCCACTCAGTGACTGAGGTCACACCTGACCCCACCCCCCAGTGACTGAGGTCACACCTGACCCCTCCCCCCAGTGACTGAGGTCACATCTGACACCTCCCCCCAGTGACCGAGGTCACACCTGACCCCTCCCCCCAGTGACTGAGGTCACACCTGACCCCTCCCCCCAGTGACCGAGGTCACACCTGACCCCTCCCCCCAGTGACTGAGGTCACACCTGACCCCTCCCCCCAGTGACTGAGGTCACACCTGACCCCACCCCCCACCCTGACTGAAGTCACACCTGACCCACACCCCTACATTATCTACGATTAGCCCGCCCCACTTCCCCCGGTGAGTGTGACCGGGCCCTCCCCCATTCCGGTTGCCGTGCTCCCAGACACTTCCGGCGTGACAATCCAGCAGCACGAGCCCAGCCGCAAACTTAGAAACAACAACCAGCACATGCGCAGATAGACTGCCCAGTCGTGCAGGCGCAGGGAGTCACTTGGGCCATTGTACAAATTGTTGTTTAATTCAGCCTTAGAGCCACAAACTGACAGCTCAGGGGGTAGACTCACTGCCCAGGGGTACACCGGGAATGAGTTTTGTGAACCGGGGACTCGTCCGGGGACATTGTTTGCCCGGGGACACAGTACCTCATACGGGGACTGTCCCTGGAAAATGGGGACGTATGGTCAGCCTACACCAACTGCCACGTTTTCCCTTTCTGCAAACAGGGCCCCAAGAGTGAACATGTGAGTATCACTCTAGAGCGACCCCCCCCCCCCCCCCAGGTTCGCCTTCTGGCCTTGCATCTTATCTACACACACAAAAAGAAGTGTTTTTTAAATTGCCTGCCATCCATTCCTATGAAGTGAAGCGAAAAGCCAACTTTGTAAATGGGCCTGCAGCCCAACAATCCCAAAAGTTGGAGCCTAAATATATAAAATTACATTGGCACGGTCAGTCATGTCCAGGTGGTTCTCTCAGATTCATGCTTAATTTCCCCAGAGGAATTTATGATTATTCAGCAGGTTTAAACAATCAAAGAAAGTAAGAATAGAGGTACTTGCACTGGTAGGCAAAGTGAGGAACACAAGGATGTGGAATGATAAGACAGGCGAGAAGATATTATTCGCTCAAATGGAGTCAGGATTATTCATCTGCAAACAGAACTCTGGGATAGTTCACACTAATTCATAAACAGTGCCATTCAACACTTTACCCAGACCTGGTAAGTGTGTTTTACACATTAAATTCCCTGCGGTTGAGCTTACTAGAGATGCCTTAAGTGGGCAAGCCAGCCATTGGCAAGATTTGAGCCAATCCCGGCCTGGCCCTGGGGACTCAACCTTGACTCCTTTAAACTAAAACTCGAGCTCATGGGAACAATAAGTTTTGAAAGACCGCACTCCCTTCCTCCTCCCTTGAAATGCAAAATATATCAAAGGTTGCTAATCAGATCTTCAAACACTCCGCTGACTTAAAACATTAGCAAATCAGCAGACTTGGTTTGCCTGTGTTCAGTTAAGTGGATTTGTTAAAGTCTGAGATATGATCCCCAGTCATGCAGTCATATAATTTAATAAAGACAAGTTATACAGTGCTCTTTTACTGATAGTGCTCAAATGTTACAAATTCTCTAAGGTGTCATATTCATGAAGTGCAATATTTCCCTAGCGACAGAAAATGGCTACTGCGATGCCAAAATCAACGGGTCAAAGGAGTCAAGCTTTCACTTTGACGCAACAGTGCAAACACATAGGTATTTTGGACCCAGATAAAGGGTTTGATCAAGTATTTGTAGCTATGTTTGCACATTCGCCCCAATCCCCATCCCCCAGCCTCTGCCAACATTAGGGATAACACCTGGATGTTCTCACAGGGCTGTGTAAAAGGTTAGGGGTGGGGGAGGGGGTCTAGTTCAAAAACAGTAGACCGTTTAGTACTGTTGCCCTCGATGATCCCAGGGAAACACTGAGCTTAACGTTGATGTTATTGTAATGCAAAGTTTGGAAATGGCTTCTTTAAAAACATTGAACTCCCGTTCTCGGGGGTGAAGAGTTATAAATGTGTGTCCTTGTTGTTTGATACAGTTTAAAAAAACTTATAGATGAGACATAGGCATGAACTTTATATGGGATTTCCCCTGTTCGCAAAAACCAAATGGTCATTTAGGCCGAGAAAGCCTCTCCTTCTGTGCAGCCAATTGATTGTAAACACCGTGGGAGCAAATCCAATTTTTTTCCTCCACAATATATATTTCAAAAAATGATGTCACATTATCACAGAAGATAGAGTTAATGCCAATTAAAAGGAAATATTTTACATCCAATATTTTGTCTCTAGCTTGTCCTTTTTTAATGCCTTTGTTTTCCTCATCTCTTCACTTAGAAAATTGAATGAAGGTCTGATCCCAGACAAGTTCGATTACCCCGGAAAATAGGACAAACGAGGCAGAAATGACTTTGAAATTGTTTGGTGTTGTGGAATTCCCTGATACGGTAGGAATTATGGGTGTAGAGTTTCTGCTTTGGGCGCAATAACGCCAGTTAGGTTAGGCTTCAAGTTTCTGCTAAAAATCTTCTGTGAGCCAGCGCACTCAGGCAGCGTAATAGAACGTAATCGTTTCTTTTCTTTCCATGAACAAGATTTTTTTTCAAAAATATACTTGATTCATAAAGTTTGTCAAAATACATTACAATAAGTTCACACCGCATTTCATGTGGTACAATACAAATTAAATGCAGTACATGGCACTCGATTTACAGAAACAAATTGCAGTACATTTTCATTTCACATTTTATAAGTCATACAGCCCGAGGGGCATGGGGGTTTACACTGGTTCCAGCCCCTCGGTGTCCAGCAGCGGGAGGGCCTTAAACTGTAGCCGTTCCTCATCGTGCCTTTGTGGCGGCGGCAGCACCAACCTTTAGTACGTCCCTCAGCACGTAGTCCTAGGCTTTCCATTAACAAGTATCCCTTGATGTATTGAAGAGTGGTGACCTCGTGCAGTTTGATTAATTCAGCTGAAAATGGGTTACCAACAAAAATAAGCCTTTTTAATAAGGCTGCCCAGCAATGTTCCCTGTTTTTTGGGTGCGCGGCCGCTTTAAGGGGCTGCGTGGCCATTCACAGTTTCGCACATGCACAAACTTTAACATGGCAAAAGCCGATCCTGGGCTGCGTGGGACCGGCAGAGAGCTGCGTGACTGCGCAGCTTATAGGGATCATTGGTGCCCAGTCCTCCACCTGTAAGTAAACCGATATAAAATCACTGAAAATGACTTGGGAAAAAAGTGCTGAACCATTTAATAGTTTCATCGGTGTACACTAGTAAGTTTCTTAGTAAATTAAATATTTTTTGATATGAAAAGACTTTTAAAACATGCCTCCTCGTACTTGATCCCCAAAGAAACTGAGCGCAATTTGAAGAACCTTCCCGAACCAGCGCCATCGACAGAATCTCCCAATGTTCATGGGGGGGGGGGCCTGATCCGGGTCAATGGAATCTTGAACCAGTGTAAAAGATCACGGAGAACACGAGGGCATTTGGTTTCAGGCATAACTCACCTACGTTTAAAATTCCCCGATCTTTTGCGCTGGTTGGGCTGATTGTGCTGGAATTTGGGTGCAAAACTAGTGGAAAATTGTAAGTTAAACTAGTGTAATAAAAAATGGGTTACGCACTATGGTATTTACAGTAAATCCTTCTATTAAAAGGTATTACTGAAACTCCCTGTTGAGGGTTAGCAATCTCAGACTAGAGACAGAAAACACTTGGCACCATGTTAATCAGGAGTTGTGCTCATTGAATTGCATTCAGGTAAGCATGTTGGTTCAGATTCAGGCACACCATAACCCAGCACAGTGTGAGCAGGACTATGCTACATGGATCTGTTGACCATGTATCATAAGTCAACAAGACTTAATTTACAGCAACATTTCTGTCCCACTTCTTTAGAATACAATAATCAGCATCTGTTTGTGTGTGGTGTGTGCGTGTGGTATGGTGTTTTTGTGCACGTGCGTGCCACATGTGTGTGATGTGTGTGGTGGACAGGTTTAGGGAGTGAATTCCAGAGTTTAGGGCCTAGGCAACTGAAGGCACAGCCTGTTAAGTCTGTGTGTTATATTGAGAATTACTACACAGACCACAAGAGTAAAAATTAACAGGTCTTTACTAGTTGAAGGTCAGGGCGGAACTGCCCAATAAATCATTACACAGCACTTATATACCGGTGTGGTCACCACCGGTATTACAGTATACAGCAGCCAAGATAAAGTAGTGCAACCCTTAAAATAGTTCTCTTAAAGGTGGAACGGTTACATACACTACAATCCTCCCTTTTTAGGTTAACAGTATATATTCCCATTAAACATAACATATATACACAACTTCATGTAAAAACAGTTCACAGATTCAGTCTCTCTGGAGGCTTCCTGACTCGGTCCGGATAACGCCTCGGTGGTGTAGTAGTTTTCGGTGGTGTAGTAGGTTCTTTTGGCAAGGTCGATTCGGCTTGAATGCCAGTGTCGGGTTCATCTGGTTCCAGTATCACCGGATCGGAGGTAGATACTATGGGTATCTCTGCTTCCTCATTAGGCGTATAAAGTTGTGGTATAGGTTGTCCCTTTTCGGATGACGCTATTATCTGGTCAGCATGGCGCCTGATTATGCTTTCACCAATGTCCACGGTATACATCAGCGGTCCTAGTCGTGTGCAAATAGTTCCAGGCTGCCATTTCTCGGTACGGTAGTCCCGGGCCAAAACTTGTTGACCTATCTGGAAGGTTCTAGTTGGCCTTTCATTCATGCCTTGAAATTGCCGGTTCTCTACATCCCTTCTGATGTTTGGCTTGATCAAATCCAGCCAGCATCTTAGTCTCCTATTGAAAAACATCATGGCGGGAGTTTGGTTTGTGACCGCATGTGTTGCATTCCTGTACGCCAACAAGAAGTTATCTACCTTATGTTGTAGATTTATGTCTTCATTACCCATGGCCTTTATGGCCTTCTTGAAGGTCTGGACAAACCTTTCAGCTAATCCATTGGTGGCGGGATGGTATGGGGCGGACGTGTAGTGCTTAACCCCATTGTTTTTTAAGAACTTCCTGAATTCTTCGGACACAAATTGCGGTCCATTATCAGAACAGATCTGTTCCGGCAGCCCATTCCTGGCAAATATGGTCCTTAATACTGTGATGGTTTTTTCCGTGGTGGTGGAGGACATCTTTATTACCTCCGGCCACTTGGAGTGTGCATCCACCGCGATTAAGAACATTGAGTCCATAAATGGACCAGCAAAGTCGATATGTACCCTTTGCCATGGAGATGAGGGCCACTCCCATGGATGCAGAGGAGCTTGTGGTGGGGCGTTTTGGACCTTCTGGCATCCTAGACAGCTCTTGGTCATTTCTTCGATGTCTCCATCGATACCTGGCCACCACACAAACGCTCTGGCTAGGTTCTTCATTTTCACTCCACCCAGATGCCCCTCGTGAAGCTCCTTTAGCACTTTATGCTGGAGTTTGGGTGGAATCACCACTCTGGATCCACACATCAAAGTTCCTCGGCACACTGACAGCTGTTCTCTTCTTTGCGAAAATGCTGGCAACAGTGGTTCGCCATGTGCTGGCCATCCCTTCACCGTTAAATCGTAGACTCGTGAGAGAGTCGGGTCATTTCTTGTTTCCTTTTCGATCGTAGAATTTGTTACTGGTAGACATTCCACTATGGCTGAGTGGAACATCTCCACTGGGTCCACTGTAGGCGCCTCTTCTACCGTTGGCAACGGTAGGCGCGATAAACCGTCAGCATTCCCATGCTGTTTTGATCCTTTGTATTCTATGTCATATTGGTGTGCCCCTAGGAAAAGGGACCACCTCTGTAGCCGTTGTGCTGTCATAATGGAAACGGCCTTTTTAGGGTTGAATATGGATACCAACGGCTGGTGGTCTGTCAGCAGTGTAAACTTCTTGCCCTGCAGGTAATGATTGAACTTCTTTACTCCCCACACAAGGCTGAGAGCCTCCCTATCTATCTGAGCATAGTTGCGCTCAGCGGAGGTCAACGATCTGGATGCAAATGCGACTGGCCTTTCCGAGCCATTTGGCAACTTGTGTGAGAGTACTGCTCCAATACCATAAGGGGAAGCATCACAAGCTAGACGAATAGGTAGCGTTGGGTTGAAGTGAGCCAACACTTCCTCTGAGGTGATCAATGCCTTGCTTTTGCGAAAGGCCTTCTTACAGTCCTCGCTCCACTTCCATGGTACTTCTTTCTGCAACAGAGCATTCAGCGGATGCAGCACCGTGGATAGATTTGGCAGAAACTTATGGTAATAGTTAATCAACCCTAGGAACGACCTCAACTGGGATACATTTTCCGGAGCGGGAGCCTTCACAACAGCTTCGATCTTGTCAGGTGACTTGTGCAGCCCCTCCTGGTCAATGACATGACCACAGTACGAGATCCGTTTCTGAAAGAACTCACATTTCTGGTGATTAACTCGAAGGCCATATTCCTTCAACCTGGTGAGCACCAGTTTCAAATTTGCGAGGTGTTCCTCATCGTCCTCTCCTGTAATCAGGATATCGTCCAAGTAACATTGAGTGCTTGGAATTCCCTGTAATACCTGCTCCATGGCCCTCTGCCAAATTGCTGGAGCCGAAGCCACTCCAAAAACCAGTCTATTATATCGATACAAGCCTCTGTGCGTGTTGATTGTGAGATACTGGCGCGACTCTTCCTCAACTTCCATCTGTAAGTACGCTTGCGCCAGGTCTATCTTGGTGAAGTGTTTCCCGCCAGACAATGAAGCAAAGATATCCTCAATCCGCGGAAGTGGATATTGCACCGTGTGAAGCACCGGATTAACTGTGATCTTGAAGTCTCCACAGATGCGGACCTTCCCCGGTTCCCCTAGCTTGTTACTCGATGAACGCTTCATGACGGGAACAATGGGCGTGGCCCACTCACTCCAGTCCACCTTAGACAGTACTCCTGAATGTTCAAGCCCTTCCAGTTCAGCTTCCACAGCAGGTCGTATCGCATAAGGTACCGGTCTGGCTTTGAAAAATTTTGGGTTTGCATGTTCTGCAATCTTGATTTTTGCCTTAATTCCTCTCAGTGTTCCCAGTCCCTGTTGGAACACCTCTTTAGCCTCATCCAATATTCTGGACAATCGTTCAGGTTTGACATCTTTCTTTCCGGAATCTACCGTTATTGCTTTTAGGGAGTGCCAGTCCATATTTATTTTCCTGATCCACTCCCGTCCCAGAAGTGGTGGACCTCCCTCAGGTAGTACATATATGTCCATTCCTTGGTGTTCTTTGCCCTTGTGTATCATCTTGACTTTTATCTTTCCGATGGGGTATACTTTTTGCCCCGTGTATGTCTGCAATACTATCTCCGTATCCCGTAGGGGAATATGTGTGAATAACCTTTTGTAATCTTGCTTATTCATGACCATCAACGCCGATCCGGTGTCCAATTCCATCTTCACATGGACTCCTGCTATCTGCAGTGTGACCCAGATAGTTTGTCGGTCAGCTTCCTTACTCACATTGTGAATTCTCAGACTACCCAGTTCCTTGCTGTTGGAGTCTGAATCCGAATTCTGTTCATCCGAACTCTTCTCAGCCACCTTATGTACCTTTCTGCACTTTTCCTGCGGTGACTTTTTGTTGCTGGTCTTCTTTCCTGACCGGCATACTTTAGCTATGTGACCAAGCTTGCCACATTTTCTACATTCCTGGTTTTTAAACCAGCATTGGTTCTGATCGTGTTTTGTCTTCCCACAACGATAACATTTCGTTGTACCCAAAGCCATTTGATCTACGCCGAGTACTGCTGCCTTCAGCTGCATTTCTGCAGTGCCTCTCGCTGCGGCTTCGTGCGATGCTGCAATAGAGACAGCCTTATCAAGTGTAAGATCATTCTCTTCAAGCAGCCGCTTTTGTGTTCCTTCTTTTGACAATCCGCACACGAATTTGTCTCTCAGTGCCTCTGTCAGACTTTCCCCAAACTGACAATATTTCGCTAGCTTACGCAGTTCAATTAAGTACTCCGCGTTGCTTTCCTCTTTCAGTTGCGTTCTCGCATAAAATTTAAATCGTTCCGCTAACATCAGCGGTGTGGGGTTCAAATGATCCTTCAGGACAGCAACAATATTAGCGAAAGTCTGATCCGCCGGTTTAGCTGGTGATAGAAGATGCTTCAATAGCCCGTATGTCTTTGCACCCATTGAGTTTAGTAAGGTTAGTGCTTTATCTTCATTTGATATTTTATTTGCCTTACAATATATCTCTATGCGTTCTACATACGTGGCCCAATCTTCAACATCGGGATCGAAATCGTTGATGTTACCACGCTTAGGCATCCTTGCAATCTTCTTGAGAAAACAAAAAGAAATTTTTCTTTCACTTTTTTTTTTAAATGGCGGTTTCCCACGCTTGTCTTCTTCCCCGCCCATGAAAATGGCGGCTTCCCGCGTTTGCCTTTCTCCCCCGCTGGCTGTAATGGCGATTGCCGTATTGCTGCGTTCGCCCTCCCCAGCGGTTCTCGAATCGTGCCTCCCAGCCCCTCTTGCAGTCCGGTCCTTTCCCCCCTCCCCGGCTGCGGCTGAGTTCTCCGCGGTTTTTTTTATTTTTATTTTTTTAAATTTTCTCCCGCACAAGCAGTTCTCGAATCATGCCTCCCAGCTCCTCTTGCAGTCCGGTCCTTTCCCCCCGGCTGCGGCTGAGTTCTCCGCGTTTTTCTTTTTGTATTTTCTCCCACGCCTTTCGCTGTCCCGGTCGCTGCGCCTCGCGGCCTCGGTAGCTGCCCGGCCTTATTCAACGGTCGCGGTCGAGCTTGCTCTCGACGCTGTCGCGTCTCCCAGCCCGCTTGCAGCCCGGTCTCTCACACCGGCTGCGTTTGCATTCACCGCGGCTTCCGTGCCTTACGCTGCCCCAGTCTCAGCGCCTCTGGCCCCGACTTCTGTCCGGCTCTTTTCCCCAGCCGTGGTCGAGTTCTCCGCCCTTATATCCTCCGATCTTCCCTCCCCTATTTCACAGCCAACGTGGCCGACTTGCTGCTCGTCGCTGATCGGCTTACCCACCACCGTGATAGAAGGGATGATCACTGCCTGTTGCTGATGGAAGGCTTCGTGTCAGAATTCTTCCTTTGCTCTGCAGACCCGAGTCTTCTCTCAGCAGAATGATGAGGGCGGATGCCTCCTCTCGACGCCCGTTAAACTGCCTTGGATGTATCTCTGCCGCAGGGTAAGATCGTACTCGTCGCCACTGTTAAGTCTGTGTGTTATATTGAGAATTACTACACAGACCACAAGAGTAAAAATTAACAGGTCTTTACTAGTTGAAGGTCAGGGCGGAACTGCCCAATAAATCATTACACAGCACTTATATACCGGTGTGGTCACCACCGGTATTACAGTATACAGCAGCCAAGATAAAGTAGTGCAACCCTTAAAATAGTTCTCTTAAAGGTGGAACGGTTACATACACTACACAGCCGGCCATGGCGGAGCGATGAAAATCAGTGGATGCGCAAGAGGCCAGAATTGGAGGAGCACAGAGATCTCGGAGGGTTGTAGGGCTGGAGGAGGTTACAGAGAGAAGGAGGGGTGAGGCCATGGAGGGATTTGAACACAAGGATGAGGATTCATGCAAAGAATATTTCTCACAAATCTGTGGCAGAAAGTACTTTGAAAAAAATATATATTTGCGTCAGTTGCAGTGAATATGGTAAAGAGTGTATCAGCGTAAATGCTCAGACTCACAGAAACTTTCTTCATTTACAGTATTCATGCAAATTCCAACATGTATTATATTTTACTTCGTTACAAAAAATGTCAAATTCTTTCAATGGTTAAAATGTAAAAGTCCATAGAAGTGTACTCTGCATTCTTCTTGCACATCCCCGATTTCCTTCGCTCTACCATTGGCGGCTGTGCCTTCCGCTGCCTAGGCCCTAAGCTCTGGAATTCCCTCCCTAAACCTCTCTGTCTCTCTACCTCTCTCTCTCTCCTCCTTAAAACCTACCCTCTTTGACCAAGCTTTTGGTCACATATCCTAATAACGCCTCATGTGGCTCAGTGTCAAATTTTGTTTGATAATCGCTCCTGTGAAGCACCTTGGGACGTTTTATTTTGTTAAAGGCGCTGTATAAATACAAGTTGTTGTTGTATATTTAGACACCCGTTCACAGGTGTGCGCAACAGGCACAATCATTTCAGCCAAAAATCCAGAAGCTGGCAATTCTAAGAATGAACTTCACAGAATCACAGAAACCCCACAGTGCAGATAGAGGCCATTTCGGCCCATCGAGCCTGCACCGACACATATCCCACCCGATCCCCGTAACCCCTACATCAACACATATCCCACCCTATCCCTGTAACCCCACGTATTTAACCCCCTAACACTAAGGGTCAATTTATCATAGCCAATCAACCTAACCCGCACATCTTTGGACTGTGGGAGGAAACCGGAGCACCCGGAGAAAACCCACGCAAACACGGGGAGAATGTGCAAACTCCACATAGACAGTCGCCCGAGGCCGGATTCGAACCTGGGTCTCTGGCGCTGTGAGGCAACAGTGCTAACCACTATGCCACCGTGCTGCCCAAATTAAAATGGAACTATCAGAAATCCGTCAGTTGTAGACAATGTTTCTAATGCAAAATAGAAGTCTTGTTGTTGATCATTGGCATTAGTTCTAAACATACTTTTCAAAATTCTTAGATACATCACCTAATAAGCTTTTGCCCCCGTTAATTGTAATTTGAAGCAGAATACTGGCCTCCTATCTGGAACACTTTGGTTCAAATCCTGGTATTCTCATTTGAACTCAATTCACCTCAATGACCAAGCTTCATTCACTCATAGCTGAACCTTTGTTAGATCAGTTCAGCTGTGAGGGTAGTAGAGAGGAAGCTGGTATGCACAGAAGGAGGCCACTCGGCCCATCGTGCCTGTGCCGGCAATTGAAAGAGTTATCCAATTAGCCCCACTCCCCTGCCCTTTCCCCATAGCCCTGCAAATGTTTGCCCTTCAAGTATTTATCCAATTCCCTTTTGAAAGTTACAATTGAATCTTCTTCCACCCCCCTTTCAGGCAGTGCATTCCAGATCATAACATCTCGCTGCGTAAAAAGAATTCTCCTCATCTCCCCTCTGGTTGTTTTGCCAATTACCTTAAATCTATGTCCTCTGCTTACTGACCATCCTGTCAGTGGAAACAGTTTCTCCTTATTTGGAATCAAACCCATCCTTCAGCAATGCACCACCAAAAGTTTGATTGCAAAATGACAGTAATCAACAAGTCTGCCAATCCTAGCCAATCCTAAACACTGGGTAACACCAGTTGGGACCTAATAAAGAATGATTATAAAACAATGGTCCCTTTCATCTCAATATTCCATCATGGGTGGCTTATTTGCAATAAGTCTGTCAAATTAATTTTTTTTCTAAGGATAAAACATCAAAAACAACTCCAAGAAACCACAAAGTGCCATGGTATGAGTCTTCTACCTCAGTGTATCTATATTAGTGAATTTTAATAATATTCTGTTTGCATCAGCCATGGCTCAGTGGGTAGCACTCTTGTCTCTGAATCAGAAGGTTGTGGGTTCAAGTCCCACTCCAGAGACTTGAGCACAAAAATCTAGGCTGGCGCTCCAGTGCCAGTACTGAGGGAGTGCTGCTCTGTCGGAGGTGCCGTCTTTCGGATGAGGTGCTAAATCAAGGCCTCGTCTGCTCTCCCAGGTGGATGTAAAAGATCTCTTGGCACTATTTTGAAGAAGAGCAGGGGAGTTTTCCCCAGTGTCCTCGCCAATACTTATCCCTTAATCAACATCACTAAAAACAGATTATCTGGTCATTAACACATTGCTGTTTGTGGGAGCTTGCTATGTGCAAATTAGCTGCTGCGTTTCCTACAACAGTGACTACACATCTTGTAAAGTGCTTTGGGATGTCCTGAGGTTGCTATATAAATACAAGTCTATCTTTCTTTCTTTCTCTGAATTTTCTGTGACATCGTGTAGAAGGTACACTGTCATTCTCTAAACTATTTGTTTAACAAAACTCATCAATGCTTGTCATGGACACTAAATGTATCTCCAGAAAATTTGCAGGGCTATGGGGAAAGAGCAAGGGGGAGTGGGACTAATTGGATAGCTCTTTGAAAGATCCAATAGGAAAAGGAGCAGCCAATTTGCGCACAGCAAGCTCCCACAAACAGCAATGTGATAATGACTAGATTTTTTTAGTGATGTTGGTTGAGGGATAAATATTGATCCAGTACACTGGGGAGAACTCCCTGCTCTTCGAAATAGTGGTCATGGGATCTTTTATGTCCACCTGAGAGGGCAGATGGGGCCTCGGTTTAACGTCTCATCCAAAAGTCAGCATCTCCAATAGTGCGGCACTCCCTCAGTACTGTGCTGGGGCTGTCAGCCTAGATTTTTGGGCTAAAATCTCTGCAGTGGGACTTGAACCCATGACCTTCTGACTCAGAGGTGAGAGTGCAACCCACTGAGCCATGTCTAGAAATCCTCTATTGTTTTAATTTAAAACAAGCTAATTGAATAGAAGCAGAAGATGCCAAGGGGTAAAAAAAACACTTGGATTAAAAACCATGAGAGCACCTGCTGCAATGTAACAACCCTAGATGTCACTCATCTGTACTATTTAACATTTCTCTGTCCTGAATTTGTCAGCGTGGAAACTCCAATGTCAGCCAAAGATCGCTTAAGGTTTAATTGACAGCTGTTTACATGACATGTTACTGGACTAAAATTAATGCAAAGTGAACAAGATATTCTATTATAAATAGCTGACACAAAGATACATCCCTGCATCCAAATAATAAAGAACTTGCATTTCTATAGCACCTTTCACAACCTCAGGACATCCCAAAGTGCTTTACAGCCAATGAAGTACTTTTTGAAGTGTAGTCAGTGTTGTAATGTAAGAAACACAGCAGCCAATTTGCACACAGCAAGCTCCCACAAACAGTAATGTGATAATGACCAGATCATCTGTTTTTTAGTGACCTTAGTTGAGGGATAAATATTGGCCCAGGACACCAGGGAGAACTCCCACTGCTCTTCAAAATAGTGTCAGTGGGATCTTTTATGTCCACCTGAGAGGGCAGATGGGGCCTCGGTTTAACCATTCATCCAAAAGACGGCACCTCCAACAGTGCAGCGCTCCCTCAGGACTGCATTGGGTGTGTCAGTCTAGATTATAAATAACATCAAAAGGAAACGGAGTATGTGTACTGGGGAGAGTGGAAGGGAGAGGGTTAATCTTCCCTTAGCAAATCTTCCCTTAGCGTGTGTTAGCTTGTAACTAGGTTGTTTACCAATTTGCAGTGAATTTACCATCTAATCCTTAGCACACGGGATACTTACTGTACTGCAGAAACTATAAATACAACGTTTCCCTTTATTTCAAAGTACTTTTCCTTGTTATTCTATTACAGCCCTCAGAACGATTACTGTGCCACTCCCCTCCATGTAACTGATTTAAGCTGAATTAGAAACAATTTGATGTATTATTGTTTTTCTTCCATCCACATTTTTTAAGTTGCACTAAATTATGGCAAACGGTTCCAATCCATTAATATATTTAAAAAAACTGTGACAGTTGCGCAACAGGTTTTACGTAATGTGCAACCAAAGTGTTAATAAACACGTGGTTGCAGTGTTTTGTACATGGCGTTACTGCCCTAATTAGCAAAGAAAATGCCTTGTTTTCTGAGAGTTTTGATCCCTGAAGTGTCGAACTGAAGGTTCAATTGCAGTTCATGGAAAAGAACGTCTTGTACCCAGCGGCGAGAATCCTCAATAAACAACATGCCCTCGTTGAACCATTGCACTGACATGTTCAACACATCAGCACAACTTTACAACTTTAAAAGGGACACCACTCAAGGTCGAGCTAAAAGCGCTCCGGAGCTCCAAACTACACTGTAGGCAATACTGAATGGCAGAATTGAATTATTGTGTGAGTTCAGCTTTCTACAGAAAAAAAACTTTAGAGTCTTATTTTTATTACTTTTATTAGGTGTCGTCGTTGCAAAAACAAAAATATTGCTGCAATCACTACTGTTAGACCACACTGGGGAAATGCTGTCTGAAAGGGGAGGGGAAGAGAGACTGTGGGCCCCACACGCGATGCACAGTTTGGGTTCACAGCTCACTGCTGCCTTCAGACAGCCAATCTCACCTGAACTAGATAATAGTTTGCAACTAAACAAATCACGTGGCACGTGTTTTTCTTTTGTGCTGTTGCAAAGTGAAGTATGCAAATCAATAGAATCGAATGAATGCATCGGATCAGTAAAAATGTCAGATTATTGTTACATTGATTCTGGTTCGGCTTTGGGTCCACATTGGAAACTGTAACCCCCACCCCACCCCCACACACACCTTGCTTGATTTTGATCAGCTGTTAGCTCAGTGTTGTACCTCGTGTCGGTGGTAACATGTTATGTAACACGAGTTATCTCAGAGCGGGACATTGTGTCCAAGAACAGTAAACAAGATTACAATGTTCCGCCAGAGTTGGAAGTATTCTATTAAAGAACCCGTGGTGACCTCGCCTCAGCTGCTGTCTTCCTGTTTTTTTTTAAAAAAGCACATTGTCTTATAAATGATGAAAAAGCCTGACTGTATCTTAAAAAGGCCACGTCAAATTCTCATCTCCTTAGAACAGAGAAGGTTAAGGGGAGATTTAATCGAGGTGATCCCAATCAGGAAGGGTTTTGATAGAGTAAATAAGGAGAAACTGCTTCCACTGGCAGGAGGGGCGGTAACCAGAGGACACAGTTTTAGGGTAATTTGCAAAAGAACCAGAGGGGAGATAATTTTTTTTATATAGCGAGTTGTAGTGATCTGGAATGCACTGCCTGAAAGGGCAGTGGCAGCAGATTCAATAGTAACATTCAAAAGGGAATTGGATAAATACTTGAAGGGGAGAAAATTTGCAGAGCTATAGGGAAAGAGCAATGGGGAATGGGACTAATTGGATAGCTCTTTCAAAGAGCCGGTACAGGCATGATGGGCTGAATGGCCTCCTTCTGTGCTGTATCATTCTATGATGGTGCCATGTTCCCCAGGGTGTTGCATATCATAAATATATTAATATAATAAATTACATGAATTATCTGCATAGCATTCAGCTTGCCATCTGTCAGACCCTCAATCAGATCCCCAGACTCTTTCTACTTCTGATCAATCTCTATGGAGAATGGGAATCTGGTCAGTGGCAATACAACAGATTAATATCAGAGGATTCCAGTCTCTTGTGTTCAGGCGAGACACCTCATCAGTCATCGCATCATCAGTCACCCCTAGAGCATGACCACATCTTGAGTATTGTGTGCAGTTTTGGTCGCCTTATCTGAGGAAGGATATACTCGCCATGGAAGGAGTGCAGCGAAGATTCACCAGGCTGATACCTGGGATGGCAGGAATGACGTATGAGGAGAGATTGGGTCGATTGGGCTTGTACTCACTGGAGTTTAGAAGAATGAGAGGGGATCTCATTGAAACTTATAAAATTCTAACAGGACTAGACAGACTAGATGCTGGAAGGATGTTCCCGATGGTCAGGGAGTCCAGAACCAGGGGTCACAGTCTAAGGATAAGGGGTAAGCCATTTAGGACAGAGATGAGGAGGAATTTCTTCACCCAGAGAGTGGGGAACCTGTGGAATTCTCTGCCAAAGAAAGCAGTAGAGGCCAATTCATTAAGTATATTCAAGAAGGAGTTAGATATATTTCTTAAGGCTAAAGGGATCAAGGGATATGGAGAGAAGGCAGGGACAGGGTACTGAGTTTGGATGATCAGCCATGATCTCATTGAATGGCGGAGCAGGCTCGAGGGGCCGAATGGCCTACTCCTGCTCCTATCTTCTATGTAACTGCAAATTCTCTGATTTTAATCGACCCTAACAACTCCGTTAATCATTTTAAACACCTCAATTAGATCACCCCTTAATCTTCTATAGTCAAGGGACTATAGCACCTCCGACAGTGCAGCACTCCCTCAGTACTGCAGTGGGAGTGTTAGTCTAGATTTTGTGCTCTAGTCTCTGGAGTGGGACTGGAACCCAGGACTTTCTGATGCAGAGGTGAGAGTGCTACCCACTGAGCCATGATGTTTTGCCCAAACAAGCTCCCCCCCTTTCTCTTTTACAGATTAGGCCCAATAAGTCACCCAGGCTCCCTGGAGTGTGAAGAATTTGAATGAATTGATTGCAACATGTACAAGTGCTGCAGTGTGTTCACTCTCTGAAGAGTCTGTTTCTCATACTGATTCTGTCCGCACATCGCGCCAGTCATTTATGAGTGCTGGATCAGGAGAATGTTTTGTCTGGTGGCTGGTGTAATGTGTGGGCTGGGTTTAGAGAAGAAAAACAACTTACTGGAGACAGCATTGAACTTCTATGATTCAGTAGTTCAGAACTGAGTCTGCCCTGCAGATGTTTTTGAAGAAGTTGAACTCTTTGCCACCAGGTGAGGAGTACAGAGCAAGAGGTAAGATGGAATGTTATCAGAACAAACTGGATGAGATTAAGAAACAAACTTAAATTGAAGGGAAAAAAAGAATACAAGCATCTAAAGACACACACCATATGTGTGTGTCAGTAAACTTGGGTCAGTCAATAAGCCTCACTCAGTTCTGCTCCCCCAATGTTGCACACAAGTTGGCACCTATGGCAAGTACCTGCAAGAGTAGTGAGGGTGGAATTGTTGGGGACCGCCCATCCTGCAGTTGGCCATAAGGGTCATCTAAGGTTTAGGGTGAGTAAGTGGTGAGCCTTGCAGGAAGGGGACCCATATGGCTTATTTGATTTTCTATGGGTTTGCCAGGTTTCCCTGGCTATGTACTTTGCTCCAGATCTTATCCCCATAACTTGTTGGCTTGCTTTCGATTGCTAATGAACCTGCTGTACTTGTTTTCATTATCTGGTTGATTTGTATAACTGATATGCTCAAATTGCTGCCTCATCCCTCCCTATTTCTGTAATCTCCTCCAGCCCTACAACCCTCTGAGATCTCTGCGTTCCTCCAATTCTGGTTTCTTCTGCATTCCTGATTTGGTTCACCCCACCATTGGCGGCCGTAGTATCCCTTGTTGACAGCTTGGGAAAGAGACCTGTTCTCAGCCCTCTGTCTATGCTGTTGAGTTTGCTGCAACTTCCACCTCCGTAACATTGCCTGTCTCTGCCCCCTGCATCAGCTCATCTGCTGCTGAAACCATCAGCCGTGCCTTTGTTACCTGTAGACTTGACTATTCCAACACTCTCCTGGCTGACTTCCCACCTTGCACCCTCTGTAAACTTGAGCTTATCCAAAGCTCTGTGCCTGTATCCTAACTCACACCAGGTCCTGTTCACCCATCGCCCCTTTGCTCACTGACCTGTATTGGCTCCCGGTCCGGCAACACCTCAATTTTAAAATTCTCATCCTTGTTTTAAAATCCCTCTATGGCCTCGCCCCTCCCTTTCTCTGTAACCACCCTCAGCCCCACAACCATAGAATCATAGAAATTTACAGCATAGAAGGAAGCCATTTGGCCCATCTTGTCCATGCCGGCCGACAAAGAGCTATCCACCCTAATCCCACTTTCCTTATCTGGGGCAAGTATGGAGGCCCTCCTCCAAATCTGGCCTCTTGCACATCCTCGATTTTTATCGCTCCACCATTGGCAGCCATGCCTTCAGCTGCCTGAGCCCTACATTCTGGAATTCCCTCCCGAAACTTCTCCACCTTTCTCTCCTCTTTTAAAACGCTCTTTAAAACCTGCCTCTTTGGCCACCCGTCCTAATGTCTCCTTATGTGGCTCAGTGTCAAATTTTGTTTGATAATCGCTCCTGTGAAGCACCTTGGGACGTTTTACTATGTAAAAGGTGCTATAGAAATGCAAGTTGTTGTTCCTTGTGTGAAGCACCAATGGCAGAATTCCGTGTCCTATTATTACTCATAGTGTCTGTGGGTTTTCCCAGGGTCTCCATACTTGCCCCAGATAAGTCCAGTGGGGATCTATGTCTGCTGAGAGCAGGTGTGGGCTCCACTGTGGGCTTTCTGAAGGCTTCAAGTACAAAAGAAAAAGGTAATTGATCTCAGAGGGATCAATTACCTGAAGTAAGTTGCCCCCCCCCCCGATGGAGGTGAAGAAAATTACATTGCCAACTTTCTTCACCCTCACCCAGGCCCCAGGTGATCCTTCTTGGAAAGGTAGGGTGCCACCCCAAGACACCTCAATGGGGGGGAGCACCTCTGATGTGCTGCTACAGGCATGGCCTACCAACCAGCATATTCGAATGACCCTGTCCCCAGGATTTGGGATGGGGTCAACAGTTGCTCAATGGAAGTCCCATCTCACTGAACTTGCGCACCCTCCAAATACATTGTATGATTTTTAGGCTTTTATTATATTTCTTGAATAAACACATTACATTGCATAGAAACTACAGCACAGAAACAGGCCATTCAGCCTAACTGGTCCATGCTGGTGTTTATGCTCCACACAATCCTCCCCCCACCATACTTCATCTCACCCTATCAGCATATCCTTCTATTCCTTTCTCCCTCATGTGTTTATCTAGCTTCCCCTTAAATGAGGAAGGATAGGAGGAGACTCGAGTGGAGCATAAACGCCAGCATAGACTGGATGGGCTGAATGGCCTGTTTCTGTGCTGTATATTCTATGTAAATGCTTGTATGCTATTTGCCTCAACATTTTACATGTTATAGCAAAGCTAAAATTGCTGTTAATATGAAAGGGTAAATACATGTCTTGAATTAGCACACATTCCTACATGGTATAAAAGGAAATATGATCATGGCTACTCGTACTGTTTATTATACCACATTTTAGTCTTCAGAATGTTGGTTGAAGATAGCCTTGAGAGCAGACATTTTGTGTAAATAGTCCAAGTTCTGTTCTAGTGCATAATAAATAGGGAGCATCATTAACCATAATCATCCATTCCCAACTATGGTATCACTGGAGTAGAATTTCAAATTAGATAGAATTAGGAGGGTCTAAAGAAAGCATAATTATGTTATGAAACAACAAAGGTGACAACAATTGCATTTATATAGCACCTTTAACGTGATAAAATGTCCCAAGGCGCTTCACAGCAGTGTAATCTGGCAAAATTTGACACATAAAAGTCACATAAGGAGATATTAGGACAGGTGACCAAAGGCTTGGTCAAAGAGGTAGGTTTTAAGGAGCGTCTTAAAGGAGGAAAGAGAGGTGGAGAGGTTTAGGGAGGGAATTCCAGAGCTTGGGGCCCAGACAGCTGAGGCACGGCCGCCAATGGTGGAGTGATGGAAGTGGGGGGATACGCAAGAGGCCAGAGTTGGTGGCGTGCAGAGATCTCGGAGGGTTGTAGTGCTGGAGGAGATTACAGAGATAGGGAGGGGGCAAGGCCATGGAGGGATTTGAAAACAGGGATGAGAATTTTAATTTCGAAGCGTTGCTGGGAGCAAGGAGACAAAAACATTTCAACAAAAAATATGAGCATTTCCCCTTTAAGATTATACCCAGCAACTGGAGCCAGGCATCAAAAGACCTTTGAATGAAGTTATATATCCATTGCACGGATTTGCCTTGGATTAGTTAACTTGAACTTGACATTGTGTGCATCTGGGGCTCTCGCTCAGCTGTTCCATTTCTACAGTCAGCTCGCCCTGTCAATGTGAATGGAGGAGCCTCCAGGTGTTTGGAGTCCTTGTGAACAGAACGCTGCACGTCCAATCAAGAGGCGCTTCCATTGTGACGTGGTGGGGGAGGAATCCAGATGTTGGTTACTCTGCGAAAGTACATTGCGAAGTTCACCACTAGTCCAGGACAGCGCGGCTGTGTATCTAGTCTGTTGCAGTATTACTCTTAACCTGATCTCCTGCAAAAATAAGTCGTTCTGCACGCCGACAAAAATAACCAACCTTTATAGGGTAATTTTAATCCAGCTTGTATCTCCTTATTGGTTATTTTTTTTATAGAAACAAAGGAATACAGTTTGTCAAGATTCAATTGCACGTGTTTGTTTTCTAACATTATCTAGAAATGCAAGTTATTCCTCATTCTTAACATACAAATTCGTCCATCTAACACACGGAAGTGGTGAAGAACAAATAGGTCTGGAAGCTTTGCTGTGAGATTTTTTTTAATTGCAATGTGATTTGATATTTTAATTTCTACATTTGCACGCCACGTGTTTTGCCATATTGTGTAAGAAGGGACGGAGCTTGGTCAATGCTCCCAGCAGATTGTCTCCCTTAAAGATTGCTGTCGGGTTTTTTTTTAAAGCAAGGCGTGGGAAACGGCAGGAAATTCACTGATAATTTGTATTTGGAGCCATGTCTGCTGCTGCTTACATCGATTATCTGGCCGCCGAGTGCTTGGTTTCTATCTCCAGTCGCCCTATAGTGCACCAGTCTCCTGTGCAGGAGTTGACTGAAGAGGATGGGAGAGACACCAGGGAGGGCTGGAAGGACGGCGGCTCCCTGCTCACCATGGCTAGGATCTTGGCGGACCTAAGCAAATGCAGACCCCTCTCCCAATTCTCTCCCAATCACTCCGACAGCGCCACCGATTCCGAGGGCGACGCCTGCATCTTGACCGGGAGAGCTCAGCAGCGCCTGCAGCTGGAGCCGCATCTTCAGCCCGGAGTTCCGCCGGAGCTCGGACTGCTACAGTGTAACGCAACGGGCGAAGTGAAGACTTTCTCCCGCAAGAGACACGAGTGCACCTACACTGGATGTGGCAAAGTCTACGGGAAGTCTTCCCACTTAAAGGCACACTTCCGAACGCACACAGGTAAGTGTTACTGCCCTCCCATTTAAAATGAGTATTGTGCTTCAGTAAAGTTGTGATTTCCCCCCACT
The DNA here is from genome assembly GCF_052327205.1 of Somniosus microcephalus. Classification (NCBI taxonomy): domain Eukaryota; kingdom Metazoa; phylum Chordata; class Chondrichthyes; order Squaliformes; family Somniosidae; genus Somniosus; species Somniosus microcephalus. Next base: position 255,828,305 of record NC_140987.1, on the reverse strand, counting down.
TTTTTTAAAAGAGAGAAGTCATATAGAATCATGCGGCACAGAATGAGGCCATTCGGCCCATCGCGCCTGTGCCGGCTCTTTGAAAGAGCTCTCCAATTAGTCCCACTCCCCTGCTCTATCCCCAGAGCCCTGCAAATGAATTTCAAGTATTTATCCAATACCCTTATGAAAGTTACTCCTGAATCTGTTTCCACTGCCCTTCCAGATTGTAACAACTCGCTGTGTAAAAACATTGCTCCTCATCTCCCCTCTGGCTCTTTTGCCAGTCACCTTAAACCTGTGTCCTCTGGTTACTGACCCTCCTGCTACTGGAAGCAGTGTTCCCCTATTTACTCTTATCAAGAGTGATACAATTCCATACAATCCAGAAGGCGGAATGGATAATTTTAGAATTTAGTTCACTGGCTTCATATTATATGGCTGGAGAAATGGGCGGTTGTTTATAGAGTTTCAGGGTTTTTTGTTACTGTGGAGGGGGGGTGTCTGGGTGTAACTTTCAATTGTGGATGGGGGTGTGGATTTCACTCATTCAGCCTACTAATCACTTGGGTAATTGAAGTGCTTGTAACAATTTTTTTAATCCATTCATGGGATGTGGGTGTTGCTGGCAAGGCCAGCATTTATTGCCCATCCCACTTGCCCTTGAGAAGGTGGTGGTGAGCTGCCTTCTTGAACTGCAGCAGTGCGTGTGGTGAGGGTACTCCCACAGTGCTGTTAGGGAGTTCCAGGATTTTGACCCGGTGATGATGAAGGATCGGTGATATATTTCTAAGTCAGGATGGTGTGTAACTTGGAGGGGAACTTGCAGGTGGTGGTGTTCCCATGCGCCTGCTGCCCCCGTCCTTCTAGATGGTAGAGGTCGCAGGTTTGGGAGGTGCTGCCGAAGAAGCCTTGGCGAGTTGCTGCAGTGCATCTTGTAGATGGTGCACACCGCAGCCACGGTATGCTGGTGGTGGAGGAAGTGAACTTTTAAGGTGGTGGATGGGGTGCCAATCAAGCGAGCTGCTTTGTTTTGGATGGTGTCGAGCTTCTTGAGTGTTGTTGGAGCTGCACTCATCCAGGCAAATTGCACCATGGAAATGATCTGTGCTTTGTGTTTACAGTTTGGGTAGTGGGGATCTGAGGCAGGAAATTTGTTTTGTTTAAGAAACTCTTTTTGTGTCTATATAGTTGTCAGCCCACAGACCCCTTGTGATATTTGCCAGGAATGTAATGTACAGCAGTTAGTAAGATGTGGGATGTTAGTAAGAACAAAGATGCCTCTATAATTATAATAAAGCAGCGATTATTGAGTAGCCACCTGTTGCTGGCTAACTTAAAAATGAACATTAAAATTATTTTGCAAGTAAATCTATGCCTTTGATTTCATTTATATTTCACCTTATTCGCTGAAGTTTTCTGAACAAATGTTTGCACCGCTTGCTGTCCTGTTTTGGTGGGAGTGCCTATTTGTTATATTGCTCTACCACTAAAAATTGTTTTTAAAGGAATGAGCTAGAAATATATGATTACTTAAAGATATGGGGTTTTAAAAAATGTATTTAGAGGGAGCAGAGGCTCCAGGAGACCGTTCATTCCTCCATCTTCCTCCTCTGGGACTCCCACTTCCGCGACAGACCCCTCCCACCCCCATTCCCACCCCACCTTTGCTCTGGAATTCCCTCTCTAAACCTCTCCACCTCTCTCTCCTCCCTTAAGATGCTCCTTAAAACCTACCTCTTTGACCAAGATTTTGCTCACCTGTCCTAATGTCTCCTTATGTAGCTCAGTGTCAAATCCTGTCTGATAATTGATCCTGTGAAGCACCTTGGGATGTTTTACTATGTTAAATGCATGTTGTTGTACGTTCACCTTACTGTGGAATTAACCCTATCAGCATATCTTTCTATTCCTTTCTCCCTCATGTACTTATCTAGCTTCCCCCTTAAATGGGCAGCTAGCATATGCAGTCAAGTTTCATGATGCCCATATTGATTACAGGGCAGCTTGAGTCAGAGTTTAGTGTGTAAAGGACAACATCCTTCAAAGCATGAGGAAGATCCAATCGGTGTAAGTAATCATCAAGAGAAGGGGTGTATCTCCAGGCATTAGCTTTGACCACTGGCTTAAACTCATTGTTAGCTCTTTAATATTCTTCCTAATATATAGCTTAATTTAGATTAAAACTAATATTCATTTGTACTTTTCTTGGCTGTAAGCAGAGACAGTTTGACATCAGTGAAAATGTAGTATAGACAATAATAACCTGAAGGTTTTTATGGCAGAGGATTAGTGGGAAATAAATTGGACGTTACGTATAAAATAACATAAAGTTTCAGAAAAGCGTGTACATTATTTTCACGTTATTACACAAACATAAATTGCATCGATTAAATTGATCATAATTCTTGCACTTGTGTTCAAATCCCTCCATGGCCTCACCCCTCCCTATCTCTGTAACCTCCTCCAGTCCCACAACCCTCCGAGGTCTCTGCGCTCCTCCAGTTCTGGCCTCTTGCGCATCCCCAATTTTCATCGCTCCACCATTGGCGGCCGTACCTTCAGCTGCCTAGGCCCTAATTTCTGGAATTCCCTCCCTAAACCTCTCCGCCTCTCCCTCTCCTTTTAAGACACTCCTGGTAGGATGGCCGTTCCTTTTGGAATTCCTTTCAACCTCAGTGAGCTCGAGGACAAGGAGGAGCTACAAGGAACGACCAGAGGGTGCTGCCCATATCCTAACTCACACCAAGTCCCATTCACCATCACCCCTATGCTTGCTGACCTACATTGGCTCCTGGTCCGGCAACACCTCAAATTTATCATTCTCATCCTTGTTTTCAAATCCCTCAATGGCCTCGCCCCTCCCTATCTCTGTGACTTCCTCCAACCCTCTGAGAACACTGCATTGCTCCAATTCTAGCCTCTTGCACATCCCCGATTTTCATCGCGCCACCATTGGCAGCCATGCCTTCAGCTGCCTGGTCCTTAAGCTCTGAAATTCCCTCCCTAAACCTCTCCCCCTCTCTCTCCTGCTTTAAGACACTCCTTAAAACCTATCTCTTTGACCAGGCTTTTGGTCACCAGTCCTAATATCTCCTTATGTGGCTTGGTGTCAAATCCTGTGTGATAATCGCTCCTGTGAAGCGCCTTGGGATGTTTGAGTGATTAAAGAACTGCATATGCAAAAGACAGGGATACCTAGGGCCGAAAGGAGGTTATACGGCAGTGTGGGTCAACTCCTATGAAAGTAAGATGCTCAGACTGGTGCCATTGAACCAGAGAAATATCTAGAGAAGATCCAAATTCGTGACAATTGTATGGAAAAAGAAATCCTGTACGGTGACGGTGTCTTTAAAATGTTCTCTTTGCCCTTTACAGGAGAAAGGCCCTTTCCTTGCAAATGGCCCAGTTGCAGTAAAAGATTTTCCCGTTCCGATGAACTGACGCGACATTACAGAACCCACACCGGCGAGAAAAGGTTCAAGTGCCCCATGTGCGAGAAATGTTTCATGAGGAGCGATCATTTGACCAAGCACGCCAGGCGGCATCCCGGCTTTCATTCCGGCATGCTGCAAAAGCCACGGAGGAGATCTTTCCGATCCGCCGCCCTTCAACCAGCAAGATAAAAGCCCAGCCTACGGGGAGGAACCAGATCAGCAGGCTGCTGGTTGAAGTCGCCCTGCTGTCAGTGCGCCAACTTGCCGTTGCTGCTACTGTTAATAATCGGTGTGCAGTTTGTACTCTGCATTTCAGTGCCCTGGTCTTTAAACTCTGGTTCAATTTAGGAGCAGTTTCTGATCGCGGGTCTGTGCTTGCTAGCGTTAATTGTTTGGCCGCCAAATTTATCTTGCTTTGTGACACACACTATCATCGTACTACAGCAGATTTTCAACACTTCTAGTAATTCTGGGTGCAGTTTGAAATGCAGGCTCCTGAAGTACACGATAACTACTACTCCTGTACTATTATCCTTTCAGCTGGTGTGAAGATTTACACTTTTCTCATTTGGACAGGGACTCACTCGGTCCAGTTAATTAATGCCTGGAGTCGTCTTTCATGTTTAGCATACTGTGTTAGGGCGCTGGATAAAACAGGCACTAATTCCACTCGTTTCCATCAGCCCTATGAGATGTAACTCTGAATTCGCAACAGGAAAAGGGGAAGCTCAAGATTCACGAGCGGAATTCTGTAGTGAGTCTCGGTCTAGTGGTTTAGTAGTTAGAAGGTCCTTCTGAGGAAGGACACTGTGGTCGTCGTGGCCATGTTGAAATGTGTCTTACTATGGCTCATGATGTATTGTAGGTATTTGCCCCACCATGGGAGATGGAGAAAGGGGCAGAAGAGAAAATTATTTAAAATTCTACAGCATTGGAAAGTTATTAAGTCTTAATGGTTTTCTTTGTCACCTTTTTTGAAAAATTAATGCTGGAAAATCTACCTCTTTTTAGTCTACAGTACCAGTAAAAGTATATTTATACTGTATACCTTTATTGTCAATCATTGTAATATGTGGTACCCACCTTCAAGTGTGAATGTATAAGTAGCTATATGTACTATGTATGTATTGTCCGGTTTAGCCATTTTATTGCACCTAAATGCAATTATTTTTCCTTTCATCACATGAAATCTTGCAATTTGCATTTTTTTTAAACTTCAAAATTCAAAACTAAAAGTGCAGCTTCTAATTTTCTAAATGAGTACTATTTATTATTGCTAAAATCAAGATCCTTTGGATTGAGCAGGAGGAATATGAAGCGTATTTTTGAAATTAAAAATATAATTGTAAGAAAATGTCCAACGGTCCAGTGGAGGGATGTTTGTTTGTCGTTGCAGATTATCACAACAATCATACAATAAAATCCCACTGTGCTTCTATGCCGGTTTACCTGTATATTGACTTATAAAGCTGGCTACGCTAGAGCAGTGGTTCTCAAACTTTTTTTGGTTGAAGGACCCCTTTTCAAATCGATTAGTAAGCACGGACCCCTCTTCTAAATTGTAATACTGTATAATACTCATAATATGAACGTGCTGCATGTAAAAAGAGTGTTTTAATAATGCTTTTAAGAAAACAGGTATTTACTTACAGATATCAGTGAGTTGGGTGTTCCTGCTTCTCGCACCAATTCTGGGTACTCCGCAGCAATGGACGGCCACTATTGGCCACTTAGTGCTGGACAAGTTTTAAAGCCGTCAGCAGGCTGGCCAAGGTGAGTGAGGGTACGAGCACCTGCTGCGATGCTGCTGGAAGCACGACTCACCCCCGTACTGTCCCACTGGCATGTTCTGTAACGGCTGCACTGTGGGATTGTACATGTTTGCGTAAACACGTTCAGGCACGAGTTTGAAGGGACCTGCAGGTGCTCTGATCACGTGTCGGAAGGATGGCACAGGGTCACCGCGCCAGGGAGGGGAATCAGCTCGACTGGCAGGGAGCGCTTGTTGCAAAGTGAGAGCTGTGCGCCTCTGTGAGGAGGCGGACCCAGTTGTTAGAAGAACTGAATCAGTGTCAGTTTTATAAAGAGGAGCACTCCTTTCCACCCCCTCCTCCTCCTCCCTCCCTCCCCAGAGCCAGCGCCCTGATGGGAGACGCCGAATCGCTGGAGACTGCTCCCTCCCCCTCGCCAGGACTGAGCGCTCTCATCCTGGACAAAACTTTCTTCACTTCTCGGAAAGGATTGCTGGTGGCGGCTGAAATGGCAGCAGAAGCAGCGATGGAGGCCACGACGACCCACTGTAGCACAGCGGTCGGCAGCTCCTCGGCGGGAGGCTCGGAGGTCGAACCGGTAGGAGGGGAGGCGGCCAGCTGACCGAGGGCGGGAAAAGCAGGCCCTGGAAGGTCGGACACCGCGGGAGGCTCGGAGGTCAGACCGGGTGGAAGGAGAGCCAGGGAGAAGCAGGCCCCGGGACGTCGGTACCATGGCGGCTGAAGATTGTCGGGCAGGAGTGCGGGAAAGGCGAAGCGAGGCGAGAGCGGACCCTATTGTGATGGCGCCGATGAAGATGGCTGCCGTCCTTGCGGGCTCCGTGCGTACCAGCAGCTAAGTGTCCGTTGCTGCTTGGTGCGCTCGGCTCGTTAAGAAAAAAGCATTTCACTGACTGGATTTCACTTGTTGTATTTGGCTATGTGACAAATAAAATTGAAAATTGAAATTGAGGCTTGAAATTACCTCCAGTCGCAGACCCCCTGGAAAGTCTCTACAGACCCCAGTTTGAGAAGCACTGCAGTATAGATATCACAGGCACAGTAATTTTATTCAAGGCAGTCTTGTTCAGTTCAACTCGGTTGGATTTTACCTAATTTGAAAGTCTTTTAAAATCTATTTAAAATCACCACCTCTCTTGACCCTGCCACCGTCTCTAGTTTGTTTTGTTGCCAGTTGTAAGTTAGGAAAGTAGCAATCAAGATTGCTTTTAATAGACAGGTGACAGCTGTCTTCTATTGTTGCTGAAGAAAAGTTTAATGTAAAATGGCTCGGGAATTATTACTATGCCCTGGTTTCTGAGCAATCTACAAATCCCAGAATGCCATGAACTGGGTCGAATTAACATTTTACAGGTGAGCAGCCAGTGCTTGGCTCGCCTCCACAGGCAGCTCGTGCATTTGTAAAGAACTTGCAATTATACAGCGCCTTTCACAACCTCAGGACGTGCCAAAGCGCTTTACAGCCAATGAATACTTTTGTTCTGAAGTGTAGTCACTGTTGTAATGTAGGACGAATGTGGGGCCACTTGCCTTGCCTCCTGGCCGAAGGCAAGTCCCGGGGGTTTAAGGGAGGGCAATGGGGCCCAAGCGTGATGGCTGTGGAGTCGGGGGTAGCACTGCAGTTCCACAGATTTTCTTGATTTTTAAAAACAATAAAACTTATCTTTTATTGGCCTGTTAGAGGTGCAACCAGGTCCAATTTCTACCCCCATATGACAAGACTGTGGAGAGACTAGAGAAGCTGGGATTGTTCTCCCTTGGAGCAGAGAAGGTTAAGGGGAAATGTAATGGAGGTACTCAAAATCATGAGGAGTTTTGATAGAGTAACTAAGGAGAAACCGTTTCCAGTTGCAGGAGGGTCAGTAACCAGAGGGCACAGATTTAAGGTAGTTGGCAAAAAAATCCGGGGGGGTGAGGGGGGGGGGTAAGAAATGAGAATTTTTTTTTGAACACAGCAAGTTATGATGATCTGGAATGCGCTGCCTGAAAGGGCGGTGGAAGCAGATTCAATGATAACTTTCAAAAGGGAATTGGATAAATACTTAAAGGAAAAATTTGCAGGGCTATGGGGGAAAAGGACAGGGGAGTGGGACTAATTGGGGGATAGCTCTTTCACAATGGACTGAATGGCCTCCTTCTGTGCTGTATGATCTGATTCTAACTTCAAACAATTTAATTTGAATGAGGGCAATTATAATCTACATAAACTTGTACACGATTTTAAACCACTGATGTGCAGTGTAATGACTCCCACTGGTTATTGACTTAATAGAAGATGGTTCCCTGAAAATGATTTATTTTGTAGTAAGTGTGATGGAAATGAAGCACAGATAAACAAACAGCTGCTTAGATATCCTTGAAGGTACAACTCACATCTTCTAAACTTGTCATATTAAGACTATAGCACCAATAGTGGACAAAAATTAGAACAATTGCCCTATATTTTCAAGGTGTGCAGGCTTATGTATTTATTTGTGTCCAGTCAGTCACCTCATGTTACCCGACCTTTTTTTTATTGGTTCATGGGATCTGGACGATGCTGCCAAGGCCAGCATTTATTGCCCATCCCTAGTTGCCTTGCTGTAAAACCACTAGAGCCTTTATAGAAC